>NC_053024.1:335066978-335666978 GCF_003073215.2 Triticum urartu | reverse complement strand
GCGCATCTGGTCCCAGGAAGAGATCGTGCCTGGAGCCAGATTCAGGAGCCAGGTGCGAGCTCCTTCCTTGAGCGCCATGGGGAACCAGTTCGCCATGACCTTCTCGTCCCCGCTGGCAGCTTCGATGCCCAGCTCATAGAGCTGGAGGAACTCTGCAGGGTCAGTCGTGCCATCGTAACGAGGAGGCAGGTCTGGCTTGAACTTGCCGGGCCACGCAACGCTACGCAGCTCGGTGGTGTAGGCACGGCAGCCTGCGGTGGCCACGAAAGGCTTCGGCTGGTGTAGAGCTCGGTCTTAAGGGTCCCCGCGCGCTGCAGCTAGGAGCAGAGCGGGGTCTTGGCGTGCCGGAGCTGGAGCAGGGTCGTGGCGTGCCGGAGTTGGGAGCGCCCGGGCAGCTCCTTGCGGGCGAGGGACTTCTTGGCAGCTCCATTCTTGCTGCGCTGGCACCTGACGGAGCGGGTTCCGCCCAGGGGCCACGCGCCTTGGAGCCACGGCGTCTTCTTAGAGAGGAGGCGGCTGGTACGCCCCCGGAGCTTCGTTGCCCGCGCGGGGCGGGGTGCGGCGCAGCGGAACGGACGGTGCGGGAGAGCCCCCCGCGGCGCGGACGAGCTCGGCGATGCGGTCGAGCCACTCTTCATAGACGTCGTCGACGGGACGGTAACGTAGGAGCTCGTTTGCCGCGATGAGCGCAGGTCGAGCCTCCAAGGGTGCGCGGAGCGCGCGGGACGAAGAACCAGCTGGTGTGAGCGATGGAGTAGCTGTGCGGCCGTCTTGCCGCACGGATGGATGCTGAGACGATGCTTTCTGCTTGCCCCCCACCAGGCCGGTGGCGGCGTTGATGGCGGGTGACGGGGAACGACGAGGACGTCCGCCGACGGGCGCCGTCTGGGCGACGCGGGAAGCGATGGCGGCCCGGCGAGCATCGGACATGGACGCGACGGTCGTAGGAGAACGGGGCGGTGGAAGACGAATTTCGGCGCACCCCTACCTGGCGCGCCAAATGTCGGATTTCGGGTTCCGACAGACCCTTAAGGTTCGAACTCTGGGGTGCGCGCGAAGATTACGCCTTCTACATCTCCGTCTCGCAAAGATCTAGACTACTGAAAGAACTGCACAAGAGACACAAGGTTTATACTGGTTCGGGCCACCGTTGTGGTGTAATACCCTACTCCAGTGTGTGGTGTGGTGGATTGCCTCTTGGGCTGATGATGATGAACAGTACAAGGAAGAACAGCCTCGCGAGAGTCTGCTCTTGGCTGGGGTGATGAACTGCTGGGGGGAGTTCAGCCACCTTTCTCTCTCTCTCTCTCTCTCTCTCTCTCTCTCTTTCTCTCTCTTTCTCTCTTGATCCTTCGATCGATTCCTCTCTCCCTTGCAGGTGGCTGGTCCTATTTATAGAGGCCCTGGCCCTCTTCCCAAATATCGAGCGGGAAGGGAGCCAACAATGGCGGGCTAATTTGAAAGGGGACATCAAGTATCAACTATCCTGACAAAAGTAGTCTTCGCCTGCGCAAAGCTCTGGTGATGACGCCGTCTTGGGCTCCATGGTGACCTCCGTCTCATAGTCCTCCTGGTCTTGGTCTCGTTGCACCGAAATGGCAACCTTTGCCTGGTGCCTCGGTACTCCGCGGCTGCGCTTGCCCCCTTTGCACCAAAGAGGAAAAGGAGGACGCTGCGCAGGCTGGCACCCGCCTGGCGCCCTGAGTCGTCATGGCTTGCGTCACAGGCACTTCGTGAGGTACCCCGCCTTGATTTCTCCGCCTCCTCGTGAGCCAGCCTGATGAGGCCGCGCCTGAGGAAGCTCCGCGTCATCCGCCCCGCGAGGCTTGGCCCCTTGCGAGGGTCTTGATTCTTGTGTTGATGAAGATGGGCCGTGCTGGGCCCCCTTTGAGCCACGCCGCAGGCCGTAGGCAGGCAAGTCTGGGGACCCCCGTTCCCAGAACACCGACACAGGTCACCATGTCTGACAAGGCCAAGCTGCTCTCTGAGGCCAACGACTCCATCAACGACCTGAAGCTAAAGCTGGGCATCTTGGAGGGGAAGCTTTCGGAGGCCGGGGCTCGTGAGGAGACCCCGAACAAGGCCCTGGAGGATGAGAAGCGGCTTCAGAGCGATGACGCTGCCGAGCACAAGGATTACACAAAGAGCGTAAACCTCTGGATCAGCCGCCTCCTCGACGTCGCCGGGAGGATCACCGCGAAGCTAGCCATCATGGGCATGCCGGATGTCAGGTACTCCCAGGAGCCGAACGTGAGCCCCAATGCGAGGCTGACCCTGTTCTTCGAGGGCGTCCTCGACGCCCTGGAGCAGCTCCGCTCCAATCGAGCAGTTTATTTGGGGAATGAGTCCCAGAGGCTCCGCCAGGGCGCCCTGACCAAGGTGGCATTCTGGAACCCCGCGTCGAGTTTGCCGACGCGTTGGAGAGATTGCCGGAGGGTACGGACCTCACGGTGCTCGAAGAGCGTATCGTGCCCATCATCAGCTGTGTCAACAGAGTCAAGAGGGTGGAGGGCCAGCGCCGGGACTAGGCACCCCGTTTCTCATCGCCGCTGCGAGTTCATGACCAAGACAATTTTATCTTAAGTTAGGACCGCAGCAACTATTGATGTAACGTAACCCTGGAGTACTTTGAAATGAATCATGGTATCTTCCTGTTCGACCTTTTCTTGTATGTACACACCCTACGCCTAGTTGGATAGGTTTGCCGGTGCATAAACCCATGCGATGGCGCTTTGAAGGACGGATCCTTAGCAACCAGCCGGGGGGTGCTTGCTGCCGGGCAAGCCACCCTGCCGTTCTCAGCGCAACCGCTTGAACTGTTGAGCGGACTCGAAACAGAACGATGGCGTTGCCAATAGCGGAAGGGTTCCATCACGTACAGGTTTTCCATAAAAGGGGCAAGATTTTTCGAGGAGAATAACCTTATATTAAAATGGAATTGCTCAAGGTTTTGCGTGACTTAGCTTTTCTGTTGCCCGGATGGTTGTGGCGGCTGCGGACAACATCGCCTTGCCTGGCTGACGGCGCCAGAGCATGGCTGATCGACGTAGCCTTCTTCTCTCGAGCGATCGCGACGAAGGAGTCGAGGAGTTGACTACAAAACCGGATTTCACAGTTTGCGCCCCCTACCTGGCGCGCCAAATATGTAGGGGAAATGACACCTATGGGATCACAGGGAATCCCTACTACGGTTGATAGGGTGCGGGGTTGTGGAAAGAGCGGGTTTAAAAGAGCAACGCAGGGGGGTGGATTTTATCCAGGTTCGGGCCGCAAAGATGCGTAATACCCTAGTCCTGCTTTGGTGTATATTTGGTGTTCTTTAGATCTTGAACTAGCTACGGTGCATGCCTAGTCCAAAGAGTCTGAATCCTTCCTCAGTACACCTCGGGCCTCCTTTTATATGTCAAAGGGGCTATCACAGCGGTACACAGGAGGTGGAAAGTGTCGACATTCTACAAATTTATCTCCTAACATCATAGGACAAATGCATTTAATGTGCCGCCTATGTGTCCTCTTGCTTTATCGGGGACGGCAGAGAACCTCGTTCCATCCGTCGTCGCCTCGCCTTGCTTCGACACGCGTCTAGGGTGATGAGGCATGCGGCACCATGCTGGCTCGCTGGCCGTTGAGCTGGTGTGGTGGCAGGGTCTTCACAAAGATATGCCTGCCATCACGCAGGTGCTTGCCTGGTTGACCTAGAAGCTGCATGCTGCCACGTAGTTGTGTGCCTAGTTGGCAGGCTGGCTGCTACGTTGGAACGACCATGGGGCAGCGAAACCTTGATAAGTGCGGGCCTGGTTGTAGCCCCGCAGATGTCCCTAGCAAGAGTCTTGTCGGGGTCTTGTGGGCGTCCCCGGCAAGGGTCTTGCCCGGGGGCCTTTGTCTTTCAGTTTTCATCTAGTCTTGCAGGCCTTCAGTCTCCACAAAGATCTACATCCCACCACACAGGCACTCTCGACCCTCGGTCTTGACATTTGTCGACGGTGTCATAACTCTCAGGCTCACGGGTGGCGGTCTTGCTGGTGTTGGGCAAGTTGCCTCGGCAAGGCTCTTGCTGGGGCCATGTAGGCCGCCCCGGCAAGACTCTTGCAGGGGGGAGCCCATGTTGTCCCTTAGCTTCCTCTGCCCCACCGAGCCCGGCCACAGGTGTGGCTATGACTGCCCGTGCACAAGTAAAGGGGTACAGAAGGGCCCCTACTTTTGTGCACCAACATTCTTTAATCAAGGGCGTATTTTGAAACACAATTTTCCTGTTGAAATCCTTGGAGATCGTCTTCCACCCATGGTGGAAAGATGATTTGAGTGCAAAGCAACTTGGGGAGGGCTAGAGATCAAGATTCATGTGGTTGGATTGGAATGTCTTGGTCTCAACACATGAGTAGGTGGTTCTCTCAGAAAATGAGTAGTGGAAGTGTAGGCATGTTCTGATGGCTCTCTCTTGAATAGACAAGGTGGTGGAGGGGTATATATAGCCTCCACACAAAATCTAACCGTTACACACATTTGACCCAACTCGGTCACACCAAATAGGTGAACTCGGTGAGAACGATTCAGTTCAAAATGTGAATGTTAGGATTCTCCGTGGGACCGACATGATGAACTCGGTGGGACCAATGCGCTAGGGTTAGGGCAAGACCTCAACTCGGTGTGACCGATTGCATGAACTTGGTGGGACCGATTTCAGCAATGAGCAAACCAGAGAGTTGGTCAGGCAAACTCGGTGGAACCGATCACTCATTTCGGTAAGACCGAAATGTTACGAAAAGGAAACAGAGAGTTTGCATTGTGAACTTGGTGGGACCGATCGCTCACTTCGGTAAGACCGAAACGTTACTATGGGAAACAGAGAGTTTGCAATCCCATCTCGGTGAGACCGAACTGATTAGGGTTTCTAGCTATGGCTATGTCAAAGGACCTCGGTGGCGCCGGATAGATCAAATCGGTAGGGCCGAGTTTGACTTTAGGTTTAGGACATATTTGAATTTGAGAAAGTGGTTGAGGGCTTTGCCGCATATCACTAAGCATTTTGAGCAAGTAGATCATTAAACAACACCTCATCCGCTTTTAATAGTATTGGCTTTTCCTATGGACATGATGTGATTTTGGATCACATAAATAGAAATGTAGAGTATTGAGCTTTTGCCAATATTTGTCCTTAGCATTTTGAGGGGTCCACATCTCTAGTCCATGCCATGCCAATTATTGAACTTTCTGAAATATTCAACTTGAATGGATATTAGTTCAATGAGCTATATGTTCTTATGAATTACCAAAACCACCTGAGGATTAGTTGCACTTTCAGAATTTCAATGCTTATTTCTTCTATTACGCTCACACTTCCTCGATAAACAACTGTGTTTACCGAAAGAAATCATATCCTGCTCGCTCTACTGTTTCGAAGCCACTTGGAAAGATGTGGGTGGTTAAGAAAGCCTAATTCTTCTGCAGGACTATGTCTCTGAGGCTAAGATAAAGATAGTACTACTCCACTCCATCCATATTTAAATACAAAGGCCACCAATAGTAGCCCAGGCAAAAATTGATCATGTTGCCTGCATCCTGGTTTATTAGCCCCCTTTTTATTTTGTGCCAATTTTTTTACCAAAAATTTAACTAAGAAAATGTTAATTCATGTCACCAAAAATTATATCATTGGAATCACATTTGAACATAGTTTTCAATGATATTACTTTTATGACATGCATAAATATTATGTTACTTAAAACTATGGTAAAAATTGGCACAAAATACGAAGTACATCAATGGAAGTAGCAACCCATGATTCAACTACTCGCATGCACGCGGTGGAGTAGTAATGTCATTCTCAACTACTTCCTCCCTCACGTCCACTCAATTTGCATGCGCTGTATTAACTGACCATCAATTAAGTGAACGAGTTTACACACGTCAAATTATCACATGGGGTGGATCTTTGTACAAAAATGTGTCCCATCGTGTACCCGCGTGTGCATGAGAGGGAATGAGTGCGTGCATGCACATCTTCGCTTCGCGCATGTATTGCCAGTGTGCGTGAGAGAGGACGAGTACATTCTTCTGGAACCAGCATCACGTCACTGTGATCAATCCACACAAGAAGGTCACGACAACGCCTCCAGATGTGCCACATGGCTTCATGGATGCCCCCACATCATTTTAATCATAATATATTAACTGAAAAGGGGAGACACTGTGTAGCGTGCCATTGGAATTCTAATTTATGTGTTTTGCACATACTCGAAATACTAGTAAGGTACACGTGCATCGAACGCATGAGATTTGGCAACACATTCAAGCTTTGAGTCATATATATATGATGTAGACGTTCATTTAATTCTTATAGTTCATCTCATTCAAAATGAATTAGTTTTTATAAAAAAGTTAATCTATTTTAAGATTCATGGAACTGTGCATTGTAAAGCATAAAGTAAAAACAAACTAGCAAGATGCCCGTGCGTTGCATGGAACATCAAGATGCATTTGTATGAGTAGTTTATCTTGTGGGAGAAAAGGATTTTTGGATTTTGGATTCCGGCAAAACCCTTAAGGTTCAAACACTGGGGTGCGCGCGAAGATCTCCCACTACCTACTCACGCCCTCAACCTCACCACGATCTCAAAGGCAAGCTCGACGAACTCGCAACACAAGGGACACAAGATTTATACTGGTTTGGGCCACCATTGTGGTGTAATACCCTACTCCGGTGTGGTGTGGTGGATTGCCTCTTGGGCTGATGAAGAACAGTATAAGGGGAAGAATAGCCTCCTGAGGTGAGGTGTTCTTGTGCTTGGTGGGTGTGAGGCTAAGGATGGAATGGCTCTGATCCAAGATGAGTTCGATCCCCTCGTTGTGGTGGTGGTTAGTCCTATTTATAGAGGCCCTGGTCTTCTTCCCAAATATTGAGCGGGAAGGGAGCCAACAACGACCAATTTGAAAGGGGACAACTAGTACAAATTATCCTGACAAAAAGCAGTCTTCACCTGCCAAAGGCTCTGGTGATGACGCCGCCTTGGGCTCCATGGTGACCTCTGTCTTGCCGTCCTGCTGGTCTTGGTCTCATTGCATCGATATGGAAACCTTTGCTTGACGCCTCGGTACTCTTCGTCTGCGTTTGCCTCCTTAGCACCAAAGAGGACAAAAGGACACTATGCGCGCTGGCGCCCGCCTGGTCTCGATCGTCATGGCTCACGTCATTGGAATCTCGCGAGGTTTGCCTGGCCTCGATCTCTCCGCCCCTCGCGAGCCAGCCTGGTGAGGCCGCTCCTGAGGAGGTCTTGTGTCGTCCGTCTCGCAAGGCTTGGCCCCTCGCGAGGGTCTTGAATGATTGTTGGTGAAGATGGGCCATACGGGCCCGCTCGCAGAACCACCCCATGGGCCACAGGCAGGCAAGTCTGGGGACCCCTATTCCCAGAACGCCGGCAGTAGCCCCCGGGCCCAAGCCGCGCTCGGGCTTGGCTTCGAGGCGAAGCCAAAGGGAAAGTGCAGAGCACCACGGGCCCCAATAGCCTGCGGCCTTGGTCGACGCATGGCGGTTGATTGGACGTGAGCGTCTCCGCTTCCCCACGTTGCCTCGACAAGTGCCCGATTTGACGAGTCCTTGCTGCATGCAAGGAGAAACCATCATTACCTGTGATCATGGGGGGCGCTGGTTGGCTTTCTCCAGCTATAAATGGGGAGGGGGGCAGAGCCCCCGTCGCCCATCTCTTCCCATTCCACTCGCTTCTCCCTCTTTGCTCCATTGCCAGTAGCGACACTGATGGCACCGTCAAAGAGGTTCTCCACCGCGGAGAGGGGGAAGGCCCCTCATGAGGGGCTCGCCTCTCCGGTGCCCAAGCCTGGACGCGGCCGTCCTCGCAAGCAAACCGCAACCCCAGCCACGGCGCCGCGCAGCCGCGACAGTGCCGCTTCACGTGGCATGGGTCGCTCCAGTCGTGGCAGTCCTGTTGATGAAGGGAGACGTGCCGTGGTCGCGCGGCCTCCTCGGCCGCGCTTCCACTCGGCAGAGGTGCTGCCGGAGTTCGTCATCTAGTCGGAGAATCTGCCAGCAGCTGGCTTCAGCTTCCGCGCTTCTTCGCCGACGAGCTGCCGGCCTCAGGTCCAGGCAGGCTCTGGCTACAGGCGGACGGCTGCTGCAGCAGGGCTTCCTAGGCCGCGGTTGAGGTATCCGTCGCGGGCAACATATATAGCCCTAGCCCATGGCTGGCAGACATTTTCCCTCGCGCACGCCCTGGGCAGGCGGTGCACCCTCAATTTCAAGTATGATGGTGACGCGACCCTCTATGTGAGGGTG
This sequence comes from Triticum urartu, assembly GCF_003073215.2. Classification (NCBI taxonomy): domain Eukaryota; kingdom Viridiplantae; phylum Streptophyta; class Magnoliopsida; order Poales; family Poaceae; genus Triticum; species Triticum urartu. The sequence continues at coordinate 335,658,691 of NC_053024.1, read as the reverse complement.
TTCGGGGAAGATGGTCGCCGCGCCGGGTGCTGCCCCGAGGTCAACGACGGCGAGGAGGTGCTCGGCCTTGGCGATGGTCGTGATGAGGATGAGGGCGAGCCCGCCCATGGGGCTGACCACGTCTCGTCCAGCTATGGCGGCTCTTCCTCCGGCGACTGCTCCAGCAGCAGTGGTTACGACCAGCCGCCATGCTGCCGCGCTCGCTTCGAAGGCGACAGTGGGTCGTCTCGTTGCCGTGCCTTCGTGAAGCGTGAGGAGGGTCTGGCTGAGCTTGGGGCGGTGCCAAGAGCCCACCCTCGCGGATTGCTGTAGAGGCACGCGCCGCTTTTATTTCGTTCTTCCTTTCCTTCCTGTATTAAGAAAGAAGCCAGTATGGGCCCCCGAGGGGCGTGCAACAAACTATGATTTCTCAAGTATTATGCTATGTTTATCATTCCCGTGCTCTGTTGCAACATCGTCATTTTATGTAGGGATAACTTAGCTTGACTTCCTCGGAGTAGTGTCTTCCTCACGAGGCGCGTGCTTCCTAGTGCCTGCCGAGGCCTCCTTGGCCTGGTAGGCGCTTAGGAACTGCAAAAAATATGTTAAGAGGCTTATTGTTCATCCGAGCCTTGGTCACAGGTGCTGCTGGCCTTGACCCAGTGCTTCGTATCGCGGTACCCGAGGGGCATAGATTAGGGGAGGTGCGCCAGCTTGTGGGCTCGAACGAGGGTGCCTCGCGAAAAGCAGACGAATGGAAGGAAAGGAAAAGCGCTCACGAGGGCACCCGCCCAGCCCCCTCGCGAGGAATGCGAGAGAGAGTGCAGGCTAAACTAAAGACGTAAACAGAGGCAGAAGGTGACGGAACCAAATCAGCGAAGAACACCATAAGAAAACTTCAATTAAAAAAGGCGAGCCAAAAAAGGAAAGCAAATGAAAAGCCGCGTCCAGCACCTAGTTTAGTCTTCATGTCTTCTCACTAGCGCGGAGCTAAGTGCTGCCACTTGGACGTGGGAGGGAGCCCCCGAGGCACGAGGGCGGCACTCCTGAGACTCCGGGGCATGTACAGCCCCACTAATTATTATGTGAGAGTGTCACGGGCAGAGACCTTCACAGGCACGGGGCCTTGCTTCATAGGCACTGGGCCTTGCTTCATGGGTAGAACTTCCGTAGGTGCTAGATGTTCCAGGCGTTCTGGATGGGTACCCCGTCCTGTGTCTCCAGGCGCGCGACGCTAGGCCTGGAGACATGGACGACCTTGAACGGGCCCTCCCACATGGGTGAGAGCTTATGCAGCCCTTCCCCGGAGAGCACCCGCCTCAGGACGAGGTAACCCACCTTGAGCGTCCTGGAGCAGACGCTGCGACAGTGGTACCGCTGCAATGCCTGCTGGTATCTTGCCGCCAGTAGTGCAGCTTCGCGGCGGTGTTCCTCCCCCAGCATGAGGTCCATCCCCCGCATGACGTCCTGCCGCGTCTCATCAAACGCCAGGACCCGTGCGGAGCGATGCTTGACCTCGTGAGGGAGGACCACTTCTGCTCCGTAGACGAGGAAGAATGGGGTCTCACCCGTGGGCCTGGTGGAGGTGGTGCGGATGGACCACAGTACGGACTGCAGCTCGTCGCGCCAGCTCCTGCCGCAGGCTTCGAGCTTCTTCTTGAAGGTCCTGGTCTTGAGGCCTCTCAGGACCTCCGCGTTGGCGCGTTCAGCTTGGCCATTGCTCTGGGGGTGCGCCGCTGAAGCGTAGCAAATCTGCATTCCAAGGTTAATAAAATACATTTTGAAGAGATTACTGGTGAACCGTGAGCCATTATCGGTGATGATGCGATTGGGGACCCCAAAACGGCTCACGAGGCCCTTGACGAACTTGACTGCAGAGCCAGCTGGGATGGTACGGACGGCTTCCAGCTCCGCCCACTTGGTGAACTTGTCGGTGGCAACGTAGAGGTACCGGTAGCCCCCAGGCGCTCGAGGGAACGGGCCCAGGATGTCCAGTCCCCAGACTGCGAACGGCCACGAGAGTGGAATGGTCTGGAGGCCCTGAGCTGGCTGACGGATTTGCTTGGCGTGGAACTGGCAGGCCTCGCAGGATCTCACCAGCTCAGCTGCATCGTTGAGCGTCGTAGGCCAGTAGAATCCGCTACGGAATGCCTTGCCGATGAGGGTTCATGACGACGAGTGGTGCCCGCAGTCCCCGCCATGTATGTCGGCAAGCAGCTCCTTCCCCTGCTCCCTGGAGATGCAACGCACTGAAACGTCATTTGGCCGCTTCCTGTATAACTCACCGTCCTGGATGCAGTATGCCGTGGCTTGCCATGCCACACGCTCCGTGTCTTCCTCCTTCTCCGGCAGCGTCCCTTGCGTCAGGTATTCCTTGAATTCCTTGGTCCAGCATCCCTCCTGGGGCTCGAGCGCCAAGAGTAGACGCGCTCCCGAAGTCGGGCCACAGGCTGGGGCTCCCGCGGCAGGTGGCGGCGGGAGCTCCTCCCGAGGCTGCGCTGTCCTTGAAAGTGGTGGTGTCATCGATGGCTTGAAGAGCCGCTCCTCGAAGATGCCAGGCTCTTGGGGCTGTCGCTTGGATGCCCTTCTGGCGATGTCATCGGCTTCCTTGTTGGTTCCCCGGGGCACGTGCTGCAACTCCAAGCCTAGGAACTGCTTCTCCATCTTGCGCACTTCCGCGAGGTATGCCTCCATGTGTTCGTCCTTCGGCTCATATACCTTGTTGGAGAAGTTGTTGAGGAGCTGCGAGTCGCCCCTGATGGTGAGACGCTTCACCCCCAGTGCCGCCGCAGCCTTCAGGCCGGCTATGAGGCCTTCATACTCGCAATGTTGTTGGAGACCTTCTCGCCTTGCTGGAAGCAGAGCTACACAGCGTAGTAGAGCTTGTCCTGAGTGGGCGAGATGAGCACTGCTCCAGCCCCCATGCCTTGGCACGCGAAAGCACCATTGAAATACATGACCCAACCATCGGGCGCCTCACTTCCCGGCGAGAGGGACCGGTCCTCGCCTATTTCTAGCGCCGGGGCGTCTATCCACTCTACCACGAAATTGGCGAGCGCGGCTCCCTTGATGACCCTGGTGGTGCTGAACTCCAACTGGAATGCCTGCAGCTCGATGTTCTACTCGGCGACCCTCCCGACTGAGTTGGGGCACCTGAGCACCCTCTCTAGTGGGTAGGCCGAGACGACCTTGATGTGGTGGCCTTGAAAGTAGTTCCGCAACTTACGTGAGGCCACCAGGAGCGTGAGTAGGAGCTTCTGAGGCATGGGATACCATGCTCTTGCATCCCGCAACACCGTGCTAACGAAGTATACCGGGTGCTCGACGAGGGCAGGTGCGTTGATGAGGCTTGCGCCTTCCGGGAGTTGGTGTAACGCCCTGAGTCTGATGCGCCAGGTGTCTTCCAGTTTTTTGCTGTTGTTGCCTTGTCTTTCGCTTGCGTGTTGCATCTTATCATGTCATCATGTGCATCGCATTTGCATACGTGTTTGTCTCATGCATCCGAGCATTTTCCCTGTTATCCGTTTTGCGATCCGACACTCCTACGTCCTCCGGCGCCCCCTTTTGCCTCTTTTCATGAGCGGGTGTTAGACTTTCCCGGAATGGACCGAGGTTTGCCAAGTGGCCTTGGTACACCACTGGTAGACCGCCTGTCAAGTTTCATGCCATGTGGAGTCCGTTTGATACTCCAACGGTTAACCGGGGTACCATAAAGGTCTCGTGTGTGTTGCAGCCCAACACCCCTCCAAAGTGGCCCAATAACCCACCCAAACCCCCTCCAAAGTGGCCCAATAACCCACCCAAACCCCCTCCATCCTCTTGGCCATTCGATCACGATCGCGTGGCCAAAAATCGCACCTCATTTGGACTCTCCTAGCTCGCTCTACCTATATATTTGTGTCTCCCTCCGAATTTTCGCAGATGAACCCTAACCTCCTCCTCCGCGTGTCCGGACGCGTCCGCGCCGCGCCACGCCAGACGTGTCCACCGCCCTCAGCCATGTCGCCCGGATCAATCCCAGGGCGACACGTCACCGCTGCCACCGCCCTCACCCACTCACGTGCCGCCACCTCACCCTCTCTCTCCTCCCCCACTTCGTCGGGCCCGCTGGAGCCCATCTGCGGCCCGCCGTGGGCCGATCTGGGCCAAGCCGCCCGTCCCGCACCATGCTGCCCGAGCTCCCCGCCGCCTTCGCCGAATCTTCCCGCCACCGCTCGCCGCCGGCGAACACCCTGTCGGATCCCCTCCGCCGTTCGCTCTTCGCCACCCGATGTTGCTAGCCTGCGAGCGCCCGTGCGTGCCGCCGCTCCGCCCAGGGGCCTCGACCCTGCCTCCTCACGCATCTGCCGCCGTAGCTTGGCCCGCCGCCTGCGCGCTGTCACCGGCGACCAACCCCAGCGACCGGGAGCCCCAACCTCCCCGCGCAGCGACCCCGCGCCGAGCGCCTTCAACCTCCAACGCCGAACGTCGTCCGTGCCCCGATCCGGCCGCCTGCCGCCGGATCCGGCCGTCTGCAGCCACCTCGCTGGAGCTCCGCCTTACCTTGTCACCGGGGAAGCCACCGGCGCCGCCGTTGACTTCGTCTCCGCCAAATCTGAACGGCTCCATCCCAGAGCTGGCACGTCCACCGAACCAAACGCCGTCCTCCGTCCCAGATCCACTCCGTCCCGGGATCTGCTCGTCCCGCGTTGACTTCTTCCGGTGGTCGAATATTTCTAAGTCCTTTCCCTCTCTTATTTTCAAGCCATGTTCATCGCATCATAACTCCATGACCGTAGCTCCGTTTTGCATGCATGATATATCAAAATGTTCATCTAGATGTGCTCTTCGTTTTGTTCCATTGCACCATGCTTGTTTGAGTCCATCTTGATGCCCTAATGACTGTTGCAAGAGTGCTATAAAATGTTATTTCTTGTTACTTAGCAGTTAATGAGCATTTGTCATTTTTTCCATGATTATTGTGTGCTTCATCTGAGCATGAGCTCTACATGTGTTTTGTTATATGCCAGGCCATCTTTACATGCGTGTATTCCATGTATTTTTGTGATCAATCTGGTGAGTAGCACATGTATGCAAAGTAGCTCTCGTAATATTGCTGATTTCAATGACTTAGAATTTCACTAAGTCATTTCCCTGCTGTAACTTTTATGCCATGTATTCATGTTTTTTTTGACTATTGCCATGTATTCATGTTGCTACACAGTAATCCATGCTTCTTTTGAGTATGTTTAGTAAGGATGATTTGGACATATGGTTGTTCTCTATCCATCCATGTCCCTGTTTGCATTTATGGAGTGCCCTAGCATGACTTAATCTTGCTCTACTTTTTCTATAAAATGTTCCTGGTAGATTGTTTACGTGTTAATCAATTTTGCCAAGGTTGTTGTAGTTGATCCATGCATGCTATGAGATTGTTCTTGCCATGTTTAGCTTCTTGATCATGTCTTCTTGCTGGTAGTATGCTTAGTTTGTCATGCAATGCCTTGTGTTGAGTGCATCGAGCTCGCAAACATGCCTTCATAGTTCTGTTTATGCCATGTCCAGTTTTCTGCTAAGTCTGAATCTGTTAATGAAACTTGCTATGTTTACATGGGTGCCATCATATCTTCTGATCCTTTTTGGCTTATGGTCAGTAAGGGACTCTTGTTATATGTTTTGAGTAGATTCATGGCATGCCTTTGTTTTCTATGTTCTGTACCTGTAGCATGTCGTTAGATTGCTCTAGACATTGCTTCCTGATGTTAGTTCCTGACATGTTTGTATTTTCACTAAGTCTGTGATGCTGATATCTTTTGCCCTTTTGCCATGCTTGTTTGAACCTGCTCTTGTGTGATTTAGCCGTAGCTCAGTGTTCATCTTTTGTCAAGCATCTTGAGTAGATCACTGCCATGTGCTTTGTTGCTATGTTGGAGTGCAGTAGCTTAGCTTCTTGTTGCATTCTAGATGGCATCATGCTGTTAATCGCAGATGTGTGCCATTATTGTTTTGCTTGCCATTTGCAAACCGTGCATCCGATTCTGGTGATCTTTATATTGATTTCGTATGAAATCAAATCATCTTTCCAGAGGCACACTTGGTTTGCCAAGTTGAGGCCTGGTTCATTCTTTTCCTTCTGGAGCACGCATATGCATTGCATAGCGCATACCGCATATCATGCCATGTTTTGCATCATGTTGCTTGCGCATTGTGTTGGAAATATGCCCTAGAGGCAATAATAAGTTAGTTATTATTATATTTCCTTGTTCATGATAATCGTTTATTATCCATGCTAGAATTGTATTGATAGGAAACTCAGATACATGTGTGGATACATAGACAACACCATGTCCCTAGTAAGCCTCTAGTTGACTAGCTCGTTGATCAATAGATGGTTACGGTTTCTTGACCATGGACATTGGATGTCATTGATAACGGGATCACATCATTAGGAGAATGATGTGATGGACAAGACCCAATCCTAAGCATAGCACAAGATCATGTAGTTCGTATGCTAAAGCTTCTCTAATGTCAAGTATCATTTCCTTAGACCATGAGATTGTGCAACTCCCGGATACCGTAGGAATGCTTTGGGTGTACCAAACGTCACAACGTAACTGGGTGACTATAATGGTACACTACAGGTATCTCCGAAAGTGTCGGTTGGGTTGGCACGAATCGAGACTGGGATTTGTCACTCCGTGTAAACGGAGAGGTATCTCTGGGCCCACTCGGTAGGACATCATCATAATGTGCACAATGTGATCAAGGAGTTGATCACGGGATGATGTGTTACGGAACGAGTAAAAGAGACTTGCTGGTAACGAGATTGAACAAGGTATCGGGATACCGACGATCGAATCTCGGGCAAGTATCGTACCGCTAGACAAAGGGAATTGTATACAAGATTGATTAAGTCCTTGACATCGTGGTTCATCCGATGAGATCATCGTGGAACATGTGGGAGCCAACATGGGTATCCAGATCCCGCTGTTGGTTATTGACCGGAGAACGTCTCGGTCATGTCTGCATGTCTCCCGAACCTGTAGGGTCTACACACTTAAGGTTCGATGACGCTAGGGTTATAAAGGAAGTTTGTATGTGGTAACCGAATGTTGTTCGGAGTCCCGGATGAGATCCCGGACATCACGAGGAGTTCCGGAATGGTCCGGAGGTAAAGATTTATATATGGGAAGTCCTGTTTTGGTCACCGGAAGAGTTTCGGGGTTTATCGGTAACGTACCGGGACCACCGGGAGGGTCCCGGGGGTCCACCAAGTGGGGCCACCAACCCCAGAAGGTTGCGTGGGCCAAGAGTGGTGAGGGACCAGCCCCTTAGTGGGTTGGTGCGCCTCTCACCAAGGCCCAAGGCGCAGGGAGAGTGGGAGGGGGCAAACCCTAGGGCCAGATGGGCCTTAAGGCCCACCCTAGGGGCGCCTCCCCCTCTCCCCTCTCTTGGCCGCCACCCAAGACCCATCTAGGGCTGCCGCCCCTCTAGGGGTGGGAACCCTAGAGGGGGCGCAGCCTCCTCCCCTTCCCCTATATATATGAGGCCTAGGGGCTGCCCATAACACACGTGATTTTGATCTCTGCCTGATGGTGCAGCCCTCCCTCTCTTTCTCGTCATATACCGTGGTGCTTGGTGAAGCCCTGCAGGATTGCCACGCTCCTCCATCACCACCACGCCGTTGTGCTGCTGCTGGATGGAGTCTTCCTCAACCTCTCCCTCTCTCCTTGCTGGCTCAAGGCATGGGAGACGTCACCGGGCTGTACGTGTGTTGAACACGGAGGTGCCGTCCGTTCGACACTTGGTCATCGGTGATTTGAATCACGACGAGTACGACTCCATCAACCCCGTTCACTTGAACGCTTCCTCTTAGCGATCTACAAGGGTATGTAGATGCACTCTCCTTCCCCTCGTTGCTGGTCTCTCCATAAATAGATCTTGGTGACACGTAGGAAAATTTTGAATTTCTGCTACGTTCCTCAACAGTGGCATCATGAGCTAGGTCTATGCGTAGTTTCTATGCACGAGTAGAACACAAAGTAGTTGTGGGCGTTGATTTTGTTCAATATGCTTGCCGTTACTAGTCTTATCTTGATTCGGCGGCATCATGGGATGAAGCGGCCCGGACCAACCTTACACGTACACTTACGTGAGACCGGTTCCACCGACAAACATGCACTAGTTGCATAAGGTGGCTGGCGGGTGTCTGTCTCTCCCACTTTAGTCGGATCGGATTCGATGAACAGGGTCCTTATGAAGGGTAAATAGCAATTGGCATATCATGTTGTGGTCTTTGCGTAGGTAAGAAACGTTCTTGCTAGAAACCCATAGAAGCCACGTAAAAACATGCAAACAACAATTAGAGGACGTCTAACTTGTTTTTGCAGGGTATGCTATGTGATGTGATATGGCCAAAGGATGTGATGAATGATATATGTGATGTATGAGATTGATCATGTTCTTGTAATAGGAATCACGACTTGCATGTCGATGAGTATGACAACCGGCAGGAGCCATAGGAGTTGTCTTTATTTATTTATGACCTGCGAGTCAATATAAGCGTCATGTAATTACTTTACTTTATTGCTAAAGTGTTAGCCATAGTAGTAGAAGTAATAGATGACGTGACAACTTCACAAGGACACGATGATGGAGATCATGATGATGGAGATCATGGTGTCATGCCGGTGACGATGATGATCATGGAGCCCCGAAGATGGAGATCAAGAGGAACAAAGTGATGATGGCCATATCATGTCACTATTTGATTGCATATGATGTTTATCATGTTTATGCATCTTGTTTACTTAGAACGACGGTAGTAAATAAGATGATCCCTCATTAAAATTTCAAGAAAGTGTTCCCCCTAACTGTGCACCGTTGCCACAGTTCGTTGTTTCAAAGCACCACGTGATGATCGGGTGTTTGATTCAGACGTTCACATACAACGGGTGTAAGACAGATTTACACATGCAAACACTTAGGTTGACTTGACGAGCCTAGCATGTACAGACATGGCCTCGGAACACAAGAGACCGAAAGGTCGAGCATGAGTCGTATAGAAGATACGATCAACATGAAGATGTTCACCGATGTTGACTAGTCCGTCTCACGTGATGATCGGACACGGCCTAGTTGACTCGGATCATGTAATCACTTAGATGACTAGAGGGATGTTTATCTGAGTGGGAGTTCACAAGATGAACTTAATTATCCTGAACATAGTCAAAAGGTATTCGCAAATTATGTCGTAGCTCGCGTTATAGTTCTACTGTTTAGATATGTTCCTAGAGAAAAATTAGTTGAAAGTTGATAGTAGCAATTATGCGGACTAGGTCCGTAAACTGAGGATTGTCCTCATTGCTTCTTAGAAGGCTTATGTCCTTAATGCACCGCTCAGTGTGCTGAACCTCGAACGTTGTCTGTGGATGTTGCGAACATCTGACATACACGTTTTGATAACTACGTGATAGTTCGGCTAAACGGTTTAGAGTTGAGGCACCGAAGACGTTTTTGAAATGTCGCGAAACATATGAGATGTTTCGTGGGCTGAAATTGGGATTTCAGGCTCGTGCCCACGTCAAGAGGTATAAGACGTCCGACGATTTTCTTAGCCTGCAAACTAAGGGAGAAAAGCTCAATTGTTGAGCTTGTGCTCAGATTGTCTGAGTACAACAATCACTTGAATCAAGTGGGAGTTAATCTTCCAGATGAGATAGTGATGTTTCTCCGAAGTCATTACCACCAAGCTGCTAGAGCTTCGTGATGAACTATAATATATCAGGGACATATATGATGATCCTTGAGATATTCGCGATGTTTGACACCGCGGAAGTAGAAATCAAGAAGGAGCATCAATTGTTGATGGTTGGTGAAACCACTAGTTTCAAGAAAGGTAAGGGCAAGAAGGGATACTTCATGAAACGGCAATTCAGCTGCTGCTCTAGTGAAGAAACCCAAGGTTGAACCCAAACCCGAGACTAAGTGCTTCTGTAATAAGGGGAACAGCCACTAGAGCAGTATTACCCTAGATACTTGGTAGATGAGAAGGCTGTCGATAGAAGTATATTGGATATACATTATGTTAATGTGTACTTTACTAGTACTCCTAGTAGCACCAGGGTATTTGATACCGGTTCGGTTGCTAAGTGTTAGTAACTCGAAATAAAAGCTACGGAATAAACGGAGACTAGCTAAAGGTGAGCTGACGATATGTGTTGGAAGTGTTTCCAAGGTTGACATGATGAAGCATCGCACGCTCCCTCTACCATCGAGATTGGTATTAAAACCTAAATAATTGTTATTTGGTGTTTGCATTGAGCATAGACATGATTGGATTATGTCTATCGCAATACGGTTATTCATTTAAGGAGAATAACGGTTACTCTGTTTATTTGAATAATACCTTCAATGGTCTTATGCCTAAAATGAATCTCGATCGTAGTGATACACATGTTCATGCCAAAAGATATAAGATAGTAATGATAATACCACCTACTTGTGGCACTGCCACTTAAGTCATAACGGTATAAAATGCATGAAGAGGCTCCATGTTGATGGATCTTTGGACTCACTCATTTTTGAAAAGTTTGAGGCATGCGAACCATGTCTATTGGTAGATATGCATGAAGAAACTCCATGCAAATGGACCGTTTGGAGTCACTTGATTTTGAATCACTTGAGACATGCAAATCATACCACATGGGCAAGATGACTGAAAGCCTCGTTTTCAGTAAAATGGAACTAGAAAGCAACTTGTTGGAAGTAATACATTTTGATGTGTGCAGTCCAATGAGTGCTGAGGCATGTAGTGGATATCGTTATGTTCTTACTTCACAGATGATTTGAGTAGATGTTGAGTACATTTACTTGATGAATCACGAGTCTGAATTATTGAAAGGTTCAAGTAATTTCAGGGTGAAGTTGAAAGATCGTCGTGACAAGAGGATAAAATATCTATGATATGATCATAGAGATGAATATCTGAATTACGAGTTTGGCACAGAATTAAGACATTGTGGAAGTTGTTTCACAACTAATACAGCCTGGAACACCATAGTGTGATGGTGTGTCCGAACATCATAACTGCACCCTATTGGATATGATGCATACCATGATGTCTCTTATCGAATTACCACAATAGTTTATGGGTTAGGCATTAGAGACAACCACATTCACTTTAAAAGGGGCACCACGTAATTCCGATGAGATGACACCGTATGAACTATGGTTTAGAGAAACCTAAGCTGTCATTTCTTAAAAGTTTGGGGCTGCGACTCTTATGTGAAAAAGTTTCAGGCTGATAAGCTCGAACCCAAAACGGATAAATGCATCTTCATAGGACACCCAAAACAGTTGGGTATACCTCCTGTCTCAGATTCGAGAGCAATTGTTACTAGAATCGGGTCCTTTCTCGAGGAAAAGTTTCTCTCGAAAGAATTGAGTGGGAGGATGGTGGAGGCTTGATGAGGTTATTGAACCGTCACTTCAACTAGTGTATAGCAGGGCACAAAGAGTTGTTCCTGTGGCACCTATACCAATTGAAGTGGAAGCTTATGATATTGATCATGAGACTTCGGATCAAGTCACTCCCAAACCTCGTGGGATGACAAGGATGCGTACTACTTCAGAGTGGTACGTAACCCTGTCTTGGAAGTCATGTTGCTGGACAACAATGAACCTACGAGCTATGGAGAAGCGATGGTGGGCCTGGATTCCGATAAATGGCTCGAGGCCATATAATCCGAGAGAGGATCCATATATGAAAACAAAGTGTAGACTTTGGAAGAACTACTTGATGGTCGTAAGGCTGTTAGGTACATATGGATTTTAAAAGGAAGATGGACAATGATGGTAAATGTCACCATTAAGAAAGCTCGACTTGTCATTAAGATGTTTTCCGACAAGTTCAAGGAGTTGACTACGATGAGACTTTCTCACTCGTAGCGATGCTAAGAGTCTATTGGAATTATATTAGCGATTACTGCATTATTTATGAAATCTTGCAGATAGGATGTCAAAACATTGTTTCCTCGACGTTTTTTTGAGGAAAGGTTGTATGTGATACAAACCGGAAGGTTTTGTCAATCCTGAAAGATGCTAATAAGTATGCAAAGCTCTAGCAATCCTTCTAGGGACTGGAGTAAGCATCTCGGAGTTGGAATGTATGCTTTGATGATGATCAAGATTTTGGGTGTATACAAAGTTTATGAGAAACTTGTATTTCCAAAGAAGTGAGTGGGAGCACTATAGAATTTCTGATAAATATATGTTGACATATTGTTGATCAGAAATGATGTAGAATTTCTGGAAAGCATATAGGGTTATTTGGAAAGTGTTTTTCAATGGAGAGCCTGGATTAAGCTACTTGAACATTGAGCATCAAGATCTATAAGGATAGATAAAAATGCTTAATGGTACTTCCAAATGAGCACATACCTTGACATGATCTTGAAGGTGTTCAAGATGGATCAGTCAAAGAAGGAGTTCTTGCCTGAGTTGTAAGGTATGAAGTTAAGACTTAAAGCTCGACCACGGCAGAAGAGAGAGAAAGGACAAAGGTCGTCCCCTATGATTAAGACATAGGCTCTACAGTATGCTATGCTGTGTACCGCACCTGAAATGTGCCTTGCCATGAGTCAGTCAGGGGGTACAAGAGTGATCCAAGAATGGATCACAGGACAGCGGTCAAAGTTATCCTTAGTAACTATTGGACTAAGGAATTTTCTCGATTATGGAGGTGGTAAAAGAGTTCGTCGTAAAGGGTTACGTCGATGCAAGCTTAACACCTATCCGGATAGCTCTGAGTAGAGATAACGGATACGTATAATGGAGCAACAATTTAGAATAGCTCCAAGTAGAACAGTTATTTGGAATAGCTCCAAATAGAACGTGGTAGCTACATCTAGGAGATGACATAGAGATTTGTAAAGCACACACGGATCTGAAAGGTTCAGACCCGTTGACTAAAACCTCTCTCACAAGCAACATGATCAAACCAAGAACTCATTGAGTGTTAATCACATAGTGATGTGAACTAGATTATTGACTCTAGTAAACTCTTTGGATGTTGCTCACATGGCGATGTGACCTGTGAGTGTTAATCACATGGCGATGTGAACTAGATTATTGACTCTAGTGCAAGTGGGAGACTGTTGGAAATATGCCCTAGAGGCAATAATAAATTAGTTATTATTATATTTCCTTGTTCATGATAATCATTTATTATCCATGCTAGAATTGTATTGATAGGAAACTCAGATACATGTGTGGATACATAGACAACACCATGTCCCTAGTAAGCCTCTAGTTGACTAGCTCATTGATCAATAGATGGTTACGGTTTCCTGACCATGGACATTGGATGTCATTGATAACGGGATCACATCATTAGGAGAATGATGTGATGGACAAGACCCAATCCTAAGAATAGCACAAGATCATGTAGTTCGTATGCTAAAGCTTTTCTAATGTCAAGTATCATTTCCTTAGACCATGAGATTGTGCAACTCCCGGATACCGTAGGAATGCTTTGGGTGTACCAAACGTCACAACGTAACTGGGTGACTATAAAGGTACGCTACAGGTATTTCCGAAAGTGTCTGTTGGGTTGGCATGAATCGAGACTGGGATTTGTCACTCCGTGTAAACGGAGAGGTATCTCTGGGCCCACTCGGTAGGACATCATCATAATATGCACAATGTGATCAAGGAGTTGATCACGGGATGATGTGTTACGGAACGAGTAAAAGAGACTTGCCGGTAACGAGATTGAACAAGGTATCGGGATACCGATGATCGAATCTCGGGCAAGTATCGTACCGCTAGACAAAGGGAATTGTATACGGGATTGATTAAGTCCTTGACATCGTGGTTCATCCGATGAGATCATCGTGGAACATGTGGGAGCCAACATGGGTATCCAGATCCCGCTGTTGGTTATTGACCGGAGAACGTCTCGGTCATGTCTGCATGTCTCCCGAACCTGTAGGGTCTACACACTTAAGGTTCGATGACGCTAGGGTTATAAAGGAAGTTTGTATGTGGTAACCGAATGTTGTTCGGAGTCCCGGATGAGATCCCGGACGTCACGAGGAGTTCCGGAATGGTCCGGAGGTAAAGATTTATATATGGGAAGTCCTGTTTTGGTCACCGGAAGAGTTTCGGGGTTTATCGGTAACGTACCGGGACCACCGGGAGGGTCCCGGGGGTCCACCAAGTGGGGCCACCAACCCCAGAAGGTTGCGTGGGCCAAGAGTGGTGAGGGACCAGCCCCTTAGTGGGCTGGTGCGCCTCCCACCAAGGCCCAAGGCGCAGGGAGACTGGGAGGGGGCAAACCCTAGGTCCAGATGGGCCTTAAGGCCCACCCCTAGGGGCGCCTCCCCCTCTCCCCTCTCTTGGCCGCCACCCAAGACCCATCTAGGGCTGCCGCCCCTCTACGGGTGGGAACCCTAGAGGGGGCGCAGCCTCCTCCCCTTCCCCTATATATATGAGGCCTAGGGGCTGCCCATAACACACGTGATTTTGATCTCTGCCTGATGGTGCAGCCCTCCCTCTCTTTCTCCTCATATCCCGTGGTGCTTGGTGAAGCCCTGCAGGATTGCCACGCTCCTCCATCACCACCACGCCGTTGTGCTGCTGCTGGATGGAGTCTTCCTCAACCTCTTCCTCTCTCCTTGCTGGATCAAGGCGTGGGAGACGTCACCGGGCTGTACGTGTGTTGAACGCGGAGGTGCCGTCCGTTCGACACTTGGTCATCGGTGATTTGAATCACGACGAGTATGACTCCATCAACCCCGTTCACTTGAACGCTTCCGCTTAGCGATCTACAAGGGTATGTAGATGCACTCTCCTTCCCCTCGTTGCTGGTCTCTCCATAGATAGATCTTGGTGACACGTAGGAAAATTTTGAATTTCTGCTACGTTCCTCAACACATTGCACCATGGTTGATTGTGGTTTCTTTTGCTTGTGTTCTTGCCTTGGGTAGAGCTGGGAGACAATTACGTGATCGAGGAACCCGTTGAGTACGCTTACGAGGATCAAGCTTTTGTCAACTCGGAGAACTTTGCAGGCAAGATGACCATACTCTCGAAATCACTTATATCTTTGCTTGCTAGTTGCTCGCTCTTTTGCTATGCTGCGATACCTACCACTTGCTATATCATGCCTCCCATATTGCCATATCAAACCTCTAACCCACCTTGTCCTAGCAAAACGTTGTCTGGCTATGTTAACGCTTTGCTCGGCCCCTCTTATAGTGTTGTTAGTTGTAGGTGAAGATGGAGTTTGTTCCATGTTGGAACATGGATTTTGTTGGGATATCACTATTATATAATGTTTACTTTAATGCACCTATATACTTAGTAAAGGGTGGAAGGCTCGGCCTTATGCCTGGTGTTTTGTATCACTCTTGCCGCCCTAGTTTCCGTCACACCGTTGTTATGTTCCTTGATTTTGTGTTCCTTACGCGGTTAGGTGTTATGGGAACCCCTTGATAGTTCGCTTTGAATAAAACTCCTCCAGCAAGGCCCAACCTTGCTTTTACATTTGCACTGACAACCTATCACCTTCCCTTGGGTTCTGTAGACTCAAGGGTCATATTTATTTTAACCCCCCGGGCCAGTGCTTCTCTAAGTGTTGGTCCAACCTGAGCGATGTCCGGCGCCCCCTGGGCAACCAGGGTCTATGCCAACCCGACGTCTTGCTCATCTGGTGTGCCCTGAGAACAAGATATGTGCAGCTCCTATCGGGATTTATCGGCACATTCGGGCAGCTTTGTTGGTCTTGTTTTACCATTGTTGAATGTCTTGTAACCGGGATTCCGAGTCTGATCGGGTCTTCTTGGGAGAAGGAATATCCTTCGTTGACCGTGAGAGCTTGTGATGGGCTAAGTTGGGACACCCCTGCAGGGTTTTGAACTTTCGAAAGTCATGCCCGCAGTTATGGGAAGATGGGAATTTGTTAATATCCGGTTGTAGAAAACTTGACACTTAACTTACTTAAAATGCATCAACAGCGTGTGTAGCCGTGATGGTCTCTTTCCGGTGGAGTCTGGGAAGTGAACACGGTTTTGGAGTTATGCTTGAACATAAGTAGTTTCAGGATCACTTCTTGATCACTTCTAGTTCACGACCGTGCTTTGCTTCTCTTCTCGCTCTTATCTGCGTATGTTGGCCACCATATATGCTAGTGCTTGCTGCGGATCCACCTCACTACCTTTTCCTACCCATAAGCTTAAATAGCCTTGATCGCGAGGGTGTGAGATTGCTGAGTCCCTGTGACTCACATATTACTTCCAAAACCAGTTGCAGGTGCCGTTGATACCAGTGCAGATGGCGCAGCTGAGCTCAAGTGGAAGCTCGATGAAGATCGTGTTCGTTGTGTTGTTTCGTTCCAGTTGATCAATAGTGGAGCCCAGTCGAGGTGATCGGGGATCTTTTGCATTAGGGGTTGTCTTTCTTTATTTGGTTCCGTAGTCGGGCCTTGATTGTATCTGGATGATGTAATGCTATATTTATGTTTTGTGTGAAGTGGCGATTGTAAGCCGACTCTTTATCCCTTTCTTATCCAGTACATGGGATGTGTAAAGATTACCCCTCTTGCGACATGCCTACCATGCGGTTATGCCTCTAAGTCGTACTCCGACACATGGGAGATATAGCCGCATCGTGGGTGTTACAAATTGGTAATCAGAGCCTTCCCCAGCTTAGGAGCCCCCGGCTTGATCGAATCGTTGGCGTTGTAGAGTCTAGAAAAATGTTTTTAGTCTTATAGGATTATATATATCAGAGAGTAGGATTCATTTTACTCCTCAGTCCGTTCGTCGCTCTGGTGAGGCCTCCTGACATAGAGTTTTGTCTCTTCTCTTCTTAAATTTCACTAATTTTTTTAGGATCACGCGGGTATCTTGGAATCGTTCTGATGGTTTTGTGACAAGAACATTGTTCTTGGTGCCTCCTGACATTTAGGGGTTGTGGAAGTGTCCCAGGGAGTTGAGCTCCGAGGTGTTGTCGTCATAATTTTATCGTTGCAGTTCTGGAATACCTGAGTTCGCCGACATCGAAAATCTCTTTTATGCAGTTGTTGGTGAGATAACCTCGACGCCACCCAGTACTGGGGCGGGAGTTTGGGAGTATTGCCATAACTCGTATAATGGATGCTTTTCGAAGGTTGAGGTAAATGATTTCAGAAGGTTTCTTGGTTATGTGTTGAAGGATGGATACAGCTGGATGTAGGATTTGCTAGTTTTGGGTGAGATATTATGCTTCCCCTGTATCCCCAACACCTGATTGCATAACCAGAAAGTTTCGGGAGTTTATAAGTGGGAATTCAAGTGTATCGTAGGATATCTTTCCGACAGACACATGATAGGAGATGGGATCTATCATATGTTTGTTTCCGGCTTATTTTGCAAGCCAAATCCTTGTTTTGTTTTGGCTTGTGGTGATCGAGTTGCTTCGAAGTCAAATATTGATTCCATACCTTTCCTAAGCGGTGTTCTCGTATTCCTATGTGAATGCTAATCCTTCTTGATCATCGAGTTTGTCATGTCAATCATTTTCAACCGGTGTGTTTCTCTTCAAGTGGATCTGATCGTTTTCAACATCCGCAAGATCACCTCTCGGTTTTCCCAGCGTTGTTTGTTTCATCCATCCCAAGTTGCCTTTGTTTTCCCACCCTCCCACCCTTTTTCTTCAAGGGCTCAGATTTCTTAATCAAGTATCCATCTTATGGATGTGAAGTTTCTTCATTCTTTCCTCAATGTTTTACCCAGTGTTTTCTCATGAAGATACTAACGGAGCTTCAAGTTCATCATTATTCGTTCTTTTCTTCTCCGGTGGATTCAATTCAAGCTTTGTTGATCATATCCTTTTCCTCGTTCCAAATGCTTTCCCATGCCGTTGCACCCCCTGAATCATTCACCTCTCGCTATTCAATTGTTCCGGAGTGCTCAAGATATCTCAAAGATTCGTGTTTCCACTCTGCTTCCGTTCAAGCTCTTTCGAGGATGTTATCTCATTCAAGCCTTTTAATTCAACCGGTGCAATCTCTCTCTTCAAATCATTTCAACTGTGTTTCTCTTGAGTGGGCCCTAACCCACATGTCTTTTTCCAGGATCATACCCGACTCTTCTAATTTTCCTGGAGCTATCCTAAATTCTTTTCTATGTTTGACGTAAGAATGAATCATCATCAGTCAAATGTATTTCCCCAAGATCTTTCAAACTCTTTTCATTGTTGGCTCAACCTCCTCGCTTTCATTCTCCCCGGGTGTCTCATCAATTATCATGGTGGTGTTTTCCGTCGTCATTCTCGGATTTGAAGACCGAAGAGGAGTTCCTCTTAAATCCTTACCCGTTATCCCAAAGATTCATGGTGCTAGCTTCATTCCATCCTCTCATAATTGTTTTCGATTGTGAGAATTCTTTTCACCCATCCGAAGCATTTCATGAGTTGTTTCCATTTCTTTCCTCCGAAGGCCATCTTTTCAAATATTATTCATTATAGATTTCAACTCTCGTTACCCAAATTCTTCCAGTACATCATTCAAATATTCTCTAATCAGCTCGTGATCTATTCAGTCTCATGTATCTAAATTCCATCAAGTATCTTAGTTCATTTTCAAATTCTTCCCGGTGTTTCGCTATCTTTTCTTCATTTGTTTTTAATTCTTACGGTGGCTCGTCCAACATTCCTCTTCCTATGTTCTCATATCAATTCTTTTGCTCTTTCAAATCCCACCGGTGGTTCGTTGAAGATCTTCCCAAGTTGACACTATATCTATCTTAATCCTTTCTATGAGATTAAGTAGTATGCCAAATCCGTTACTTGTCATCAATTTAATTGATGAAGGATAAGAATAATGTAATTCTTATTCTTGTTTCATCCAAGTGATTAATTCTTTATTCCGGAGGTTCATCAAAATTCTTGATTTCTTTTGTTCATCTTTATTTTCCGGAGTTCCAAGTTTTTCCACATTATCTCATCGCGAAGCTCCATCTAAATCATCGCAAGGCTTCACCTTGTGTTTTCAACTTCTCTTTCCTTTCGTTTGATCATCCTTGTATTACCAGAGTTCTTCAAGGAGGCTCTACATGGTTGTTCGTCAAGGATTCTTTTAATTCCTCAATGGCTTTTCAAGATTCCTCTCGGAGTTAAGATCCGTCAAGCTTTACTCTAAAATAAACATGGTGTTCAACACATGTATTGCTTTGAGAAGTTCAACCTTTCTTCATCTTGCATTCCGTAGTGCAATTCCTTCTACCTTACCTTTTGAGGTGGTGTTATGTCATTCTTGATAATTTTCCTTCGTGTTTCATGATTCCCAAGTTATCAAGAATGAGGTAGTTTAAATCCATTAATGTCTTCATTGGAGTTATCTTGGGTTATATTTCACCTAAAGCTTTCCCTAAGGATTCTTTCTATTTATGGTGCTTATAAATGACTCAAGTTCTTCATTTATCCTCTCGGTGAAATAAGTTTCTCGTCTCCTTGTTCTTATCAATCCAATCTTGTTTTCGTTAGTGGCAGAATTTCACCTTAAGTTTTGAGATGTTTTCATAAGCCCACAAGCAGTTTATTGTTTTCGTTGTTGATTTTCCAACAACTCCATTCGATACTTCTTTCTAAGGATGCTTCTCAAATTCTATTGTGGTAGAAGATGTCATTTTCTTCTCAAATCTTTCCTTTCCAATGATCCAACTTCTATTCTTTTGTTCCGGAGGCATTGTGATGTTGCTCTATTCAACCCATCATCTTGTTTGTCAAGATCATGTTCAATTCCTTCCATTTACAGTCGGAGTGATGCCCAAATTATATCATTCTTATTTCTTTGCTATGTTGTTTTAACCGGAGTGTTGTGGCTATCATTCCTTTTCTAACCGGAGTCTCATCCAAGTGGTTTCATATTGCAAAGCTCATATTCTTGACCTTCCATTTCCAACCGGAGCGCTGCCCGAATTTGTTCTTCCTTGTTCCTCATTCCTTATGGAGTGTTTTTCAACTTCGATCACCTCAGTGGTATTATTCCTATCAATTTGTTCAACCTTCCAAGGTTCTTTGGTTTCACTCGTTTGTCAAAGAAGCAACTTGGTTTTACCTGTTATCTTCCACTTCCGTTTTCCCTCCGGTGCCATCCTAGATCTCGGGACGAGATCCTCTCGTAGTGGTGGAGTGTTGTAACGCCCCGAGTCTAATGCGCCAGGTGTCTTCTAGTTTTTTTCTGTTGTTGCCTTGTCTTTCCCTTGCGTGTTGCATCTTATCATGTCATCATGTAAATCACATTTGCATACGTGTTCGTCTCATGCATCCGAGCATTTTCTCCATTGTCCATTTTGCGATCCGACACTCCTACGTCCTCCAGCGCCCCCTTTTGCCTCTTTTCATGAGCGGGTGTTAAACTTTCTCAGAATGGACCGAGGTTTGCCAAGCGGCCTTGGTACACCACCGGTAGACCACCTGTCAAGTTTCGTGCCATTTGGAGTCCGTATGATACTCCACCGATTAACCGGGGAATCGTAAAGGCCTCGTGTGTGTTGCAGCCCAACACCCCTCCAAACTGGCCCAATAACCCATCCAAACCCCCTCCATCCTCTCGGTCGTTCGATCACGATCGCGTGGCCGAAAACCGCACCTCATTTTGACACTCCTAGCGCCCTCTACCTATATATTTGTGTCTCCCTCCGAATTTTCGCGGATGAACAATAAGCTCCTCCTCCTCCGCACGTCCGGACGCGTCCGCGCCGCGCCGGATGTGTCCACCGCCCTCAGCCATGTCGCCCGGACTAATCCCGGGGTGACACGTCACCGCTACCACCGCCCTCACCCACTCACACGCCGCCACCTCACCCTCTCTCTCCTCCCCCACTTTGCTGGGCCCACCGGAGCACATTCGCAGCCCGCCATGGGCCGATCTAGGCCGAGCTGCCCGTCCCGCGCCACGCTGCCCGAGCTCCCCGCTGCCTTCGCCGGATCTTCCCGCCACCGCTCGCCGCCGGCGAACACCCTGCCGGATCCCCGCCGCCGTTCGCTCTTCGCCACCCGACGCCGCTAGCCCGCGAGCGCCCGCGCGCGCCGCCGCTCCGCCCAGGGGCCTCGACCCCGCCTCCTCGCGCATCTGCCGCCGTAGCTTGGCCCGCCGCCTGCGCGTCATCGCCGGCGACCAACCCCGGCGACCGGGAGCCCCAACCTCCCCGCGCAGCGACCCCGCGCCGAGCGCCTTCAACCTCCCACGCCGAACGTCGTCCGTGCCACGATCCGGCCGCCTGCCGCCGGATCCGGCCGTCTGCAACCACCTCGTCGGAGCTCTGCCTTCCCTTGTCGCCGGAGAAGCCACCGGCACCGCCGTTGACTTCGTCTCCGCCAGATCTAAACGGCTCCATCCCGGCGCTGGCACGTCCACCGAACCAAACGCCGTCCTCCGTCCCAGATCCACTCCGTCCCGGGATCTGCTCATCTCGCGTCGACTTCTTCCGGAGGTCGAATATTTCTAAGTCCTCTCCCCCTCTTATTTTCAAGCCATGTTCTTCGCATCATAACTCCATGACCGTAGCTCCGTTTTGCATGCATGATATATCAAAATGTTCATCCGGATATCCTCTTCATTTTGTTCCATTGCACCATGCTTGTTTGAGTCCATCTTGATGCCCTAATGACTGTTGCAAGAGTGCTATAAAATGTTAGTTCCTATTACTTAGCAGTTTATGAGCATTTGTCACTTTTTCCATGATTATTGTGTGTTTCATATGAGCATGAGCTCTACATGTTTTTTGTTATATGCCATGCCATATTTATAGGGGTGTATTCCATGCATTTTTGTGATCAATGTGGTGACTAGCACATGCATGCAAAGTAGCTCTCGTAATATTGCTGATTTCAGGGACTTAGAATTTCACTAAGTCATTTCCCTGCTGTTACTTTTATGCCATGTGTTCATGTTGCTACAGAGTAGTCCATGCTTCTTTTGAGTAAGTTCAGTAAGGATGATTTGGACATATGGTTGTTCTATATCCATCCATGTCCCTGTTTGCATTTATGGAGTGCCCTAGCATGACTTAATCTTGCTCTACTTTTGCTATAAAATGTTCCTGGCAGATTGTTTACGTGTTAATCAATTTTGCCAAGGTTGTTGTAGTTGATACATGCATGCTATGAGATTGTTCTTGCCATGTTTAGCTTCTTGATCATGTCTTCTTGCTGGTAGTATGCTTAGTTTGTCATGCAATGCCTTGTGTTGAGTGCGTCGAGCTCGCAAACATGACTTCATAATTCTATTTATGCCTTGTCCAGTTTTCTGCGAAGTCTGAATCTGTTAACGAAACTTGCTATGTTTACATGGGTGCCATCATATATTCTGGTCCTTTTGGCTTATGGTCAGTAAGGGACTCTTGTTATATGTTTTGAGTAGATTCATGCCATGCCTTTGTTTTCTATCTTCTGTTACTATAGCATGTTGTTAGATTGCTCTAAACATTGCTTCCTAATGTTAATTCCTAACATGTTAGTATTTTCACTAAGTCTGTGATGCTGATATCTTTTGCCCTTTTACCATGCTTGTTTGAACCTGCTCTTGTGTGATTTAGCCATAGCTCAGTGTTCATCTTTTGTCAAGCATCTTGAGTAGATCACTCCATGTGCTTTTTTGCTATGTTGGAGTGCAGTAGCTTAGCTTCTTGTTGCATTCTAGATGGCATCGTGCTGTTAATCGTAGATGTGTGCCATTATTGTTTTGCTTGCCATTTGCAAACCGTGCATCCGATTCCGGTGATCTTTATATTGATTTTGTAAGAAATCAAGTCATATTTCCAGTGGCACACTTGGTTTGCCAAGCTGAGGCCTGGTTCATTCTTTTCCTTCCGGAGCACGCATATGCATTGCATAGCGCATCCCGCATATCATGCCATGTTTTGCATCATGTTGCTTGCGCATTGCACCGTGGTTGATTGTGGTTTCCTTTGCTTGTGTTCATGCCTTGGGTAGAGCCGGGAGACGATTACGTGATCGAGGAACCCATTGAGTACGCTTACGAGGATCAAGCTTT
The DNA here is from genome assembly GCF_003073215.2 of Triticum urartu. Lineage (NCBI taxonomy): Eukaryota > Viridiplantae > Streptophyta > Magnoliopsida > Poales > Poaceae > Triticum > Triticum urartu. Next base: position 335,635,692 of record NC_053024.1, on the reverse strand, counting down.
CGTCAACTCGGAGAACTTTGCAGGCAAGATGACCATACCGTAGAAATCACTTCTATCTTTGCTTGCTAGTTGCTTGCTCTTTTGCTATGCTGCGATACCTACCACTTTCTATATCATGCCTCCCATATTGCCATGTCAAACCTCTAACCCACCTTGTCCTACCAAATCGTTGTTTAGCTATGTTACCACTTTGCTCAGCCCCTCTTATAGCGTTGTTAGTTGCAGGTGAAGATGGAGTTTGTTCCATGTTGGAACATGGATTTTGTTGGGATATCACTATTATATAATGTTCAGTTTAATGCACCTATATACTTAGTAAAGGGTGGAAGGCTCGGCCTTATGCCTGGTGTTTTGTTCCACTCTTGCCGCCCTAGTTTCCGTCATACCGTTGTTATGTTCCTTGATTTTGTGTTCCTTACGTGGTTGGGTGTTATGGGAACCCCTTGACAGTTCGCTTTGAATAAAACTCCTCCAGCAAGGCCCAACCTTGGTTTTACATTTGCACTAACAACCTATCACCTTCCCTTGGGTTCTGCAGACTCAAGGGTCATCTTTATTTTAACCCCCCCGGGCTAGTGCTTCTCTAAGTGTTGGTCCAGCCTGAGCGATGTCCGGCGCACCCTGGGCAACCAGGGTCTATGCCAACCTGACGTCTTGCTCATCCGGTGTGCCATGAGAACGAGATATGTGCAGCTCCTATCGGGATTTGTCGGCACATTCGGGCGGCTTTGCTGGTCTTGTTTAACTATTGTCGAAATGTCTTGTAACCAGGATTCCGAGTCTGATCGGGTCTTCCTGGGAGAAGGAATATCCTTCGTTGACCGTGAGAGCTTGTGATGGGCTAAGTTGGGACACCCCTGCAGGGTTTTGAACTTTCAAAATCCGTGCCCGCGGTTATGGGCAGATGGGAATTTGTTAATATCCGGTTGTAGAAAGCTTGACACTTATCTTAATTAAAATGCATCAACAATGTGTGTAGCCGTGATGGTCTCTTTCCGGTGGACTCCGGGAAGTGAACATAGTTTTGGAGTTATGCTTGAACTTAAGTAGTTTCAGGATCACTTCTTGATCACTTCTAGTTCACGACCGTGCTTTGCTTCTCTTCTCGCTCTTATTTGCGTATGTTGGCCACCATATATGCTAGTGCTTGCTGCAGATCCTCCTCACTACCTTTTCCTACCCATAAGCTTAAATAGTATTGATCGCGAGGGTGTGAGATTGCAGAGTCCCGTGACTCACAGATCACTTCCAAAACCAATTGCAGGTGCCATTGATACCAGTGCAGATGACGCAGCTGAGCTCAAGTGGAAGCTCGATGAAGATCGTGTTCGTTGTGTTGTTTTGTTCCAGTTGATCAGTAGTGGAGCCTAGTCGGGGCGATCGGGGATCTGTTGCATTAGGGGTTGTCTTTGTTTATTTGGTTCCGTAGTCGGACCTTGATTGTATCTGGATGATGTAATGCTATATTTATGTTTTGTGTGAAGTGGCAATTGTAAGCCAACTCTTTATCCCTTTCTTATTCAGTACATGGGATGTGTAAACATTACCCCTCTTGCGACATGCCTACCATGCGGTTATGCCTCTAAGTCGTGCTCCGACACGTGGGAGATATAGCCGCATCATGGGTGTTATAGTTGGGGAGCCTCCTGAGGTGGTGGAGCCCCCAACGCTTGATTGCTTGTCGGGGCCTTTGCGGGTTCGGGGGCGTCGTCCTGCTGAGCTTGATCCTCTGTTGTCGCTGCTGCGGCCCTTGCAGAACCGTCCTGGTCTTGTGTCGTCTCTGCTGGTGGCATAGCTCGGCGTGATGCGCCGTTGGCTTGGTGTTCTTCCCGAACTGCCACTAGAGCCACGCTGGCAGAGTGGGGAGTGGCAGCAAGATAAAGCACTAGGGGCTCGAGAGGTCGCGGCGCCACCATCACTGGAGGGTTGGTCAAGTATCTCTTGAGGTCTTGAAATGCTTGGTCGGCCTCCGGGGTCCACTCGAATGGGCCCTTCTTCTTCATCAGCTTGAAGAAGGGTAGGGCATGCTCTCCTAGCTTGGAAATGAAGCGTCCCAACGCAATCACCCATCCAGCAAGCTTCTGCATTTCCTTGAGGGTTTGCGGTGGACTCATGTCTTCAATGGCCTTGACCTTCTCTAGGTTGGCCTCGATCCCCCTGTGGGACAAAAGGAAGCCCAGCAGCTTGCCGGAAGGGAGGCCAAACACACACTTCTCCGGGTTGAGTCGCAAGTCCACCTGGAGGAGGCTTTCAAAGGTCTCCTCTAGGTCTTGGATCAAGGTCCTCGCCTCCCGAGACTTCACCATGATGTCGTCGATGTAGGCTTCAATGTTCCTCCCAAGCTGCCGACCCAAGGCGATGAGCATGAGCCGCAGGAAGGTTGCGCCTACATTGCGCAGCCCGAAAGGCATGCAAGTGTAGCAGTACTCCCCACACGGGGTCAGGAAGGCTGTCTTCTCCACATCTTCTACCGCCATCTTGATCTGGTGATATCCTGAGAACGCATCCAGGAAGCACAGCAAGTCGCACTCGGCAGTGGAGTCGACGGTCTGGTCGATGCATGGAAGAGGGAACGAATCTTGAGGGCAGGCTTTGTTGAGGTTGGTGAAGTCGACGCACATTCGCTCCTTCCCGCCTTTCTTAGGCACAACAACGGGGTTTGCTAGCCACTCGGGGCACCGAACCTCGCGAATGACACCCGCAGCCTCCAACTTGCGGGTCTCTTGGATGATGAAAGCTTGCTTCTCCATGGACTGTCGCCTCGCCCTCTGCTTTACGGGGCGTACGTTGGGACACACCTTCAGGTGGTGCTCTATCACCCCTCTTGGGACCCCTACCGGCTGATCGGGCTCCCAAGCGAACACTTCCTTGTTTGCGCACAAGAACATCACCAGCGCCTCCTCCTGATCAGGCTCAAGGTTGGCGCCTATGGTAAAGGTTGCTCCCGAGGACCTGTCCTCCTCGACTGGCCCTTGCTTGGTTTATGCCTTATCTTGAGTGAAAAACTGCTTCTTCTTGGTTGGTGCGGCTCCCTTGGCCTTGGAGGTATCCGCGTTGGTGGGCTGTGCTGCCGCGGCGGTCTTGAGGGCAAGCTTGAGCGTCATCAAGGCTTCCTTGGTGTCCCCAACTACTGTGAGGACACCCTCGCTCCCGGGCATCTTCATGAGGTTGTAGGCCGGATGGGTCGCCGCCATGAACTGAGCCAGGGCCGGGTACCCGAGGATGGTGTTGTATCGGAGGCCGATGTGGGCGATGTCAAAGTCGACCAGCTCGGTGCGGTAGTTATCGCTCATGCCGAAGGTCACAGGGAGGCGGATCTACCCCAGGGAGCGGACAGAGCCTCCAACAACCCCTAAGAAAGGCTTGCTAGGGCGAAGCCACTCGAGCGGTACATGAAGAAGGCTGAAGGCCTCAATGGAGAGCACGTTGAGGCCACCGCCGCCGTCGATGAGCGTCTTGGTGACAGACACGTGGAAGATCGTGGGCGTGCAAAGCATTGGGAGCGCACCCGAGCCGACGGTGGAGACGGGATGATCCCCTGAGTCGAAGGTGAGGTCGGCCTCGGGCGCGGTCCAGCCCGGCGGAGCACCCGGGCACCAGGAAGTGGCGCCGATCTGGCAAAAAAACGGCTTGACGTCACGATCCGAGGGTGGTGCTTGCGAGCCGCCAAGGTGGGCCGCAACCGCGAGGTGCACCGGCGCCGCGTAGCACGCAGCAAAGAGGCCATGCAACTCCTCCCAGGATGCCACCGTGGATGCGGGGAGGTTGAGCAGCCAGGCATGTAGTGTGCCAGTGAGGGCCATGGGAAGCCGGTTGTCCATGACCTTGTCGTCGCCTCCGACCTTGAGGGCGACCTCCTCATACGCCGGCAGGAAAGCCGACGGGTCCGCTGCGCTGTCATAGCGCGGCGGCATCTCCGGCTTGAACTTGGGTGGCCACTACACCTGCCGCAAGGCGGGAGCAAGAGCTCGGAGCCCCCGAGCATCACTGTGGGCACCCGTAGATCCAGCCGGAAGGGCAGCGCCAGCCATGGAGAATGGGCGTGAAGATGGTGGAGCGCGAATCGACGCAAGGAAAACTCCGGTGCACCCCTACCTAGTGCGCCAAATGTCGGATTTCGGGTTCCGGAAAAATCCTTAAGGTTCAAACACTGGGGGTGCACGCGAAGAACTCCCCTACCCACTCACGCCCTCAACCTCGCCATGATCTCAAAGGCAAGCTCGGTGAACTCGCAACACAAGGGACACAAGATTTATATTGGTTCGGGCCACCGTTGTGGTGTAATACCCTACTCAAGTGTGGTGTGGTGGATTGCCTCTTGGGCTGATGATGAACAGTACGAGGGGAAGAACAGCCTCCTGAGGTGAGGTGTTCTTGTGCTTGGTGGGTGTGAGGCTTAGGATGGAATCGCTCCGATCCAAGATGAGGTCGATCCCCTCTCTATGGTGGTGGTTAGTCCTATTTATAGAGGCCCTGGTCCTCTTCCCAAATATTGAGCGGGAAGGGAGCCAACAACGACCAATTTGAAAGGGGACAACTAGTACAAGTTATCCTGACAAAAGCAGTCTTCGCCTACCAAAGGCTCTGGTGATGACGCCGCCTTGGGCTCCATGGTGATCTCCGTCTTGCCGTCCTGCTGGTCTTTGTCTTGTTGCACCGATATGGAAACCTTTGCTTGATGCCTCGGTACTATTCGTCTGCGCTTGCCACCTTAGCACCAAAGAGGAAACAAGGACACTGTGTGCGCTGGCACCCGCCTGGTCTCGATCGTCATGGCTCACGTGATTGGAACCTCGCGAGGTTTGCCTGGCCTCGATCTCTCCGCCCCTCGTGAGCCAGCCTGGTGAGGCCGCTCCTGAGGAGGTCTTGGGTCGTCCGCCTTGCGAGGCTTGGCCCCTCGCGAGGGTCTTGAATGCTTGTTAGTGAAGATGGGCCGTATGGGCCCGCTCACAGAGCCACGCCATGGGCCGTAGGCAGGCAAGTCTGGGGACCCTCGTTCCCAGAACGCTACAAGGATGAACGAGGGAAGGCCTTATCTGCAAATGTGGAGAGGAGTGGGGTAAATTGTCATAGTTACCTTCCTATCCGCCAGATATAGATCGGACGACCTATGTTGCAGGATGGCAGGCACACCATCATCACCAACTCTGCTTTTTATAAGAGTAGAGATAATGGCAATTCATCTAGAAAAATTTTTGGACAATTATGATACGGAAGATTCTAGAACAAAGGAGAAGTGCTTGTGTTTTGAGGTTAGTGCATTATGCTTAAGTTCAACCATGGAGTCTTCTAGATTGTACATGTGGCAGAATCTGGTGGAATGTAGATGATATCCAACGGCCAATAGTGCTCGGATTGCCATCTATGCACCGTCGGATTGGCTTCATCCAACGACCATCTTTCAAAGTTATTTGCACACTATATAGGGGTATAGATATAGATATAGAGGTATAGATATAGACTAGTGGCACATCATCTAAAGCCTTTCTACACGCTCATTTTTTGTACAAATGTGCTCCACCATGCACCCGCATGTTTGTATGTGGGAACGAGTGCATGTGTCCACCTCTTCTCTTTCGCACACGTAGTCTGTGTGTGTGAGAGATACTAAGATATGGTGAGGGAATACGTGTCAATGCAATTTGTGTGAAGGAGAGGCCTATATACATACATGTATGTGCATGGGGTCGGGGTGATATACGAGAAGGGAGGGGAGGGGTCGATTGTGCGAGATATCGATAGAGACAGATAGAGGGAAGAGCTCTACAAGCGTACAAGCACGGGGATATGGGGGGGGGGGGTTGGAAGATGGTGCGAGGGGCCAAGTGGAGGGAGACTATGAAGGAGTGCACAAGTGCGAGATCGATATTTAAAGAGATGGGGCGAGAACATGCGCAGTTGCGCGCAGTGGCGGAGCCATGAAAATTAAACAAGCTAGGGGGCCAAGCATTGCTAATCCTTTATGGGGAGAACCAATTCATCAACTTAAACCATTTTACCAATAATTGATGTACTGATCGCATTCATATTAGCCCCAATATAGTGATGTTAGGGGGGGACAAGGGCCCTTGCTGCCCCTGTCTTCGCCACTGTGCATGTGTCTGAGAGATGAAGCGGAAGACATGGATGATGAGAGGGAGACTATGGATAGATAATGTGTGTGTATTAGCTATGTAGTCGTATATAGACCGGTTGATTGATCGATGTGTACGTGGGAAAGAGGGTGAGACCTGACTAGATATATAGATCGATCGGTTTGTGTGGAAAACTGAAAGACCTAGCTATATATATACACAAATTGTCGATGTACGAAAGTAGGGGCCTTCTGTACCCCTTTACTTGTGCACGGGCAGTTGTAGCCACACCTGCGACCACGCTTGGCCGGGCGGAGGAAGCGAAGATACAAGACTACCCGAGCAGCGCTGAAGCCAGAGGCACGAAGAGCAAAGGGACAAGATGGGTTTCCCTCGGCAAGAGCCTTGCCGAGAACGACTTATGCTGCCCCGGCAAGAGCCTTGCAGGGGCAACTTGCCTAACACCATCGAGACCGCCACCTTTGAGCCTGAGAATTATGGCGCCATCAACAACGTCGATACCAAGGCTTGGGGCGCCCGCATGGTGGCATGCAGATCTTTGTGATGAACACAGGCCCGCAAGACTAGGTAAGAACCAAAAGACGAAGGCCCACGGCAAGATCCTTGCTGGGGACGACCACAGAAACCCGGCGAGACCCTTGCCGAGACCCCAGCAAGATCCTTGCCGGGGATATCTGTAGGGCCACAGCCAGGCCCACGCCTACCAAGGCTCCGCTGCCCCATGGCCGTTCCAATGCAGTAGCCAGCCTGCCAACTAGACGCGCACCTACGTGCGAGCATGCAGCTTCTAGGCCAACCAGGCAAGCACCTGCGTGGTGGCATGCAGATCTTCCTGAAGACACTGCCAACACACCAGCGTAGTAGCCAGCCAGCCAGCATGTCGCTGCATGCCTCGTCAGCTTGGATGCGCATTGAAGCGAGGCGAGGCGACGTGTCGCACTTATGTGTGGGCCAGGCCCGGGGGCTCCTGTCGGTGTACAAAAGTAGGGGCTCTCCTTTTGACCCATTTACTTGTGCATGGGCAGTCTGAGCCACGCATCGTGGCCACACTTAGCAGGGCAGAGGAGGGAAGCCGGAGAGAAGCCGAAGCGCAAGAAAACCAAGGCGACGCCAACACCAGAAGCACAGGAGGGCAAGAGGGCGAGGTGGACTTCCTCGGCGAGATCCTTGCCGAGGCGCCCTCCCGTGGCCCCGCCAAGAGCCTTGCCGGGGCAACTTGCCCAACGCCAACAGAGTGAGCCACCCTTGAGCCCAAAGGTTCCGATCACCGTCAACAACTACGTTGGGACCAGGGCTCGGGAGGCACCTCCGTGGTGGCATGCAGATCTTCGTGAAGATCATAAACATATGAGTTCAGATGAGGACCAGAAGACGGCGACCCTCGGCAGGATCCTAGCCGAGGAAATCCACAAGACCCCGGCAAGTGTTTTGCTAGGGACGACTACGATACCATGGCAAGACCCTTGTCGGGCCCCCGGCAAGGCCCTTGCCGAGGACGCCAGCAGGGCCACTGCCAGGCCCGCACCAGCCAAGACTCCGCCGCCGTTCACATGCAGCTACTAGCCCAACCAGCTGGGCAAGCACCTGCGTGGCAACATGCAGCTTCCATGCCAAATCAGCAAGCACCTGCATGGCGGCATGTAGATTTTCATGAAGGACCTACCACCACGCCACCTCAGCTGCTTGCCTGCCTACATGGCGTTGCATGCATCGCTAGCTTGGGCGCATGTCAAAGCGAGGCGGAGCGGTGACGAACGGACGGGCCTCGTTCTCGTCCCCGATAAAGCTAATGGACACCTACGTAGCGCATTTAATGCGCTTTGTCCCATAATGCCATGCGAGAAGCTCGCGCACTATAGGCCTTTCCACCTCCTGTGTGCCACTGTGGCAACCCCTTTTTCCTATAAAAGGAGGCCCGAGGCGACCAGGAGAGGGATTTGGCTTTTTGGGGCGGGACAGCCACCATAGCTAGTTCAAAGAGCTCAAGAACACTCAATACATCCACCAAAGCAGGACTAGGGTTTTACGCATCCTTGCGGCCCAAACCTGGATAAACAATTCTTGTGCTTGCTCCTAAACCTGCTCTTCTCACGACCCCGCACCCGCCGACCGTAGAAGGGATCCCAGTGATTCCATAGGTGTCGTTCCCACCGACACAAAGTTCTTCTTGGCACTTTTGAGGACAATTATCACATTACGTTACCAATTGTAAAGTTTTAACCAGATATGTAATAGCTATTCAATTTTAACAGGGAAGGTGGAAACGCGAGCCATTATTCTACAACTATTTTGCAAGAAACACTTAGACAATGTTCATAATTAATTGCACTGAGAATTAGACATGGTAATTCAACAGTGCGCTCCCACTCAAATCAATATCTCTCATAATTAAATTTGAGTGGTACAAGATCCAGACTTCAATTCATCGCCATAGAATCATCATCTCATAACAAGAATTTTAATCGGTAGGCCAACTTGCTGATCACATCTCTATGTGACTCTTGCTCATCTTTCGATGCGTGTGTTCCGAGCTCAGGACGATCCTGCCATGAACGTCAAGACAACCAAGTGATCCTGCTGCGAGGTCTGACCTCACCCGCCTCACACTTCTCTAATCGTTAGTACCCATGCATCCATGGCACACCCCGAAAAGATAGGTGCCATGTCGGTGCTACACTTGGGAGAACACCAACTACTTGATATTTTAGTGAGAGATCACCCTAATAAAAAGCGAATACCGCGCAATCAAAAAGGGTGCATCAAAGGGATAAACATCTTAGGCAATTCATAATAGCATGATATGGTATAGCCCTTTATGACGGAGAAGTCTTTCATTCCTTCATCTTCGGCATTCACGTTGGTGTTCAACTTCATGAAGATTGCCACCACCTTGTCGATGCACCGGATAATATTGCTATATCCATAGCGTATAAAATTAATGCATTACTTAAGGTTGACACGCATGTCATTAAACTGCAATCATATGGCTCCAGCCATCATGCCGAATCATGACACGCAGGCCATGCTAATCACATTATATAGTCATCTCATACATAATCAAATTATTATGAGCACTGCTATACCACATCACATGCACATGCAAACCCTCCTGCAAAACCAAGTTAGACTCCTCTAATCGGTTCATACAAAGACTTGTTTTTCGTGGCTTCTAAGGTTTCGAAACAAACCGAAGCTACCAACGTCCATCATCAAGTATGATAATTCAAGTCTCTAGATTAACTTTGCGGGGTGTATAAAGCACGAGATAATAAAATCTCGAACCCCATACTAAACTTTGTCATATGCATGACCCCTGTGCGGATCATATCTGCATTGCCCTTTCGTTTGTGAAACATCCATCTTTTCTTTAACTATGGTGGAACCCAAAGAATCGTTAGCACTTCGTTGATCTGTCAATCATCATACTCATAAGCAGCATGAAAGGATCGTGGATTGCCAGCACTTTGTGAGATTCCACCATGCCGTCAAGATCAGGATTATGCAAATTCAAGGGAAGCAAAAAGAACATCGGGTAACAGATTTCATCTGCTACCCGCACAAATATTTTTTAGTAATAGAACTCATCTACTACAAATTATATTGTGCAACACCCATACATCTCTATGTATAGTAGATCGAAACCTGCATCTACGCATAGCATGGCTCATGATGCCACTTTCGGGGAACATGACAGAAAACAAAAAAATTATGACTTACGCACTAGCCCAGGACCACTATGGACACTGCATACAAGGTTTGATCTTTTTCGTTACCGACTCGTAGCCCAGTGGGAAGTAGAGTCGATGACGATCGGCGGTGCAGATCCCCGCAGCTAGGATTTACAACCTCCCAACCGCGAGGATGTATACCCTCATCTGCCCCTCGGACAGCCCTCCGGGAGGTGGTCGGACAGTCCTCGTGACGGTGTCATGGACAGCCCTTCGGGAGGACCTTTGAAACTCGGATGGTCACTCGGACAGCCCTTCAGGAGGACCTTTGAAACTCGGACGGCCTCCCCTTCGACTGGCACTCTGGTGCCCGCCATCTCTGGGAGGCGGACGAACAGGTCGTCGCCCACCCTCAGGTACTATCCTGGGACAGGGGCTGCAGGGGAGGAAGGTTGGTCATTGGCCACCTCCTCCTTGGCGGGGCCCTCGATGGCCTCGCCGGCAGGCCCTTACCGGTCTCCTCGGCAGCAGCCTTGCCGGCCTCCCCGGCAGCGGTTCCACTGGTCCCCCGGCAGGCCCCTTGCCGGCCTCCTCGGTGGCGGACCTGGCGGCTTCCTCAGCCGCGATCTTGGTAGCCTCAGCTTCGGCGTCCTTGGCGACCTCCCCAATGACGATGTCAATATCCTCCTGGTCCATCGAGGGAGGGTCTGAACACCAGAAAGGAGAACGCAACGAGGCCAAGGTCGAGGTTCAGGATACAAAAAAAAGAGAGAAAAAAGACAGGGACGGAAGGAAGACAGCTTGCCCATGCCATGCTGTGGAGAAGTGCTCCCCTCCCCGCCAACATCCGTTGGCAGGACGGAACCCCCAGTGCTCGTGCCTGCCTCCTCCTCCTTCTCCATGCGCGTGGGCTCGGCGGTGTTCGCCCTTGCCGGGGACGCCCCTCTAGGCGGCGTGGTCGATGGGGGAGACGTGTCAGGGGTGGCCCTTAGCGGCTCCTCCTGTTGCCGCTCTCCTCCTGTGAGCCCGACAAGGTTAGCACTAAGGATTCATGCCCCAACGCCCATCGACGAGGAGCGAGTAATGAACTTACGTTGGGGGCTAAAGCGGGGGCTGCATCGAGGGCTGGTGTCCGGACTGATCTCCACCACCTCCGGCATGTGCGAAGTGCTCACTGGGGGCTTATCGCCCATCGAGGCCTTGGCCCTCTTCGCCACCCTCTTGGCCAGCGTCTCCGTCTCCCTGCAAAGGCAAGATCAAGTCTGGAGAAACAACACGGGCTAAGAGTCAGAAATGATAAAGGGCGAGGTGCTTACTCCTCCTCCTCCTCTGGTCTCCTCTTCCTCTTCGGGCTGAAGGACCTGAGGTCAAAATCGGCCTCTGGATCGCTGTCCAAAGCAGAAGGAGAGGGGGATGGGGTCCTGCGCTGCTTGGACGAGGAAGAGGCGGCGGCCGCTGCCTTCTTCTTCACTACTGTGGTCCTCATCTGGCGCCTAGATTGTGCCTGGGCCTATTGCCCGCCGCATGACACGTTTTCTCTCCGAGGCCTAGGGGTCATCCACCACGGTCTCCTCTTCGGCTGACTCCTCGGCCGCATCTTCAACAAGGGAGGCCCCGGCGCTGCCGCCGCTGGTATCCCCGGCAGACCCCTCCCAATCAGTGAGCTCTTTCTCTTCTCCAGCTGTGTTGGCCTCGTCCTCCACGGTGCCGACACTGCCAGCCTCCCTGGCGAGTGCCACCTCCTCTGCCCTGGCGGCAATGTATGCCAGCTCCGCCTTGGTGGTGTCGCGGATAAGCAGTGGCTCGTCATGAACACACCTCTCCGACAGGTTGTCGAAGAACTCCTGCACCCGTTTCGCTTCTGGCTTGACCCAGCTTTGATCGATACCATGCGCGTTGAAGTCCGGCTTCATGGTGATGATGTTGGTCTGGCGAGAGTTGTTGCTCAACGGGACCACTCCCGTTGGCAACCCAAACAGAGACTTGCCGGCCGTGGCGGCCTTGCCGGTCCTCTCGACCCCGCTATCTTCATTCACCTTGAGCTGAAAGAGCCTCTGGCAAAAATGGGCATGCCCCAGCATCGTGAAATTGTGCTTCAGGCCAGGGCGGAGCCTCATGATGTCAGCCGCGTTCCTAAAATCCCAGGCCGGCCCTCCCCTTGTTTTGCAGCGGGGCGATTCGGCGGTGGATGAAGTTAGTCCCAATCATCTCAAGAGTGAGCCCAGCCGAGGTGAGGCGATGGATCCTGGTGGTGGCAACCATGAGCTTCTTGTCGTTCGCGTCGACATCGCTCCAGTCCTTGTCGCGGACCGGCGGCTTCCTACAGACCCGGCAGAACTCTTGCGGGTCTTCCTCAATCCAGCACCATCGGTCCCGCCATTCCTCCCACCTCTCCTTCTGAGCACCCTCCGAGTACGTGCCCTTCTCCTGGGTCCTCAGGATCCAGGTGATGCAGCCAGAGATGGCGCCTCCTGGCTGGATGCGAGGGTAGAATTAATGGCGGAAGAGCGTCGTGCTGGGGAGCACTCTGGCGAAGCCCTCGCAGAGGTGAGCGAAGAAAGCCATGCATGCCGCAGCGTTCAGCGTGAAATCCAGAAGGTGGATGCCGTAGGTGTGCTTGACGTCGTTGAAGAAATTCGAGAAAGGGAGGTAGAGTCCACAAGAGAAGTAATCAACAAAGAAGGGATACCGGTTTGGGGTGCCCCGACGTCTCCCTCCCCCACATGGGCCTGAAGTAGTCCCTGAAGGAAATATGCCCTAGAGGCAATAATACAGTTATTATTTATTTTCTTATATCATGATAAATGTTTATTATTCATGCTAGAATTATATTAACCGGAAACATAATACATGTGTGAATACATAGACAAACAGAGTGTCACTAGTATGCCTCTACTTGACTAGCTCGTTGATCAAAGCTGGTTATGTTTCCTAACCATAGACATGAGCTGTCATTTGATTAACAGGATCACATCATTAGGAGAATGATGTGATTGACTTGACCCATTCCGTTAGCTTAACACTTGATCGTTTAGTTTGTTGCTATTGCTTTCTTCATGACTTATACATGTTCCTATGACTATGAGATTATGCAACTCCCGTTTACCAGAGGAACACTTTGTGTGATACCAAACGTCACAACGTAACTGGGTGATTATAAAGGTGCTCTACAAGTGTCTCTGAAGGTACTTGTTGGGTTGGCGTATTTCGAGATTAGGATTTGTCACTCCGATTGTCGGAGAGGTATCTCTGGGCCCACTCGTTAATGCACATCACATAAGCCTTTCAAGCATTGCAACTAATGAGTTAGTTGCGGGATGATGTATTACGAAATAAGTAAAGAGACTTGCCGATAACGAGATTGAACTAGGTATTGAGATATCGACGATCGAATCTCGGGCAAGTAACATACCGATGACAAAGGGAACAACGTATGTTGTTATGCGGTTTGACTGATAAAGATCTTAGTAGAATATGTGGGAGCCAATATGAGCATCCATGTTCCACTATTGGTTATTGACCGGAGACGTGTCTCGGTCATGTCTACATAGTTCTCGAACCCATAGGGTCCGCACGTTTAGCGTTTCGATCACAGTTATATTTTGAGTTTATATGTTTTGATGTACCGAAGGTTGTTCGGAGTCCCAGATGTGATCACCGACATGACGAGGAGTCTCAAAATGGCCGAGATATGAAGATTGATATATTGGAAGCCTGTGTTTGGATATCGGAAGTGTTCTGGGTGAAATCGGGATTTTACCGGAGTACCGAGGGGTTACCGGAACCCCCCGGGGGATAATGGTCCATAGTGGGCCTTAGTGGAGAAGAGGAGAGGCGGCCAGGGCAAGGGCCGCGCGACCCTCCCCCCTAGTCTGAATAGGACAAGGAGAGGGGGTGGGCGTCCCCCCTTTCCTTCTTCTCCTCCACCTCTTTCCCCCTCTTCTCCTAAGCCAACAAGGAAAAGGGAGGGAGTCCTACTCCCGGTAGGAGTAGGACTCCTCTTGGCGCGCCCCCTCCTGCCCGTCCGCACCTCCCCCCTTGCTCCTTTATATACGGGGGCATGGGGGCACCCTAGAGACACAACAATTGATCGTTTGATCTTTTAGCCGTGTGCGGTGCCCCCCTCCACCATAGTCCACCTCGATAATACTGTAGCGGTGCTTAGGCGAAGCCCTGCGTCGGTATAACATCATCATCGTCTCCACGCCGTCGTGCTGACAAAACTCTCCCTCAACACTCGGCTGGATCAGAGTTCGAGGGACTTCATCGGGCTGAACGTGTGCTGAACTCGGAGGTGCCGTATGTTCGGTACTTGATCGGTCGGATCGTGAAGACGTACGACTACATCAACCGCATTGTGCTAATGCTTCCGCTTTCGGTTTACGAGAGTACGTGGACAACACTCTCCCCTCTCGTTGCTATGCATCACCATGATCTTGCGTGTGCATAGGAATTTTTTTGAAATTACTGCGTTCCCCAACAGTGGCATCCGAGCCAGGTTTTATGCGTAGATGTCATATGCACGAGTAGAACACAAGTGAGTTGTGGGCGATATAAGTCATACTGCTTACCAGCATGTCATACTTTGGTTCGGCGGTATTGTTGGATGAAGCGGCCCGGACCGACATTACGCGTACGCTTACGCGAGACTGGTTCTACCGACGTGCTTTGCACACAGGTGGCTGGCGGGTGTCAGTTTCTCCAACTTTAGTTAAACCGAGTGTGGCTACGCCCAGTCCTTGCGAAGGTTAAAACAGCACCATCTTGACAAACTATCATTGTGGTCTTGATGCGTAGGTAAGAACGGTTCTTGCTAAGCCCAGTAGCAGCCACGCAAAACTTGCAACAACAAAGTAGAGGACGTCTAACTTGTTTTTGTAGGGCATGTTGTGATGTGATATGGTCAAGACATGATGCTAAATTTTATTGTATGAGATGATCATGTTTTGTAACCGAGTTATCAGCAACTGGCAGGAGCCATATGGTTGTCACTTTATTGTATGCAATGCAATCGCCCTGTAATGCTCTACTTTATCACTAAGCGGTAGTGATAGTCGTAGAAGCATAAGACTGGCGAGACGACAACGATGCTATGATGGAGATCAAGGTGTCGCGCCAGTGACGATGGTGATCATGACGGTGCTTCGGAGATGGAGATCACAAGCACAAGATGATGATGGCCATATCATATCACTTATATTGGTTGCATGTGATGTTTATCTTTTATGCATCTTATCTTGCTTTGATTGACGGTAGCATTATAAGATGATCTCTCACTAAATTTCAAGATAAAAGTGTTCTCCCTGAGTATGCACCGTTGCCAAAGTTCATCGTGCCCACACACCACGTGATGATCAGGTGTGATAAGCTCTACGTCCATCTACAACGGGTGCAAGCCAGTTTTGCACACGCTGAATACTCAGGTTAAACTTGACGAGCCTAGCATATGCAGATATGGCCTCGGAACACTGAGACCAAAAGGTCGAGCATGAATCATATAGTAGATATGATCAACATAGTGATGTTCACCATTCAAAGCTACTCCATTTTCACGTGATGATCGGTTAAGGTTTAGTTGATTTGGATTAGAGGGATGTCTATCTAAATGGGAGTTCTTAAGTAATATGATTAATTGAACTTAAATTTATCATGAACTTAGTACCTGATAGTATCTTGCTTGTGAGGATGTGAGGCGCCTGATGGGATGTGTTGCCACGCTAAGTAGATTCATTTCCAAGTCTGCCAAGCTTGCCGTGTCGTTCTTTAAAATTTTGAAGAAGGTAGGGCCTATGAAGTGGACCCCAGAAGCAGATGCAGCTCTGAAGGAATTGAAGGCCTACCTATCGTCTAGGCCTCCCTTGGTTGCACCCAAACCCCAAGAGTCGTTGTTGCTATACTTGGCGACAACCAACCAAGTGGTCAGTGCGGCCTTGGTAGCATAACGAGAAGTGGATGAGGCAGAAAGTGGGGCAGATAACGGTAGGGTCAGAAAAGGATAAGGACAACAATGAGCATAGCAACAAGAGCAACACCAAGGACGCAGCAAGGAAGAAAGTGGTGCAGCGCCCAGTGTACTTCATTAGCTCCTTGTTACAAGGGGCTAGATCGAGGTACTCTGGCGTGCAAAAGTTGATCTCTGGTCTCATTATGGCCTCAAGGAAACTGCGCCACTACTTCTAGGCCCATGAGATCACGGTTGTCACTCATTTTCCGTTGCAAAGGATACTCTAAAACCCTGAGGCTACCAGCAGAATAGTGGAGTGGGTTTTGGAGTTATCCAGCTTTGGTTTGAAGTTTTAGAGCACATCAACTATTCAGAGCAGGGCGCTAGTAGAGTTTATTGCAGAATGGACACCAACCCCTGATGAGGAAGTGACAGAGACAGCTATCCCCGGCAAGGAATCGCCCCAAGAATGGATTATGTATTGTGATGGTGCTTTTTCCCTACAAGGTGCAGGGGCTGGCGTGCTTCTTGTTCCCCCTCCGGGGAGCACTTGAAGTACGTCGTCCAAATGCACTTTGGCCGGGAAGAAGCCACCAACAATACAACTGAGTATGAAGGGCTCCTTGCCGGGCTCAGAATTGCAGCAGAATTGGGAATCAAGAAGCTGATCATACAAGGAGATTCACAACTTGTGGTGAGACAAGTCAACAAGGATTATCAAAGCCCATTGATGGAAACATACGTGGAGGAAGTGAGGAGATTGGATGAGCACTTTGACGGGTTGCAAACAGAGCACGTACCCCGTGCGGAAAATAGCATAGTTGATCACCTGTCAAAGTGTGCTTCTCCTGATCGGGCCGTCCGCTCCCAATAGAGACCCTGCTGGAAACAACTCCTCACAGCCTGCTGGACCATCCCCTCCAGCCAGGCCCATGGACCCCGTGAACGAGGCTGGTGCTCCCGTAGTAGAGGAGGTGCCGCTAGTCCTTGTTGCCGAGCCCCAGGCTCGAACTTGGGCAAGGCACATCATCTGCTTCCTCCAAACCCGAGAACTTCCCGGCGACCAAGATGAAGCTGGGAAAGTAGCCTGGAGGTCCAGTATGTATCAATTTGTCAATGACACTCTATACAGAAGGAGGCCCAATGGTGTGAACTCGAAATGTGTCTGCCGGGAGGATGGAAAGGAACTGCTGGCTGAGATTCACAAAGCAATGTGTGGCTCACACATTGGATCAAGGGCATTAGTTGGGAAAGCATTCCGGCAAGGATTCTATTGGCCCACAACCCTCCAAGATGCGGTCGAGCTCGTCACGACATGTGAAGCCTGCCAGTTCCATTCCAAGAGAACACACCTGCCTGCCCAAGCCCTTCAGACAATCCCTTTATCATGGCCATTTTTGGTATGAGCGCTCGATATCCTTAGCCCCTTCCCCTGAGCAATCGTGGCTTTGAATTCTTGTTTGTTGCCATCGACAAGTTTACAAAGTGGTCGGAAGTGACTGCCGTGAGAAAGGTGACTGCTTAGTCAGCTATCAAGTTCTTGAAAGAATTGGTGTGTCATTTTGGAGTTCCGGCAAGGATCATCACCGACAACGGCACCCAATTCACGAGCCACACGTTCATGCAATATGTTCGTACCCTCGGATGCAATATCTTATTCGCCTCTATGGCACACCCCCGGAGCAATGGACAAGCTGAGAGGGCGAATGCTGAAGTGCTACGTGGATTCAAGACAAGAACTTTCGATACGCTGTAGAAGCACGGTAGGTGGTGGATCGGGGAGCGGCCAATAGTTCTCTGGTCCCTTTGAACAACACCTAACCGAGCTACCGGGCAGACTCCCTTCTCCCTACTCTATGGGGCAGAAGCAGTTATCCCCATGGAACTCATTTACGAGTCCCCTCGAGTGCTTGCCTACGATGAAGTAGCGCAAGATCAGCACTGGCGTGACCATGCTGTGCTACTCGAAGAGAACCGTCTCCGAGCTGCTATGCATGCTGCATGCTACCAGCAAGCCCTGCGCCGCTATCACAGCCACAGGGTTCATGCCCGGTGTTTTGAGGAAGGTGACCTTGTCCTTAGGCACGTTTAGTCTGCCAAGGGTACAAACAAGCTGTTACCGAGGTGGGAAGGCCCTTACCAGGTGGTATGAGTCACCAGACCCGGTGCAGTCCATCTGGAGACCGAAGATGGCACTCAGTTGCAAAACTCATGGAATATTGAGCATCTCCGCAAGTACTACCCATAAGGCCCGAGGCTATCGGGCACTGCCCGACACCCACCCTTTTGTACAGGCCTTGCCTCAGCTGCATGTAACCGCTTGTACAAAGCCGGGGCGATGACCCCGTGCAAGAGAAAATAAAGAAGCGTTGTAGGGCCCCCCAACTAAGATTGCATGCATGCATGAGCACACCAAGATCACTGCATAAGCATTTCATGAGCATTTGCATATGCATATAGATAGGATCGCATCCTGCATTCATTCTCATCTACATGAAGTTGTAGGTTCCTGCGGTGAACTTGGCTTCGACAAGGGACGAGAAGATTGCATGGCACAGTGATTCCCGACAAGACAAACAGATGAGTTTTACCTCTTGTCCATTAGTGTTCTGTAAAGCCATAACTTTGCATGAGAAAACCTCGCCTCTCTTTTGAAACTTAGGTGTTCCCATCCATGACTCGAACGTTGCTTGAGTCAGCATGGTTGTAGTAGCCTTTGGTAAAAAGGAGCTGGCGAGGGGCTGGCCCCTCTGTCTGTCCCCCGATAGACGTAGCTCTCTGGCAGACAAAGAGGGTGCCGGCAGGATATCTTGCCGGGGAAAACTTGTTTACTCTCATTATAGAGGCACTCCACCTCTGCATGGACATACACATGCACGGGTTCCCGGCAAGGTTCATCTTTTTCATTCATATGCTAAAACAAGTACAAGCATTACAGAACACAAAGATGGACTCGAGAGATTACATTATTTGAATTAAAATTTGGCGATTGATTACAAGTTGAAGACTGAAAAAATATAAGTACCCTTTAACCCCTCTTTTCCTTTCTCTGCTCCTCCTCCCTAGGATATTGAAACAACAGGGAAAGGAGAATAAAAGGAGCACCTAGGAGAGGGCGGTGATGAATGGGCCGGTGGAGCGGTCATCCGCCGCGGTCCGCAGGTGGAGTGCACTCAGGAGCTGCGCAAGGTGATGAGCAAGGCCTGTGGCCCATCCCGAACAAAAAACGGGGAGAGAAGAGGGAGCGGGCAGAAACAGTAGCGACATCGCCCACAACGGGCATGCAACACTACCGTCGCTTTGGTGGACAGGAAGGCGCGCCTCTCATCGACCACATCCCTAAGACATCTGGGAGGGGCAATGCTCTGATTACCAATGATCTCCAGCCCCGCCTCCCGGCTGAGCCTCGAAAAGACCAAGAGATTCACCCCGCCAAGGACCAGGCTCACTCCCCGAGCGTCAGCACCAGCGTGGGGCAACAATAACCCCAAATAGGATCCCGGGGGCTGGCCCCAGGCTCTTCTCTTCGGCATCACCAGCGGAAGCATAGAACAAGGGAAGAAGTGGGGGAATGTAGAGATGGATGACTCCGCCCTCCTCTGCCCCTCCCTTTTATAGGCCGAGCGAGGAAGGGCAGCTGCTCCATCAACGGGTGACCACCGCCCTCCTCCGCCAATTTAAAGCAGGTGGACCCTCTCCAAGATGCTCTCTCACGCCACGCGCCTCCGTTACCTACCCCTCATGATGCATGTAGCATACGTGGCCAAGTATAAGGGCACGCTATGGGAAGAGTAAATTGGCAGTTTCTACCCCGTGCGCTAAAGTCATTCACGTGCCATCACTGGAGCGGCCCAACCACTATTGGCTTTACACCATGCGCGGGGAAACCGGAAACTGGCCTAAAATCAAGGCTAAGGAAGCAGCAACGGAAACCTCAAGGGGCCAACCCCTTCAGTGACCCTGCCTGTGTACTTATTAGGCCCTACCCCGATGACGCTCAGCAGCGCGTTCGGGGCAGGCCCGGGGGCTTCTGTCGGTGCAACAAACCCTGGGTCCATTGTCTAGACTGTGCACAGATACAAGAGCAAGATTGAGGCACCTCCTTAAGTCAGAGATTGAGGGACCAAGAGATTTGAAGAACCAACATACAGTTCAGAGGGACCAAGATCAAGCCAGAGGGGCAACATATTGACAACAAAAGGGCCTCCCTTGCCGGGCAGGCGAGCCCGACAAGGGGCGAGGCCACCACTAGAAGAAGGCAACCCAGGCACCCCAGCAAGGATTGACGGGGCTTGCGGGGGTAGAACCACCCCACCAACCACTCAAGCATGACCCACGTCATCAATCAGTGTGGTGTCAAGCCGCAAGGTGATTAAGTGGCAGCCATTCGCCAGATGGCAGCCATTTCTTTCAGAAGAAACCCGTCCTGCGATGTGTCAAGGGAACATGCACGGAGCTGGCAAGATAGCCCGGCAAGACTTACCGGGAAACCAGTAATGTGACACTAAGTGGTGCATTTAATGCACCCTGTCAGCCCGCAGAGTTAGGTATGATAGCATTGTTTGCTATCATATCAGTGGATAATGACTACTTTGCCATGGTGGTGACCCCTTGATCTATAAAAGGAGGCCCATGGCACCCGTAGGAAGGGTAGGAAAGTTGACAAACCCACACGCCCATACGCGCGTAGTCGCTGCCGCCCCAAGGCAACCCCTATTGGGCAAGTGTACTATGCGTCACCACCTCCATTCCACCATCAATCCAGCAAAGCAGGAGTAGGGTTTTACGCCTCACGGCGGCCCGAACCTTGGTAAATTGCTTGTGTGCTCTGTGTCGTGCTGCCGTGTGTCTGCTCTTTGCGCAACGCGACGTCCCCCTATCGAACAAGCAAGGGGCCTGCTGGTCCCATAGGTGGTCGTGGATATCCCGCGATAGTCATGGAAGTGGACACTTCCGTGATGATAACTTTGGTATTGTCATGGAACACTTCTACAACAACACAGGTATGACTATCTTGATTTTTTCATAAAATCGTCATGGATGTACATCCATGACAGAAAACGTGACCTACTGTGACAAACATGTATCATCACGGAAGTGGTATCTTTTATAGTGACTATATGACCCATGTTCGACCTTTCGATCTGCAGTGTTCCAAGACCATGTATGTACAAGCTAGGCTCGTCAAGTTTAACCCAAGTATCACTAGTACGCGTCGGTGCTATACAAAAGGTTTTTTACCCCTTTCCGCGATGGCATTTGGAACCGTCGCCTAGTGAGTGACGGTGACAGGGGGTCCTTCCCACACGATCCGGCAACCGTCGGGGATATGCCTTCCTGGCACACACGCTTGGCATAATGAGGTCGTGTGTGACCGAAGAGCGCTCCAATATGGAAATACGTACATTAGAGCTAAAAATACAATTATACAGGCGAAATTGTTTCCTGTCGCAAGTACATCCCACACAGTCAGTCCCCGCTAAACGTTTTCATTCGTATGTACATCCCACATAGTCGCTCCAAGGAAAATATTTCCATTCACAGGTACATCACACACAATTTTCCCCATTAAATCATTTGTGATAGCGTTGCCATTGCACACGATATTAACAATTTTATCGTTTGCGTTATTGAATGCATCACACATGGTGCGTAGAACAAACTATGTGGCAAAGGCTGCCCATCACACACAGTTTTTATGTGGTAAACGTTTGTGCAAGGTGGCCTAACGCAAACAGTTTTCAGGAGAAGGTCGTGTGTGATTGTTCATTGATCCAACACAGTTTATTCCTAGAAACTGTGTGTGTTGCCTGAGGTCATCGCCCATGGTGTTTTCTCAATAACCGTTTGCAATAGGAAAACCCAATTAGCAGGCTAATTTCCCTATTATTAATAATCCATTTACTAATCTAATTGACATTCATGTTAAGCACATAATATATATCATTTCCGTATTAAGGAAGTAGGATTTCATAATTGAAATACATCCAAGTACAACATGATATAGCTTCAGCACTCAGCTACCCCATTACACAACTTTACCAGCACCAAGTTTCACATGCAACATCTAGAACCTTTCTAAATTAGCATCATAGACGGTACATAGACAGATGCATCTCATCTGGAGAACTGCTAAAGGGAAGGCGAATATTGAGCCTTCATTCATGTTGAAGGTCTTTGCAACTTTAGGCCAGTGCCTGTGGATGACTGACCGTCCATCCTTCGACTTCTTGAGGAACACTTCAATATTGAACCATGGGTGTTGTATGAAAACTTTCCTCGGCTCCTGACCACAGAGGTGGTTTGAGAGGTAATCATCAGTGAACCCTGAAA
Source organism: Triticum urartu (assembly GCF_003073215.2). Classification (NCBI taxonomy): domain Eukaryota; kingdom Viridiplantae; phylum Streptophyta; class Magnoliopsida; order Poales; family Poaceae; genus Triticum; species Triticum urartu. The sequence goes on along the minus strand of NC_053024.1, from coordinate 335,613,652 downwards.
ACAAGGATGTGCATAAATATCTTCTCTATATTGGAAATGGGGCAAAGGAATAAAATAAGGCAAGGTATAATAGTTAGTACCATCTTGTAAACCTCAGTGCTTCCCTTTGTTTCCCTGCAACACATATAAGGTAGTTAGTCATCAGGTTAAGTAAGGGTTCGCATGCTATCACTAAAATATGTCGATGATAAATAAGCACATTGCAGATTCATCAGATTAATTCAAGCCACATGGAAAACCCATTTATCCAAACCAAGCATGATTAAGAACTAGGAAATATAGCACTTGTATATGTTTCTCATGTATTAAGTGCAGCCAAATTCAATTTATTCCTCACATGGTATACAATAACAGAATGCACCCACAACAATTGAACATCGCATTGCAGAATTGAACCAAGCAGTTAACTAAACACCACAACAAATGAACCAAACATTAACTGAGCACCACATTACACAATATAACATACTCCTAATAGAAGATCAGACAGTTAACCAAACCAAACATGCTTAACAACTTGGAAATATAGCAATTGTATTTGTTTCTCATGTATTTAGTAAAACCAAATTCGATTTATTTCTCACATGGTATACAATAACATAATGCAGCCACAACAATTAAACACCACATTGTAGAATTGAACCAAGCAGTTTACTAAACACCACAACAAATGAACCAAATATTAACTGAGCACCACATTGCACAATATAACATACTCGTAATAGAAGATCAGACAGTTAACCAAACCAAGCATGCTTAACAACTTGGAAATATAGCAATTGTATTTGTTTCTCATGTATTTAGTAAAACCAAATTCGATTTATTTCTCACATGGTATACAATAACATAATGCAGCCACAACAATTAAACACCACATTGTAGAATTGAACCAAGCAGTTTACTAAACACCACAACAAATGAACCAAATATTAACTGAGCACCACATTGCACAATATAACATACTCGTAATAGAAGATCAAACAGTTAACCAAACCAAGCATGCTTAACAACTTGGAAATATAGCAATTGTATTTGTTTCTCATGTATTTAGTACATCCAAATTCAATTTATTCCTCACATGGTATACAATAACAGGATGCACCCACAACAATTGAACATTGCATTACAGAATTGAACCAAACAAAACAGTTAACTAAACACCACAACAAATGAACCTAACGTTAACTAAGCACCACATTGCACAATATAACATACTCCTAATAGAAGATCAGACAGTTAACCAAACCAAGCATGCTTGATAACTTGGAAAATTGCACCCTGAAGAATTGAACATCACATTTGCATAATTGAACCATACAATTAACTGAACACAACATTGCACGACATATAGAACATATACACTAGAGCAGAAGATTGCATGGTAAAAGTAGATAGCACAATTCACTAGAATTTGTTAAGGAAAGGCAGTAGCTAGCAAACTGAACATGGGTCCTTATAGTGAGGTAATAAGACAAGCTACTCCTCATTCTAGGAGATATCAATGACAATTGGCTCCTTGGACATGGAAGAGGGCGAGGCCTCCGCATCATGGGTGCCCTCGTCGTAGTAGTGAGTTGCCTGAGCCGCTCCAGGCACCAATCTGCTGGCTCTCAAGATGAGGTAAGCACGTGCACGCTGAGAAAACACCTCGTAGTCTTTGTCGAAGGCACCGATGGATGCGTCAAGAAAATTCCATGAACTGTCGTTTAAAGCATTCAATCGGGTCGCGGCATCGGCGCGCGAGGCGTTGACGGTGGCCTCGACGATGAGGTTCTCCTCCAAGATATGGGGGTTGGCACAAATGGCAGCCATCGTGACCTTATCCGCACGTGCGGCCGCGATTTGCTTCTCCACTGCCAAATGCTCCTTGAGATCCTGGCTATACTACATGCACCATGGCTTAGGGCGGCGCTTATTTGGTGAAGGGGTCGGTGATTTTGGTGGAAGGTGTCGCGCTCGCGCCGGTGGTCAGGGCTTGTGGGATGTGGAAGGAGGAGGAGGATGGGGTCGGGTGTGGATTACTTGCCTGGATAAGCGAGGCCGAGTAGCGTGAAGGAGGGTCGCCGGCGAGGAGGCGGCGCTGCAAGCAAGGAGTGAAGGTTTGAACTTGGAAAGGAAGGCGGAAACAGGGGAAATGTGGCTTTTGGTAAGGGGGAGGGGGAGGGATGTAGATATTTCGGCGGAAGCCTAAAATTTGGAATCGCTTCAGCGAAAAAACTGGCGCACAAAGTGTCATCAGACACAGCCCCTTATTCAGAGCGGGCTGTGGACTGTAGCCGTCGCACCTTCTCGCTTAAGCCGTATGTGTACTATACTCCGACGGTGATCCAAGATATTTTGTGTTGCATCTCAAACAGTTGGTTATAATAAACTGTGTGGGATCTACTTGATTTTTCGTCCTGATTTGAATTACATAATGGGGTCACAGCGGCAATGGACGGTGTTTGAATTGCTAGACCTTTTATCTGCAGTGAAAATGCAACTATATGTGTGTCATAAAAGAATTGGAATTATTCAGGGTTCGTTTGGACATTTTTATGCATTAACTGAGTTTTCAATGCATTTATGTGCACAATTCAAATTTGAACTACATGCAGATGCTCGAATGCATATAAATTGCTTGAAAAATCAAATCTTTGTCCTTGGGTGCATGCTTAGGTCCCATGAAAGAAATGGGAATGAATGTCAAACACCCTGCCACCGTCACTCGGCCGCAAACATTGAGATACCTGGTTTTTAAATTCTAGTAAATCCGAAACTCGTCTAAAATTCATGAAACTTGGCATGTTATCAAGGAGCGGCATCAACATGTCGTGGTAAAATTTGTTTGTCCCATTTGGGGCAGGTTTGGGCATATGATTCTCATAAATCAGAGCTTCTCACAACAAGCATGATGGTTTCGGTAGGGAACGTCCCACCTTTGGGGACAAAAAGATATCCATTGCCTCTTATTGCTTTCAAAAAAATTCTCGTGTCAACATAGAACAACAGGAGTGTTGTGTCAATTTTTGTGATTTTTCGGGGTTCGTTTGGAGATTTTTATGCATTAACTGAGTTTTCAATGCATTTATGTGCACAATTCAAATTTGAACTACATGCACATGCTCCAGTGCATATAAATTGGTTGAAAAATCAAATCTTTGCCCTTGGGTGCATGCTTAGGTCCAATCCAAGAAATGGGAATGAATTTCAAACACCAGGGCACCGTTGATTGTCGGCAAAACATTGATATAATTTGTTTTTAAATTCTAGTAAATCCAAAACTCGTCTGAAATTCATGAAAATTGGCATGCTATCATGGAATGGCACCCGACATGCTGTGGTATTTTTTGTGTCCATTTTGAGACAAGGCGCACTCGAATAACATCCAACATAGGCATTTCGAAAAAAATTGCTGCCACTTTAATATCTCAAACATTCGTATAATTCAAACCGTGTGTGTTCTGTTAACAATTCACATGACACCACGTCTCTTGGTTTTAATGGCTCTTGATCACAAACGTTTTAGATAGAACACCCGTATGCAAAGTGAGAGTAGGATTTGTGCATCTCTTGAATGCAAACGGTTATTTTGGATGACCCGTGTGCAACCACTTACAAACAATTTCGTAAGATTTGCATCTGTCATATCGGGTATGCTGCCATTTGTCGAACTAGAAAGATTGAAATTTGTTGATCTAGTAACATTGCCATTTGTCAACCTTTTAACGCTGCGATTTGTCAAAATATGAAGCTAAAAATCACTAGCAGTATCTAATTTTTGCAACTAAAATTCAGTAATTAAGCATAGATGGAGGCGAGGAGGCGTGTTCAGCCAGGCGTGCAGCGGGTGGTACAGTACTATTCGATTTGACAGCGGACGTCGCAGTTCCCGATACAGCTTTAATTAATGCAAACGAGGGAGAGGGTAGTGGTTCCCGAAATGTTGAACGACCAATATTGCATCCTCCTTCAATTAGCATCGTGTGAATGCATGAGGGAAGTAATGGGAGGAGGACCGGGAAAAGTGGCAGCATGATGTGAATGCAACGCAGTTTGCACTCATATAAAGGTGCCCCTCCATTCCAATGCATCTACCACATCGTACGCACCTAGAATTTGCCTAAGCACATACCGTAATAAGCGCAAAAGTGCTCACTCCAGACCCATGGCAGCGATGTGCGCGAGTGGCCAGCGGCTGTGCCAGATGGTCCACTATGCCGGCCTATGGCATGCACCGAGGATTTTCTCCAGACGGTGTTGGCGGCCGGCTGCCGAATGGCCGCCGTCGTCATCAGCTACGACTCTTGGTATGACCAAATGATCGTTGCCACCACTAACAAGTTCACCATTGTCAAGAAGCTCGCGGACGACATTGCCGTACTCCACCAGACCGCGCGCCCGGGCTCCTCATTGCCTGCCACCCTAATCAGCCTCCATGGTTGGAACCTCTTTCAAGCACTGGTGGCCCTGCGATTGCCTGCCGATGCCACGAAGAATGTACACCTGGAGGTCGCGTTCGCCGCGAGGCGCCTTGCCCTGCAAGAATTTGTCGACATACACATCCACGTGTACGAGCGAATCGTGTACATAGGTATCTACAAGGCCAGTGAGGACGCTACAATGTTGGCCTTCTTCAACCGGCTGGAAACCTTGGATCCCTTTGCTGAGAAGCACCTTGACCTCACCACAAAATCAGTCACTCCTTAGCCATCGGTCGATGGCCCCGCGCACTGAGTTGAGGAGGAGGAGGTCGTACGTTGATGGATGCATCTTTCTTCTTGCCTCCTGTAACCACCACTGCAATCACATCATCGTGGCCTTAATTCTTATTGTGCTATGGCATTCTCGTTCCAGTCAATACAGACATGTGCGGTATCTTTGCTTAATTATATGCATCACTATAACTAGTACTCCATCCGTCAAATTATAAGTTGTGATGCCAGTCTTTGGGGCCGGCACACGATCACGCACGTTCGTGTGCATGCGGTTGCGCCGGGCATTTGGCTGCACCCGCCGTGCCCACCACGACGCCGGTCCCTGTGTGCTTGTCTGCACCCGCCGCACCCGTGCCCGTGTGCGTGCCCCCCTCGGTCGCATGGGACGCTGCCATCGACCGCTACCTCTCAGCGGCGCCAGTTGCCGTCCTCCCGCACCCCGCTCGTCGATCGCGCGACGACATGATGTTTGATTTACAAGTGTAGAACATTTTGTGCTGCCTTCAATACATCAAAAATGGCGTCCCGAAGGATGACAACGACAACGACGGTGCGGCACGCCGCCTCCGCCCTCACCGGAAATAGTTTTTTTGGGGTTTAATACTATATCTCGAATTCTCGATCATATGAATATAAATTCGCAGTGTGACTGAATGAAAGATATGGTTTGAACGAACTTGCATTTTTCTCCCTTAATGTGCAGACTTGACAAACAATTTTCTTTTGAAAATAACATCAATGGTTTTTAAATATAAAACACTCATCGCAAACGTTTTAGTTAGAACACCCTATGCAAACCGACAACTTCCCCAGGAAGCCAAGGGAAAATGTGCCGAGCAGGATTTGTGCAGCTCTTGATTGCAAACATTTTGGATAGAGCACCAGTATGCAAAGTGAGAGCTATGGTCTTCCCCCTTAAGTCAAGGGAAAATTTGTAGTGCAGGATTTGTGCATCCCTTCAACGCAATCGGTTGTTTTGGATGACCCGTGTGCAACCATGTAGAAACAATTGGGTAAGATTTGCATCTATCATATTGGGTATGTTGCCATTTGTCAAACTGGAAAGATTGACATTTGTTTATCTAGTAACATTGCCATTTGTCAACCTTATAACACTGCGATTTGTCAAAATAAGTAGCTAAAAATCACTAGCACTATCTAATTTTTGCAACTAAAATCACTAGCACTGTTCATATCGACACCACTAGAAGGTGTGACTTGATGGACGCATATGCAAATGTACCATTGATTACATACAACAAGTCATCAACCCTCAACGACAACAAGGATACATGTTGGATTATAGATCATTTCCAACAAAACATTCTAGTAAAGTAAAGTTTTTCTCACACAACAAATAAGACAACGATGAAATGAACTTCAGCTCAACCACTCGTCGGCGTTGGAAACACTTTCTTTGAACCAGAAGTGATTCTCTAGGAAGGGCCAGCTACTGTCAATTTCGAGACCAACGCAGGACTGATCATCCAGGCTAAAGCGGCCTATTTCAATACCCATATTGTGATAGCCACGGTAGGGAAGCATAGCAATGTACGAGTTATAGATACAGTTGCGTCTCATAAATGGTAGTAACATTGTGTCAACAGCAGTTGGATCGCCTTTCACCATCATTGGATAGTTTTGTCCAAGGAAGAGCGGGTTTCTCCAAGACTGTTAATACTGAACCAGGGAGAAAGTGTTGGCGCTAGTACACTAGTATCCATCCCGAATACCCTGACACGGATGTTGGAATAGGTCTGGAGAGTGCGACCATGCGAGACAACACCTGCTTCCTTAGTAACATCAGCAGTGCCCTGTATACAGACAAGAAGAGGTGATCCATCGGAATAAGTTGCCAGGCGCCACTGAGTATATGGGTGTTGCTCGTCCTCATGCTCGTGATCATCACCATCGTCATCTCCCCCTTGGTTATAAATTTTTTAAAGTATAGGTGGTGGAATGTTCACAGGACCTTGGAAACACAAGAAGGTTAATTAGTAAAGGGAAACTAGCTAGCTAACCTGCATGCATGTGGATGAAACAATTATAATTACGCTGGAAGACAAACGTACCAAAACGATAAGGATTCCATGCAAAACATAGTGCCACGAGTGGTGGCAGCAAACACAAGACCCTCGTATTGAATTGCATCAAAGTACTCATCTGTGTACAAAAATCGATTTTTGAGCAATATCCATCGAGTCGTGGAAGCAAGGACGGCAACAAACTTGTCGAAGATAGCAACAACTTCATAGTTCGTGTAATCCCAAGAGCGGTTGGGAACTCGACAAATTGCTATATTCCGTAGACGACAGTCACCATGATCGTATTTGAACGTACGTAGAATACCGGTGTGCTCAACTTCAGGGCAGTCTGATATTTTTGGAAGTGGAACCCGATGATGAGTGTACACATTCACAAGTTCCCACTCGCAGTTGTACCCAATCACCATTTACGCCTGGCCAAGCCTTATGCACAAGCGATGGCATCTTAACGTCACACATATCATTATCAAGCGACATCAACTTGCACAAGGCGAGGCATCCGTCGTCCCCACGCCAGTGATGAGGGTCACGGCAAAGAAGATATGGGAGATCAAACCGCTCCTGGACCCTTGGGTTTCTTGTAATGATGTTATTTGTTGAGTCGAGAATGGTCTTGAACGAACCTGCCATGCAAGCCAAGGTGATGACGTCGCACCGATCAATGAGTTCCTCCACCACGTCATCTTTCAAATCGGGGCAATAATAACGGGGTCGTTTCCGGCCTATTCCCTCCATGGAGAAGACGATCGAACAATGACACAAGGAAAGGGTGAAGGTAAATGGAGGGAGGAAGAGCGTGCGACAGGAGTTCCAAATCGAGAGGGAAAGGCGAAGAGGCAATGGACGATTGCCACGGTACAAGAAGAGGCTAGTTGGGAGCAAACGGTTGCCACAGATGTCACACACTGACGACAAGGCCAAGTGAACCGCATGCCGTATATCGCACACACCTTGATCTGGCTGACCGTTTCTTTTGTGTTGCCTAATCACAAACAGTTCATCCGAGTGAACTGTATGATGTATATCGCACACACCTTCATATGGTTGCCCGTTACTTTTGTGTTTCCTCATTGCAGACAGTTAATTGAACTGAACCGTACAACAACACTCTCCCATTCTCTACAAAATCACTCTCCCATTCTCTCCCAGTCTCCCCACCTCCCAGTCTCCGCTTGTTCCGATCTAGTTGGTACGATAAGAAATGAGCTACTGGAGCTGCTATACTTCATTACAAGTAGTCCAAAGCAAGACGCTGGAAAAATTGATCTCAACAAGGATGTTCTTCAAGCTAGCCAGATGAAGGAAGGAACCAGCGAGGCCACTCTTGTGAGTATTCGTCCCGTCGCCTTGTATGATGATTTCGATCTTTATGGGGTTTTTCAAGTCTTTAGAGTATACATGTAGTATTGAATCTGAGACCCCAGTTTTTTCCGTTGTGGACTTTAGATTTGGAGTAGCACTTATCTATCAAAATCTTTCATCATTTACATAAACAGTTGATTTATCATACATTGAGTACCATTTAACTGGAATTAACTGATGCAAGTCCAAGAAGGATTGGCTGGTGCTACAGTTCGATCCCATGGATTAGGAGCTGATCGAGCACCTTGAGGCCAAAGTGAGCGCTGACAACGTGAGATCTCACCCTCTCATCGATTTGTTCATACCAACCATCGACGGCGAGCACGGCATATGCTACACCCATCCTGAGAAACTTCTAAGTGAGACGCCGATCGGCCGTCTACTTGCACAAATATATTCCTTTGTTTATACCTCTATTTTTCTTTTTAGACACGGACCTAGTGAAGTAATTACAATTTGACAGTTAATAAAAAGTGAAGCAAGTGACTACAACATGCCAAAGATGTTATGAAAATGCCAATTACGTACACTAAAACCTGTATTCGCTAATACTGTAGGTATCACACTGAGTGGCCTAAGCAAGCATTTCTTCCAGCGCAACTCCAGGACGTTCAGAAGGGGCACACGAACGCATCGCAAGATACAGTCAGAGTGCGGCATGCACGCGATGTGGCACAAGACTGGCAGACGGGCAACAAAAAGGTTCTAGTGCCGCACACCAACAAGAACTTCGACCAGCAGGGGACCAACTAGGTGATGCATCAGTACCACCTCGGGGACATGGAGCAAGAGAAGGAGCGGGAGTTGGTCATCTGCAAGATTTTCTACCAGACGAACACTAGGGCCAGGACTAAAAAGATTATAAGTTAGTTTGGTACTGGTACTTGTTCTACCTGGTCGTCTGCAAGTTGGTATTGTTGTTAAGGATATTTTGGTATGAACATGGCATTTGCTTCCAACCATCATGTCGAGGGTTGACGTGGATATATAGCTAAATCATTTGTTTCGAAACGAATTTGAGGCACCTGATTTTTTATGGGTAGCATAAGTACATGCCGTTCAAATTCCCAGTTCTCCAAAAAATTTACATCTTCGAGTATGCACGGGATCTATCCAGTTTCACATGTTGATAGTTGGATGTGGCACATCGGGACTGGGCTATGGAATGCCAAGCCCAACTGCAAATTGTTAAAAGAGAGAGGAGCGATGGATTTGGGCCTTCCAGAACAGTTAAGTGTCGTGACCTCGATCGCGTGAAGCGCCTCCCATGGACTCAAAAAAGCCTAGTCAGTCATTATTAGTTTAAATATGTAAAATATTCCATAATAAGAAAAAATATGTAAAATGCAATGAATTTAGTCCGGTTTCACTGAAAATCATCCGATTTGCATGAAATTCGTTCGTGGAACCACAAGACAGCTGTCCATATAGAGCCTAACTGTATGGAACCAGCTGGTCCATGGCCGTATGCAAGCAAGTGCATGCACTTATTATCACGATGGAAAATAATGCTAATGTCTGAGACGGTGAAACCCATGAAATTTTCAACGTACTTAATAAACGAGAGAATTCTACAAGTACAGACTGATAACTGGGATCCAACAGGTATATTATTTTTTTAGGTCGAGCAACTATCAACTGGGTTGTAGACTACTTAGGATTGGTTTCGTTTTTAACAGGCCCAACCCATGACAACAATCGGGCACAAAGATCCAAAAGATATCAACTGGCCTCTGGCCCGCCAGCCTTAGTTATATTTTCTCTTAGAACATCTGCATGCAGTTTTATTAGTGATGAAAATGCACAACCCAGTTCTATTTTCCTCTAAAAAAGCCATGTCCTACTTCTGTTTTCTGATCTCTACCTATAGTTTTACTAGTTCATATACATATACTATTATATTGAAAATACTTAGAGTTCCTTTTTCATCTTTACATCCTTATGTTTTGTTGTTGTTTTCCCTCCCAGCGCTGATTTTTCTACCACTAGTTTTCCCTAAAACCAACTCAATTGTCCCATGCCTTATTAACTTACAAAAATAAAACATAATTTTATTTGGAAAATCAATAAGTTTGTAAAAAATATGTATCATTTCTGGATTAAAACAGTTCGGATCCCACCGAAATATGCAAATTTAGGTTGATCTTTGGGACCGTGGTCCTGGCCAAAAAATTGGTTGTAATAGATTCCTTAAGAATTAGCAAATGGGCTGCAAATCATTAAAAAATAGCAAATGGGATCTATGTTGTCTACCACGGATTTGGAGGCTGACTTGTGGGCCTACTAACTTGACGCAAACGCAGGGCTTTGTCAACGTACACTACAAAAAGATACACTTCCGTGATGATACGTGTTTGTCACAGTAGGTCGCATTTTCTGTCATGCATGTACATCCATGACAAATTTATGATAGAATCAAGATAGTCATACCTGTGCTATCGTAGAAGTGTTCCATGACATTACCAAAATTATCATCACGGAAGTGTCCACTTCCATGACGATAAATCGCGCGTCACAGAAGTGCTTTCGTCAAGGGTGACCGACACGTGGCATCCACCGTAACGGAACGCTGTTAAGCTATCGGGTCGGGTTTTGGATCCGATAACCCATTGACAGCCCCGACCAATGGGGATTTTCCACGTGTAAAATCATCATTGGCTAGAGGAAACACGTGTCGGCTCATCGTTGGGACAGATGTCATCCACTCACTAGACAGAAGGCGCCTATGATACGTCGACACATGGCACAGCCCAACAGTGGCCCATTGCTGTGAAAAGGCCGGCCCGTTTGACTTGGTCAAAAGCTGGCGGGCCGGCCCATGGAAAGCCTGTTAACGGCCTATTCGCATATAGCCCATTTACAGCCCGCTAACCCAAGGCCCGTTACGCCCTATCCGAATTAGGCCCAGTAGCATCATCTGGGCCATCCAATATGATTCCAGCCCGTTTTCACTTCTGGCCCATGTATAGCCCATGACATCTTTCGGCCCATATGAGGCCCTTTGTAACTCTTGGCCCATTAGCGGCCCGTGCTGAAACTGGCCCGTAATGAACAGTGTATTACTTTACACCCATTAACGACCCGTGGTGAAACTGGCCCGTAATGAATAGTGTATCACTTTATACCCATTAACGGCCCGTTATTCCATTGGGCCGTTTGCAGCCAAAGTTAACTTTCGGCCTTCTGAGGGCCCATTTATTATTTTGCTCATTGGGAGCATTCGGTTACTTACGGCCCATTACTGTCATTTTCTGCTTGTGGGCCAAATTCAGCCCGTCATTACAGTTGGCCCGTTTGTGGACCGTTAGTCTGTTGGGCCATTGAGGGAGTCCTGGATTAGGGGGTCTCCGGACAGCCGGACTATATCCTTTGGCCGGACTGTTGGACTATGAAGATACGAGATTGAAGACTTCGTCTCGTGTCCGGATGGGACTCTACTTGGCGTGGAAGGCAAGCTAGGCAATACGGATATGTATATCTCCTCCTTTGTAACCGACCTTGTGTAAGCCTAGCCCCTTCTGGTGTCTATATAAACCGGAGGGTTTTAGTCCGTAGGACAATATACAATCATACCATAGGCTAGCTTCTAGGGTTTAGCCTCTCCGATCTCATGGTAGATCAACTCTTGTACTACTCGTATTATCAAGAATAAATCAAGCAGGACGTAGGGTTTTACCTCCATCAAGAGGGCCCGCACCTGGGTAAAACATCGTGTCCCTGCCTCCTGTTACCATCCGCCTTAGACGCACAGTTCGGGACCCCCTACCCGAGATCCGCCGGTTTTGACACCGACATTGGTGCTTTCATTGAGAGTTCCTCTGTGTCGTCATCATTAGGCTTGATGGCTCCTTCAATCATCGATAGCGATGCAATTCAGGGTGAGACTTTTTTCCCCGGACAGATCTTTGTGTTCGGCGGCTTTGCACTGCGGGCCAACTCGCTTGGCCATCTGGAGCAGATCGAGAGTTACGCCCCTGGCCACCAGGTCAGGTTTGGAAGCTTAAACTACACGGCCGATATCCGTGGGGACTTGATCTTCGATGGATTCGAGCCCCTGCCTAGTGTGCCACACGGTCATGATGATCATGATTTAGCTCTGCCATCGGACAGTGTTTAGGAGATCGCGCCGGCAACCGCTCCGACCCTCAATTTGGATCCAGATGCGCCATCGATGGACGGGTGGATAGACCCCGCCACGGAGGCCGCACTCTCATCGGCGATCGAGCCGAGTATCGACCTTACCCTTCACGCGAGCCGTGACGCCGAACTACCGGATTCTTCCCCGGCCACGGACTCTGAACCGCCTGCACCCGTGCCTATCGAATCCGACTGGGCGCCGATCATGGAGTTTACCTGCGCGGATATTTTTCAGCACTCGCCCTTCGGCAACATACTGAACTCATTAAGGTCTCTCTCCTTGTCAGGAGAGTCCTGGCCGAACTATGTCTGGCAAGATTGGGATGCGGATGACGAAGAAATTCACCGCCCACCCACCACCCACTTAGTAGCCACTGTCGACAATTTGACCAACATGCTCGACTTTGACTCCGAAGACATCGACGGCATGGGCGACGATGCAGGAGGCGAACAAGAACCACTGCCCACAGGGCACTGGACAGCCACCTCGTCATATGACATATATATGGTGGACACACCCAAAGAAGGCAATGGCGACGGGATAGCAGAGGATGACCCATCCAAGAAGCAACCCAAGCGCCGGCGTCAGCGGCGCCGCTCTAAGTCTCGCCAAAGCAAAAGCGGTTACACCGGCACAGGAGATAATAGCACTCTGGACAGTGCCGAAGACGACAACAATCCCCTCCAGCAAGATTTAGGGCAGGAGGATGGAGAAGCCAGCCCTCCCGAGAGAGCGGCAGATGGAGAGGCGGAGGATGATAATTACATGCCTCCCTCCAAAGACAAGACAAGCCTCGACGATGACAAATTCGTCGTGCCTGAGGATCCCGTCGAACAAGAGCGCTTCAAGCGCCGGCTTAGCCACGGCAAATTGCCTTAAGAAAAAGCAACAACAGCTTCAAGCTGATCAAGATTTGCTAGCTGACAGAAGGACTGAAGTCCTTGCGGCCGAGGAATATAAACTCGAACGCCCCTCCAAGAGTTACCCAAAGCGCATGTTGCTACCCCGACTGGAGGAGGAAGCACCAAAACCTACATCTCCAGCGTATGACGCGGCTGATCGGCCACCTCGTGGCTGCGACAAAGAGGCATTCCAGCCAAAAGTTCAGCCCGCACCCGGACGCCACTCAAATAAAAATGTCAAGAAATGGGGAGATACACCAGACCTGCGAGACATATTGGAGGACAAAGCAAAACACGCAAGATCGATCTATGGATCGCGAGGGAGCGCCACTATGCGAGATGATAACCGTCATGCCAGATAAAGTAAAAGTAAGTCTGGCCAGGCTAAACACAGCAGACAAGACTCATTTGAGCTGCATCGCGATATAGCCCAGTACAGAGGCGCCGCACACCCCCTATGCTTCACAGATGAAGTAATGGATCATCAAATCCCAGAGGGTTTCAAACCCGTAAATATAGAATCATATGACGGCACAACAGATCCTGCGGTATGGATCGAGGACTTCCTCCTGCACATCCACATGGCCCGCGGTGACGATGTACACGCCATCAAAGACCTCCCACTTAAACTCAAAGGACCAGCTCGGCATTGGCTCAACAGCCTGCCAGCAAAATCCATTGGCTGTTGGGAAGATCTGGAAGCCGCATTCCTTGACAACTTCCAGGGCACTTATGTGCGACCACCAGATGCCGATGACCTGAGCCACATAATTCAGCAGCCAGAGGAATCGGCCAGGCAATTTTGGACACAATTCCTAACAAAGAAAAATCAAATCATCGGCTGTCCAGATGCAGAGGCCCTAGCAGCTTTTAAGCACAACATCCGCGACGAGTGGCTCGCCCGGCACCTTGGCCAGGAAAAGCCGAAATCTATGGCAGCCCTCACGACACTCATGACCCTCTTTTGCGCGGGAGAAGACAGCTAGCTGGCTCGCAGCAATAACATATCAAAGAACCATGGTACTTCGGATACCAAGGATGGCAATGGCAGGTCACGTCGCAACAAACACAAGCGCCGCATTAACAGCGACAATACCAAGGACACGGCAGTCAATGCCGGATTCAAAGGCTCTAAACCTAGTCAGCGGAAAAAGCCATTCAAAAGAAGCACTACGGGGCCCTCCAGTTTGGACCGTATACTCGATCGCTCGTGTCAAATACACGGCACCCCCGACAAGCCAGCCAACCACACCAACAGGGATTGTTGGGTGTTCAAGCAGACCAGCATGTTAAATGACGAACACAAAGATAAGGGGTTGCATAGCGATGACGAGGAGGACCCCCAGCCGCCGAACACCGGAGGACAGAAGAGGTTCCCCCCACAAGTGCGGACGGTGAACATGATATACGCAACCCACATCCCCAAGAGGGAGCGGAAGCATGCGTTAAGGGACGTATATGCGTTGGAGCCAGTCGCCCCAAAGTTCAACCCATGATCCTCCTGTCCGATCACCTTCGATCGCAGGGACCACCCCACTAGTATCCATCATGGCGGATTCGCCGCACTGGTCCTAGACCCAATCATCGACGGATTTCACCTAACTCGAGTCCTTATGGACGGTGGCAGCAGCCTGAACCTGCTTTATCAGGACACAGTGCACAAAATGGGTATAGACCCCTCAAGGATCAAACCCACAAAAACGACCTTCAAAGGCGTCATACCAGGTGTAGAGGCCCATTGCACAGGCTCAGTCACATTGGAAGTGGTCTTCGGATCCCCAAATAACTTCTGAAGCGAGGAGTTAATCTTCGATATAGTCCCGTTCCGCAGTGGCTATCATGCACTGCTCGGGCGAACCGCATTCGCGAGATTCAACACAGTACCGCACTATGCACATCTCAAGCTCAAGATGCCAGGACCTCGGGGGGTCATCACAGTCAATGGAAACACAGAGCGCTCTCTCCGTACGGAGGAGCACACTGCGGCCCTCGTTGCAGAAGCACAAAGCAGCATCTTAAGGCAATCCACCAGTTCGGTGATTCAAGACCCGGACACCTTCAAGCACGCTCGGAGTAATCGGCAACAAGACCGCCTGGCACGTTTCGAGCTCGCATAGCAATGTGGCCCCCACCCCAGTACCAGCCAAACGACGAAATTCATGCCACGCATACATAATTACGCATCAAAATACCATGGGCACAGGTGGGGAGGCGGGCACGACTATGGCACGCCCCAATACGCGACTCAACCGCACTAGGGACTTCGCACTAGGGGACATGTCATATATTCATTCATGACATCCAGCACCCGTACACTCTGGTACGGCCAATACGCTAGGGGCTTAAGCATACCCCATAATACGGCGTGAGAAGTCCGAACACTTTCGACAGTGCGGCACCCCGAACTTATAGCATTATATGCATCAGCTCCGAATCATGTCTTGGGTCAATAGTTGGGTTTGCCCGGCTCCCATGTTTTTGTACCTTACGTTCCGCTATATCGGCTAAGGTAGCACTGGGAGAACTACTGCGATTGTGCCCCGGTTCAGCTGGGCTAAGCACCTCAGTAGAGAAAGCTAAAACTGACTGTCATGATAAGGCGAGAGTTGGTCGTTGTTCAAGAGGTCTCGAGTCCCTAAAGACTTATGCCTCTTAGAGCGAGGAGTCGGCTTTGTCCGGCTTAAGGCGTGTATAGCGCCCCGAATTCGGCCTTCCGAATACTAGGGGCTTCGCCAAAATTTAAAATTGTACAATTCTATGGCTAAGTGAGAGTGATAAAGCATTATAGTCCGGTTTCCTTGTTCATTGTGCTGAGCACCTCCCTCGAAGGACCCAACAATGGGAAAATGAGTGCTCAAGTTTATCCCGAACACCCCAGCACTCGTGGCACGGGGGCAGAAGCCGACGATTGGCCATCTCTCAGATTTGATAAACAGCCGCACAGAAGGTGATATTTTCAATTCAAACAAGCATTGCATAGCGCATATGAACAAGTTTTCATAATACAGGATCACACGAGCAAGTTCATTCAAAAATTACATCTTTTGCACACTCGTCCACCACAAGATGGGCACCATTCAGGACACCCTCATAATACATTTCGGGGTGGCGATGCTCCTTGCCCTGCGGCAGCCCCTCCTTCACCAGCTTCTCAGCGTCCATCTTGGCCCAGTGCACCTTTGCATGGGCAAAAGCCCGATGGGCACCTTCTATAAAGACGGACCGCTTGATGACTTCCAGCCGTGGGCAGGCATCCACAAGCCGCCTCACCAGGCCGATGTAGCTGTTGGGGAGGGAGTCGCCAGGACACATCCGGACTATAAAGCCCTTCATGGCATGTTCGGCCGCGTTGTGCAGCTCGACCAGTTGCTTCAGCTAGTCACTCATAGGCATCGGGTGTTTGGTCCCAGTATACTGAGACCAGAACAGCTTCTCCGTCGAGCTTCCATCCTCGGCCTGGTAAAATTTTGCGGCATCCGACACGCTGTAGGGCAAATCCGCAAATTATAACGCCCTCGATGCGGCTATATCTCCCATGTGTCAAAGCACGACTTAGAGGCATAACCGCATTGAAAGCAATGTCGCAAGTGAGGTAATCTTCACACAACCCATGTAATACATAAGGGAAAAAGATACAGAGTTGGCTTACAATCGCCACTTCACACAAATACATAAATAAAGCATTACATCATCCAAATACAATCAAGGTCCGACTACGGAACCAAAATAAAATAAGAACCCCAAATGCGACAAAGGTCCCCGATCGACCCCAACTAGGCTCCATTACTGATCAACTAGAACGGAACAACACAAAGGACAAGATCTTCATCGAGCTCCTCCTGAGCTTGGTTGCGTCATCTGCACGGTCTCATCGGCACCTACAAGCTGGTTTTGGAAGTATCTGTGAGTCACGGGGACTCAGCAATCTCGCACCCTCGCGATCAAGACTATTTAAGCTTATGGGTAAGGTAAAGGTATGAGGTGGAGCTGCAGCAAGCGACTAGCATATATGGTGGCTAACATACGCAAATGAGAGCGAGAAGAGAAGGCAAAACACGGTCGATAAAAGTATGATCAAGAAGTGATCCTAAAACAACCTACGTCAAGCATAACTCCAACACCGTGTTCACTTCCCGGACTCCGCCGGAAAGAGGCCATCACGGTTACACACGCGGTTGATGCATTTTAATTAAGGGTCAACTTCAGGTTTTCTACAACCGGACATTAACAAATTCCCATCTGCCCATAACCGCGGGCACGCTTTCGAAAGTTCAAATCCCTGCAGGGGTGTCCCAACTTAGCCCATGACAAGCTCTCACGGTCAACGAAGGAATAGACCTCCTCCCGAGACATTCCGATCAGACTCGGTATCCCGGTTCTTCAAGACATCCTCGACAATGGTAAAACAAGTCCAGCAAGACCGCCCGATGCGCCGACATCCTGAGGAGCTGCACATATCTCGTTCTCAGGGCAACACCGGATGAGACATCCTACGAGTAAAACCAGCCCTCAAGTTTCCCCGAGGTGGCCCCGCAGTCTACTCAGTTCGGACCAACACTTAGACAAGCACTGGCCCGGGGGGGTTAAAATAAAGATGACCCTTGGGCTGGCCTAACCCAAGGGAAAAAGAGGCTAGGTGGCGAATGGTAAAACCAAGGTTGGGCCTTGCTGGAGGAGTTTTATTCAAAGCGAACTGTCAAGGGGTTCCCATTATAACCCAACCGCGTAAGGAACGCAAAATCCGGGAACATA
Organism: Triticum urartu; assembly: GCF_003073215.2. Classification (NCBI taxonomy): domain Eukaryota; kingdom Viridiplantae; phylum Streptophyta; class Magnoliopsida; order Poales; family Poaceae; genus Triticum; species Triticum urartu. Next base: position 335,595,756 of record NC_053024.1, on the reverse strand, counting down.
ACACCAATATGATGGAAACTAGGGCGGCAAGAGTGGAACAAAACACCAGGCATAAGGCCGAGCCTTCCACCCATTACCAAGTGTATAGATGCATTAATTAAATAAGGTATATTGTGATATCCCAACAAGTAAACATGTTCCAACATGGAACAACATCTCCATGTTCCAACAAGGAACAAACTTCAATCTTCACCTACAACTAACAATACTATAAGAGGGGCTGAGCAAAGCGGTAACATAGCCAAACAACGATTTGCTAGGACAAGGTGCGTTAGAGGCTTGGTTTAACAATATGGGAGGCATGATAAGCAAGTGGTAGGTATCGCAGCATAGGCATAGTAAAAGAGTGAGCAACTAGCAAGCAAAGATAGAAGTGATATCGAGGGTATGGTCATCTTGCCTGAAATCCAGCAATGAAGAAGAACGAGTCCATGAAGAAGACAAACGAACGTAGACGAACGGATCCTCATAAATGCGACATTAACGAAATCAACCCGAAGAAGCGCACACCAGAAAGAAGCAGACAACATAGTAAAACAACCAACACATGAACATGATATGATATGCGAGATGCGGTATGCGATGCATATGCATGATTTGACAAGGAATGATTGAACCTGGCCTCAACTTGGAAATCCAAGTGTGCCACTGGAAAGGTGAGGTGAAATCTCTTGAAAACGATATAAAGATCACCGGAATCGGAGTTACGGTTTGGAAATGGCAAGCAATTCAAATATGCACCGGTCTGCGATTTACAGCAAGTAGCCAACTAAATGCAACAAGATGAACATGCTACAGCACTCAAACATGACAAAATACATGGCAGGGATCCATTCATGATGCTTAACAAAAGATGAACACTGAGCTACGGCTAATTCATCCATTAACAGGTTCAAACAAGCATGGCAAAAGTGCAATTGGTAAACAGATTCAGACTTAGTGAAATTAACACTTAGCCTGGAATTTCAGATCAGGTAGCACACTTTGGAGCATGAAAACTATATGCTACAGGACCTGAACATGGCAAAGTAAAGCATGGCATGGAGCTACTCAAAGAGCTTAACAAAAGTCCCTTAGTGACCTTGAGCCAAAAGGGATCAGAAAATACATTGCAAGCATGTGAACATGGCAAAAACATAATCAGATCACAGACTTAGTGAAAACTGGAGCATGCAAATCAGATATCAAGTAGGCATGTTTACGAGCTCGATGCACTCACTACAGAGCAAGGCATGACAATCTAAGCATACACCCATCAAGAATACACATTATACAAGCTAGACATGGCAAGAACAATAACATAGCATGCACGGATCAACTACAACATCCTCGGCAAAATCGCTAACAAGTAGACAATCTGCCCAGATTCACGAAATAGCAAAAGTAGAGCTCGATTGACTCAAGCTAGGGTGCTCCATAATTGCAAACAAAGACATGGATGGATAGAGCACTACAAGATTAACAAAATCATCCTTACTGATCATCCTCAAAAGAGGCACGGATCACTAGGAAACAACATGAACATATGGCATATTGAAATAAACAGATCAAGGACTTAGTGGAAATGCTAAGTCCCTGAAATCAGCATTAACGAATGCACCACTTTGCAAGCTTGTGCTAGTCACCACACACATCACAAAAATACATGGATGGCACCTCTGGAAAGATGACAAAGCATATAACAAAACTCATGTAGAGCTCAGGGGCATATCATGCACACAATAATCATGGCAAAAATGACAAATAGCTATTTGGTGCAGCAGATCTGACAATTAACTCAAATAGCACTCTTCCAACAGCATTTCGGGCATCAAGATGAACTCAAATGAAAATGATGCAATGAGATGAAATGATGTACTCTCTGAGACGAACATTTTGATATGCTACACGCGCAAAACGGAGCTACGGATGCAAAGTTACGTGCGATGAACATGGGCATATGAATCTGGGAATTTCGGGGACTTAGTGAAATTTATACCTCGCGAAAAGTCAACGCGGGACAGAGAGAAGCGGGACGGCACGGATCCGGATCTGGATGGGGCGTTTGGTTGAGGGGAGGGGTGGGTCTGATCCACTTCGAGTGGATCCGACCGGAGTCTACTCCGGCGAACTCCGCGAGCTCCGGCGAGTGAACGAAGTCGAGGAGGAGGTCCGGCGATGGCCGCAGGCTACGGGCGGCGCGGGGCGCCACGCCGGCGACGAGGAAGCTTGGCGGTGGGCGGAGCTGGCCGGAGATGATGCGGGCGGCGCATGGCAGTTCCGGCGAGGGTGAGGCGCGGTGGCGCGCGGCGGCCGGCGGCGAAGGCACGCGGGCGCGGGCAGCGGCTCGGGCGCCAGGCGGCGGCGCGGTGCACCGGGCCGGGGGGCCGGATCTGGGCCTCCCGGGCCCGCGCGGGAGAGGCGGCGGGGCAGGCCAGGTGGCGGCGCGCAGTAGGCTAGCGGCGGCGGCGGGGTGACATGGCGCGACGAGATTCGTCGGAGCGAGGTGGCGGCGCGGCTGGACATTGTCCGGCGCGGTGGGAGATTTGTCCGGGCGCAAGGAGGGTGAAGCTAGGGTTTGATCTGCGCGAGGATTTTGGAGGGAGACACATATTTATAGGTAGAGGGAGCTAGGAGAGTCCAAATGAGGTGCGGTTTTCGGCCACTCGATCGCGATCGAACGACCGAGATGATGGAACAGGTTTAGGTGGGTTTTGGGCCAAATTGGAAGTATGTTGGGCTGCAACACACACGAGGCCTTCTCGGTCCCTCGGTTAACCGTTGGAGCATCAAACGAAGTCCAAATGGTACGAAACTTGACAAGCGGTCTACCGGTAGTAAAGCGGTCTACCGGGCATCAAGATGAGCTCAAATGAAAATGATGCAATGAGGTTAAATGATGTGCTCTCTGAGATGAACATTTTGATATGCTATACGCGCAAAACGGAGCTACGGATGCAAAGTTACGATGCGATGAACATGGGCATATGAATCTGGGAATTTCGGGGACTTAGTGAAATTTATACCTCCGTGAAAAGTCAACGCGGGACAGAGAGAAGCGGGACGGCACGGATCCGGATCTGGATGGGGCGTTTGGTTGAGGGGAGGGGTGGGTCTGATCCACTTCGAGTGGATCCGACCGGAGTCTACTCCGGCGAACTCCGCGAGCTCCGGCGAGTGAACGAAGTCGAGGAGGAGGTCCGGCGATGGCCCCAGGCTACGGGCGGCGCGGGGCGCCACGCCGGTGACGAGGAAGCTTGGCGGCGGGGCAGAGCTGGCCGGAGATGATGCGGGCGGCGCACGGCGGCCGGTGGCGAAGGCACGCGGGCGCGGGCGGCGGCTCGGGCGCCAAGCAGCGGCACAGTGCACTGGGCCGGGGGGCGGATCTGGGCCTCTCGGGCCCGCGCGGGAGAGGTGGCGGCGCGCAGTAGGCTGGCGGCGGTGGCGGGGTGACCTAGCGCGACGAGATTCATCGGAGCGAGGTGGCGGCGCGGCTGGACATTGTCCGGCGCAGTGGGAGATTTGTCCAGGCGCGAGGAGGGCGAAGCTAGGTTTTGATCTGCGCGAGGATTTCGGAGGGAGACACCTATTTATAGGTAGAGGGAGCTAGGAGAGTCCAAATGAGGTGCGGTTTTCGGCCACGCGATCGCGATCGGACGACCGAGATGATGGAACAGGTTTAGGTGGATTTTGGGCCAAATTTGAAGGGTGTTGGGCTGCAACACACATGAGGCCTTCTCGGTCCCTCGGTTAACCGTTGGAGCATCAAACGAAGTCCAAATGGTACGAAACTTGACAGGTGGTCTACCGGTAGTAAACCAAGGCCGCTTGGCAAGTCTCGGTGAAATATGGAAATGTTTAATCCCCACACACGAGAAGAGGGTAGAAATGACCACCGGAGGAGAACGAAGCGCCGGGTTGCAAAACAGACAACGGGGAAAATGCTCGGATGCCTGAGACGAACATGTATGCAAATGAAATGCACATGATGACATGATATGCAATGCATGACACGCAAGCAATGACAAGACAAAAACAATGAATAACTGGACGACACCTGGCACATTGGTCTCGGGGCATTACAACACTCCACCACTACGAGAGGATCTCGTCCCGAGATCTAGAATGGCACCGGAGGGAAAATGGAACAGAAAGAGAAGAGGTAAGGCTAAGTTTCTTCTTTGACAAACGAGTGAAACCAAAGAACCTTGAAAAGGTTAAGCCAGTTCGAGAAAAGAATGCAACAGAGATGAACGAAGTTGAAAGCACTCCGTTAAGAAAGGGGAAAAAGGAAAGAACCGATTCGGGTAGCACTTCGGTTTAGAAGGGATGCAAGACTTGATAAGGCGAAAGGAACTTGAGCAAAAGGGCACAACACTCCGGTTAAATGGACAATCATGAAAAGAATATAATCTTTGATGAAACGAGATGATGGTTGAAGAAAGCAACATCACAATGCCTCCGGAACAAAAGAATAGAAGATAGATAATTGAAATAGGAGAATGGGGAAGAAAATGCCAAGTTGTGCCACAATTGACCTTGAAAAAGGCATCCTTAGGAGAATGGTCGAACGGAGTTGTTGGAACACCAACAACGAAAAGAACAAGGTTGTAGTGGGTTTATGGAGAACATCTCAAAGCTATGAGGTCAAATACTGCCACTAACGGAAATGATATATTAGATTGATAACAACAAGGAGGTGAGAAGCTTATGTCACCGGGAGGATAGATGAATAACTTGGGTCATTTATAGACACCATAGATAGCAACAATCCTTAGGGAAGGCTTTAGTTTAAATATAACCCAAGATAGCTCCAATGACGAGATTGATGGATTTAAAATGTCCCAATCTTGACAACATGTGAATCATGAAAACGTGAACTCAAATTATCAAGAATGACATACTACCACCTCCAATGATACGGTAGAAAGAATTGCACTCCGGGTTACAATATGAAGAAATCTTGAGTTCCTCTGAAAAGAAAGTTGATGAGCGTTTCGAGAAGGAATATAAATCCTTGATGAACCATCATGTAGAGCCTCCATGAAGAATTCCGGTAAACAAAAGAATGATCCAAAATAATTGACTGATGGAAAGAATAAGATTGAAGCCTCGCAATGATTTAGATAGAGATTTCCGTGATAATATAATTGAAAGAGGTTGGAACTCCGAGAAAAAAGAGAAAATGAAACAATTGAAACCGAGAATTTGAAGGGCCTCCGGAATAAAGAATTAATCGCTTGGATGGAACAAGAATAAAAATTATGTTATGCGTATCCTTCACCAATTAAATTGATGACAATCAACGGATTTGGCACACTACTTATTCTTGTCGAAAAGGATTAAGATAGATATAGCATGACTTGAGAATGTCTTCGACGAACCACCGGTAGGGTTGAAGCAATGAATAAATTGATATGATAAATGAAGGAAGAAGAATCTTGAGCAAACCACCGTAAGAATTAAAATGACCGAGGAAAAGATGAGGACAACACCGGGAAGAATTAGCAAATGAACGACGAAGCTTGAGAGAATTTAGATACATGAGAACGAAGGGATCACAAACTAATTAGAGAATATTGAATGATGCACCGGTAATATTGGAGAATGATAACTGGAAGCTAAAAATGAATAAATCTTAGATGGTGGGCTCCAGATAATCAAACTGAAAAGACTCCTGAATTACTCTGGATTGGTGGAAAGAAATCTCATAATCGAAAATAATTATGAGAGGATGGCAACAAACTAGAGGCATGAATCTTGAAGAGAACGGACCAAGATTGAGAGGAAAAATCTTCTTCGGTTTTGAAATGTTGAGCGTCACGACGAGAAATGTGGGGACCCTGACTCATAAGTCGAGATCACCGAATGCACGTGTACAGTGATCCCAGAGATCAATGCTCACTAAACACACAGAAGCTGAATAACAAGAGTCTTACATCCATTCATACCGTCTTACACAAATTAAGACCATTATGGTCAAGTCTTACATAGATAAAGCCTTAAGGGCTGAACATCAAATGAAACATAAGCAGCGGAAATCTTCGTCGATAAGTAGAACCCATGCCATCTGCCTTAACCCTACAGGCATTCTGACTGGGAAACGTCCTAGTTTGCATGTTCGTCTTCAAAGAATTCTTCTTCGAACTCCTGTTCTTCCATGCCTGGCCAATTAAACAACCAGTGGCAAGCCAACGAGTACTTTGAATGTACTCGCAAGCAACCCATGTTTTGGTTCAAGGTACAACAATGCATGATATAGGTAAATTTTTGCGGAAAGATAGTTTTTGAGTGCAATGACATGTTCAACTTCTCGTAAGACATGCATCAGGAGAGTTCAAGTAACCATAAGGACATGTTACAGATATTAACATAAATGGAGTAGGTACCAACCCAGCTCAAACATGTCAAGTCCTTTGACTTGACCTGAGTAGTGGTATCAACATTTAAAGAGTGGGCACCAACCCAACTCGATCATGTCAAGTCCTCTGACTTGACCCAAGTAATTCTTCCCACACACACTGGTTTGTAAACAAGTGGACGTAGTTTAAGTAGCACCGCCCAACTGTCCTTGACCGTGGACACGGCTATTCGAATAGTTTTACACTCTGCAGAGGTTGCACACTTTACCCACAAGATCTGGGGAACTTCCGTGTCATCCACGACCCGCGGTACCTCAAAGTACCCGGGGTAAGCACCCGATCACTATCTTTCCCTAGACGACACTAACATGGAGTCCACTCGATTGTTAATCCCCGTATGCCTCACATGTTACAACTTAAAATTGTGAGACTCACTCGAGATTCGTATCACATCCCAGCACGGGGTACCAACGGTGTATCCGGTGCCCTAAAAAGTCATGGCCGCCCTACCTGGCATGACCCCGTCCCGAGAGAGAGCACCAACTCTCCCCCGTCACTAGTAATGCGGGCTCCAAGCTAGTATCGCCTAGTAATCAATAATGCCCTTCCCATACAAGGGTAGAGTGGTTGCGCATGTAATGTTGGGACAGTCGAGAAATCTTAAATCTAATCCGTTTTCAAAACAACACATACACTTGCCTCGGTACACCACTTCGTCATCAAGTGGTTACCCAACTCATATCTCCCTCGGGCATAAGTGGCACCCGACGGGGTTTTCGGAGAAGTCCTTTGAAAATGCTTTGTCTCCATTACCATGCTTACCCGTCCCTTTTTGCTTAGCACTACTTAGCATTCTATCTACTTCCCACCGGCATAACCCTATAAGGAGGTAGGGTCATGCACAATGCAAGTATCAATAAGGAGGAGACGCAACCCATCAAGTGGCACCCTCTCATCAGATTCCGATGCAACAATGATAAAGATCTATAGAAATGCATAAAAAGGGTTTCATAACATGGTCAAAGGGCTGCTTGCCTGGTTCAACAAGGTCTTCTGGGTCTTCAAAGTCTTCTGGTCCAACTCCTTCATCAGCAACGCAATCTATCGTCGCAAAATAATAACGAGAAAATAAGGCAATGATAAAACAGAAAACCAAGTGCTCAGAAAAATGTCAACTTATTTTTATAAAATACTAGGTGGAAACTAAGAAGGGGAAAATTCCTAGTTTTGGATTTGGTGCAACCGGAATGGGACAAATGGATTTACAAAGGCATATTTAAATGCTCAAAATCTCATTTAAATATTTACAGTGAAGAAAAGTTTGTTGGATTTGAATGAAAGTTGCACCATTAAATAGGTTGCAATATTTTGGGAATTTAGAAATTCGGAATTAATTCATTTGGACATATATTCTGTCCTGTGGAATTTTTGAAGATTCAGAAAAAAAAGAAAAAGGGAAACAGCACTGTGCAACTGGGCCAGAAGGGCCACAGTGCAGCAGGCCCAGAGGGGAAATCAGCCCATGCAGGGCGGCCACGTCGAAGGCGTAAAGGCAAAGTACGCCTTCAGCCGACGCAGCGAACCGGTGCGCACGCGTGTGCATTTGAACCTGACGGCTGGGGCCCACCCGTAAGTATGTGAGGCTGACTGACGGGCCCCACGGCCGTCGTCATCAACCCTAGGCCAGAGGGGATGGCGAGCTCACCGGCGACGGCGTAGGACACGGCGAGGTCGGGTGAGGGCACGGCTGGACTCAGCGTTGCGTCGCCGATCGGGTGGAGGTGGCGGGCGTCACCGGAGCTACCTGGTTCGCCGGCGACGAGGTCTCGCGGCGGAGGAGCTTCGGTCGATGGCTCGGCCGTTTCCGGCTGCAAACGAGGCGGGGAAGAGAGGGGAAACGATCAGTGGGATGCAAGGGTTCCAGAATCGAGGCAAAGGAGGAGCGTAGGGGAGGCCTATACCTCGCGAACTCCGGCGAGCCGAAGCGGCGGAGCTTGAGCTCGATCTCCGAGCTCGGGCGGCTCTGGAAAGAAGAACTGGGGTGCAAGGGGAGGTTTTGGAGGTGCAGAGAGCGAGTGGTGAGGAGAGAAGGGCTTGGGAGAGGCCTTTATATAGGCGAACGGCGAGGTCCCGTAGACCCGTGCGCCGGCGAGCTCACGCTCGTCGCTGCAGGGCTCGGGGGAAGCAGGCGTGGTGTCTGGGGTGTTCCTGGACGTCGACCACGTCGGGTGAGATAGAGAGAGGAGGTGGGGGAGAGGTCAGGGGTGCGCGCATGTGAGCCGCACCATTGGCGTGCTCGAGCGACCCTTGTTCACTAGCGCGGAGGCGCGGGGAGGAGGAGAGAGGAGGGGCCCGACCGCGTAGCGTGCTGCGGACGCCGAGGCGCATCGGCAGGCGCGCGGGGGAGGCCCGAGGTGGCCGGAGGTGGCTGGAAGGGGGCGGCTACAGTGCGGGAGCGCACTGTAGCGCGCTCCAGAGCGCCCAAATGGCCGGCATGGCCATTCTTTATGCATGGTGAGCGCGTCCATTGGTGTCTAGCAGGTCTAGGGGGGAGTAAAGAAGAGGAGAGGGGCATTGGATGCCCTGGAGAGCCAGTAGGAGAGGAGAGAGGGTGAGGGAGAGAGAGAAAGTGGCTGTCCAGAGAGGGAGAGAGAGGTTTTCATCCTCCCAACAATTGAGTTTGGGCTAGGAAAACTTACTGGAGGTAAAATATGACTAGAAGGGGCTGTGGTAAAAATTTGAGCTCTCCAAGAATAGTGGAAGGGGTCAAAACAGTGGTTTTTGCAAAATGTCAGAAGGTGTTTGATAATGGTCTGGGCAAGCAAATGAACTCCAATTGCCATGATAGTTAACAGGATGGAATGACACTTAGAAATAGGGTGTGCCACCAAATTTGAGCTCATTTCAGACAAGTTGCCAATGTAACTTTGGCAAACCCTAGAAATTAGCAGAAATGGACTTGTGTAGATCTAGTTGAGAAAATCACTTCTCCTTGCTGCACTACTTGGTGTAGTGGCCTCATTTGGTCATGTGAACATGCTCACAAAAGTTGGGGTCAAGGGGAGAAAGTTGGTAGTACAAACTTGTTCAAATTTGGTTCTGGTCAGAGAGGGTTTTGGGGCATTTTGGTGAACCAAAATGATCTTGATTGAAGTGAGGCTTTGCAAGATCATCAAAATATGCATTTGTGACTTGTTGGGTTTTTCTTGGATTTTTATGGAAATATTTCCTGTAGAATATTTCAAATCCTTGAAATGGGCAGAAATGGTTTTGGGAGGTTTTGCCCAATATTTTGAACATGACCAAGTGTTTAAACTCTTATATATGGAAAATATATGTCCACTGAGTTTCCCTAAATTTTGCCAAATATTTTTAAAACATTAAAATAATTTTAACCTATTAAAAACCATTTCTGGCCTTAAGAAAAAGCCTTTAAATAAAGGAAAATAGCTTTTAAAATTATATTTTTGGGGTTTATGGGAATCCTATATCTAATAGGTTTCAAATATACATTTTGAAATATTTTTCATACCCCAAATCAGGTACTTGCAGTGCAAACCGCAATCCAGGGGTTTTTGGAAAAACTAATTTTTGAAAATACTATTTGGCCAAATTATTTTGTAAGAAAATACTACATTGCTTTGTACACATGGCATAATCATTGGGCAGAAGTTTGGGGCAAGGAGATGAAGTATAGGGGGTGGAGTTGTGTTGACTTTAAAGAGCACATGAAAAGCATAGAGAGAAAACCAACTCCAAATAAAAGCCAAATAATGCAAAAGTTTTTGTGGGTCCAAATTTTCATGCTTAAATAATGCAAATGAAGAGTTACAAAATGCAGGGTGTGACAGATCTACCCCCCTTACAAGAATCTCGTCCTCGAGATTCCTAAACTAGGCTTTAAAGAGATATGGAAACTCGGATCTAAGGTAGTCTTCACGTTCCCAGGTTGCTTCTGCTTCAGTGTGGTTGCTCCACTGGACCTTGAAGTACTTGATCGTGCGGCTTCGAGTGCGTCGCTCAGCCTCATCCAAAATGCAGATGGGCCTCTCACGGTAAGTCAAATCAGGCTGAAGGTCAATGGCTTGGTGCTCGACATCCTTGTAAAGATTAGGCTTGCCTGGGACTTGGAGACACTTCCGAAGTTGCGACACGTGGAATACGTTGTGCACATCGGATAGTTCAGGTGGTAGTTCCAACTGGTAAGCCACTTCTCCACGTCGTGCGGTGATCTCGAAGGGGCCGATAAATCTTGGTGCGAGTTTTCCCCTAACGTGGAAACGCTTGGTTCCCTTAAGAGGAGTCACTCGTAGGTATACATGGTCTCCGACTTGGAAGTCTACTTGTCGGCGACGAGTGTCAGCGTAGCTCTTCTGTCTGGACTTAGCGGCCTTCAGTTGTTCTCTGACTAGCTGAACTTGCTCTTCAGCTTCATGGAGGATCTCAGGCCCAAATATTAGTCCTTCCCCGGTTTCTGACCAATTGAGGGGTGTGCGGCACTTGCGCCCGTACAACACCTCAAAGGGTGCCATCTGAAGGCTTGACTGATAACCCTTGTTGTAGGAGAACTCGGTGAAAGGGAGGCAATCTACCCACCTAGCTCCATATGCTAAGACACAGGCTCGGAGCATGTCTTCGAGTATCTGATTCACTCGTTCTGTCTGACCTCCAGTCTGTGGGTGGAAAGAACCTTGAGGTAAACTGGGTTCCTCGGTCTGACACGATCTCCTTGGGAACACCATGAAGGCTTACGATTCTGTTGATGTATAGAGTTGCTAGCTGGTTTCCATCATAAGTGGTCTTCACAGGAATGAAATGGGCTACTTTAGTCAAGTGATCGACTATGACCCAGATGGAGTCATGTCCCTTGTTTGACCTAGGTAGTCCAGTGATGAAATCCATTCCGACTTTATCCCACTTCCACTCGGGAACCTTGAGTGGTTGGAGCAATCCAGCAGGTCGCTGATATTCAGCCTTGACCCTTTGGCATATGTCACACTCAGCGACAAAAGTGGCTATCTCTCTCTTCATGCCATGCCACCAGAATCTTTCCTTCAGGTCTTGGTACATCTTGGTTCCTCCGGGGTGGATGGAATACGGGGTGTCATGAGCTTCTTGCAAGATCAAATTCTTGAGCTCAATCTTGTTGGGTACGCAAATGCGATTCCCAAACCACACAATTCCTTGCTCATCCTTTGAGAATCCTGGGGCCTTGCCTGCCTTGATCTTCCTCTTGATGCCTTCAATACTTTCGTGTCCCTTCTGAGCTTCCTTAATATCATCCATCAGGGTAGGCTTGACTTCAAGGTTGGCTAAGAATCCTGGTGCAACCAGTTCCAACCCGAAGCTTTCAAGTTCCTCATACAAGGTGGGTAGCCTTTCCTTAAGCATAGCATTCAAGGAACAAGCCTTCCTGCTTAAGGCATCTGCCACCACATTAGCCTTTCCAGGGTGGTATTGAACACTGAGGTCATAATCCTTGATCAATTCTAGCCATCTTCTTTGCCTCATGTTCAATTCCTTTTGAGTGAAAATACACTTTAGACTTTTGTGATCCGTCTATATCTCACACCGCTTCCCTAGGAGGTAATGTCGCCATGTTTTCAGGGCATGAACTACAGCTGCCAACTCAAGGTCATGAGTAGCATAGTTCTCTTCATGAGGCCGTAGCTGCCTTGAAAGGTAAGCTACGACTCTGCCTTCTTGCATCAGAACACCTCCCAGTCCGGTTCTTGACGCATCACAATATATCACAAACTCCTTGTGTATATCTGGTGTGGCCAGAACTGGGGCGGTGGTCAATCTCTTCTTCAGCTCCTGGAAGCTTTCTTCACACTTCGGCGTCCATTCAAACTTCTTGTCCTTCTTCAAGAGCTGAGTCATAGGTCGTGCAATGCTTGAGAATGCTTCAACGAACTTGCGGTAATATCCCGCGAGTCCGAGGAAGCTTCTGACTTCCTTCACATTGCTTGGGGATTGCCATTCAGTCATGGCTTCAATCTTAGTGGGATCGACCGACAATCCTTCTTCAGTCAAAACATGACCCAAAAATCCAACTTTGCGTAGCCAAAATTCACACTTGCTGAACTTGGCATACAGTTGGTGCTCTCAAAGCTTATCTAGGACCATCCTCAAGTGTTGCTCATGCCCTTCTTCCGCCTTTGAGAAGACAAGAATGTCATCAATGAAGACAACGACAAACTTGTCCAAATATTCCATCAAGACCTTATTCATGAGATACATGAAGTAAGCTGGGGCATTGGTCAATCCAAAGGACATGACTGTGCACTCATACAGGCCATATCTGGTTACAAATGCCGTCTTCGGAATATCTTGGGGTCTGATTTTCAGCTGGTAGTACCCAGATCTGAGATCAATCTTGGAGAACACCTTGGCTCCATTGAGTTGATAGAACAGATCTTCAATCTTGGGGAGTGGATACTTGTTTTTGATTGTAACTTCATTGAGGGAGCGGTAGTCAATGCATAAGCGGATGGTACCGTCCTTCTTTGTCACAAACAGAATGGGTGATCCCCAAGGGGAGGCACTAGGGCGAATAAATCCCTTCCTCAACTGCTCTTCCAGTTGCTTCTTCAATTCTGCTAACTCTTCCGATCCCATTCTATAAGGCTTCTTATAGATGGGTCCTGCTCCGGGTATGAGCTCGATGATGAACTCGATGTCTCGGTCAGGAGGCATTCCCGGTAGCTCATCAGGAAAGACATCGGGGTACTCGCATACTACCGGCACTTGCTCCAGTCCAACTTCTGACAGAGTTGACTTGGGTGGCTTGAGCAGAGGAGGGGTTGGAGGCATATCTAACTTCGACTCCTTGGTCATTGGTTACAGTGACAGTCCGGTTGGCACAATCTAACAAGCCTTGGTGCTTGATGAGCCAATCCATTCCTAAGATCACATCCAAGCCTTGCGATCTTAAGATGATAAGGTCTGCTAGGAAGTCTACCCCATTAATGACAATCCCGACTCCTTTACATCCTATCTTGGCTCTCATCTCTGCTCCGGGGGTTTGTATCACCATGGGGTTATTCAGGGGTGTAGGGGTCATGCCACTTTTTAATGCAAACTTTTGGGTGACAAATGAATGCGTGGCTCCCGAATCAAACAAGACAGTTGTAGGTGTTGAGTTGACAAGGAACGTACCCAGCACGACGTCCGGGTCTTCCTGGGCTTCTTCTACAGTGACATGATTCACACGACCCTTGCCGTTGTTGGACAGGTTGCGGGGAGCTTGGTTCCTTGGCGGCATTCCACGGCCTTGTCCTGGGTTCTGGGCATTGGGGCGCGGTGCATCGGGCTTCTTGTTGGGGCAATTCTTGGAGTAGTGTCCTGCCTGACCACATCCGAAGCAAGTGACTTGATTGGGGTTGTTGCTCTTGCCGGCATTGTTATTGGGGTTGTTGTAGGCTGGCCTAGGGTTGGCATACTGCTGAGGTGGGTAGTTGGTGCGGGGTGCAGGAGCTCTTGGCTGCTGATAAGTTGGCTTGACTGGGGCTGGCTGCCACGGGCGAGGCTTCTGGTTGCTGGAGCTACCCTTGCTGATCATCTTGCGCTTACGGGTGTCATCCAAAGCACGTCTCTTGTCCGCAAGCATGAGTGCCTTGTTCACCAGATCAGGAAAGGTCGGGCAGTCACACACAACAACAGAGTACTGCAGGGTCTGGTTAAGGCCTTCCATGAAGTGCTCCCTTTTGGCAGCATCAGTGCTGACATCTTCAGGGGCATACCTTGAGAGAACACTGAACTTCTGCATGTACTCCTTGACAGTGTTGCTACCTTGCTTCAGGGCTCGGAACTCACGCTTCTTGATGGCCATGATTCCGGAAGGAATGTGGGCCTTGCGGAATTCTACCTTGAAGTTATTCCAAGTGATGTTTTGCTCAGCATGCATGGCATTGAATCCATCCCACCAAGCTCTAGCAGTTCCCCCGAGACAGTGAGCAGCATATGCCACCTTCTCACGGTCTTCAGTGCATCCGACTAGTTCCAGCAAATCCTCAATGGTGCGGACCCAGTCGTCTGCATCCAGGGGTTCGGCAGTCTCGATGAAGGTGGGTGGTGCATGCTTCTTGAACTCCACCAATGTGGAACGTGCATTGCCATTTCCCGCCGGCTGGCGGTTGACAGCTTGAGCGATCATCTAGAGGGCTGCAGTGTTGGCTTGGCGTTCCTCTCGGAAGGCTTGGAGAAGCTGAGCCATGTCCATGCTTGGAGGTGGTGGCGGTGGTGGAGCTTGTCCTTGGGTTTGGTCTTGACTGGCTCCTTCTCCGGCTTCTGGCTGCTGGGTAGAGGTACCAGTATGAGTTACAACAGGCATCCTGTCGGAGCGGTCAAGGTCTCATGATTGGGAAAGATGGGGAAGCAATATAAATGGGATGCCTAGTGAGGGGGTTGGTATGACACTAATTGTTTTCATGCAAGGGCCAAAAGGCCAAACACATTTATTAAAATCCAAATGGGTGATGTAGTCGCTTACAAGTTCCTGAAGGAAAGTACGACGTCCATCAAACACATCAAAAGCAAACACAATACCACATGGTTTCATATGAACCATTACAAGGACTCGACTTCGCATAGGGGTACACGACCTATCCTACCGTGGGGGTTACTAACGGGCATATCCGGGCTGCGAATGATGCCTAAGTGGTGGAATGCTCGGTCGCGTAGTCTGGCTCTTCTGAGTCTTCCTCCTCGTCATCGGCGGCCTGACTTTCTTATTCACTTGAAGGGGTGGGGGAGTGGAGGAGCTCAACACGGCGTTGCTTTGCCGGAGGTGCGAAGAGCTTGCGGTATTCCTTTGCGCTCATGCGGTGTTGCTGTGGTGGTTCTCCATCCTTTGGGGGTCTTCCGCCTCTGTATGCGATTGCGGGTTGTCCAGGGGGAGCACCTTCCTTCTTGACCCTATCCTTCTTCCCTTGTGCTTGAAGAAGTGCCTTGGTCTCATGAAGTTCCTTTCGGAGTTCCATTGATTCATAGGCCAAGCGTTGTGCCAAGCTATTGACACAAAGGCTGAAGTAGGTCTGGAATCGGAGTGGAAGTCCTTCTTCTAATGGTGGAGCTGGGGCACTGCTCTCATCCTCACCTTCCTTCCGATAAGGCAAGAAACGGGTTGCCAACTCGTCTGCCATCTCTGGAAGAAGGTCTCGGAGGCGGGTGAGTGCCTTGAGGGTTGCCGTCTCGACGGCAAGGACTAGTGTTGCCATCTGGGGTCCCTCAAAGAACCAGCTTTGTTGGGGAGTTGTTGGCCTTCAGATCACTTCCACATGATACTCCATCTTGGTGTCATTGATCCAATGCTCATGGTAGGTGTAAATGGGGGCTCGGTGGTACTGGCACTTCTTGAGGCTATCCTCGAGAAGCACGGGAAATCCTGTGGTCAGGAAGTCTTCAGGTACGGCAGCCATCTACAAAGGTTGAATGGGAGAGGTCAATAAGGGAAATATATCTTGGGTTGGATAAGCTTAGAAAAGAAGAGGAGTTTAGATGGTATCAAGCTAACTAACGCCCATGCTAACTAAGGCTTCCTACAGCCAGGATGGCTCTGATACCAGCTCTATGGGGACCCCGACTCATAAGTCGAGATCACCAAATGCACGTGTACAGTGATCCCAGAGATCAATGCTCACTAAACACACAGAAGCTGAATAACAAGAGTCTTACATCCATTCATACCGTCTTACACAAATTAAGACCATTATGGTCAAGTCTTACATAGATAAAGCCTTAAGGGCTGAACATCAAATGAAACATAAGCAGCGGAAATCTTCGTCGATAAGTAGAACCCATGCCATCTACCTTAACCCTACAGGCATTCTGACTGGGAAACGTCCTAGTTTGCATGTTCGTCTTCAAAGAATTCTTCTTCGAACTCCTGTTCTTCCATGCCTGGCCAATTAAATAACCAGTGGCAAGCCAATGAGTACTTTGAATGTACCCGCAAGCAACCCATGTTTTGGTTCAAGGTACAACAATGCATGATATAGGTAAATTTTTGCGGAAAGCTAGTTTTTGAGTGCAATGACATGTTCAACTTCTCGTAAGACATGCATCAGGAGAGTTCAAGTAACCATAAGGATAGGTTACAGATATTAACATAAATGGAGTAGGCACCAACCCAGCTCAAACATGTCAAGTCCTTTGACTTGACCTGAGTAGTGGTATCAACATTTAAAGAGTGGGCACCAACCCAACTCGATCATGTCAAGTCCTCTGACTTGACCCAAGTAATTCTTCCCACACACACTAGTTTGTAAACAAGTGGACGTAGTTTAAGCAGCACCGCCCAACTGTCCTTGACCGTGGACACGACTATTCGAATAGTTTTACACTCTGCAGAGGTTGCACACTTTACCCACAAGATCCGGGGAACTTCCGTGTCATCCACGACCTGCGGTACCTCAAGTACCCGGGGTAAGCACCCGATCACTATCTTTCCCTAGACGACACTAACAAGGAGTCCACTCGTTGTTCCGTATCCTCACGATGTACATCATATGAGACTCACTCGAGATCGTAACATCCGAGAGGGGACACAACGGTGTATCCGGTGCCCTGTGAAAACAGTCATGGCCGCCCTACCTGGCACGACCCCGTCCTGAGAGAGAGCACCAACTCTCCCCCGTTACTAGTAATGCGGGCTCCAAGCTAGTATCGGCCTAGGTAATCAATAATGCCCTTTCCCATACAAGGGTAGAGTGGTTGCGCATGTAAGGTTGGGACACTCGACAAATCTTAAATCTAATCCGTTTTCGAAAACAACACACACACTTGCCTCGGTACACCACTTCGTCATCAAGTGGTTACCCATTTCATTATCTCCCTCGGGCATAAGTGGCACCCGACGGGGTTTTCGAAAAGTTCTTTGAAAATGCTTTGCCTCCATCACCATGCTTTTACCCGTCCCTTTTTGCGTAGCACTACTTTAGCATTCTATCTACTCCCACCGGCATAACCCTCATAAGGAGGTAGGGTCATGCACAATGCAAGTATCAATAAGGAGGAGACGAGGGCAACCCACCAAAGTGGCACCCCTCTCATCATGATTCCGATGCAACAATGATAAAGTGCCATATGGAATGCATAAAAGGGTTTCATAAACATGGTCAAAGGGCTGCTTGCCTGGTTCAACAAGGTCTTCTGGGTCTTCAAAGTCTTCTGGTCCAACTCCTTCGTCAGCAACGCAATCTATCGTCGCAAAATAATAACGAGAAAATAAGGCAATAATAAAACAGAAAAACCAAAGTGCTCAGAAAAATGTCAACTCATTTTTGTAAAATACTAGGTTGAAAACTAAGAAGGGGAAAATTCCTAGTTTTGGATTTGGTGCAACAGAATGGGAGAAATGGATTTACAAAGGCATATTTAAATGTTCAAAATCTCATTTAAATATTTACAGTGAAGAAAAGTTTGTTGGATTTGAATGAAAGTTGCACCATTAAATAGGTTGCAATATTTTGGGAATTTAGAAATTCGAATTAATTTATTTGGACATATATTCTGTCCTGTGGAATTTTTGGAAAAAGGTGGCAAAAAGAAAAGAAAAAAGGCCCTGTGCCAGCTGGGCCAGAACAGCCGCATGGCAGCAGGCCCAGCCAGCGATGCGACCCAACGTACTGGTGCACGCGCGCGCGCCAGGTTCAAACCTGACGGGCGGGGCCCAGGCGTCAGGGTGAGAGGCTGACGGACGGGCCCCACGGCCGTCGTCGTCAACCCTAGGCCAGAGGGGACGGCGAGCTCACCGGCGACGGCGTAGGCCACAGCGAGGTCGGGCGAGGGCATGGCTGGACTCAGTGCTGCGTCGCCGATCAGGTGGAGGTGGCGGGCGTCACCGGAGCTGCCTGGTTTGCCGGCGACGAGGTCTCGTGGCGGAGAAGCTTCGGGTGTCGATGGCTTCGGCCGTTTCCGGCTGCAAACGAGGCGGGGAAGAGAGGGGAAACGATCAGTGGGATGCAGGGGTTCCAGATCAAGGCAAAGGAGGAGTAGGGGAGGCCTATACCTCGCGAACTCCGGCGAGCCGAAGCGGCGGAGCTTGAGCTCAATCTCGAGCTCGGGCGGCTCTGAAGAAGAACTGGGGGTGCAAGGGGAGGTTTTGGAGGTGCAGAGAGCGAGTGGTGAGGAGAGAAGGGCTCGGGGAGGCCTTTATATAGGCGAACGGCGAGGTCCCGTAGACCCGTGCGCCGGCGAGCTCACGCTCGTCGCTGCAGGGCTCGGGGGAAGCAGGCGTGGTGTCTGGGGTGTTCCTGGACGTCGACCACGTCGGGTGAGATAGAGAGAGGAGGTGGGGGAGAGGTCAGGGGTGCGCACGTGTGAGCCGCACCATTGGCGCGCTCGAGCGGCCCTTGTTCACTAGCACGGAGGCGCGGGGAGGAGGAGAGAGGAGGGGCCCGACCGTGTAGCGTGCTGCGGACGCCGAGGCACATTGGCAGGCGCGCGGGGGAGGCCCGAGGTGGCCGGAGGTGGCTGGAAGGGGGTGGCTACAGTGCGGGAGCGCACTGTAGCGCGCTCCAGAGTGCCCAAATGGCCGGCATGGCCATTCTTTATGCATGGTGAGCGCGTCCATTGGTGTCTAGCAGGTCTAGGGGGGAGTAAAGAAGAGGAGAGGGGCATTGGATGCCCTGGAGAGCTAGTAGGAGAGGAGAGAGGGTGAGGGAGAGAGAGAAAGTGGCTGTCCAGAGAGGGAGAGAGAGGTTTTCATCCTCCCAACAATTGAGTTTGGGCTAGGAAAACTTACTGGAGGTAAAATATGACTAGAAGGGGCTGTGGTAAAAATTTGAGCTCTCCAAGAATAGTGGAAGGGGTCAAAACAGTGGTTTTTGCAAAATGTCAGAAGGTGTTTGATAATGGTTTGGGCAAGCAAATGAACTCCAATTGCCATGATACTTAACAGGATGGAATGACACTTAGAAATAGGGTGTGCCACCAAATTTGAGCTCATTTGGGAAAAGTTGCCAATGTAACTTTGGCAAACCCTAGAAATTAGCAGAAATGGACTTGTGTAGATCTAGTTGAGCAAATCACTTCTCCTTGATGCACCACTTGGTGTAGTGGCCTCATTTGGTCATGTGAACATGCTCACAAAAGTTGGGGTCAAGGGGAGAAAGTTGGTAGTACAAACTTGTTCAAATTTGGTTCTAGTCAGAGAGGGTTTTGGGGCATTTTGGTGAACCAAAATGATCTTGATTGAAGTGAGGCTTTGCAAGATCATCACAATATGCATTTGTGAGTTGCTGGATTTTTCTTGGATTTTTATGGTAATATTTCCTGTAGAAATATTTCAAATCCTTGAAATGGGCAGAAATGGTTTTGGGAGGTTTTGCCCAATATTTTGAACATGACCAAGTGTTGAAACTCTTATATATGGAAAATATATGTCCACTGAGTTTCCCTAAATTTTGCCAAATATTTTTAAAACATTAAAATAATTTTAACCTATTAAAGACCATTTCTGGCCTTAAGAAAAAGCCTTTAAACAAAATAGGAAAATAGCTTTTAAAATTATATTTTTGGGGTTTATGGGAATACTATATCTAATAGGTTTCAAATATACCTTTTGAAATATTTTTCATACCCCAAATTAGGTACTTGCAGTGCAAACCGCAATCCAGGGGTTTTTGGAAAAACTAATTTTTGAAAATACTATTTGGCCAAATTATTTTGTAAGAAAATACTACATTGCTTTGTACACATGGCATGATCATTGGGCAGAAGTTTGGGGCAAGGAGATGAAGTATAGGGGGTGGAGTTGTGTTGACTTTAAAGAGCACTTGAAAAGCACAGAGAGAAAACCAACTCCAAATAAAAGCCAAATAATGCAAAAGTTTTTATGGGTCCAAATTTTCATGCTTAAATAATGCAAATGAAGAGTTACAAAATGCAGGGTGTGACAAGAAAACACCACCGAGAATTATTTAGACACTCCGGAAGAATCAAAAGCGAAGAGGTTGAGCCAACTATGAAAAGAATTTGAAAGATCTTGGAGAAATACATTTGACTGATGATAATTCATTCTTACGTCAAACTTTGACAAGAAATTTGAGGTAGCTCCGAGAAAATAAGAAGAGTCAGGTAAGATCCTGGAAAAAGACCTGTGGGTCAGGGCCCACTCAAAAGAAACACCGTTGAACGATTTGAAGGAGAGATTGCACCGGTAGAATTAAATGGCTTGAATGAGATAACAACCTCGTAAGATCTTGAATGAATGTAGAGTGGAAAACACGAATCTTTGAGATATCTTGAGCACTCCGGAACAATTAAATAGCGAGAAGTGAATGAATATGAGGTGCACCGGCAAGAGAAGGTTGAAACGAGGAAATGATATGATCAACAAGGCTTGAATTGGTTCCACCGGAGAAGAAAAAAAACAAATAATGGTGAACTAGAAGAACACCTTCAAGGGAACCACTGGGTAAGAATAATGATAGAAAAGAATGGAGAGACTTCACATCAATAAGATGGATACTCGATTAAGAGATCTGAATCCTTGGAGAAAAACAAAGGGAGGGAGGGTGGGATAAACAAAGACAATTTGGAATGGATGAACCGAACACCGTTGAGAAGAACTGATACTTGATCTTGCGGTTGTTGAAATGATCGGATCCACTTGAAGAGAAACACGCCGGTTGAAAAAAAAGGATTGACATGACAGACTCAATGATCGAGAAGGATTAGTATTCGCATCGGAGTATGAGAACAACATTAGAGAAGGTATGGAATCAACATTTGGCTTCGAAGCAACTCGGATACCACAACTCAAAACAAAAACAAAGGGTTGGCTTGCAGAATAAGCCGGAACAAACATATGATAGAGATTTCGTCCGAAGTTTTCGTGGTGGGGCCTACACGGGCTCGATCGTATAGCACCATCATGTACAAGGTAGTGCACATGACATACGAAGCGTCCCCGAGTCAGCATAGCCAAGGACTCTTTAAGACACAACGAGACCACTGTAAAACCGACCGTGAATAGGCGGACCACTAGACGTCGAACCCCAATTTCATATCATACATCTGTCGGAAAGATATCCTAAGAGCTACTTGAATTCCCACTTATAAACTCCCGAAATTTTCCCAGTTATGCAATCAGGTGTTGGGCATACAGGGGAACCATAATATCTCACCCAAAACTAGCAAATCCTACATCCAGCTGTATCCATCCCTCAACACATAACCAAGAAACCTTCGGAAATCATCTACCTCAACCTTCGAAAAGCATCCGTTATACAAGTTATGGCAATACTCCCAAACTCCCGCCCCAGTACTGGGTTGCGTCGAGGTTATCTCACCAACGAACTGCATAAAAGAGATTTTCGATGTCCGCGTACTAAACTCAGGTATTCCAGAATTGCAACGATACAATTGTGACGACAACACCTCGGAGCTCAACTCCCCGGGACACTGCCGCAACCCTTATATGAGAGGAGGCACCAAGAACAATGTTCTCGTCGCAAAACCATCGGAACGATTCCAAGATACCCACGTGATCCTAATTTTTTTTTGTGAAATTTGAGAAGAGTCAAAACTCTACGTTAGGATGCCTTACCAGAGCGATGAGGAGACTGGGGAGTAAAAAGAATTCCTGAACTCTCCGATATATAATTCCTAAATGACTCAAAACATTTTTTTCTAGACTCAAACTCGGCCGCTAAAAACGATCAATCAGTGGGGGCTCCTAAGGTCGGGGAAGGCTCTGATACCAACTTATAACGCCCTCGATGTGGCTTTATCTCCCACGTGTCGAAGCACGACTTAGAGGCATAACCGCATTGAAAGCAATGTCGCAAGTGAGGTGATCTTCACACAACCCATGTAATACATAAGGGAAAAAGATACAAAGTTGGCTTACAATCGCCACTTCACACAAATACATGAATAAAGCATTACATCATCCAAATACAATCAAGGTCCGACTACGGAACCAAAATAAAATAAGAACCCCAAATGAGATAAAGGTCCCCGATCGTCCCCAACTGGGCTCCATTACTGATCAACTAGAACGGAACAACACAAAGGACAAGATCTTCATCGAGCTCCTCCTGAGCATGGTTGCGTCATCTGCACGGTCTCATCGGCACCTACAAGCTGGTTTTGGAAGTATCTGTGAGTCACGGGGACTCAGCAATCTCGCACCCTCGCGATCAAGACTATTTAAGCTTATGGGTAAGGTAAAGGTATGAGGTGGAGCTGCAGCAAGCGACTAGCATATATGGTGGCTAACATACGCAAATGAGAGCGAGAAGAGAAGGCAAAACACGGTCGATAAAAGTATGATCAAGAAGTGATCCTAGAACAACCTACGTCAAGCATAACTCCAACACCGTGTTCACTTCCCGGACTCCGCCGGAAAGAGGCCATCACGGTTACACACGCGGTTGATGCATTTTAATTAAGGGCAACTTCAGGTTTTCTACAACCGGAAATTAACAAATTCCCATCTGCCCATAACCGCGGGCACGACTTTCGAAAGTTCAAATCCCTGCAGGGGTGTCCCAACTTAGCCCATCACAAGCTCTCACGGTCAACGAAGGAATAGACCTCCTCCCGGGACATTCCGATCAGACTCGGTATCCCAGTTCTTCAAGACATCCTCGACAATGGTAAAACAAGTCCAGCAAGACCGCCCGATGTGCCGACAATCTGAAAGGAGCTGCACATATCTCGTTCTCAGGGCAACACCGAATGAGACATCCTATGAGTAAAACCAGCCCTCAAGTTTCCCCGAGGTGGACCCGCAGTCTACTTAGTTCGGACCAACACTTAGACAAGCACTGGCCTGGGGGGGGTGTTAAAATAAAGATGACCCTTGGGCTGGCCTAACCCAAGGGGAAAAGAGGATAGGTGGCGAATGGTAAAACCAAGGTTGGGCCTTGCTGGAGGAGTTTTATTCAAAGCAAACTATCAAGGGGTTCCCATTATAACCCAACCGCGTAAGGAACGCAAAATCCGGGAACATAACACCGATATGACGGAAACTAGGGCGGCAAGAGTGGAACAAAACACCAGGCATAAGGCTGAGCCTTCCACCCTTTACCAAGTATACAGATGCATTAATTAAATAAGATATATTGTGATATCCCAACAAAATAAACATGTTCCAACAAGGAACAACATCTCCATGTTCCAACAAGGAACAAACTTCAATCTTCACCTGCAACTAACAACACTATAAGAGGGGCTGAGCAAAGCGGTAACATAGCCAATCAACGGTTTGCTAGGACAAGGTGGGTTAGAGGCTTGGTTCAACAATATGCGAGGCATGATAAGCAAGTGGTAGGTATCGCAGCATAGGCATAAGAAAAGAGCGAGCAACTAGCAAGCAAATATAGAAGTGATTTCGAGGGTATGATCATCTTGCCTGAAATCCCGCAAGGAAGAAGAACGAGTCCATGAAGAAGACAAACGGACGTAGACGAACGGGTCCTCACAAATGCGATGTTACCGGAACCAACCCGAAGAAGCACACAACATAGTAAACAACCAACACATGAACATGATATGATATGCGAGATGCGGTATGCGATGCATATGCATGATTTGACAAGGAATGATTGAACCTGGCCTCAACTTGGAAATCCAAGTGTGCCACTGGAAAGGTGAGGTGAAATCTCTTGAAAACGATATAAAGATCACCGGAATCGGAGTTACGGTTTGGAAATGGCAAGCAATTCAAATATGACACCGGTCTGCGATTTACAGCAAGTAGCCAACTAAATGCAACAAGATGAACATGCTACAGCACTCAAACATGACAACAAAATACATGACAGGGATGCACTCATGATGCTTAACAAAAGATGAACACTGAGCTACGGCTAATTCATCCATTAACAGGTTCAAGCAAGCATGGCAAAAGAGCAATTGGTAAACAGATTCAGACTTAGAGAAATTAACACAAGCCTGGAATTTCAGATCAGGTAGCACACTTTGGAGCAAGAAAACTATATGCTACAGGGCCTGAACATGGCAAAGTAAAGCATGGCATGGGGCCACTCAAAGAGCTTAACAAAAGTCCCTTAATGACCTTGAGCTAAAAGGGATCAGAGAATACATTTGCAAGCATGTGAACATGGCAAAAACGTAATCAGATCACAGACTTAGTGAAAAACTGGAGCATGCAAATCAGATATCAAGTAGGCATGTTTACGAGCTCGATGCACTCACTACAGAGCAAGGCATGACAATCTAAGCATACGCCCATCAAGAATACACATTATACAAGCTAAACATGGCAAGAACACTAACATAGCATGCACGGATCAACAACAACACCCTCGGCAAAATCGCTAACAAGTAGACAATCTGCCCAGATTCACGAAATACCAAAAGTAGAGCTCGATTGACTCAAGCTAGGGTGCTCCATAATTGCAAACAAAGATATGGATGGATAGAGAACTACAAGATTAACAAATCATCCTTACTGATCATCCTCAAAAGAGGCGCGGATCACTAGGAAACAACATGAACATATGGCATATTGAAATAAACAGATCAAGGACTTAGTGGAAATGCTAAGTCCCTGAAATCAGCATTAACGAATTCTCCACTTTGCAAGGTTGTGCTAGTCACCACACACATCACAAAAATACATGGATGGCAGCTCTTGAAAGATGACAAAGCATATAACAAAACTCATGAAGAGCTCAGGGGCATATCATGCACACAATAATCATGGCAAAAATGACAAATAGCTATTTGGTGCAGCAGATCTGACTATTAACTCAAATAGCACTCTTCCAACAGCATTTCGGGCATCAAGATGAGCTCAAATGAAAATGATGCAATGAGGTTAAATGATGTGCTCTCTGAGATGAACATTTTGATATGCTATACGCGCAAAACGGAGCTACGGATGCAAAGTTACGATGCGATGAACATGGGCATATGAATCTGGGAATTTCGGGGACTTAGTGAAATTTATACCTCCGCGAAAAGTCAACGCGGGACAGAGAGAAGCGGGACGGCACGGATCCGGATCTGGACGGGGCTTTTGGTTGAGGGGAAGGGTGGATCTGATCACTTCGAGTGGATCCGACCGGAGTCTACTCCGGCGAACTCCGCGAGCTCCGGCGAGTGAACGAAGTCGAGGAGGAGGTCCGGCGATGGCCGCAGGCTACGGGCGGCGCGGGGCGCCACGCCGGCGACGAGGAAGCTTGGCGGTGGGCGGAGCTGGCCGGAGATGATGCGGGCGGCGCATGGCAGTTCCGGCGAGGGTGAGGCGCGGTGGCGCGCGGCGGCCGGCGGCGAAGGCACGCGGGCGCGGGCAGCGGCTCGGGCGCCAGGCGGCGGCGCGGTGCACCGGGCCGGGGGGCCGGATCTGGGCCTCCCGGGCCCGCGCGGGAGAGGCGGCGGGGCAGGCCAGGTGGCGGCGCGCAGTAGGCTAGCGGCGGCGGCGGGGTGACATGGCGCGACGAGATTCGTCGGAGCGAGGTGGCGGCGCGGCTGGACATTGTCCGGCGCGGTGGGAGATTTGTCCGGGCGCAAGGAGGGTGAAGCTAGGGTTTGATCTGCGCGAGGATTTTGGAGGGAGACACATATTTATAGGTAGAGGGAGCTAGGAGAGTCCAAATGAGGTGCGGTTTTCGGCCACTCGATCGCGATCGAACGACCGAGATGATGGAACAGGTTTAGGTGGGTTTTGGGCCAAATTGGAAGTATGTTGGGCTGCAACACACACGAGGCCTTCTCGGTCCCTCGGTTAACCGTTGGAGCATCAAACGAAGTCCAAATGGTACGAAACTTGACAAGCGGTCTACCGGTAGTAAAGCAAGGCCGCTTGGCAAGTCTCGGTCCAATCCGGAAATGTTTAATCCCCACACACGAGAAGAGGGTAGAAATGACCACCGGAGGAGAACGAAGCGCCGGATTGCAAAACGGACAACGGGGAAAATGCTCGGATGCATGAGACGAACATGTATGCAAATGAAATGCACATGATGACATGATATGCAATGCATGACACGCAAGCAATGACAAGACAACAACAACGAATAACTGGACGACACCTGGCACATCGGTCTCAAGGCATTACACGAATGCTCCTGGAGAGCTCCGGACTTGGGTAAGTAACAAGTAATTTACTTTCACATGCTTACTTTGCATATTGAATGCCTTACCCGCCGCTATCCTCCTCATCGCCTCAATCTCCTAGAGGGCCTTTTGGGCTTCGGCCTTGGCATGCTTTGTGCTCTCGAGGGCCGCGGCAAGCTCGAACTCTCACGTCTTCGAGTCAAGCTCCAAAGCCTCGTGCTTCTTCACGAGATCCTGGAGCTCTTGATGCACCTTGCCCACCCGTGCCTCTTGTTTCTCCCGCTCGCTACGCTCCTTGGCCGCTTTGTCTTCGGCCTCGGACAGCGCTTGCTTCAGGGTCGCCACTTCGGTCGTGGCCCCTGGCACATTCATGATGATCCTGTCATTTCACAACCACTTTTTCTTTTATATATATATATATACAAGGTATTACTTACCTTTGTTCTCCTCGAGCTGCCTCTTGGAAAGGCCGAGCTCTTTCTCGGCCCCTCGAGGTCCTGCTTCAGTGTGGCGACCTCCGCATCCAGTGCGGCAGAGGTCAGCAGCGAAGCCTTCATACGCATACAGACATACTTATATTAGACTCCTGCATATATTATTTGATCCTCTATTTGGCTTTTCTTTGTGAACACCAAACAGAGCATCAGGGTCTACTGTCTATGCGGTAATATTTTTCCTATATTTTAAATACTTACCTCAAAGCCTGTTAGAAGGCTGGCACAGGCTTCAGTCAGTCCGCTCTTGGCGGACTGAACCTTCTTGATCACCGCACTCATAATAGTGTGGTGTTCTTCGTCGATGGAAGCGCCGCGAAGCGCTCCCAGCAGGTTGCCCCTTTTCCTATTTCCCCTTTCGGGCAGTGCGGTGTTCTTCGTCGATGGAAGCGCCGCGAAGTGCTCCCAGCAGGTTGTCCGGTGCCTCTGGATGGACAGAGGTCACCGGCACGGGCGTCTTGCCCCTTTTTGAAGGGGGCCGCCTGGCCGAGTCCGGAACCGCTGGAGGTTCCGATGCGGTGTTCGGCTAAGAGCCGAACTTGGAGCCCCCGGGAGCCTTGCTCCCTTTGCTCCTGGAGTCCGGAAGGTCGCCTTGAGGCGCCTCTGGGACTGTCTCCCCCCGGCTCGGTGCCCCTTGAGACAATACCTCGGCATTGTCCGTAGGGCAAGGAGAGGAGGCGGTTGGAAGTGTATCACTATTCATGTCCAACAAGTCCAAGGAACCGTCCGACGATGATACATCGATACGGGCTTGGGGCGGACTGCATAATCATATTCAGCATTAGGAGAAGCAGTGTGACAAAGGTATGCTATTAGTTACTCTGGTATCCGAATACTTACGACTTCGCCAGGGGCTTGGCCCTTAGCAGCCACTCGTCTTCGCTGTCGGCGGCGGTGGTGGAGCAGTCTGGAAGGAGAGTTCTTCCCTTCTTGGACCCTTCGGCCTCCCCGGTTGGGGCGGCCTTCCTTTTCTTGTCTCCCCCGACTGGAGGGGGAGAATCTTCATCTTCCTTCTCCCTGTTTTCACGGGAGGAGGGTGTCTCGGTGTTATCGGACGATGAGTCCGATACCACCTGGCGCCGGGAACTCTTTCGGGTTCCCTTGGCCTTCTTCTTGGTCTTCTCCGGCACCTCATAAGGAGCCGCAGTTCGTATCTCCGTCAGGAGAGCCTCCACCCAGTCCTGTCAAAGGCATGGGAGCTCAGACCCTGCAAAAGGTTAAGCTATGGGAAATAAATATCCTACCAGATGTACAGAACTTACCGGATTCGCAGGGCACTTCGCGCTTAGCCCATGGTCCTCGGTAAGAGAGGGAGGGACCTCGGCGCCCTTGAACAACACCCTCCAGACGTCCTTATGCGTCGTGTCGAAGAGCTCATGTAGAGTCTGGTGCTGGGCCGGGTCGAACTCCCATAAGTTGAAATCCCGTTGTTGACACGGGAGGATCCGGCGGAAGAGCATGACCTGGACTATGTTGACAAACTTAAGTTTCTTTCTTATCATGTTCCGGATATACTTCTGGAGTCCGTCCAGCTCCACCGATGAACCCCAGGACAGGCCCTTCTCCTTCCAGGAAGTGAGTCACGTGGGGATTCCGGATCGAAACTTGGGGGCCGCCACCCAGTTGGCATCGCGCGGCTCGGTGATGTAGAACCACCCTGATTGCCACCCCTTTATGGTCTCCACGAAGGAGCCCTCGAGCCATATAACGTTGGGCATTTTACCCACCATGGCTCTGCCACATTCCGCTTGTTGGCCGCCCACCACCTTCGGCTTGATATTGAAGGTCTTCAGCCACAGGCCGAAGTGAGGCCGGATGCGGAGGAAAGCCTCGGACACGACGATGAACGCCGAGATGTTGAGGATGAAATTCAGGGTCAAATCATGAAAGTCCAGCCCATAATAGAACATGAGGCCGCAGACGAATGGATGGAGGGGAAACCCCAGTCCACGAATGAAGTGGGGGAGGAAAACCACCCTTTTGTGAGGTTCCGAGGTAGGGACGACCTGCCCCGCGGCTGGCAGCTAGTGCGCGATATCCGTGGCTAAGTATCCGGCTCCACATAACTTTTTGATGTGCCCCTCCGTGACGGAGGAGGCCATCCACTTGCCTCCCGCTCCGGACATGTTTGGAGAGAGTTGAGGAGGAGGATGCGGACTTGGGCGCTGGAGCTCGAGTGCGCGAGAATGGATGAGCAAGGAGGAAAAAGGCATGGGTAGAAAAAGGTGAGATCTTATCCCTTTATAAGGGCGGACTAAACTATGTGCCCCCACTAGCCTGGTAAAACTCGCTTATCCCCCAAGCGCCGAAATTGATGGCGCGGTTGGGTTACCCATGTCCGTATTGATGAGAATCCCATAATAAGGGGAACACGATCTCTGCTTTGACAAGACGTGTCAAGAAACCGCCTCGCGTTATGTGCGGGGCTGGTTAAAGAAAAACAGTTTGAATAATTACCGGGCCATGGCGTGATGTCATGCTACCAAAACGTGTCAGCAGATTAGATTTGTGGAAATATTATTCTCTCTACGGTGGTATGTGGAACTTATTTTGCAGGGTCGGGCACTATCCTTGTATTCAAACTCTTCTGTGGTGTGTTCAGAGGAGGAACCCGCCTTGCAGTGCTGAAGACAACACTGTGCGCTGGACTCGTCGTCATTGAAGCCTGGTTCAGGGGCTGCTGAGGGAGTCCTGGATTAGGGGGTCTCCGGACAGCCGGACTATATCCTTTGGCCGGACTGTTGGACTATGAAGATATGAGATTGAAGACTTCATCCCGTGTCCGGATGGGACTCTACTTGGCGTGGAAGGCAAGCTAGGCAATACGGATATGTATATCTCCTCCTTTATAACCGACCTTGTCTATATAAATCGGAGGGTTTTAGTCCGTAGGACAATATACAATCATACCATAGGCTAGCTTCTAGGGTTTAGCCTCTCCGATCTAGTGCTAGATCAACTCTTGTACTACTCGTATTATCAAGAATAAATCAAGCAGGACGTAGGGTTTTACCTCCATCAAGAGGGCCCGAACCTGTTACCATCCGCCTTAGACACACAGTTTGGGACCCCCTACCTGAGATCCATCGGTTTTGACACCGACAACCATTTTCATAGCATCACCAAATACGGCCTATTAACGGCCCATTATGGTCAGCCCATAAAACATACGATTTCCATTAAAGGCCCGTCTACAGCCCATTAAAGGCTCGTACAACACCCATAAATGAGTCGGTGGCCCATGGATCCTACGAGACGTAGAAGGCCCATGGATCCTACGAGACGTAGAAGGCCCATGGATCCTACGAGACGTAGAAGGCCCATGGATCCTACGAGACGTAGAAGGCCCATGGATCCTACGAGACATAGAAGGCCCATGGATCCAATGGCCCGTGAAGGGCCATGGTCGGGCGAGTTAGCCCCCGTTTGAACGATATAGCATATTCAAAGATTTATCCTACTCAATACTATCACCTCTAAAAGCATACACTATACAACAAAGAGATCAAGGCATAGAAAGGTAGAATAATCCTACACTATACAATAAAGAAATTACAGCCGATTATACCCACTGGGCATTATGGTTCGGCACAGGTGATAATAAAGCATACACAAACAGCAAATTACATACACTGGGCAAATACATCACATACATCATGGACGCGCATCAACTTTACTCCTTTTGAACTATAATCTCTTCAGAAAATAGGATTGGCCGGATTCAGATAGCACAAATTTCAGTCTAAAAAATCTCCAATTCCTTCATGGTTACCTCAGTGTCTTGTTTCATTTTTTTGACTCCTGCATCTAATACCTGCATGTCCAGTCTCAACTTGTTGATTATACGTTGACAATCATGTACACGTTGTCTTGCCACCTCTAGTTGATGCTCGAGAACATCAGCACATTCCAATTCCAATCCATAAGCATTCGGTAACGGCCGTGCCGCACTGCTCGCAGATCTTTGTGTTGATGTCACTTCATCCTGAAATGTTTCTGTAAGTACACATGACTAGGGCAAAAATATAGTTACAACAGTGAAGCGAACAAGACACTATTTTGTACTACATGGCAAAACAGGACTAACAATAATGTTACACATCACTTTAAAAAAATGTTACACGTCATGAAGCATAAGTAGGTGATATTTTAAAAAATATAAAAAAGATAGTCTGTGCAGCTTGCATACAGAAATCTCTCTTAGCTCACCAGAGGAGCATGATGTTGGGGCCCAATCAAAAACACAGACAAGTTACAAATTTAGATAGCACGTTGCGTATAAGTAAGCAAGCAGTTGGCCATTCTGTGCCTCAATTAGTGTCTTAGGGAGCATAATGAACAACAGAGGGTTTCATACAAACATACTACAGCAGGCAAAACTATGCAATCATTAGCGTAGTATAAACTAGATTGTGAGCTCATGCAATAATAGTTGGTTAATAGACTTCAAAGCTTCAGGCATACTTCATAAGAGTAATTAAATGGTAATGCATTTAATTATGTCAACTAATAGTGATACAAGTACCGAACATCAAGCATGATTATTTGGGCATCTCATTAACACAGGACAAATAAAGCAATTGAAAGAGAAAATTAACTATGCTGTCGGCGTTCTGGGAACGGGGGTCCCCAGACTTGCCTGCCTGCGGCCTGCGGCATGGCTCGAAGGGGGCCCAGCACGGCCCATCTTCTTCAACACAGACCCAAGACCCTTGCGAGGGGCCAAGCCTCGCGGGGCGGACGACACGGAGCTTCCTCAGGCACGACCTCATCAGGCTAGCTCGCGAGGAGACGGAGAGATCAAGGCGGGGTACCTCATGAGGTGCCCGTGACGCAAGGCATGACGACCAAGGGTGCCAGGCGGGCGCCAGCCCGCGCAGTGTCCTCCTTTCCTCTTTGGTGCAAAGGGAGCAAGCGCAGGCGAGAGCATCAAGCAAAGTCACCCGTTTTGGTGCAACGAGACCAAGACCAGTCCAACGGCAGGGAGGAAGTCATTGTGAAGCCCAAGCCAGCGTCACCACCAGAGCCTTTGGCAGGCGAGGACCAACTTTAGTCAGGATCAATGTACCAGATGTTCCCCTCCAAAATGGCCAATTGTTGGCGCCCTTCCCGCTCAATATTTGGGAAGAGGCCCAGGGCCTTTTCCTATAAATAGGACTAGCCACCCACATGGCAAGGGGAACCAAGATCGAAATCAGAGAGAGAATCGAGAAGAGAGAGAGAGGGGGGTGACTGAACTCCTCCCAGCAGTTCATCCCCCCCAACCAAGAACAGACCCTCACGAGGCTGTTCTCCCTTGTATTGCTCATCATCATCAGCCCAAGAGGCAATCCATCACACCACACACGGGAGTAGGGTATTACACCACAACGGTGGCCCGAACCAGTATAAACCATGTGTCTCTTGTGTTGTTCTTTCCATAGCTTAGATCTTAGCGAGGCGGAGGGGTGCAGGTAGGTAGAAGGCGAAATCTCCGCGCGCACCCAGTGTTCAAACCTCAAGGGTCTGCCGGAACCCGGAATCCGACATTTGGCGCGCCAGGTAGGGGTGCGCCGGAATCCACCTTCTACCGCTTCATTTCCCGTCGCGTCGTCATCACCATGTCTGGCGACCAGGCGGGCAACCCAGATCCTTGGGCGGCGTGGCCCGCCAGCGCAGAGCCGCTCGCCTCGGGCGACCCCATGCCCCAGGCAGCTCGCGGTCCGCAGGGCGCTGCGGGCCGCGGGCGACGTGGACAGGCTTCGACAGCTCTCACACCGCGGCAAGCGCGGTCGGCAGCAAGGGCCTCCAATCACGCCGCGACCACGACACCGTACGCCCGCCGGGAGCAGGCGAACTCGAGGGCCGCGCTTATGGTGGCCCGAGAGCTGCTGTAGTGCAGGCTGCTGGAGGGCGGCCGCGACGTGCTGCTGGAGCGGGTGGCAGAGCTCCTGGGCTTCGCCGCCTCGGGGGCTCACCCCTTCTGCACCCAGCTCCCGTCTCAAGCCTAGGGTGGCCCGCGCGGGGGCTCCGCGCGCGCCCGCGGGCTCCAAGGCTACTCCAACGCCAGCGAAGTTGTCGGCACCGGACCGGCGGCGGCGCTGCCCCTACTCCCGGTCCACGAAGAAGAAGGACTCGACGCGACCCACGGCCCCAGTGGACAGCCGCGCTACCACCCCACGGTGGGCGCATCAAGCAGAGCTGCATGGCATGCGGAGCACTACGGCGCGGCCTTCGGGATGACGGCGCCAGAAGAATATGTGCCCCACATGATGGACCAAGGGCACCCTCATGAGGGCGAACAAGGCTCGCTCCTCAGCCCAAGCTGGGGGGACGAGGCGCCAGAAGGTGAGCTCTTCCAGGAGTCCCGGGACGGTCCCACCGGCCACGCTGGAGGCAGCGATTATCGGGTACCACTAATTCCTCAGGAGCAGGCATACGCTAATCGTGGATCGCAGGAGGTGCAGGTCGCCATAGCGAGCAGCTGCCCCGCTCCCACAGTCTCCTACCCCTCGGGAGGAGGGCGCAGGGGGCTGCAGGAGAGGGGCCGAGATCCGACATCACCACCGCGGTGTTCAGAGCAAGGCGTTCTCAGGAGGTAGGCTCTCTGCTAGGGAGGTGCCTCAGGGCCTGCCCCTGGCGGAGGACCCGTGGTCGTCGGGGGAACCACTGGTGACCGCTCTACCTCATCGGCGCCGTCCTGGTTTCCGGTCGTCGTTGATGGCACTAGAGTGTGGCGCAAGGCGAGGCCCTCGTCAGACGATATGAAGCAAGGCCGGTACCTGTGAAGAAGGCCCAGTGCCTGTGAAGCTCGCCGCCCCATGACACTCTCACGTAATAATGAGTGGGGCCGTACACGCCCCGGAGTCTCAGGGGTGCCGGCCTCAGGCCCTGGGGCTCCCTCCCATGCCTAGTGGCAGCACTTAGCTCCGCGCTGGTGAGAAGACGTCCAAGACTAGATTAGGTGCCGGACGCGGCCTTTTGTCTACTTTCATTGATCTTCCCTTTGGTTGTCACTTTCCCCCGCTGGATTTAAGTTGGATTCGAATTTGAGATTTGCGTGTGTTCGGGGAAGGGGTGCTTAGTCTCGTTCGAGCAATTTCTCGTGTTTTGGTTACCACCTCGCTTCAGCTGCCTCCCCTCGTGAGCCCCTCGCGAGCCGGGTCAGGTCCAGCTTGCGCGCAGTCCAGACTGCCGCCGCCGCGTCCTCTCAGGAGGG
Source organism: Triticum urartu (assembly GCF_003073215.2). Lineage (NCBI taxonomy): Eukaryota > Viridiplantae > Streptophyta > Magnoliopsida > Poales > Poaceae > Triticum > Triticum urartu. The sequence continues at coordinate 335,561,683 of NC_053024.1, read as the reverse complement.
TTTTTTACTGCAGATCCTACGGATTCGATCAGGGAACACTCGGGACACCACAGCCTCCCACAGGCTACCTTAGGGCCCGCACGGGACAAAGGTAAACTAGCCGACCAGCGCGTCGCTTAAGCCAACCACTTGGCGCGGGCGCATGGACAATGTAGCTTCTACTAATACGATGAACACAAGTTTTACATGAGGGGCTCCCCCTCCAAAATGCTCTCACAGCCATCAGGCCAAAACCTGAGTTCTATTCATGAAGGGTAAGGAAGCAGGAACGATGCACAATCAGTCGGATAAATCCCCCAATGCGTCCTCAGGAGCACCACCTGAACCGTTGCTGGCGTCGCTGGACTCACCATCGCTGTCTGCGTCACCGCCAGCGGCGGCAGGGCCGTTCACCACACCGCCCTCGTTGGCAGCCATAATCATGCCGTCGTTGTCCGAAGCGAAGGCCCTGACAACAGCATCCACATTGTCTTCCACCCAGTGCGCCAGGTCGCCTCGGACGGCCTGGGGGACTAGGGCGATGGTGGCGTCGAAATCGAAGTGGGGATCCATGTTCTGGAGATGACTGAAGACGCGAGAAAAGGCGCGCCAAAGCAGGGCGCGGCTCCTCTTGTCCACCAACCCGTCAGCCCAGACCGACCGTGCCTCTAGCTGCGTCACCACGTCGGTGAAGAACTAAAGGTTGCCGGCGTAGTTGACTGCGTGCGGCTCGCCAACAGCCGCCTCGCAGATGTTGCCCAAGGCTGTGTTGGCTCTCTCCCGGAGCGTGGTGAGCATGGGGCCGTGCTCATGCTCTAGGATCCGCCGCTGACATATCTCGTCCGCATTCTGGCGCGCGACGACCTCAGCCTCCTCCACCCGCTAGCGAAGAAGGAGCACCTCGGCCTGGGAGGTGGTTGACTCCCCTTGCGCTACCTCAAGGGCGACCCGAAAGGCATCAGCCCGCCGCGCCGCTTCCTCCAGCTTGGCCCTCAAGCAGCAGTCCTACCTTCAGCCTCGGCCCGGATCAACCCCAGCCTCTCCTCAAACTCGTCCTCAAGGTTCAAGCGCGCCATCGCCACCCGACGTCCGACCTCCTCCAGGACACGGGCTTCCCGTGCAGCGACATCATCCTCCGCCTGCGTCACCAAGCGCTCCCTCGTCTCCAGACGCTCGTATTCGCGGGTACGTTCAGTGGCTTCCGGCATCAGCGCCTCCTCACGCTTCAGGAGCTCTGCTGGGTCGCCAGAGGCCACCTCCATCGACGCGAGGGCTGCCTCGCGCAGCTCCACTTGCTCCTCCAGTGAGTGGCACCAGGCCAGGAGCTCCCGAGCCCGCTCCTCCGCCGCCTCTCGCCACCGGTCAGCTTCCCGGGCCTGTTCAGCGGCCCGAGATCGGGCCTCCCGAGAGGCCACCAGCGATGCCTTGGCCTCTGCATCGTCAAGATCACGCTGACAGCGCGCGAGGGCGATGGCGCCCTCCAGCTTGCGCCTCTCTGCAGCCAGGCGCAGGCCCTCGGCCTCAAGGCGCGCGTCTTCATCAGCAAGCTCCTCACCAAGCAGGCTCAGCGCGTCAGCCGACCTTCGAAGGAATCCTTGGCGAAGAGCGCGACGCTCCCGGGTGCGCTCGAGCATGTCTTCCACACCATCATCTGCCCCAAGCAAGCACCGGGGGCCAGGAATCAGCACTCCCCCTCCAGGCAGGGGGCTGGGGGCTGGCACCCTCGCGACGGCCGGGCACGCCATGCCAGAAGCCCGGCCTGGAGCCAGCCCGTCCCCAGATGAAGAGCGCAGGGAGCGCCCCAGCCAATCGCAGTCCACGACCAGGCGAGAAGCCCATGGCAGGCTGGCTATGCCACGAGAAGGCCCGCGAAGGAGGATCACGAGGTGCGCAGGGCCACGATGCGCCTCCGGACGGTTCGCCTCCCCGATCGCCCTCACCACAAGGGCTCTGCTGCTCGGAGTGCTTGAGGATGGCGGAGGGGGCGAAGCCAAGGGGGACGGCACCTCAGCCATCTCCGCGAGCTCGGCTGGAAGGGGCCTGCGGAGCAAGGATCAGCAAAAGCAACAGAAGGATCGGGAGCTGGGAAAGGAGAAGGCTTACTCATCAGTGGCGAAGTACTTCCTACACTTCAATAGGCGACAAGGTTAATCGTCGCCCAGGGCCTCCCTTCTCTTCCAAAGGGCCTCAAAGTCCACGCGGAAGCGGCCCAAGAGTTGAGCGCAGGGATCAACCTGCGATGAAGACGGGGCGTCAAGGCGATCCGCATCAGGGGCGCCTGCCTGATGCGCGCTGCCAATCGCCTCGCCAAGAGAAGCGGCTGGAGCCTCAGGGGCCTCAGTCGCAGGCGGTGAGGGCAGCTGCTTGCCACCCTCGGCCTCAGCGGCACGGGCCCCAAGAGGTGCTCCCTCATGAGCATCGCCCGGCGCTGTCACCCTACCGGGAGCCCCCTCGGCCTCTGGCGCCTCATGCCTCCCTGCTCTGCCACTTGAGGAAGAGTCACCTTGGCTGACTGGAAGGGCAGTCACCATCACTGGGTTCTCGCGAGGCCCCCGGAGGCCGGCAAGGCGCGGCCCCCACTCATCAAAGATAGGCATCTAATTCACAAAATCGCCCCTGTTCTGGCAGAGGTACAACAAGGCCCCTCCCTGCTGGATGCTGCTAGGGTTAGGGTCCCGAGTCAGGATCAAGAGCGCTGCCCTGAGCACATCAGGCGCCAGGTCCTCTTCCTGGAGCCTCATACGATCATCACGCCCGCTTAAGGCCCACATCCGGCGGGAGTGGCGTTGGAGAGGAGCAACGCGGCGTAGCAGGAACTCCTTCACCACCTTGGGCGCCGTCACGCCAAGCGACCTCAAGAACGCGAAGCGGTGCCAGACGAAGATGAGCCGGGGGCTCTCAAGCGTCTCCTGGCCCCATCCCGAATTGGGGACATCAGGCGAAGTTGGCTCCGATAGCAGGGGGCTGGGCACCCCTACATCCACATACAGCCACCGCTCGCGGAACCCAGCCGCGGGCGGAGGGAGCCTGAAGTCAATCCCTGAGGCCGCTGTCTCAGACGCGGCAGCGAAGCTCACGCACGCCGAGCATTGGGTAGGGTCGACAAGACGCAGAGAGAAGAAGTGGCGCAGCTAGGCAACCGAAGGAAGGATGCCCATCATTGCCTCGCAAACAAAGGCGAAGACCGAAAGAAGGGTGATAGATTCAGGACCCAGATGCATCATGTGGATCTGATAGTGGGAAAGCACGGCATTGAAGAAATCAGAAAAGGGGGGAACCAGACCCGCCCACAGGGCGTCGGCGAAATACTGGACCTCGGTGACTATCCTGTCGATGGAGAAGTGAGATGCGGGCCAGGCCGTCGTCCTCCTGCATTCGTTGAAGATAGTGGCCAGAGCCGAGCTGACCTTGCCCAAGCCCTCGGCGGGGGCCGCCAACGGCGGCGAGCAAGGCGGAGGCATGGGTTTCTTCCCTCCTCCCTTCTTCGTCGGAGCCATGGCGAAGGGAAGGGGGAAGAAGGTTCGAGATTGGGTTGACAACAGAAGCTGGAGTTCGAGCGGAGGAAGTACAGAGGGCGCTCGAGCAACAGAAAGGGGAGCGGTTGTGTACGACTACGATTCCGCCTAGCATGGCGCAAAATAAGGGGGGCATGGGGAAACAGTGCCGCCCACGCCCAATCAACCGCCATGCGGCGCCCAAGGCCGCAGGCTGTTAGGGCCCGCGGCGCTTCGCCCTTGCCCTTTCGCCTCCCTGCACAGCCAAGTCTGGGCGCGCCTTGGGCCCGGGGGCTACTGTTGGCCTTCTGGGAATGGGGGTCCCCAGACTTGCCTGCCCGTGGCCTGCGGCGTGGCTCAAAGGGGGCCCAGCACGGCCCATCTTCTTCAACGCAGACCCAAGACCCTAGCGAGGGGCCAAGCCTCGCGGGGCGGACGACATGGAGCTTCCTCAGGCACGGCCTCATCAGGCTGGCTCGCGAGGAGACGGAGAGATCAAGGCGGGGTACCTCACGAGGTGCCCATGATGCAAGCCATGACGACCAAGGGTGCCAGGCGGGCACCAGACCGCGCAGTGTCCTCCTTTCCTCTTTGGTGCAAAGGGAGCAAGCGCAGGCGAGAGCATCAAGCAAAGGCACCCGTTTCGGTGCAATGAGACCAAGACCAGTCCAACGGCAGGGAGGAAGTCATTGTGGAGCCCAAGCCAGCGTCACCACCAGAGCCTTTGGCAGGCGAGGACCAACTTTAGTCAGGATCAGTGTACCAGATGTTCCCCTCCAAAATGGCCAATTGTTGGCGCCCTTCCTGCTCAATATTTGGGAAGAGGCCTAGGGCATTTGCCTATAAATAGGACTAGCCACCCACATGGCAAGGGGAACCAAGATCGAAATCAGAGAGAGAGTCGAGAAGAGAGAGAGAGAGAGAGAGAGAGAGGTGACTGAACTCCTCCCAGCAGTTCATCCCCCCCAACCAAGAACAGACCCTCGCGAGGCTGTTCTCGCTTGTATTGCTCATCATCATCAGCCCAAGAGGCAATCCATCACACCAGACACTGGAGTAGGGTATTACACCACAACGGTGGCCCGAACCAGTATAAACCCCGTGTCTCTTGTGCTGTTCTTTCCATAGCTTAGATCTTAGCGAGGCGGAGGGGTGCAGGTAGGTAGAAGGCGAAATCTCCGCACGCACCCCAGTGTTCGAACCTCAAGGGTCTGCCGGAACCCGGAATCCGACATATGCCTGAAACAAACAAGGAATTGAACTGTTGAGTTGCATACAGTGACTTACCTTAGCAGGTTGAAGAGGCTCAGCGTAGCTCCTACTTCTCTTGCAAGGCTCCTTCCTAACATCTTGTACTTGTAAATCCTCAATCTTATCTTCATTGCACCCCCTCTACAAGGTGACACAAACTAGTTACTCGTCTCCTTGGAAGATAAATATGCATACTTTCCAGTCTGTGAACACAAAAGGATGAGATTATAACAAAACAACACCACATAATGAAACATGCCGCATCTCTTGCACTTGCACACAATGAAATGAGCATTCACTATGTCTCCACTATGTAAAAACTAGGCATACCTTCGAACTGAATCTCCAGGTACTCTTGGAGAGCCTACTGTAGTGTACAGCCAAACTTTTATGTCACCTATGAGTTAGAAAAGGCCCCACTACAGCAGCCCTTAGTGTTTAAATCGTTGACAAGCTCTGTTAGAGTGTTGGGTCAAGAACAGCAAGTAATCAAAGCAAACAGTCCTAGTATGGCTGGCTGATGCAAACAAGCAATTGAACAGATGTGTGAGAAAATCTTACATATCAAGAAAAGAAGCAAAGAAGGAGGCTTAAAGACCATCACTTGACTGACCAGATTTAAGGGGCATTTAAACATCATGTGCAATGTATGAACTAACATAAACATTGCATATTCCAGATTCTACAATGGAATGCACATGTATTAGGTTATGCCATGTATGATGATGCCTAAATGTACAGATAGCAGGCAGGAGTGATTCATCATTGCATGCACAATTGAATTGCAGCTTAAGGGCCAGTTCGATTCTTCCTTTTCAGGGCATATTGTAAAAATATGCCATAAAAGATGTAAAGAAGTCATTTTTGAGTTATGGGCTTGGGCTTAACTAATATCGCTTTGGAGGGGGTGTTTCGGGTAGAACCTCACTAAAAATTGAAGGGAAGGGGAATAGTGAAATGACTCTGTTGTCTGCCTATATTACACTCAAAATGCAACTGTTGACGCCCGTGTCACACCTGACCCTCAAGTAAAAACAAACACGCAAGCATTCATTGCCCTGCCCTCTTGCATCTCATCTCCCCTTTCCCTCTACCTCGATCCCCTGCCTGCAGCACTAGGGTTCCTCCAGCGAGCCGTCACCACTGGTCCCATCTGGCCTGGTCCTCGACGATGCTATGTCCAGCTAGGCTACATGGCCGGCGGGTAGGGGAAAATCTCCCTGGCTGCTCCTCCCTCTGGCGCCGCCCCACATTCTCATGGTCTCCAGCAGCTGCTCCACTGTGGTTCATCCAACGCACTACTCCGGCGGGCGTTGCATAACTACGGCTGATGCACGCTGCGGCAGAAGGCACCTTATTCCCCCTCCCCTCCTCCCAGGCCATTGCCTTGAGTTGCTGTTGAAGGATGAGCTCATCCAACAAGGTGAGGATCTCCTCTGATTTTTTGCCAAATTTTCATTCCGATCCACTATACGATGAATTGCTATGAGCTGCTTCTGCTACTGCTATATGATGCATTGCTATGAGCTGCTCCTGCTGCTGCTATATGATGAATTGCTATGAGCTGCTGCTGCTGTATGATGAGTTGCTATGAGCTGCTACTGTTGCTGCTATATGATGAATTGCTATGAGCTGCTGCTGCAATATGATGAGTTCCTACAAGCTGCTCCTGCTGCTGCTATATGATGAATTGCTATGAGCTGCTCCTGTTGCTGCTATATGATGAATTGCTCTGAGCTGCTCCTGCTATATGATGAATTGCTATGAGCTGCTGCTAGTATATGATGAATTGCATACTACTGCTGCTGTATGATGAGTTGCTATGAGCTGCTACTGCTGCTATATGATGCTTTCAGGTGGTGCTGCTATATAATAATAACCAGCCACTTGGACCATCAAATTTCAATAAATAATTGTTCTTCATTTAAATGTGGGTCATGTGTTCTTCGTTTAAATTAGGCAATGGGATCTCTATGGAAAACATTGACCAAAGTAGATTGTGCCAAGTAGATGGTATCTTTGTATTTGCATTTTGAGCAAATAGTGATGGTCTGTTTTCCTATCATATTAATTACTACACTGGGTTCAATTTGTGATGTTTTCAAGTCAAATTAATTTCCATATGGGCAGTAAAATGGAAAAAATATAATGCAATCTAGACTTTCCACTGATCATACCAAAGATAAGCTGAAAACACAATGAAAAGAACTGGTTGGCTTATTACATGGAGCTTACATTCACAGGTGCTTATTTTCTTAGGATAACTCTTAATAACTGTCCCTAAGAAACTTGGCTAATAGAACTGGCATACAAATAACATGTCACGATGATTGCAATGGAGGAGTGACGTACCATAGCACAATGTATAGGCTCACCGCTACCTCTCCTTTTCTGTGATGTTCCATGAAATTGCCACATACATCTTGTACCTTTTCATTGTGTAACCCTATCTGCAAGTTGACACGGCTAATTTCAGACATCTCTACATGATAATACATTGCATATCCCTTGCACGTATTTAAACCACCAATTAACGATTGTGTGTGTACCATAAACTAGCCATGACTCTGTATGCTGGACTAGCAGGCACTCTAAGGGAGCCTAATGTAGTGCACTAGAATTCCTACATGCCACCTGCGATTTTGTGTAATGTACTGCCCCTGTTCCTAAATATATGTCTTTGTAGAGATTCCAGTATGGACCACATACAGATGTATAGAGATGCATTTTTGAGTGTAGATTCACTCATTTTGCTCCGTACGAGCCTATAGTGGAATCTCTAGAAAGACTTATATTTAGGAATGGAGGTACGAGGTAGTAGCATGTATGACATCTACATATCTAATTTAGCAGCCAGTAGTAGAAATCATTGTCTGCACAAAGGGATTACTGGTCGAAAATCCTAGCAAAGCACGCTAGCAGGCACAGAACGATACAAGAGAGAGAGACGCGCTTACAAGATCATAACAATGCCTTAGTCCAGGATCTTGGTTGACCAAGCTGTTAGATCCAGAAGAAACATCGTCCTTGTAGTTTTTTCCAGCTGCATAACAGGTAACAGCGACCGGTTAGTATATTTGAAGTACATTGGGCAGGTGATGCTGGACGGGTTTAAAGGTGACAAGTACCTAGGCTGTGGCGGGTGCTTGGCATCTCTCCAGATGATGGGAATCAGGTTAGAAACGTCGAGGGTGATGACGCTGCGCTGGCTGTCGGGGTCCGGTAAGGAGATCTAGAACCGTCGAGTAGGGTGTTTGTGGTGCGGCTCCGGTAGGGTGGACTACGGTGTGGGCGAAACGAATCTGTGGCCGTGGACGAGGGCGTAGGTGAAGCTGCTCCGGTGGTTGGGTTAAGGATGGTGTCGATGACGCGGATCTGCGGCCATGGACGGGGCGTCAGAAGCTGCTCCCGTGGTTGGGTTAAGGATGGTGTCTACAATGCGGATCTGCGGCCATGGACGGGGCATCAGAAGCTACTCCGGTGGTTGGGTTAAGGGTGGTGTCGACGATGCGGATCTGCGGCCGTGGACGGGGTGTCAGAAGCTGTCCGTTAGGTTGGATGAGGGTGCGAGGAAGCGGATCTGAGGCCGTGGACTTGTGAGTTGGCAAAGCGGCCCCGGTAGGGTTGAGAATGGTATAGGCGAAGCTACTCTGGTAGGGTTGATGATGGTGTCGGCGAAGCGGCTCCGGTAGGGTTGAGGAAGGTGTCGGCGAAGCGGCTCCGGTAGGGTTGAGGAAGGTGTCGGTGAAGAGGATCAGAGGCCGTCGACGGGGGCGTTGGTGGGGCGGCTCCGGGGGGTGTGGATGAAGCGTCTCAGGTGGGGAGTACGAATGAGCCGCTGCAGATGCGCGGCGGTTGACGAGAGTACCGGCGAAGCAGATCTGGCGCCGTGGACAAGGCCGGCACTGAATGGGTTGTGGTACAGTGGTGGATGAGCAGTCTACTTGTTTCTAGGGGAGGTGGGAGGGGTAGATGCGGCCGCAGAAGCAGGTCCGACGAGGTGGACGTCGCTGGCAGTGAATGGGCTATGGTACGCCGGCGGATGAGCAATCTAGGGTTTCGAGAGGGGAGGAGAGAAAGGGAAATGAAGTACGGACGGCGTGATGTAAGATGCTCTGGTGCTGTGGAGTTAGTCGTTTTTGTGGGAGGGGGAGAGGAAATGGTGGTGCCGTGTAGTGGGGGAACCGGAAGTTACCAAAGCAGCCCCGACCTATCATGTAGATGAGGGCGGTATTGTAACTGTTGGTCTCCGTGCACCAAGGACAAAAGGGGGATTTCGCATGCTAAAGACTAAGGTGGCGGGAATTTTAGAAGGAGGCGGGAGATTTTTCCGCCTGTGGGATCGTTCGTATCCATTTTCAACTAATTTTGGACCGTGCTAGCGGGAAGGTCATGCTAGACTGTGTACACGGGGCATGCGTCAGCAGTTAGTAACTCGTGTGAAGTCCACCCCAGAAAAAAAGACAATAACTCGGGATGATGCGCCGATAACTTGGACGTTCACACGGGCGTGGCCAATCGTACGGGTGTAGTGGCGCGTTCACAAAAAAGGGATCAAACGGTCAGCCTATGTATTTCTCGTGTAAATAGATAATTTAGTGCCATTGGTTATTTACTTTGAACATAATGCATTGACGTGTTAGTGTAGAGGCGCACAAAAAGAAATGGATATTGTAGTCAGCTACTTAAAAGTGTTACCTCATATGATTACATAGCCTCCATTTCATAAATTGCGTACCCGTTGAATTCATATATGAATATTACATATATTACTTCAAAATAGAAACATCAATCATCCAAGACTAATGAATTTGAATGCAAGAGTAACAATGGTGCATGTACATGATAGCTACATCGGTTGTTTGAAGAAACATCACTGTTACTTTGGCATGCACAACTAAAAAGGTTTATTTAAATAGAAAAAAATATGATATGTGAGTGTCCAATCTTTATAGCGTTGAATCGATATTGTACCTTTGGCCACAATACGAAGTAGATATTGACTTATGTTCAAGCGATGCACGTCCACGATCCCTAGATAGTGATTCGTGAATGAATTGTGCAATCTCTCTCACACGCATACATATCTCATTTCCCTGTGGGCATCGGAATCACAGACGCGCACTTCGTGTATTTCTCTCCCTCCGTCAGGGTTAAATTCGTCTTTCTACCCCGTCCTACAAGTCTCTCACACAGAAACACACACACTCTCTTTGTCTAACACGCCCACCCCTTTAATTCCGCCCACCCACAGCCACTAATTTCTCAAAGTATAATAATGTATCTCACACATATGCTATCTACCTATCCCTTAATATAGCTAGATATGTGTCACACAAACTCCTTCTCCCTACTAGCAAGATGCCCATGCGTTGCGCAGAACATCAAGATGCATTTGTATGAGAAGTTTATCTTGTGGGAGAAAAGGATGAACGAGGGAATGCCTTATTTGCAAATGCAGAGAGGGGTGTGTGTATCTTTTTGCAAAATTGCCATAGTTTCCTTCCTATCCATCGGATATAAACTGGATGGCCTATATTGCAGGATGGCAGGAACACCATCATCACCAACTCTGTTTTTTATAAGAGTAGAGATATGTGAGTGTCACTGCCCCCTCCCCACACACCCACACTTCCCAACACCGAAGGAGTAGGGTGACACCTCGATCTCGATACTAATCTATCGATTGGCTTCTCTCTCAAACATACACACACACACTACCCGACACTGAAGGAGCTAGTAGGGTGGCACATCGATCTTGATAATAATCTATCTACTCCTCTTTCAAACACACACACACACTCGCTAGTTGTGCCTCTGTGCCTACCACGCACACTCTCGATACGTCTTTCTCTCCCTCCCCCCAACAATGATAGTAGAAGGGTGACAACTCAATCTGATCATAATCTTTCAATTGGTTTCTCTCTCAAACATTGTGTCTCGGTGCCTCGCTCGGTGGCCCCCTCGATATGTAGACTTCTCGCGCGCGCACAGCTGTAGTGACGATGACGCTGAACCCAGTGTGCCTTGTTTTTACTGGCCTCATGTGATAGTTTTCACCATGTTTTTTGTTAATTAACAAGGCAACCTTTTCTTTGTTACTACTAGTGAATCTGAAATCATTCGGGGCAGACATAAAATATATCGCTTCAACCCAATTATCGCAGCAACTATTTTAAAAGAAATTAGCTAGCTGCCCGTGCGTTGCACGGAACATCAAGATGCATTTGCATGAGTAGTTTATCTTGTGAGAGAAAAGGTTGAATGAGGGAAGGCCTTATTTGCGAACATGGAGAGACGTGTGGGTATATTTTTGCAAAATTGCCATAGTTTCTTTCCTATCCGTTAGATATAAATCCGACGGCCTATATTGCAGGATGGCACGCACAGCATCATCACCAACTCTGTTTTCTTCTCCCTCCGTCCGAAAATACTTGTGATCAAAATGGATAAAAAGAGATGTATCTAAAACTAAAATACGTCTAGATACATTTCCGTTTATCCATTTTGATGACAAGTATTTCCGGACGGAGGGAGTATTTGTCTTTTTAGAGATTTCAACAAGTCACTATGACCGGACCTTACCAACATACTCAAAAAGTAGTCCATAATTTGGACGTTACCCTCTTTTCGTGGCGGTGCAGTGACATCTGGATACCGCATAAATAAATCAAGGACAAATCTGACCCCTTCCTGAAAAGACATATGGAGCAAAATGAGTGAATGTACACTCTAAAATATGTCTACATACATATCCATATGTGGTAGTCCATTTCAAATCTGAAAAAGACAAATATTTAGGAATGAATGGAGTATATATAAGAGTAGACATGGAGATATATCTCCAGCATGGTTTACAACAAAATGTGCTAGGCTGGTTAGCGCCGGATGCTCGCAACGCGATGACATGAGTTCGAATTCTGTCTTTTAACTTTATATTTTTATATTATATATTACTCTACTTATTTAATATATACTTCTTTCGGTACTATACTGACAGTGGAACCCACAGAGTACTTAGAATACAAGATTAAGGATGGACTTGTTTCTTTTTAACTTTCTGTACGAAGCTGTAGCCACCCTGCAAGTCACGTGTACACTTTACATGCAATTAACTTTTTATAGAGGGACAATCATAAATGCAATTAACTCAAATGGATTGCATGTCACTCTATTATTTCCAGCATAAAGAGCATCTCCAACGGCAGTCGGCAAATTTCCTCCCGCTTCCTTAAGCGGAGGACGACATCAAACGCCAGTGGCATACATGTTTACAACTCTAACCAACCAGATGAAATTCGTGCAAACACGGACTGATTTCATATAAGCATGAAGGATTTCGTATAAAAAAGCCGGATCTTCATATAAACATGATGGATTTCATTACATTTACATGAACTAAGAGGTGCCAATCCGGCTCTCTTGTATAATTAATACTCCCTCCGTCCGGAAATACTTGTCCTAGAAATGGATGTATCTAGACTTATTTTAGTTCTAAATGGCCGCCCGCGGATCCCTTTGTCTTCCTCATGTCCGTCAGACACTTGCAGGGTCGACGAAGGTCCTCGGAAGAGACGAAGCAGCAAAGAAACCACCTGAATCTGTGGTCGTCGCCTCGGCGGTGGCCTTCATGGGTCCCAAGTGGCGGCGGCCTCCCGTGTTCTACTTCACCTCGATGATGGCGGCGGACACGGAGAAGCTGGCCACTGACTCGTCGCTCTCCACGCACCCGGCTTCTGTCTCTGCCTGCATGGTGCTGCCGCAAGCACGGGAGGCGCGCCCACAGACACGAGATGCGCGGCCACCGCAGACACTGGTGGCGCGGTACAACGCGGCACCGACGACGCCCGTACCGGCGTGCTCGCCGCCGTGCCGGCGTGGAGCAACTCGCCACTCCTCATTGAGCTGAACCACGCGCCTTCTTGGGGCGGCAACTGGCTCCGTCGGGCCAAGCGAGGTTGGTGAAGCACCGAGCAGCCTCGCCCGTATCTGGAGGGCTCGGCGGGCCACCCAGCCGGGTAATATGCCGGAGAACGACTCATCGGAAGCCATCGGAAGAGTAGAGAAAATGGTGAAGGAGGAGATGGGGGAGCGGCGGAGGGGTGCGATTCTTGCCCGTTGTCTATCTGGCCTCGTGTAAATAGAGGGCGGACGGTAGGAGCTTGGCCGGCGTCTGGCCTCGTTTAAACTGAGGGCGGACGGGAGGAGCTCGGCCGGTGTTGCATTTAATTCCGGCCCGCTCATGAACGGACGTGTGGCCGGAGTAGGATTCTCGGTTTGCATGCGGGTTTAACGGAGGGGTTTAATGGAGGCGTCGGGCATGCAGCGGGCGGCGCAGTAGTATTTTATTTGACAGCAGTAATGAGCCGTCAAATCACAAAGGCCCTCGCCTCTCATGAAACCGACCGAGCTAGACTACCCCGCCCTCTAGCCTTTTAAAAAATGTATGTAGTCCACTTTTGTACAGTAGTAGTATCGATGGATTGCGCCATGGAGCAAAACTTGAAATTAAAAAAAGGTGGTACATATAGAGAGGAGTGTTCGATTTGACAGCAGGCAGCGCACTTCCCTATACGGATTTAATGCAGACGAGGGAGGGAGTAGCGGTTCCCGATATGTTGAACGGCCAATGCATCCTCCTTAAATTAACGCATGAGGGAAGTAATGGGAGGAGGTCCGGGAAAAGAGGTTGCACGATGTGAATGCAACGCAGTTTGCCCTCGTTGCCCTCATATAAAGGCGCCCCTCCATTCCAATGCATCTACCACATCGTACACACCTAAGCATTTGCCTAAGCACCTACACTAAGCGCACAAGAGCTCACACCAGACCCATGGCGGCGATGCGCGTGAGCAGCCAGCGGCTGCGCCAGATGGTCCACGACGCCGGCCTGCGGCATGGCGCCGAGGATCATCTCCAGACGGTGTTGGAGACCGGCTGGTGGATGGCCGCCGTTGACACCAACTATGACTCTCAGTTGGACCAGATGATCGTTGCCACCAGCAACAAGTTCACCGTCCTCAAGAATCTCGCGGACGACATCACCATACTCCTCCAGCCCGCGCGCCCGGGCTCCTCATTGCCTGCCACCCTAATCGGCCTCCATGGCCGGAACCTCTTTCAAGCACTGGTGGCCCTGCGACTCCCCGCCGATGCCACAAAGAATGTCCACTTGGAGGTCGCGCTCGCCGCGAGGTGCCTCGCCCTGGAACAATTCGTCGACCTACACATCCACGTGTACGAGGAAATCGTGTACATAGGTATCTATAAGGCCAGTGAGGACGCTACGACGTTGGCCTTCATCAACTGGCTGGAAGCCTTGGATGCCTTTGCTGAGAAGCACCTGGACCTCGCCACAAAAGCCGCCGCTCCTTAGCCGCCGATCGGTGGCCCGGTGCACTAAGTTGAGGAGGGGGAGGTCCTACGTTCGTGGATCCATCTTTCTTCTTGCCTTTTGTAACCACCACTGCGATCGCATCATCGTGGCCTTAATTGTTATTGTTTTGTTGCATTCTCGTTCCAGTCAATACCGACATGTGCGATCCCTTTGCCTAATTATATGCATCACTGTAACTAGTACTCCATCCGTCAATTTATAAGTTGTGCTCACCTTTTCCATCAACTTCGTGCAACGCGCGGGCATCTTGCTAGAAACACTAGAATATGTCTATATAATCCGTATGTGATAGTCCATTTGAAATCTCAAAAAAGACAAATATTTAGGTATGGAGGGAGTAATCTATTAGGAGTATATCAAAACAATAGTGATTTCTTTCAAGTTTTTGAACAAGTACTACTATTCTTCTACTTTGGATCCGTCGCAATGCATGAGGCACATTGCTGGTAAAAGGAAATGGCCTACCGCGTTCGCGGCGCACCCCCACATGCACGGGAATCGAGAGTACAACACGGCCTATCCGGCACAACACATAGCTTAGGGAAGGCGTGTTGCCTAGCATTTTCACTTTCATGTGGGACCGCCGTTGAGCAAACCAACACCCCGCCAGCCGCCAGGTTGGAAAACAGAAATGAGGGGAAGATCTAGCTGTAGCACGGAAGCCAAGAAATTTGGTGTCGGACGGGGCTCGTTGATAGAGTAGGAGCATTCCGTACTAGTACTACTCCTACTAGTACCAAGTTTGTACTACTAATACTATATTACTAGTACTACCACTATACAACTAGTAGGTACGTGCACGACACAGCATCATAGGAACAAAAGACGGGAAGATCTTGTTTTGGGTGATTTATCTTTTTTTCAATCAACGTAGTATGAATAATATGATGTGGGGGGCACCCATGAAGCTTATGTGGCTTGGTTGCATTGCTACGGAAGGTTAGAGAAAATTAAATAGATAATGTGTTTAGAGTGCACTCCACTAAATAGATATACTTTGGATCCATTGCAACGGACCGACACATATATATATATACCCCTATATAGTGTGTGAAAAACTTTGGAAGTTTGTCGTTGAATGAAGCCAATCCGACGGTACAAAGATGGAAAATCCGAGCACTACTGGCTGTTGGATATCATCCACCAGATTCTACCACATGTATAATCTAGAAGATTCCATGGTTGAACTTAATTCATGACTAACTTGCCATAACTAAGCTTAGGCAAAGTTATTAGTTCTTCAAAATGAGAGCCACAAGTTGGCAAGCCTAAGGGAATCTTGCCACATTTTTTGTGTGTATGTCATGTGGGGCCTTAGTGTGGCTTGCCTAAGGTTTGGCTTGAATCAAACACTCACCTAAGTTAATCAAACTTGCCTAACCTTACATTACACCAGATTTTGCCACATGTTAGAATCCAGAAAGCTCCACATGTAGAAGCATAATGCACAAACCACCAAAATCTCATGCGTGCAATGCACGTGTACCTTACTAGTACTAGTTGGTAGTAGTAAGAAACAAATTCTAGTTTTGGCACGAGCTCGTACTGCGGGAGCACCACAAGGCCTGCCGCAGGAGTTACATTTCCCTCTCGGGGTCCATGGGACCGAACTTCAGTGGCTTAGTGCCCGTCCTATGAGTCAATGACATGCGGACCTTAAATGCGGCTGGCCCACATGTCATTCTCATAGTGGTGGCGTGGTTCGCAACTCACTCGTTCGAGATGAACCGGCCGGTGGTGGCGTGGCCGTGGCGAGGGTGCCACAACTGGGCGTCGGGGCGTTACGAGGCGTAGATGGCCACACCGGTGGGTACTACCTGTAGTACATAAGTACTCTAGCTGAGGATTGAAGCCCAGGACAAAATGTGTCACAGCTGCTGGATGAAAATTCAATGGTGCGGGAGTACGGATCGGAGCACAGCAGCGGAGCAGGCAAACCGCATCCAATCGGGTGTGTCTGTGGTAGAAAGTTGATGGTCGCCGCAGCTCAGCTGGCCCACATGTCATGCACACAAAGGCAGAGGAGCGGTGGGGCCGAGAGGGATGAGGGGCACGTCAGGGGGATGAGGATCCCCTGCCGCGAACAATCCTAACATTCTGTCACTGACATGTGGGACCCATAAGCGTGGGTGCCACCTGTCAGCGAAGGAAAGGCAGGGCAAGGCAGTGATAGCCACGTCAGAGGATCCATGTCCACGTCGGGGGACGTCGTGCCGTGGGTTGGAGCGGCATCATGCCGTGTGGCAGTGCTAGAAACAAGAAACGTGATGGTCGCCATGGTTCAACTTCCATGGACAAGCTGTCATGTCTGCTGACACATGTATATCAAAACTAGAGTGTTTATATTTCAAGCACGTGAACCAGTATTATTCTACTACTTTGGATCCATTGCAATGCACAGTCCAGCACATTGGTAGTAGTAGTGTCCATCTCTATCTCTAGAGGCCTTCCCTCGTTCATCCTTTTCTCTCAGAAGATAAACTACTCATACAAATGCATCTTGATGTTCCATGGAACGCACGAGGATGTTTCCTTGGGGGTCTCTCCAGCGCGGCGTGGCCATAGTTGCAAGTTGACGCCCCTTGAGATGCCGACGTTGAGGGGCACTCGGATTTCCTCCGATGAGCAGGTAAAATGAGTTTGATCACGTAGTAAATGCATTCTAAAGACTACTTCCGTGTCCATTTTCTA
This sequence comes from Triticum urartu, assembly GCF_003073215.2. Classification (NCBI taxonomy): domain Eukaryota; kingdom Viridiplantae; phylum Streptophyta; class Magnoliopsida; order Poales; family Poaceae; genus Triticum; species Triticum urartu. The sequence continues at coordinate 335,544,871 of NC_053024.1, read as the reverse complement.
ATTCCCCCCTGCCCACTGTTTCACAGGTTAGGCTCGGTGCGAGTGGAGATTGGCTTGCATATGTACGGGAGGGTACCAACATCAATTTGCACAACATTTACAACGGTGACACCATTCCTGTAGAACATTTGTCCAACATTGGGATCAGCCATGCAATGGGCCACCGCATGAATTGTTACGATGGAACCACGGTGAGATTGAATAAGATAGCACGAACCATGCACATGGCGGTCAAAGGCGGACCATGCTGTCTGCGGCCGATTTGTTGCCGTACGAGTAGGAAGACGTTGTGCTCCTTTCTAACCGCATCTTCGCGGTGACAAACGAGGGGACTTATTTTGTATGGGACACATCCTACGATATACTCCCTCTCTCCTAGTTTATTTGTTTTGAATCTTTTCATTTTATAAGTTTCAAATTCAAATTTAGAGCTCCCCATCACATGTTGAGATTACAATGTCCATTAAATCGTTGCGTGAATGTATAGTAAAGAAACAAATCTTGAGTTTGGCACAAGTTCGTGCTGCGGGAGCACCACAAGCCCTGGCGCAGGAGTTACATTTCGCTCTCAGGGCCGTCGGGACTGAGCTTCAATGCCTTACTACACCTACCTTTGAGTCAATAACATGTGGACCCGATAGGTTACTGGTCCACATGTAATGCTCCCGTAGGAAGAGGGGCAGTGGGGCCAAGAGGGGTGAGCCGCAGGTTGGGGGACGTGTGGTTTCATGGGTTCGAGCGGCGTCGTGGGAATCGCGGGTGGCTGTGGTAGAAACTTGATGCTCGCCGCATTTTAGGTGGCCCACATGTCATGCACACAAGGGTAGAGGGGCGGTGCGGCCGAGAGGGGTGAGGCGCACGTCGGGGGGCGTGGTGCCGTGGGTTGGAGAGGCATCGTGGGAATCGCAAGATGAAACGTGATGGTCGCCGTAGTTGAACTTCCATGGACAAGCTGTCATGTCTACGGACACATGCACTGCATACCGATCACTAGAAGGAGTAGCAGAGAAAGCTATATATGCGGATAAATAGTTCCTTATAGTCAAGCGGACCCACGCTACTACTCTGTTCCAAAGACATGCACACCATCGAAATAGTCCATCTATATCAATATACACCGAGAGGGAATAATTTTTTTTTACAAGACAGGATATAGTTCATCCATCCATAATGCCCTCCTGCTGGTGCAGCCTTTTCTTCTTCTTCTTCTTCTTCTTCTTCTTCTTCTCATTCTCTGTGGGAGACGGCTTCGCAACAAGCTCTTTGGACCTTGCAGCTATCTCGAAACTCACACGGGCATCGAGGGCAGCATATTTTATCCGCTCGTACGTCAAGGGATAATTCTCCCATCTAGACGACCTTAATGCCACCGTCTTGTCACCCTTCTGAAGATTTGTACCGAGCACAAAATTTGCTACGTCGAATAGGGATGGTGTCTGTTTATCACAATGTTCTACATGAATTTTGATTCTGGTTTGTAGGTCAGCGGTGCTTTTCAAATCAAGGTTGTACTGCTCCAGCTTCTGTTTGTGCCCTTCGATGGCTTCCCCACAGAAGTATACGTCCTCCCAGGACAAGAAATCATGAAGCTCACGTGGTATGGAGGGCGAGTGTATGATGTGGTACACTAAAACATCATCTTCGTGGCACAGCTGAAGGACGATGGCGCGCTGGATCTTCCCAGGGGCACGCTCCGTGTACTCTGCGTCGAGACCGATGACCCTCGTCTCTACCTTTTCGAGGGAGTTGGATACATTGTTGATCCACTGCCGAACAACCCTTGGGTGGACGGTGATGGTGGCAACTATGCACATTGAGCCTTCGACGAGGACATGTTGGACGCTAAAAACCTGCATCTCGATCTCTTCCACCATTTGGAACCGCTGGAACGGAGGGCTATAGTTTGGAGAATTAGGATTAGATGGCTAGTCTAACTGAAGTAGTAGATGATTATTTAAAGAGGTTAAAACAATGTGAACGCAGTGGGGTTTGGATGCAAATGAAGACGAAGGGGAGGTGAAGAAGCCGAGGAGAATCGATTCCCGATGGAGAAGTAAATGGGAGAAGTGGCGTGCAGGCAGTTGATTAGACGGCTAGGTATACTAAACGAAAAGGCTATGCAGGTAAACTGATGAGTCATACCTGTTCATGTACGTGCCCATCCTTCCTGATAGGTGGGACCTATGCAAACAGATAAAAAATGTGTCGTGGTTTTTGTTGGGGAACGTATTAATTGCAAAAAAATTCCTACGCACACGCAAGATCATGGTGATGCATAGCAATGAGAGGGGAGAGTGTTATCTACGTACCCTTGTAGATCGACAACGGAAGCGTTTGGTTGATGTAGTCGTACGTCTCCACGGCCCGACCGATCAAGCACCGAAACTACGGCACCTCCGAGTTCTAGCACACGTTCAGCTCGATGACGATCCCCGGACTCCGATCCAGCAAAGTGTCGGGGAAGAGTTCCGTCAGCACGACGGCGTGGTGACGATCTTGATGTACTACTGTCGCAGGGCTTCGCCTAAGCACCGCTACAATATTATCGAGGACTATGGTGGAAGGGGGCACCGCACACGGCTAAGAATATGATCACGTGGATCAACTTGTGTCTCTAGGGGTGCCCCTGCCTCCGTATATAAAGGTTCAAGAGGGGGAGGCCGGCCGGCCATCATAAGGCGCGCCAGGAGGAGTCCTACTCCCTCCGGGAGTAGGACTTCCCCCCCCCCCCAATCCTAGTTGGAATAGGATTCGTGAGGTGGGAAAAGAGGGAGAGAGAAGGAAGGGGGCGCCGGCCCCCTCTCTCCTTGTCCTATTCGGACTAGGGGGGAGGGGCGCGCGGCCCAGCCCTGGCCGCCTCTCCTCTTCTTCCACTAAGGCCCAATAAGGCCCATATAGCTCCCGGGGGGGGTCCGGTAACCTCCAGGTACTCCGGTAAAATCCCGATTTCACCCGGAACACTTCCGATATCCAAACATAAGCTTCCAATATATCAATTTTTATGTCTCGACCATTTCGAGACTCCTCGTCATGTTCGTGATCTCATCCGGGACTCCGAACAACCTTCGGTACATCAAAACATATAAACTCATAATATAATTGTCATCGAAACCTTAAGCGTGCGGACCCTACGGGTTCGAGAACAATGTAGACATGACTGAGACACGTCTCCGGTTAATAACCAATAGCGGGACCTAGATTCTCATATTGGTTCCTACATATTCTACAAAGATCTTTTATCGGTCAGACCGCATAACAACATACGTTGTTCCCTTTGTCATCGGTATGTTACTTGCCCGAGATTCGATCGTCGGTATCCAATACCTAGTTCAATCTCGTTACCGGCAAGTCTCTTTACTCGTTCCTTAATACATCATCCCGCAACTAACTCATTAGTTGCAATGCTTGCAAGGATTAAGTGATGTGCATTACCGAGACGGCCCACAGATACCTCTCCGATGATCGGAGTGACAAATCCTAATCTCGAAATACGTCAACCCAACATGTACCTTTGGAGACACCTGTAGAGCACCTTTATAATCACCCAGTTACGTTGTGACGTTTGGTAGCACACAAAGTGTTCCTCCGGCACACGGGAGTTACATAATCTCATAGTCATAGGAACATGTATAAGTCATGAAGAAAGCAATAGCAACATACTAAACGATCGGGTGCTAAGCTAATGGAATGGTTCATGTCAATCAGATCATTCAACTAATGATGTGATCCCGTTAATCAAATGACAACTCTTTGTCCATGGTTAGGAAACATAACCATCTTTGATTAACGAGCTAGTCAAGTAGAGGCATACTAGTGACACTCTGTTTGTCTATGTATTCACACATGTATTATGTTTCCAGTTAATACAATTCTAGCATGAATAATAAACTTTTATCATGATATAAGGAAATAAATAATAACTTTATTATTGCCTCTAGGGCATATTTCCTTCGGGTTTTTTTTGAGCGCGTGAGTGGGAGACACAACATTCTCTGGTTAAGGAATACTCCCTCCATTTAGGTGAGTATAAGTCACCTTATGAAAATCAGGTTTTCCCAAAACCTTTTGGCGTGGAGCATTAACTTCCTGCTCAATCCCCTCCCAGCCTCGTTAGCCAGCGTTCTCTTCCTTTGCTGCCGCGTTCTACCTTTCCATTTTTCCTCTTCTCAAGTGTGGAACGATCTGCATGCCGACCTTGATGCACTAGAACGACCACTGCATGCATCGCGGCAGGGCGTTGATTGGGCATGCATGAGAATTTGGTTAGTCCTGCCTTCGGTCGCTGCGTGCTGTCGCTCAACAGTGGCATGGCGGCGCTTGACGACAAGTTTGCCGGCAAAGTGCTGATGGTAACCATCAACGGCGACCGGCCTCCCGTCTCGCCAGACGACCTTGTCAAATCTCTTGGCATTGCGCACGACATCCAAATAAGTGACTTGATCGTCAAAGTCTGTCCGCCACCGGCTGATTTCTTCGTCAGGTTCCGGACAACTTTCGACTGCAGACGTGTGTTCGAATCTTCCCGGCGTTTGTTCTGCGATGGCGCGCTGGTGAGCTTTGATCGGTGGCACCCAGGATGGGGCTCAGTGCCCTCTGAGCTTGAGTTTTTAACAAAGCTTACCTTCCACGACATGCCTCGATGTGCTTGGAACAGCGAGTTCATGAACGAGCTTATCAACGACCTTGGAGGTGAGCTCGTAAGTATGTTTGTTCCTCCAGACAGCTGGGTTTTGACGGTTATGGCATGGATGAAGAAGCCGTCCACCATACCGAAGGTGATTGGTGTTGAGATACCGGTGCAGGAACCAGGGTTGTACTATTTGTTGCCACCAAGGCTGCCGTGGACCACGTTAGGGATGTACCTGTATCGAGTGTTCGTGCATGTCGAAGAAGTGGTCAATCCATCAATTGAAGTCCTGCCACTGCCGCTGGTGCCAGAGTCCGTCAACGACGTCCATTACAGGAGTCAACGTCAGACTTTCCCCGCGTTGCTCGGAATGATGGATGGCACAGGGCCTACTCCATCGCGCGGCGGAGGCCACTGCTTCTTTGGGAGAAGAGGCAGGGCTGACTGCCTGGATGTGCTCTAATTTGAGGTAACAACTGAATCTTGTCAGATACTAGTTAAATCCGAGCTATGGGTGTGAAGCACTGATATGCTAGTACATTTGATTGTGACATGTTCTAATTTTGTACCTAAACTTTTTTAGAAAGGGATGTACGTCAACTCAATGTGCTAGCAGAACTTATTGTGTTGTCTGTATGTTTTCTTTGCACAACATTCAAGATATTTCCCCGTCATTGATAAAGACGATGAACCGTTATGTACGACTTCGTTGGTTTCAACATAGCCCTTCCCATAGCGATCCACTGCTTCCATCCTGATTGTGCCGCCTATGTGAAATTTTTGTATGCAAGTTCAGTGTGTTATGATGTTCTATATGATTGTGTACACTATATAAGTTTTTACTGAGCATCAACAATGCATATGGCTGAAAGATGTATTTACAAGCATCGACCGATGGGTCTCTCTATTTCTCTCTCTCTCTCACACACACACGCACACACACGCGCACACGCACAAGTGGGACCAGTTGAATTATTTATTAGCTCATGACAGCTTTTAATTAGGTTCCACTGTAATCTAACTTTTTTCTTAAGTTATTAATTTAGCTCAGTGACTTCAAAAAGTTGTACAGAAGCCTTGTTTGGGCCTTTCCGGCGTCGCTGAAAGTGAGTTGAGTAACCATGTTAGGTTGTACTGTACTACCCAGGCCTTTTTTCAACATCAGTAATGCAACTGGGCCGACAGTTGTACACAATATCCGGGTCAACTTGTTATTCTCCGCCCCGCTGGGCTGCAAACTTTCCTATGAGGTATGCATTAGGCTTAACAATAAAATGGACTTTAACAAATAATAAATGGGATGTAATTATAATAACTGGATAGTTACTATGCACCAAACACGTAATTAGTTTGAAAAATATATTATTTTTGGAATTTGAAAACTTTAATTTCATTACTTGTTGCGCGCGCAATATTTCATTGGATTTTAATGTAATACAACTTTATTTTGAAATTATATTTAACCTGACTAGAAATTTCGGATAAAAATATTTCGGATCCCGTCAAAATGTGGGAATTTTTTTGAATTCTGTTTTGAGCGGTTGTTTGAAATTATTAATCGTTGTCCTAGCTAGAAGTTGGGTTGTACTTTTAACAAACTGTAAATGGGCTATAGTTAATTCCATTAGAATTAAAAAATGGGCTGTACATTCTTACAAATCGCAAATGGGCTATATGTTCTCTGCCAAATTCGAGTTGTGGGCCTACTAAGTTGACGCGTACCGAGGGCTTTGTCAACTTAGTCAATATAAACGATTCTAGCTGCAGTGATCGTACGATGTCCATCCAACGGCCGTAGTGCTTCTTCAACCTCTGGTCTTCTTGCTCTAGCCGCCCAAAGCAGCACCGGTTGTGTCGCATGCTCCTGCCTCCCGTGGCCGGCTGTGATGCCGCTGAGGCCTCACCGCCCCGTACTACTCCCACCGCTGGCCAGGCCATCCCTCTACTCACCCACACCCCCTGTTATTCCGCGGCAACGACAGCCTCACACCGCAGCCGAACCAGTGAACCCTCGTACTCCTCTCCGCATGGGCTTCCACTGCTGCGTCTTCCCCGACTCCGCGTAGTCCCCTTCCTAGGCCTCGCCGTCATCCAGACCACCGCCCTGGTGCTATCGGCGCGGCGTGGTCAACATGGTCAACGACCGACTTCCATCGGAAGAGTACTGTACGTGGAGAGGCTGGCAGCTGGGTCCAGGCGGCCGCAAGGAAGTGCCTCCTTATTACACGCAAAATAATTATTCCTCCACCTGACAGTAGGGACCCACCGGACGGGCCACCTTATTTCGCAAAAAAATGTTTCCCCCCTGACTGCTGGGACCCACTGGATGGGCCAGCGTATTTTGCGAAAAAAACGTTCCCCCCGCTGTCAGCTTGGACCCACCGAAAGTGCCTCCTTATTACGCACAAAAAAATGAATACTCCCCCTGCTAGATGGGACCCACCATGTTGGGAGGCTGACTTGTGGGCCTACTAAGTTGACTGGGACGGGGGCCTTTGTCAACTTTAGTCAATATGAACGATTCTAGCTCCAGTGACCGTACGATGTCCATCCAACGGCCGTAGTGATTCTTCAACCTCTGGTCTTCTTGCTCTAGCTGCCCAAAGCAGCGCCGGTCGTGCCGCATGCTCCTGCCTCCCGTGGCCGGCTGTGCTGCCGCGGAGGCCTCACCGCCCCCTACTATTCCCACCGCTGGCCAGGCCCTGCGGCAACGGCAGCCTCACACCGCAGCCGAACCAGTGAACCCTCGTAATCCTCTCCGCGTGGGCTTCCACTGCCGCGTCTTCCCCGGCTCCTTGTCGTCCCCTTCCTAGGCCTCGCCGTCGTCCACCGCCCGGTGCTCTTGGCGCGGCGTGGTCAACATGGTTAAGGAACGACTTCCATCGGACGTGGACTGTACGTGGAGAGGCTGACAGCTGGGTCCACGGCCGCAGCAAGGAAGTGCCTCCTTATTACACGGAAAATAATGATTCCTCCACCTGACAGCTGGGACCCACCGAATGGGCCACTGTATTTCACGAAAAAAACGTTTCCCACTGACTGCTGGGACCACTAGCTAGATCTTCGCATGCAAGGAAGTGCGTCCGGGCAAAAAAACAATTCGCCCCCCTGACTGCTGGGACCCACCAGCTACATCTTCACAGGCAAGGAAGTGCCTGACAGTCGGGACCCACCTGGTCGAAGCGTACGTAGCATTGTCATTCTGGTCGCGAACGTGTACGTACATATATACTGGTGGATGTAGAGGCACGCACGTGTCGTAGTAGAGGCGCGTACGTGTCGTAGTAGAGGCGTGCACGTAGCATGTACACATATGTACAGCGGCCAGGGTGCAAGAAAGAAAATACGGCCACATATGTGTACATACGGGCGGGGTCTCGAACGGCTACTCGCGCATACGTACGACCAAGGCTCGTGTACATGGCTGGATCGGAATGAATAAACAACGTCGTCGTCGTGTTCATGGGGAGGCAACGGAATGCGTCGTGTTCATGGGGAGGCAACGGAATGCGTCGTGTTCATCGGGAGGCAACAGAACGCGTGGGAGCCAACCGGCTGGGTCGGAACGGAATGCGTGGTCGTGTTCATCGGGAGGGCTTGGGCGGAACAGGCGATGGAAACGAGGCCTGGCGTACCGCACAACGGAGGAAACGGACCTCCTACGTTCGGAAGGGGTCCTGTTGATCGGAAGGGGTCTGGCGTACCGCAAAACGGAGGAAACGAACCTCCTACAGTCAAAACAGGGGTCCTGTTGATCGGGAGGGGTGTGGCGTACCGCAAAACGGACGAAACAGACCTCCTACGGTCGAAATGGGGGTCCTGTTGATCGGGAGGGGTGTGGCGTACCGCAAAATGGACAAAACGGACTTTTGTTGGAGCTCTACAGTCGAAATGGGGGTCCTGTTCATCGGGAGGGGTGTTGCGTACCGCAAAACGGGACTCCACGGGATACTGTTCATCTCCACCGTTGACCTCCTCCAGCCTCCACAGGCTACCGTCGACCTCCTCCAGCCTCCACGGGCTCATGTTCATCCAGCCTCCACCGCGCGCTACTCCACCTCTAGTGTTCAACCACCCCTCCATGGGCATCCCTCCATCGTCTACTATTCATCCAGCCCTCCACACCATGGGTTCCTGTTCAACCACCCCTCCACGGGCACCCCTCCACCGTCTACTGTTCATCCAGCCCTCCACCACACCACGGGGTCCTGTTCATCCAGAGGCAACGCCACCGCTCACTGTTCATCCAAACCCCCCGCAACACTCACTGTTCATCCCAGAGGCAGCATCGATCGGCTTCACTTAGCAGCAGTAGCGAAGGAATCGCTCGATCGGGTTCAGTTAACAGCCATCGATCGATCGCTCGGGTTCAGTAACGCCTAGCCTGCAGTGCAATCGCTCGGGTTCAGTTAGATCCCAACGCCTCGCTCGGGTTCAGTTAGAGCCAACGCCTCGCACACACGTGTGTACGTGTATGAGAGAAACACGCATCGCTCGGCCCCCGACCTCCCACCGTAACCGGGAACTCCCCAAAATTTTCCTCCCCCTCGCTTCTACCACGGTTTTTTCCGTCATGGACGGACCAAAGAATGTCATGCAGCTGCGTCTCCGGCCCGCCCAGGATGAAAAGCCCATCTTCTGTCATGATTTTTTGTCATAGAAGTAGGAGCCCACCACATCTATGATGATACAGGGTTTTGTCACAATTATCGTCATAGAAGTGTCATATGTATGACAGAATTTTTTTCGTTCGGCCCAAAATGTCACGGATGTGTCTTTTTTTGTAGTGGTAGTCAATATAAACGATTCCAACTATAGTGACCATACGATGTTAATCCAATGGCCGTGCTGCTTCCTCAACCTCTGGTCTTCCTGCTCAAGATGCCCAAACCAGCGCCGGTCGTACTACCTGCTCATGCCTCCCGTGGCCAGATGTGTTGCGCGCAGGCCTAACCACCGCACACTACTCCCATCGCTGGCCCGGCCATCCCTCTATGCACCCACATTTCCTGTTATTCTCTGGCGATGGCAGACAAACCAATAAACCCTCGCACTCCCCTCCGTGTGGGAAACAACTACTGAGTCTTCTCCTGCTCTGGGTTTTTCCCTTCCTAGGCCTCGCCGTCGTCCACCGCCTTGGTGCTCTCGGCGCGGCGTGCTCAACGTGGTCACGGAACGACTTCCATCGAAGAGGACTGTGCACGGAGAGATTGACAGTTGGGTCCATGGCCGCAGCAAGGAAGTGCCTCCTTATTACGCGCAAAAGAATGATTTTTCCACCTGACAGCAGGGACCCACCGGAAGGGCCACTGTATTTTGCGAAAAAAGTCCCCCCCGATAGTTGGGACCCACCAGCTACATCTTCGCATGCAAGGAAGTGCCTCCTTATCCTCCTTGACAGCTGGGACCCACCCGGTCGAACCATACGTAGGGTTGTTTGTCTGGATGCAAACGTGTATGTACATACTGGTCGATCGGTAACTCTGAAGTGACGAACCATGGCCGAGTAAGCAGCGGCACGTGTAGTAGTAGAGACCCGGACATAGCAGTACAGGCAGCCCAGTCTAAACCATGTACACATACTTATGGCCACAAGCCAAAAAATATGGCCACGTACATACATACGGACAGGGTGTCGAACGCCTACTCGCAGATACGTACGGCCAGGGGCCATGTACATGGAGAGGCAGCGGATGGCATCAATGGTGTCCTGTTCATCGGCAGCCAAATGGCTGGGTCAGAATGGAGAAACTGCATCGTGTTCATCGGGAGGCAACAAAACACATCGTGCTCATTGGGAGCCAACCGGCTTGGACGGAACAACCGAAACAGGCCTGGCCTACCGCAGAACGGAGGAAACGACCTTCTGTTCGACCGCCTATGGTCGAAACAGGAACCTGTTCATTGGGAGGGGTTTGGCATACCTCAAAACGGAGGAAACAGATTTCTGTTCGAGCTCCTACGGTCGAAATGGGGTCCTGTTGATCGGGAGGGGTGTGGCGTATCGCAAAACAGAGGAAACATACTTCTGTTGGAGTGCCTATGGTCGAAACGGGGTCCTGTTCAAAGGGAGGGGTGTGGCGTATCGCAAAACAGGACTCCACGGGCTACTGTTCATCCACCGCGACCTTCCTCCTGCCTACACCAGCTACTGTTCATCCACGGGCTACTGTTCATCCAGCCTCCATCGGCAACTATTCAACCAGCCCTTCACAGGGTCCTGTTCATCCACCCTAACCGGCTCGGGTATGGCGGCCTCCTCGGGGTCCTGTTGATCAAACGACAATGGCCTACTACCACGGGGTCTTGTTCATCCTACCCCAACCGGCTCGGGTGTGGCGGCCTCCTCGGGTCCTGTTCATCCAGCGGCAACGGCCTACTACCACGGGGTCTTGTTCATCCAACCCCCACTAGGAACTATTCATCCAACCCCCAACAACGGTCACTGTTCATCAAGAGGCAGGTTTGATTGGCTTCAGTTAGCAGCAGTAGAGAAGGAACCGCTCGGGTTCAGTTAACAGCAAAGGGATCGATGCTCGGTTTTAGTAACGTAGCTACTGCAATCGCTTAGGTTCAGTAAGAGAACGCCTTGCTTGCCTTTCTCATAATGATCAATCCATGCTCGACACTTCTTGTACTAGTTCTTTTATGAAGAAGACTATAGAATAAAGATGGGATCTTTTGAAAGAATTAAACGTGGCTCTAAAGATTGGGAGCTCGAAGAAGCTAAGGAGTCAGGTATAAAGCTTGAGTTTGGTTGTGTTAAAACTTTTATGGATATCGATGCTTTTCATAATTTTAGCACTAAATATGGACTAGACTCTCAGATAGTAGCTTCTTTCTTTGAATCATTTGCTACTCATGTTGATCTCCCCAAGGATAAGTGGTTTAAATATCACCCTCCCATTGAAGTAAAAATAGTAGAACCCATTGAAGCTAGAGAAGAAAGTACTACTTATAATGTTGATTCAGATATTCCTACTGATTACATTGAGAAACCACCTTTTCCTACTAGGATAAAAGATGCTAAAGCTTCAACTATGGTTCGCAAAATTTATACAAGAACACCTACACCCTATGAACAAATTAATATTGAACCTCATGTTGCTATGGTTAGATATCTCCTGGTCGATAACATTGATGGGCATGTTATTTACTTCTGTGATGAAGCTACTAGAATTGCCAAACCCGATACTAAAGATAAAAATAAACCTATTGTTGGCATGACTGTTGTCTCTATTTGTAACGCCGACGATGCGGCTATAGCTCCCACGTGTCGAGGCATGACTTAGAGGCATAACCGCATAGTGGTTTTGTCACAAGAAGGGTCATCTTCACAACATCCCATGTAATGAATAAGAAAGGGATAAATAGAGTTGGCTTACACTCACCACATCACACAATATTCAAATAAGTCATACATCAACATAATACACTCATAGTCTAATAACGGACAACCAAATGAAAAAGAAGATGACCCAACTGCTAGATCCCCAATCGTCCCAACTGGGCTCCACTACCGATCATCAGGAAAAGACACGTAGTAACGACCAAGGTCCTCGTCGAACTCCCACTTGAGTTCGGTAGCATCACCTGCACTGGTGTCATTGGCACCTGCAACTGTTTTGGAAGTATCCGTGAGTCAGGAGGACTCAGCAATCTCACACCCACGAGATCAAGACTATTTAAGCTTATGGGTAGGATAAGGTAATGAGGTGGAGCTGCAGCAAGCACTAAGCAAAATATGATGGCTAGCATACGCAAATAAGAGTAAGATGAGAAGCTACGCAATGGTCATGAAGCTAAACGTGATCAAGAAGTGATCCTGAAACTACTTATGTTCAAGCATAACTCAAACCATGTTCACTTCCCGGACTCCACCGAAAATAGACCATCACGGCTACACACGCGGTTGATTCATTTTAATTAAGTCAAGTGTCAAGTTTTCTACAACCAGATATTAACAAATTCCCACCTGCCACATAACCACGGGCACGGCTCTCGAAAGTTTATACCCTGTAGGGGTGTCCCAACTTAGCCCATCACAAGCTCTCATGGTCAACGAAGGATATTCCTTCTCCCAGAAAGACCCGATCAGTCTCGGAATTCCGGTCACAAGAAATTTTGACAATGGTAAAACAAGACCAGCAAGACCGCCTGATGTGCCGACAAATCCCAATAGGAGTCACACATATCTCGTTCTCGGGGCACACCCGCTGGTTGTTGGTGTTCTGCTTTCACCCTTCGGCGGGCATCACATTCATTCACGAATTGAGCAATATCTCGCTTCATTCGAGTCCACCAATACAACTGCTTGAGGTCATGGTACATCTTCGAATAGCCTGGATGAATGGAAATGAGAGAATTGTGCGCTTCGTACATTATGACCTTCCTTAGATCACCTTTAGGAACCACAATCCGGTCCTCGAAGAATAAAGTGTCTTTGTCATCAATGCGATAGCACTTGTATTTGGATAGGCCCTTGGAAATACCAGGTTTCACCTTCTTCACCTTGGTATCAAGGATTTGTGCCTCACGAATTTGATCTTCCAAAGTAGGAGTGACTTGAAGGTTGGCAAGAAAACCTTGAGGAACAACTTGGAGGTTGAGTTGGCGGAAAGCCTCATACAGATCCGGTTGGAATGGCTTGAGAATTAAGCTGTTGCAATAAGACTTTCTGCTCAAAACATCTGCAATCACATTGGCCTTGCCTGGAGTATATTCAATGCTTGGATTGTACTCTTGAATCATTTCGACCCATCGAGTTTTCCTGAGGATGAGGTTGGGTTGAGTGAAGATGTATTTGAGGCTCTTGTGATCTGTGAAAATGTCCACTTGCCTTCCCAACAAGAGATGTCTCCATGTTATTAATGCATGGACAACTTCCGCCAAATCAAGATCGTCAGTGGGGTAGTTTCTTTCATTGGGCTTCAACTGACGAGAGGTATAAGACACAACTTTCTTCTCTTGCGTTACCACAGCGCCGAGACCTTGCAACGAGGCATCATAGTAAACTTCGAATGGCTTGGGTTCATCAGGAGTCGTCAAGATAGGAGCTAAGAGTTGCTTATCTTTAAGAGTGTTGAAGGCAACGCCACACTCAGGAGTCCAGACATACTTGACATGCTTCTGGAGGAGGTTGGAAAGAGGCTTTGTAATCTTTGAGAAATTCTCAATGAATCTTCGGCAATAGCTTGCAAGTCCAAGAAAACTGCGGAGCTGCTTGACATTCTGAGGAGGTTTCCAATTCACAATTGCAGAAACCTTTTCCAGATTAACATCAGTGCCCTTGGTGGAGATGATATGACCAAGATAAAGAACTTCATCAAGCCAAAACTCACATTTGGAAAACTTTGCATAGAATTGATACTCTCTGAGCTTGTCGAGCACCAATCTCAAATGTTTGGCATGATCCTTCTTATTCTTGGAGAAGACCAAGATATCATCGAGATACACCAGGACGAATTCATTTGTGTAGGGGTTGAAGATGAAGTTCATCATGCGAGAGAACGTTGGAGGAGCATTGACAAGGCCAAAAGACATGACAGTATATTCATAAGAACCAAAGCTTGTCCTGAATGTTGTCTTGGGAATATCTTGTTCACGAATGCGAATCTGATGATAACCCATACAGAGGTCAAGGTTGGAGAATACGTTAGCACCTTTAAGTTGCTCGAAAAGCTCATTGATGTTGTGAAGTGGACACTTGTTCTTTATAGTCTTCTTGTTGAATGGACGGTAATCGACGCAAAGTCGGTCCGTGCCATCCTTCTTCTGGACAAAAAGAACACCACAACCCCACGGAGATGAACTCGGTCTGATCAAACCCAGACGCTCTTGTTCATCGAGCTGTTTCTTCAATTCCTTCAGCTCCTTTGGCCCAAGCTTATATGGACGCTTGCAAACGGGTTCCGTACCAGGCTCAAGATCGATAATGAATTCAACTGGCCGGTGAGGAGGAATTTCCGGAAGCTCTTTTGGAAAAAATTCTTGGTACTCACAATCGACTGGAATCTGAGAAATTGCATTTAGCTCGCCCTTCTCATTGAGATAAAATAGTCGAATGGTTTCATCCTGAGCGGCATAGATGATCACATCCTCAGAAGAGTGCGTCAACATAATCTCCTTGGCAGCACAATCAAGTTGAGCCTTGTGCTTAGAAAGCCACTCCATGCCGAGAATTGGATCAATATCCGAGTCACCAAGAACAATTGGAGAAGACAAAAATTTATAGTTGCCCATCTTGATACCAGCATTCGGAACCAACATGCTAGAGCTCAAACGCTTAGCTGGAGAAACAACTTGCAATGCTTTAGGTAATGCCTCTATGTCAAAATTGTGCTTCGATGCAAATGGATGTGACATGAAGAATGTGATGCAGCAGAATCAAATAAGACTTTTGCAGGAATATCATTAACTGGAAGATTACCCATGATCACTTGAGAAGAATCCTCTGCTTGAGCTGCATTTATCATGTTCACCATTGCAGACTTGGGATTATGCTTGACCACTGCATTGCTTGAAGATCTCACAGGAGGAGGAGGCGGAAGGCGCCTTTGGTTGAAGCACATGTTTGCAAAGTGACCTTTCTGCTGACACTTGTTGCAAGTCACCTCTGAGAGCGGACGATGATAAGGAGCACTTAACCTTGGAGCTTGAGTCTGAGACTTGTTCTGATAGCCTGGGTTGGGTGGGTGGGGAGATCCATGTCCACCTTTGTTCTTCTGCTGGTAGGGCTGACGAAATGAAGGAGGAGGAAGCCAGAACTTCTGTTGCTTAGCTGCCACTTGTGAGGAAGAAGAAGACTAGACTGCATCCCTGATTCTCTTCTTAGAAGCCTCACACTTGAGCTGAGAACCTTCTTGCTTGAGGGCCATGTTATAGAATTGATCAAACTTAGTCAGCTCAACAAGAACAAGAGCTAACTGCAGATCTTCTTTAAGGCCACCCCTGAAGTGATAGATCATGCTCTTTTCATCAGGAATATCCTGCCTTGCGAAGCGAGCAAGTTTCTGAAACTGGATGTTGTATTGGTACACGTACATGCTTCCTTGCTTGAGATTGCGGAACTCCTCATGCTTTCTCTCAGCAACACTTGTTCGAATATGATGAGCTTTAAAGTCTCGGGAGAAATCATCCCAGGTAATCACACGACCTCCTCTGGAATCTTTGTATTATTGATACCAATCAGCAGCTTGGTCCTTGAGCTGAAAAGAAGCGAACTTGACTTAGTCCTCAGGCCTGACATTGCTACATTCAAAATGCTTGCTGATGTCCACGAGCCAATCATCGGCGTCTGTGGCCTCGGCACAGTAGCTAAAAGACTCCGGCTGATTTGCAAGGAACTGGTTGAGGTTAGAAAACTGAGGCTGATTGTGGAAATTCCCTTGGCCTTGATTCCCTTGATTTCCTTGGCCTTGGTTGCACTCTTGCAAGAGTTGCAAAAGCATCTGGGCATTGGCGTTGGTGGCTGCCATGATAGCTTGCCATGCCTCCGGAGGCGGAGGTGGAGGGTTCTCCTGACTCCCTTCATTGCGTTCCGGATTCAGACGCGTTGGAGGAGCCATCCTAAAGAGGGTGACATCCGTTAGAATCTTGATAGACAAGCTGAATCAATGGATAGAAATTGCAACATATAGCCTTCATGATAAACATTCGAACAAGAATGGACGAATGAATTCCCAAAGTTAACATCACACATCCATTAAGTTGAGAAGCCACTTAGATAAAGGTTGATGAATGAAACAACAAGGTATGACTGGAACAAATAAGTGGTAAGGATTACCCAATCACAAACCAAATATCTGCGGGAAGAATAACTAGAGCTACTTGAGTTCCCACCTATAAACCCCCGAAACTTTCTCGTTATGCAATCTGGTGTTGGGGATACAGGGAGGCACAATATATATCACACAACTAACAAGCCCTAGGCTCCAACTGTATCCATCCGCCAACACATAACCAAGAAACCTTTGGAAATCGTGTACCTCAACCTTTGAAAAGCATCCGTTATACGAGTTATGGCAATACTCCCAAACTCCCGCCCCAGTACTGGGCGGCGTCGAGGTTATCTCACCAACAACTGCATAAAAGAGATTTTCGATGTCGGCAAACTCAGGTATTCTAGAACTGCAACGATAAAATTCTGACGACAACACCTAAGAGATCAACTCCCCAGGACACTGCCACAACCCCTAAATGTCATGAGGCACCAAGAACAATGTTCTCTTCACAAGAATATCGGAACGATCCCAAGATACCCGTGTGATCCCAAAAAAAATTCATGGAATTTGAGGAGAGGAAAGACAAAACATCTACGTTAGGAGGCCTCACCAGAGCGACAAAGGGACTGAGGAGTAAAACATTATATATAATCCTAAGACTCAAAACATTTTTGTTCGAGACTCAACAACGTCAACAATTCGATCAAGCAGAGGGCTCCTAAGTTGGGGATGGCTCTGATTACCAACTTGTAACGCCCACGATGCGACTATAGCTCCCACGTGTCGAGGCATGACTGAGAGGCATAACCGCATAGTGGTTTTATCGCAAGAAGGGTCATCTTCGCAACATCCCATGTAATGAATAAGAAAGGTATAAATAGAGTTGGCTTACACTCGCCACGTCACACAGTATTCAAATAAGTCATACATCAATAGAATACACTCATAGTCTGACTACGGACAACCAAATGAAAAAGAAGATAACCCAACGGCTAGATCCCCGATCGTTCCAACTGAGCTCCACTACCGATCATCAGGAAAAGATACGTAGTAATGTCCAAGGTCCTCGTCGAACTCCCACTTGAGTTCGGTAGCGTCACCTGCACTGGTGTGACGCCCGGATATTTAAGCTACAGTAAAACTCTCCTAATGATGCCATGTCATATTTGATTACTATTGCTAAACTTTCGTTAGTTCAAACCGATTCAAAATCAATTCAAAAAAAATGGCAAACAACAAAAGTGTTTAAAAGTTGAAACAAAAATGTTCGGTGGTTGCCGAATATTACGAGGGTAATTATAGTGCAGCAAACATATTTTTAGAAAATGCCTAAATGATTTAAAATGGAATAAAACAGAAAAGTAAATAAGTAAAAGAAAAGAAAATACAAAATAGAAAGAAAAAAAATAAGACAGAACTCCCCCGCGGGCTCCGGCCCAGCAGGCCACAGCCCCACTGGGCCAACCCCCCAGGCCCAGCCGGCCGGCCCCCCACCCTCTCCATAACCCCCCCGAAACCCTAGTCTTTCCCCCCCATCGCCCCACTCGCCCCACGTTCCCCACTCCTCTCTCCTCCTTCCCCCTGGATCTGGATCGAGAGGATCCCAATCCCCTCGCCCCTCTTCCCCGCGCGCCCATCGCCGCCTGGACCGCGCCGGCGCCCGGAGCTCCCCTGCCGGTCTGCTTCCTCCTCCCCACGCCGGACCTCCTCGTCCTCCTCCCCGAGTCGCTCCCCGCGCCCCGTTGCCCAGTCCCTACGACACCCAGTGAGGCCCCCCTCCTTTCTCCGCGCCCCGCCCCTGTCCCTGCGTCGCTGCGCACGCCGCTCGGGGCCGCCCGCTGCTGCCTTCCCCGCAACCCCCTGCTTCGTTCTTCGCCGCACCACCCACCCTCGTCGCGCCCGGGACCACGCCTCCCCAGTGCCCCTCTGCCCCCTGCGGCCACCAGTGCGCGCCCGCACGCGCCTGCGCGCCCGGCGCCTGCATGCGGTCGCCCAGCGTGTGCGCAGCACCGCGCCTTGCGCCCGCCTCCATCACGCCCCGCTCACCCCCTGCTGCAAGCCCCGCTCCACCTCGCGCGCGCTCGCGTCCTACGCGCGTGACCGCCCAGGCCCGGCTCTCCGCGCCGCTGCTCCCCGCTGCCCCCACCGTCTGCCCTGCGCCGCCGCCCCTGCACATGGCCTCGCCGCACCCGGGCAAGCCTCCCTGGCCGCGGACCCGTGCTCCCCACTGCGACAGCTCCTCCCCAGCAAGCGCGCGCCCATGCTGACCATGCCCGCGGCCACCCCTCTCCGTCAACGCCTCGCCGCGACCGGCATCTCCCTTGGCAGGTGCCGTGGCCGCCGGCGCCCTGCTGCGCCGGGTCAGGGGCTCCGCCCGCTAACGGGCACCCCACAGCGCCCCTGCACCCACGCACCCATTCGCCTGCAAGCCCCCTGCCTATGACACAGGGGCCCCACCATGAGAACGTTTTGCAAAAAAAAGAATTAAATAAATAATAAGTAAATATAAATAATTAAATATAAATAATTAAATATAAATAATTAAATAGATAATAAAATTAACTAATTCATTAATTAATTAATTAATTAATCCTATTTAATTAATCTAATTAACTAGTTAGTTTAATTAAACAGTAATTAGATTACTTAACCCCTAATTAGACTAAACAGTGTATGACCAGTGGGAACCACCGTCAGATTGACCCAGTCAACACCTCTGTTGACTGCTGACGTCATGCTGACATCAGCATGCACTATTCTGGATAATGTTGAATTAAGTTAATTAAATAAATTCTAAAAATGATTTAAAACTTTAGAAAATCATATAAAATAAACCGTAGCTCAGATGAAAATACTTTCTACATGAAAGTTGCTCAGAACGACGAGACGAATCCGAATACGCAGCCCGTTCGTCCGCCATGCATCCCTAGCATAGCAAACATGCAACTTTCCCCTCCGGTTCGTCTGTCCGAAAACACAAAACACCGGGAATACCTTCCCGGATGTTTTCCCCCTTCACCGGTACCACCTCGTAACACGTTAGGGCACACCTAGCATCACGCTTTGTCATGTCATGCATCGTCGTGCATTTGTTTGCATTATATTTATTGTTTCTTCCCCCTCTTCTCTCGCTAGACACCGAGACCGACGCCGCTGCTACCCAGTACGACTACGGTGTTGACGACCACTCTCTCTTGCCAGAGCAACCAGGCAAGCCCCCCCTGATCACCAGATATCGCCTACTCTCCTCTATACTGCTTGCATTAGAGTATCACAGCCTATTACTGCATTCCGTTAATCCTATTCTGATGCATAGCCTGTCATTGTTTCTACAACTTTTGATACCTTACCTGCAATCCTAATGCTTAGTATAGGATGCTAGTTTACCATCAATGGCCATACATTCTTGTCCATCTGCCATGCTATACTATCGGGCCGTGATCACTCGGGAGTTGATCACAGGTGTATATCTATACTTAATATATGTTACTTGTGGTGACTAAAGACGGGTCGGCTCATAGGAGTACCCGCGAGTGATTCACAGATTGGGTCTGAAAGGACGTTTGTCCGGATGGCCCTCTGAGTGGATCTTTGTGGCGAAGCGACAGGGTAGGTTGAGACCACCTAGGAGAGAGGTGGACCTGGCCCTGGTCGGCGTTTGCGATTATTTCAAGATAACACGTTTAACGAGATCTTGGTATTTGATCTGAGTCTGGGTACTGGCCTATACGCACTAACCATCTACGCGGGGACAGTTATGGGCACTCGACGTCGTGGTATCAGCCGAAGCCTTCGTGACGTCAGCGACTGAGCGGCACGCGCCGGGTTGGACTGGAATGCCTACTCTTGTATAAGGGAGGCTAGGTCTGCTCATCGGCCGCGTACGCAACGTGCAGGTGTGCAATGGGCGATGGGCCCAGACCCCTGCGCCATAGGATTTAGACCGGCGTGCTGATCTCTCTGTTGTGCCTAGGTAGGGCTGCGACGTGTTGGTCTTCCGAAGCCGGGCATGACCCAGAAAAGTGTGTCCGGCCAAATGGGATCGAGCGTGTTGGGTTATGTGGTGCAGCCCTGCAGGGAAGTTGATCTATTCGAATAGTCGTGTCCCTCGATAAAAGGACGACCCGGAGTTGTACCTTGACCTTATGACAACTAGAACCGGAGACTTAATAAAACACACCCTTCCAAGTGCCAGATAAAACCGGTGATCCCTCTCTCACAGGGCGACAAGGGGAGGATCATCGGTTAGGATTATGCTATGCGATGCTACTTGGTGAACTTACCATCTACTCTCTTCTCCTGCTGCAAGATGGAGGTTACCAGAAGCGTAGTCTTCGAAAGGACTAGCTATCCCCCTCTTATTCCGGCATTCTGCAGTTCAGTCCACATATGATAGCCTTATTCCAGTTCATACCAATGCATACATATGTAGTGTAGCTCCTTTCTTGCAAGTACTTTGGATGAGTACTCACGGTTGCTTTGCTCTCTTTTCCCCCTTCCTATACCCGATTGCTGCGACCAGACGATGGAGCCCAGGAGCCAGATGCCACTGTCGATGATGACTACTACTACTCGGGGGGTGCCTACTACTACATGCAGCCCGCTGACGGTGACCAGGAGTAGTTTAGGAGGATCCCAGGCAGGAGGCCTGCGCCTCTTTTGATCTGTATCCCAGTTTGTGCTAGCCTTCTTAAGGCAAACTTGTTTAACTTATGTCTGTACTCAGATATTGTTGCATCCGCTGACTCGTCTATGATCGAGCTCTTGTATTCGAGCCCTCGAGACCCCTGGCTTGTAATATGATGCTTGTATGACTTATTTTATTTGTAGAGTTGTGTTGTGATATCTTCCCGTGAGTCCCTGATCTTGATCGTACACGTTTGCGTGTATGATTAGTGTACGATTGAATCGGGGGCATCACAAGTTGGTATCAGAGCCGACTGCCTGTAGGAATCCCCCTTCCACACTCCTTGGCCGAAGTTGAGTCTAGACATTACAAAAACTTTTACTAACATGGCTGTGTGCCATATGGGCCCACGTCGCCATCTGGGTGGTATTAGGATCTTTTACTCCTCGATCCTTACTCTGGGACTCTGAACTCTCTCCTACACGGGTTAAACGATTTTACAAACTTTAACATTAGGATCCCGTGACCACGTTCACCCCAAAGTTGGATAAGCCTAGCTATTCATTAGAGTAGTATATTGAGTTATCCACACTGTCAGTTGACTCCTTTGAAACATCTTTGTTTTCAGATGGAACCCACGAGACAGGTCGTGCGCCACACGATGGCCATTAGTGCCTCAGGATCACCTGCTGTGTTGGTTGAGATGATGACCTATCTGGGTTATCGCTGGCACCCTGAGTACACCGTCTATGAGGAATATCAGGACTTCAATCAGGAGCAGTACCATGCCATCGTTCACATCTACTCTCGAGAGTATGACTCCACTACCGTGCTGCACACTACTCATGGTGTTGGAGTGACTATCGACATGGCGGTCCACGATGCTGCTTATGCTGCTCTGACACGTCTTCGTGGAGAGTATCAGGAGTTGGATACCTCCCCCTTCAGGCACATTGCTATCGCATCCGATGTTGGTGCGGAGGGATACTACACTGCTGCCTACTCCACTGTCACCCGAGAGCCCTTCTACCATCAGAACCTAGTTCTGCATGCTGATGGGCTGGATAGAGCTAACCGAGCTCTTCGCCATGAGCTGTACACCACCCGTCAGCACCTGTATCGTGCTCTGACACTGTTGCACCCCTCTGTCCGCTCTGGTGATCTGTCGCGTTCTGCGATCTACCCTTCCAGGACCATGATGCCCCAGGGCGTCGGCTGGCCAGATGTGGGAGGCTACTCTCCTGCACTTGGTCCTCTCCTGCCACCTGCGCATCGGGTTCCGCACCAGAGTATCCACAGACCCCAGGATACTCGCGTGGAGGTCTTCCCTTCGCGTCACTACCAGCTGTCGGGCTACACCTACCTCCGCAGTACCGCGTGGGACTGATGTAGACTTGCTTGTTAGCGTTAGATGCATTCGCCGCGAGCCTGTGTGCCGCCTATGATGTCTTAGTCTATGTACCAAACTCTGTGTACCGAACTCTATGCATGATCTCTTTTGTAAGATATGCCGACTACTATGTAGTATCTATCGTGCTGCTTTCATTGTGCATGTTTCATCATGAATGATTCTTGTCTTTGCAAATTTCTCGATGCTGAACTACCCCTGTTATATATTAGCAGGATGGTTAGACCAGGTGGTCATGGTCGTGGTGGCAACGCCCCACCACCGCCTGAGTACATGGCTGGGATGATGCAACAGTTTGAGCTGAATCGTCAGTTCATGGAGAATATTATGGCTCAGTTTCCTCGCCCCAATATGAACCAGCAGGCAACCCAAGTGACTCTGCAGGATTTCATGCGCCTCAACCCAACCGTGTACCGCAGCTCAACTCAGCCTCTGGATGCTGATGACTGGCTCTATGACATCACCTATGTGATGGAGTCTACTGATGTAGCCCGTGCCAGCTACGTCACCTTTGCTTCTTTCTTCCTGAAAGGACTTGCAGCTCAATGGTGGGACAGCCGCAGGCGTACTCTGCCAGCTGGAACAATCATCACCTGGCCAGACTTCCAAGCTGCCTTCCGTGCTCGCTTCATTCCTCAGGGAGTCATGGACCAGAAGAAGCATGAGTTCCGCAACCTCACCCAAGGCAACAAAACTGTGGAAGCTTATCAGCGGGAGTTTCTGGACTGGTCCTGCTATGCTGAAGAGGACATTGCAACTGATGCACGCAGACAGGAGAAGTTCCGTGATGGCCTTCAAGCTAACATCAAGCTCGCACTTCTAGTGCATGACTTTGTTGATTTCGCCAGCCTGGTGAACAAGGCCATCAATGTCGAAACTGGTCTGCAGGAATACCAGGGCTCTCACAGGCGCAACCATGACACGGGCTCATCTTCGGGCCCGTCCTCGCAGAAGTGCAAGATATGGATTCCCAACAGCATGTACCAGCCAAATGCACCTGCCCCAAGGCAGTCCTATGATGCACCTCGTCTGCCTGCTCCACCAACTAGGCAGCCAAGGCTTCCAGCTCCACCACCCCAAGCTCCTGTTCCCACTCCCAATAATGGTCTGTGCTACAAGTGTGGCCAACCTGGTCACCATGCCAGGAACTGCTATCAAAATCAGAACCAGAATAAACTGGCCCTCCCCACAGCTGGCCGTGGAAGCAACCAGCCTCGCAATAACAATGCCAAGTCTTATGGTCGTGTTCATGCCACCCACGTTGATCTCAATGAAGTTCTAGACCAGCCTACTACCGTAATGGGTACACTCCTCGTAAACTCAGTACCTGCATCTATTTTATTCGATTCAGGAGCATCGCATTCATTCATGTCAGAAGATTTTGCATACAAGCATGACGTTAAATGTGAGGAGATGAACCCTTCGGTATTGGTAAAAACCCTCATGGGACAATGTCAAACCTCACTGGTTGGCATTGATGTCCCTGTGGAAATCGAAGGGCTGGAATTCTATGCCTCTCCCATTATCCTGAAGTCGTCTAACATCGACCTCATTCTGGGAATGGATTGGTTGAAAGCGCATACTGCTTCTATAGTTTGCGCCACTAAGGTCGTCCATCTGCTACACCCTTCTGACGAAATAATAGCGTACCAAGCTCATCTAGTTCAGAACGCCGAGGCACGGCTTTATGCCTTGAATGCTTTGAATGCTGCACCACTCGAGGGCATTGAAAACATTCCCGTCGTTCGTGAATTCCAAGATTTCTTTCCAGAAGAACTTCCAGGGATTCCCCCTGCTAGAGCTGTCGAATTCACCATCGACTTGAAACCCGGCACCACCCCTATAGCTAAACGACCCTACAAGATGCCGCCGCATGAACTCATTGAGCTTAAGGAGGAAATCGACAAATCTCTTGTCAAAGGTTTCATTCGCCCAAGTTGCTCTCCTTGGGGAGCACCTTCTCTCTTTGTTAAGAAGAAGGATGGGACAAACTGATTAGTCCAAGACTATCGTCCTATAAACCAAGCTACCATTCAGAATAAATATCCTCTTCCTCGGATCAATGATCTTTATGATCAACTGGCTGGCTCATCAGTGTTCTCCAAACTCGACTTGAGGTTGGGTTACCACCAGATCCGTGTTCGTGAAGAGGACATCCCAAAAACCGCCTTCGTGACTCGGTATGGATCATACGAGTACACCGTCATGTCATTCGGCTTAACGAATGCTCCCGCCACCTTCTCCCGTCTGATGAACTATATATTCATGGATTACCTCGACAAGTTCGTCGTGGTTTATCTGGACGATATCCTTGTATTTTCCAAGAACGAGGAAGAACATGCTGAACATCTGCGTCTTGTGCTGGAGAAGCTTCGAGAACATCAACTGTATGCTAAGTATTCCAAGTGTGAATTCTGGCTCCCCGAAGTAACCTATCTTGGGCATGTCATCTCCAAGGATGGTATTGCCGTCAACCCTGAACGAGTTCAGGCTATTCTCGATTGGACTCCTCTGAAGAACGTCAAGCAAGTCCGAAGTTTTCTCGGTCTCGCCAGCTATTGCCGTCGATTCGTCGAGAACTTCTCCAAGATTGCCAGGACCCTGACTAATCTGTTGCATAAGGGTGTCAAGTTTGACTGGACAGACAAGTGTCAGGAAAGTTTCCAGGCGCTCAAAGACAAGTTGACTTCTGCCCCAGTGCTTGCTCCACCCGATACTAAGAAGGACTTCATCATTTACTGCGACGCTTCCCGTCAAGGATTAGGCTGTGTCCTAATGCAAGAGCGCAGAGTGATTGCTTATGCCTCTCGTCAATTACGCCCTCACGAAGAAAACTACCCAGTTCATGACCTCGAGCTTGCTGCTGTCATTCATGCACTGAAGCAGTGGCGACATTACCTTCTCGGTAATTGTTGCGAGATCTTCACCGACCACCAAAGTCTGAAGTATCTGTTTACTCAGCCAGATCTGAACCTCTGTCAGCAAAGATGGATGGAGACTATTGCAGACTTTGACGTGGGTATATCCTATACCCCCGGCAAGGCTAATGTAATGGCTGATGCCTTGAGCCGCAAGTCTTACTGCAACCACCTCCAGGTTCACAAAGTTCAGCCCTCGCTTGTCGAAGAATTTAGAAAGTTGAACCTCCATATTGTTCCTCCTGGAGCACTCGCTCCCCCTCCCCGGGAGTTCCGCAAGATGAATCTTCTTGTTTTTACTAAGGGTTCTCTAAATACCGTAGCTGTCGTACCAGATCTCGTAGCTGGTATAAAGACTATTCAAGGTTATGACTTTGAAGTCCATAAGATTAAACGCCATCTAGCAAAAGGAAAGCCCTCATTCTTCACTATCACCGATGATGGCGCCTTGTACTTCAAAGGCCGTCTAGTGGTACCATGTTCGAAGAAAAACCTGGATAAGACTAAAAGGGTTATCCAAGAAGCTCATGATACGCCTCTGTCCATCCATCCTGGTAGTACAAAGATGTACCAGGATATTCGTCAAAGATTCTGGTGGTCTAATATGAAGCTGGACATTGCTCGTTATGTTGCTGAGTGTGACGTTTGTCGCCGTATCAAAGCAGAGCATCAAAGGCCTGCTGGAACTCTGCAACCTATCTCTATTCCTGAATGGAAATGGGACCATGTTGAAATGGACTTCGTCACTGGATTTCCCAAATCGCAGAAAGGTAATGATGCTATTCTTGTCATTATTGACCGGCTTTCTAAAGTTGACATTTTCTGGTGGTCAAAGAGACAATCACTGCTAGTCAGCTTGCTACTCTCTACATGTCCAGAATTGTTTCACTTCACGGTATTCCACTGGTCATCAGTTCAGACCGTGGCAGTTTATTCACTTCAAGATTTTGGGCAAGTTTCCAAGAAGCTATGGGAACTCATCTGTCGTTCAGTATGGCATTTCATCCTCAGTCGCAAGGACAGGTTGAACGTGTCAATCAAGTTCTCGAAGACATGCTTCGAGCTTGTGTAATTTCATTCGGCAAGAAATGGGAGGAATCTCTTCCATATGCCGAGTTTTCTTATAATAATAGCTATCAAGCTAGTCTGAAGATGTCCCGCTTCGAAGTGCTATATGGACGAAAGTGTCGAACCCCTCTGAACTGGTCAGAAACTGGGGAACGTCCACTCTTCGGTCCGGATATTATCCAAAAGGCCGAAGAACAAGTTTGCATTATTCGTGAGAATCTCAAGACTGCTCAGTCACGTCAGAAAATTCAGTATGACCGTCATCACCAAGACATGGTCTATCAACCTGGCGAAAAGGCTTATCTTCGAGTTACACCAATGAAGGGTGCTCACCGCTTCGGGATCAAGGGCAAGCTAGCTCCTTGCTATATCGGTCCCTTCACTATTCTCGAAAGGCGTGGAAAAGTGGCATATCAACTGGAGCTTCCGCCGAACCTTTCTCAGGTTCACGATGTGTTCCATGTGTCACAACTCCGCCGTTGCTTCAAGGATCCAATCCGAGCAGTGGATCATGAAGTGCTCGAATTGCAACAGGACCTCTCCTATAAAGAGCATCCGGTCCGCATTCTCGACCAAGCTAAACGCCGCACACGTCAGAAGGCGATCAAGTTCCTCAAAGTCCAGTGGTCGAATCACTCTGAAGACGAAGCCACTTGGGAACGCGAGGACCGCCTACGTGATGAATACCCCACACTGTTTCCTTCTACCTCCTAAATCTTGGGACGAGTTTTGTTGTAGTGGAAGAGAATTGTGACGCCCGGATATTTAAGCTACAGTAAAACTCTCCTAATGATGCCATGTCATCTTTGATTACTATTGCTAAACTTTCGTTAGTTCAAACCGATTCAAAATCAATTCAAAAAAATGGCAAACAACAAAAGTGTTTAAAAGTTGAAACAAAAATGTTCGGTGGTTGCCGAATATTACGAGGGTAATTATAGTGCAGCAAACATATTTTTAGAAAATGCCTAAATGATTTAAAATGGAATAAAACACAAAAGTAAATAAGTAAAAGAAAAGAAAATACAAACAGAAAGAAAAAAAGAAGAGAGAACTCCCCCCGGGATACGGCCCAGCAGGCCACAGCCCCACTGGGCCAACCCCCCAGGCCCAGTCGGCAGGCCCCCCACCCTCTCAATAACCCCCCGAAACCCTAGTCTTCCCCCCCCCCGTCGCCCCACTCGCCCCACGTTCCCCACTCCTCTCTCCCCCTTCCCCTTGGATCTGGATCGGGAGGATCCTGATCCCCTCGCCCTCTTCCCCGCGCGCCCGTCGCCGCCTGGACCGCGCTGGCGCCCGGAGCTCCCTTGTGGGTCTGCTTCCTCCTCCCCACGCCGGACCTCCTCGTCCTCCCCCCCGAGTCGCTCCCCGCGCCCCATTGCCCAGTCCCTACGACACCAAGTGAGGCCCCCCTCCTTTCTTCGTGCCCCGCCCCTGTCCCTGCGTCGTCGTGCAGGCCGCTCGGGGCCGCCCGCTGCTGCCTTCCCCGCAACCCCCTGCTTCGTTCATTGCCGCACCACCCGCCCTCGCCGCGCCCGGGACCACGCCTCCCCGGTGCCCCTCTGCCCCCTGCGGCCACCAGTGCGCGCCCGCACGCGCCTGCGCGCCCGGCGCCTGCATACGGTCGCCCAGCGTGTGCGCAGCACCGCGCCTTGCGCCTGCCTCCATCACGCCCCGCTCACCCCCCCTATTGCAAGCCCCCTCCACCTCACGCGCGCTCGCGTCCTGCGCGCGTGACCGCCCAGGCCCGGCTCTCCGCGACGCTGCTCCCCGCTGCCCCCACCGCCTGCCCTGCGCCGCCGCCCTTGCACATGGCCTCGCCGCACCCGAGCAAGCCTCCCTGGCCGCGGACCCGTGTTTCCCACTGCGACAGCTCCTCCCCAGCAAGCGCGCGCCCGTGCTGACCATGCTCGCGGCCACTCCTCTCTGTAAATGCCTCGCCACGACCGGCGTCTCCCCTGGCAGGTGCCGTCGCCGTCGGCGCCCTGCTGCGTCCGGTCAGGGGCTCCGCCCGCTATCGGGCGCCCCACAGCGCCCCTGCGCCCGCGCGCCCATTCGCCCGCAAGCCCCCTGCCTATGACACAAGAGGCCCACCATGAGAACGTTTTGCAAAAAAAAGAATTAAATAAATAATAAGTAAATATAAATAAATAAATAATAATAAATAAATAGATAATAATTAAATTAACTAATTCATTAATTAACTAATTCATTAATTAAATAATTAATTAATTAAGTTAATTAATCCTATTTAATTAATTTATTAACTAGTTAGTTTAATTAAACAGTAATTAGATTAGTTAACCCCTAATTAGACTAAACAGTGTATGACCAGTGGGACCCACCGTCAGATTGACCCAGCCAACACCTCTGTTGACTGCTGACGTCATGCTGATGTCATGCTGACGTCAGCATGCACTATTCTGGATAATGTTGAATTACATTAATTAAATAAATTCTAAAAATGATTTAAAACTTTAGAAAATCATATAAAATAAACCGTAGCTCAGATGAAAATACTTTCTACATGAAAGTTGCTCAGAACGACGAGACGAATCCGGATACGCAGCCCGTTCGTCCGCCACGCATCCCTAGCATAGCAAACACGCAACTTTCCCCCTCCGGTTCATCTGTCCGAAAACGCAAAACACCGGGAATACCTTCCCGGATGTTTTCCCCCTTCACCGGTACCACCTCGTACCGCGTTAGGGCCCACCTAGCATCACGCTTTGCCATGTCATGCATCGTCATGCATTTGTTTGCATTATATTTATTGTTTCTTCCCCCTCTTCTCTGGCAAGACACCGAGACCGACGCCGCTGCTACCTAGTACGACTACGATGTTGACGACCACTCTCTCTTGCCAGAGCAACCAGGCAAGCCCCCCCCCCCTTGATCATCAGATATCGCCTACTCTCCTCTATACTGCTTGCCTTAGAGTAGTGTAGCCTGTTACTGCTTGCCGTTAATCCTATTCTGATGCATAGCCTGTCATTGTTTCTACAACTATTGATACCTTACCTGCAATCCTAATGCTTAGTATAGGATGCTAGTTTACCATCAATGGCCATACATTCTTGTCCGTCTACCATGCTATACTATCGGGCCGTGATC
Source organism: Triticum urartu (assembly GCF_003073215.2). NCBI lineage: Eukaryota > Viridiplantae > Streptophyta > Magnoliopsida > Poales > Poaceae > Triticum > Triticum urartu. The sequence continues at coordinate 335,515,386 of NC_053024.1, read as the reverse complement.
ACTTGGGAGTTGATCATGGGTATATATCTATACTTAATATATGTTAGTTGTGGTGACTAAAGACGGGTCGGCTCGTAGGAGTACCCGCGAGTGATTCACGGATTGGGTCCAAAAGGACGTTTGTCCCGACGGCCCTCTGAGTGGATCTTTGTGGCGAAGCGATAGGGTAGGTTGAGACCACCTAGGAGAGAGGTGGGCCTGGCCCTGGTCGGCATTCGCGGTTATTTCAAGATAACACATTTAACGAGATCTTGGTATTTGATCTGAGTCTGGCTACTGGCCTATACGCACTAACCATCTACGCGGGGACAGTTATGGGCACTCGACGTCGTGGTATCAGCCGAGGCCTTCGTGACGTCAGCGACTGAGCGACGCGCGCCGGGTTGGACTGGAACGCCTACTTTTGTATAAGGGAGGCTAGGTCTGCTCACCGGCCGCGTACGCAACATGCAGGTGTGCAATGGGCGATGGGCCCAGACCCCTGCGCCATAGGATTTAGACCGGCGTGCTGACCTCTCTGGTGTGCCTAGGTAGGGTTGCGACGTGTTGATCTTCCGAGGCCGGACATGACCTAGAAAAGTGTGTCCGGCCAAATGGGATCGAGTGTGTTGGGTTATGTGGTGCACCCCTGCAGGGAAGTTGATCTATTCGAATAGCCCTATCCCTCCGTAAAAGGACGACCCGGAGTTGTACCTTGACCTTATGACAACTAGAACCGGAGCCTTAATAAAACACACCCTTCCAAGTGCTAGATAAAACCGGTGATCCCTCTCTCACAGGGCGACGAGGGGAGGATCATCGGTTAGGATTATGCTATGCAATGCTACTTGGTGAACTTACCATCTACTCTCTTCTCCTGCCGCAAGATGGAGGTTACCAGAAGCGTAGTCTTCGAAAGGAATAGCTATCCCCCTCTTATTTCGGCATTCCGCAGTTCAGTCCACATATGATAGGCTTATTCCAGTTGATACCAATGCATACATATGTAGTGTAGCTCCTTGCTTGCGAGTACTTTGGATGAGAAATCACGGTTGCTTTGCTCTCTTTTCCCCCTTCCTATACCCGATTGCTGCGACCAGACGATGGAGCCCAGGAGCCAGATGCCACTGTCGATGACGACTACTACTACTCGAGAGGTACCTACTACTACGTGCAGCCCGCTGACGGCAACCAGGAGTAGTTTAGGAGGATCCCAGGCAGGAGGCCTGCGCCTCTTTCGATATGTATCCCAGTTTGTGCTAGCCTTCTTAAGACAAACTTGTTTAACTTATGTCTGTACTCAGATATTGTTGCATCCGTTGACTCGTCTATGATCGAGCTCTTGTATTCGAGCCCTCGAGGCCCCTGGCTTGTAATATGATGCTTGTATGACTTATTTTATTTGTAGAGTTGTGGTTTGATATCTTCCCGTGAGTCCCTGATCTTGATCGTACACGTTTGCATGTATGATTAGTGTATGATTGAATCGGGGGCGTCACAACTGGTATCATCAGCACCTGCAACTGTTTTGCAAGTATCCGTTAGTCATGAGGACTCAGCAATCTCACACCCATGAGATCAAGACTATATAAGCTTATGGGTAGGATAAGGTAATTGAGGTGGAGTTGCAGCAAGCGCTAAGCAAAACATGGTGGCTAGCATACACAAATAAGAGTAAGATGAGAAGGTACGCAACAACCGTGAAGCTAAAAGTGATTAAGAAATGATCCTGAAACTACTTACGTTCAAGCATAACTCAAACCGTGTTCACTTCCCGAACTCCGCCGAAAAGAGACCATCACGGCTACACACGCGGTTGATTCATTTTAATTAAGTCAAGTGTCAAGTTCTCTACAACCGGATATTAACAAATTCCCATCTGCCACATAACCACGGGCACAGCTCTTGAAACTTTATACCCTGCAGGGGTGTCCAAACTTAGCCCATCACAAGCTCTTATGGTCAACGAAGGATATTCCTTCTCCCAGAAAGACCCGATCAGTCTCGGAATACCGGTTACAAGACATTTCGACAATGGTAAAACAAGACCAGCAAGACCGCCCGATGTGCCGACAAATCCCGATAGGAGTTGCATGTATCTCGTTCTTAGGGCACACTGATAACCCACAAGTATAGGGGATCAGAACAGTTTTCGAGGGTAGAGTATTCGACCCAAATTTATTGATTCGACATAAGGGGAGCCAAAGAATATTCTCAAGTATTAACAGTTGAGTTTTCAATTCAACCGCACCCGAAAGACTTAATATCTGCAGCAAAGTATTTAGTATCAAAGTAATATGGAAGTAACGGTAACGATGGCAAAAGTAACACTAGCAGTTTTGTAGCAATTGTAATAGTAGCAACGGTAAAGTAATTAAGCAAAGATCAATATGTGAAAAGCTCGTAGGCATTGGATCAATGATGGATAATTATGTCGGATGCGATTCCTCATGCAACAGTTATAACATAGGGTGACACATAACTAGTTCCAGTTCATCAATGTAATGTAGGCATGTATTCCGAATATAGTCATACGTGCTTATGGAAAATAACTTGCATGACATCTTTTGTCCTACCCTCCTGTGGCAGCGGGGTCCTATTGGAAACTAAGGGATATTAAGGCCTCCTTTTAATAGAGTATCGGAACAAAGCATTGACACTTAGTGAATACATGAACTCCTCAAACTATAGTCATTACCGGCAGTGGTCCCGATTATTATCACTTCGGGGTTACCGGATCATAACACATAGTAGGTGACTATTGACTTGCAAAATAGGGTCAAGAACTCACATATATTCACGGAAACATAATAGGTTCAGATCTGAAATCATGGCACTTGGGCCCTAGTGACAAGCATTAAGCATAGCAAAGTCATAGCAACATCAATCTCAGAACATAATGGATACTAGGGATCAAACCCTAACAAAACTAACTCGATTACATGATAAATCTCATCCAACACATCACCGTCTAGCAAGCCTACGTTGGAATTACTCACGGACGGCGGTGAGCATCATGAAATTGGTGATGGAGGAAGGTTGATGATGATGATGGCGACGGATTCCCCTCTTCGGAGCCCCGAACGGACTCCAGATCAGCCCTCCCGAGAGAGATTAGGGCTTGGTGGCGGCTTCGTATCGTAAAACGTGATGAATCCTTCTCTCTGATTTTTTCTCCCCGAACGTGAATATATAGAGTTGGAGTTGAGGTCGGTGGAGCCTCAGGGGTCCCACGAGATAGGGGGCGCGCCCCAAAGGGTGGGTGCGCCACCCACCCTCGTGGACAGGGTGTGGGCCCCTGACCTTGATTCTTTCGCCAGTATTGTTTATATTTTCCGAAAATATTCTACGTGAAGTTTTAGGTCATTCCGAGAACTTTTGTTTCTACACAAAAATAACACCATGGCAATTCTGCTGAAAACAGCATCAGTTCGGGTTAGTTTCATTCAAATCATGCAAGTTAGTGTCCAAAACAAGGTCAAAAGTGTTAGGAAAAGTAGACACGATGGAGACGTATCAAATCCCCCAAGCTTAAACCTTTGCTTGTCCTCAAGCAATTCAGTTGACAAACTGAAAGTGATAAAGAAAAACTTTTACAAACTCTATTTGATTTTGTTGTTGTAAATATGTAAAGCCAGCATTCAAGTTTTCAGCAAAGATTATGAACTAACCATATTCACAATAACATTTAGTTCTCATGTTTACTCATATCAATGGCATAATCAACTAGCGAGCAATAATAATAAATCTCGGATGACAACACTTTCTCAAAACAATCATAATATGATATAACAAGATGGTATCTCGCTAGCCCTTTCTGAGACCGCAAAACATAAATGCAGAGCACCTCTAAAGATCAAGGACTGACTGGAAATTGTAATTCATGGTAAAAGAGATCCAGTCATAGTCATACTCAATGTAAACTAATAGTAATGCTCTCCAAAAGGTGCTTTTTAATAAGAGGATGATGACTCACAATAAAAGTAAATAGATAGGCCCTTCACAGAGGGAAGCAGGGATTTGTAGAGGTGCTAGAGCTCGATTTTGAAATAGAGATGAATAATATTTTGAGCGGTATACTTTCATTGTCAACATAACAACCGAGAGATCTGAATATCTTCCATGCTACACACATTATAGGCGCTTCCCAAGCAGAATGGTAAACTTTATACTCCCCCTACCACGAACAAACATCAATCTATGGCTTGTCCGAAACAACGGGTGCCTCCAAATAACAACAATCCTGGGGGAGTTTTGTTTGCAGTTATTTTAATTTAAGCATGGGACTGGGCATCCCAGTTACCGGCCATTTTCTCGTGAATGAGGAGCGGAGTCCACGCCTCTTGAGAATAACCCGCCTAGCATGGAAGATATAGACAACCCTAGTTGATACATGAGCTATTCGAGCATACAAAACAGAATTTCATTTGAAGGTTTAGAGTTTGGCACATACAAATTTACTTGGAACGACAGGTAGATACCACATATAGGAAGGTATGGTGGACTCATATGCAATAACCTTGGGGTTTATGGAAGTGGATGCACAAGCAGTATTCCCACTTAGTACAAGAGAAGGCTAGAAAGAGACTGGGAAGCGACCAGCTAGAGAGCGACAACAGTCATGAACATGCATTAAAATTAATCAACACTGAGTGCAAGCATGAGTAGGGTATAATTCATCATGAACATAAATATCATGGAGGCTATGTTGATTTTGTTTCAACTACATGCGTGAACATGTGCCAAGTCAAGCCACTCAAATCGTTCAAAGGAGGATACCACCCTATCATACCACATCACAACCATTATAATAGCATGTCGGCATGCAAGGTAAACCATTATAAACTCCTAGCTGATTAAGCATGGCACGAGCAACTATAATCTCTAATTGTCATTACAAACATGTTTCATTCATAAGGCTGAATCAGGAATGATGAACTAATCATATTTACAAAAACAAGATAGGTCGAGTTCATACCAGCTTCTCTCATCTCAATCAGTCCATCATATATCGTCATTATTGCCTTTCAGTTGCATGACTGAACGGTGTGGATAATAATATTTGTGCACGTGCATTGGACAAAGCTAGAATCTGCAAGCATTCACTACAAGGGAGAAGACAGGGTAATATGGGGTCTTGGTTAGATCAACAATAATGCATATAAGAGCCACTCAACATTTTCATCATGGTCTTCTCCTCTCGATCCCCAAAGAAAATAAAAGAAACAAAACTATTTACACGGGAAAGCTCCCAACAAGAAAAAGAAGAATGAGAAATCTTTTGGGGTTTTCCTTTTAATTACTACTACTATAGGCATGGAAAGTAAAGTAGCTAAAAGCTAGAACTAATTTTTTTGGTTTTTCTTAAGGTTTTTCAAACACACAAGAAGAATGCTGGAAAAGAAAATAAACTAGCATGGATAGTACAATGAAAAGGTAGGAGCACCGACAACTAGAATGAGTGTGTGAACATGAATGTAATGTCAGTGAGAAATACGTACTCCCCCAAGCTTAGGCTTTTGTCCTAAGTTGGTCTATGGCCACGGCTGGCGTGGCGGATATCCAAAGTTGTAACTGGGGTCGTACTGAGATGCAGCGGCTATTGCCTCACGAGCTGCAGCTTGGAGGCAGATTGCCTCCGTCCTCCTCTCATACTCGTTCGCCTCCTCCCTGGTTATAACATATCTCCCTTTTGTCTAAAAGTCAAAGAAAGCAGGAGCAGGGAGAGCAACATGGACAGTGCGACGTCTGTCAAAGATTAGTCGGTATTGGAGGAATTGTTCATTCCTCTCAACAAACTGATGACGAACCATAGCATTATAATCTACATAAGAGGAGGAAATTCCATATCATTCTCATGTATGGGTATCTCAAGATAATTAGCTACACGGGTTGCATAAATTCCACCAACAAGTCTCCACTTAAACTATTCAGATGCAACCTTCGTGCAACAATAGCCCCCAAGTTATATTGTCTATCACCTAATACCGCACTCTTGAGGAAACTAAGATCTAGAATGCACATTTGGCAAGCCTCATCTTTACCGTTAACGCATCTACCCACGAAGAGAGCAAAATAATGTATGGCAGGAAAAATGAATGCTCCCTATGGTAGCTTGTGTGATTTCTCTAGATTCCCCCATAGTGATACTAGCAAGAAAGTCTTTATATTCAGATTTGCGAGGTTCACTAACATTGCCCAGTGTGGGAGTTTACAAGCAATATTAGAATCTTCTAGGTCCATGGTATATGATTTATCATACAGATCAGATAAAATAGTGTGAGAATTGCGCAAGGATGTAAATTTAAACCTTCTCACAAATGAATCAGTTAGATAGAGGTATTGACGACACTTATCTGACACGAGGCTCTCAAGATCAGAGTTACGCACATACGCATCAAATTCATCCTTCATGCCTGCCTGGACCATGAACTCCTCTGACGGCCATTCGCAAGGCCGCACTTGAGCTTCCCCTGGTAGTTCATTGTTCGGCTCACGTATCGCGAGCCTTGGGCCTTGCTTCCTTGAGGGACCACCTTGGTAAACATTTTTCTTCCTCGAAGAACAACCCCCCAAAGCAGTTTTGTGAAAGGAGCTTTGAGTTAGGAGATCGAAAATGGTAGCAAGATGAGCTAGAACTCGGGTTTGAGCCGGTGTGATGATTTTTTTTGGAGGAAGACGAAGTGTGTGGGTGCAAGAATAAGTGGAGGGGGCCCACGTGGGGTCCATGTGGCAGGGGAGCGCGCCCTAGGGGGGTGGGCTCTCGTGGCCAGGTGGTGAGGCCCCCAGGTGTGTTCTCAGTGCCAATAATTCTTAAATATTCTAGAAAAGAATCATATTATATTTTCAGGGCATTTGGAGAATTTTTATTTTCGGGGTATTTTTTATTGCAAGGATAATTCAAAAAACAGACAGAAAATATTATTTTTACTTTATTTAATCTAAATAACAGAAAGTAAAAAGAGGGTATAGAGAGTTATGCTTTCTAACTTCATTCATCTCATGCTCATCAAAAGGAATCCACTAACAAGGTTGATCAAGTCTTGTTAATAAACTCTTTCCGAATAACATGAAACTGGAGAATTTTCGAATAACACTAAGTTACCTCAATGGGGATATGCACATCCCCAACAATAAGAATATCATATTTCTTCTTGACAGTAGGAAGAGGAAATTCAAAACCTCCAATAATAATTGTTGAAGTTTTTCCAATAGAATTAATACTGTGGACTTGAGGTTGTTTCTCGGAAAGTGTACCGTATGCTCATTACCATTAACATGAAAAGTGACATTGCCTTTGTTGGAATGAATAACAGCCCCTGTAGTATTCAGAAATGGTCTACCAATAATAATAGACATACTATCGTCCCCGGGAATATCAAGAATAACAAAGTCCATTAAAATATTAACACTTGCAACCACAACAGGCACATCCTCACAAATACCGATAGGTATAGCAGTTGATTTATCATCCATTTGCAAAGATATTTCAGTAGGTGTAAACTTATTCAAATCAAGTCTACGATATAAAGAGAGAGGCATAACACTAACACCGGCTCCGAGATCACATAAAGTAGTTTTAACAAAGTTTCTTTTAATGGAGCATGGTATAGTTGGTACTCCCGGATCTCCAAGTTTCTTTGGCATTCCACCCTTAAAAGTATAATTAGCAAGCATGGTGGAAATTTTAGCTTCCGGTATCTTTCTTTTATCAAACTCATACGAAAAAATATAGGTCTAATCATTTCAGCAAAGCGCTCAAAATCCTCATCATCCTTTTTCTTGGATAGTTTAGGAGGAAAAGGCATGGGTTTCTGAACCCATGATTCTCTTTCTTTACCGTGTTTCCTAGCAACGAAGTCTCTCTTATGATAACGTTGATTCTTTGATTGTGGGTTATCAAGATCAACAGCAGGTTCAATCTCTACATCATTGTTATTGCTAGGTTGAGCATCAACATGAACATCATCATTAACATTATCACTAGATTCATGTTCATTACCAGATTGTGTTTCAACATCATAAATAGAAATATCATTGGGATTCTCAAGTGTGTCAATAACAGTTTCACTAGAAGCATGCAAAGTTCTATCATTTTTCTTTTTCTTCTTCTTAGAAGAACTAGGTGCATCAACATTAGTTCTCTGAGAATCTTGCTCAACTCTCTTAGGATGGCCCTCGGGATACAAAGGTTCCTGAGTCATTTTACCCCCTCTAGTCACAACTCTCATAGCATTATCTTTTTTCTTATTATCGAATTCATTGAGCAAATCATTCTGAGCTTTAAGTACTTGTTATACTTGAGTGGTAACCATACAAGCATGTTTACTAATAAGTTTAAGCTCACCTTTAACTCTAGACATATAATCACTCAAGTGTTCAATCATATAAGCATTACGTTTCAATTGTCTACCAACATAAGCATTGAAGTCTTCTTATTTAACCATAAAATTATCAAACTCATCTAAGCATTGGCTAGCAAACATAGTAGATGGGATTTCACCCTTATCAAATCTATAGAGAGAATTTACCTTTACTACCTGTGTAGGGTTATCAAGACCATGTATTTCTTCAATAGGTGGTAAATTCTTAACTCTTTAGCTTTAATACCTTTTTCTTTCATAGATTTCTTTGCCTCTTGCATATCTTCAGGACTGAGAAATAGAACTTCTCTTAGGAATTGTCTTATGAGTTGGTTCAGGAAGTGTCCAATCATTTTCATTACTCAACATATTATTCAATGGCAATTCAGCTTGATCAACAGTTCTTTCCCTGAAAACACAACCAGCACAACTATCCAGGTGGTCTCTGGAAGCGTCGGTTGGTCCATTATAAAAGATATCAAGTATTTCATTTTTCTTGAGAGGATGATCAGGCAAAGCATTAAGTAATCGGAGAAGCCTCCCCCAAGCTTGTGGGAGACTCTCTTCTTCAATTTGTACAAAATTATATATTTCCCTGAAGGCAACTTGTTTCTTATGAGCGGGGAAATATTTAGCAGAGAAGTAATAAATCATATCCTGGGGACTACGCACACAACCAGGATCAAGAGAATTAAACCATATTTTAGCATCACCCTTTAATGAGAATGGAAACAACTTAAGGATAAAGTAATAGTGAGTTTTCTCATCATTAGTGAACATGGTGGCTATATCATTTAATTCAGTAAGATGTGCCACAACGGTTTTAGATTCATAACCATAAAAAGGATCAGATTCAACCAATGTAATTATCTCAGGGTTGACAGAGAAATCATAATTCTTATCGAAAATACAAATAGGTGAAGTAGCAAAAGCAGGGTCATATTTCATTCTAGCATTCAAAGACTTTTCTTTCAGCTTAGATAACAGTTTCTTAAGATCATATCTATCATTGCAAGCTAAAATGTCTCCAGCAATTTCTTCATCCATAACATAACCCTCAGGCACAACAGGCAATTCATATCTAGGGGGAGAATCTTCATCATCACTTTCATCAATATTATCAGTTTCAATAATTTCATTCTCTCTAACCCTAGGAAGTTGTTCATCAAGAAATTCACCTAATGTCACAGTATTATCAAGCATACAAGTATTTTCATCATAAGTAACATGCAAAGAAGAAGTGGCATCATCAATAACATGCGACATATCAGAATAGATAGCAGGTGTAGGTGTCGCAAGTTTACTCAAAATAGAAGGTTAATCAAGTGCAGAGCTAGATGGCAGTTCCTTACCTCCCCTCGTAGTTGAGGTAAAAATCTTGGTTCTTTCATCTCTCAAGTTCCTCATAGTGATCAAAAGATATAAATCCCAAGTGACTCAAAGAATAGAGCTATGCTCCCCGGCAACGGCGCTAGAAAATAGTCTTGATAACCCACAAGTATATGGGATCGCAACAGTTTTCGAGGGTAGAGTATTCAACCCAAAATTATTGATTCAACACAAGGGGAGCCAAAGAATATTCTCAAGTATTAACAGTTGATTTCTCAATTCAACTGCACCTGAAAGACTTAATATCTATAGTAAAGTATTTAGTAGCAAAGTAATATGGAAGTAACGGTAACGGTGGCAAAAGTAACAGTAGCGGTTTTGTAGTAATTGTAATAGTAGCAACGGTAAAGTAACTAAGCAAACATCAATATGTGAAAAGCTCGTAGGCATTGGATCACTGATGGATAATTATGTCGGATGCGATTCCTCATGCAACAGTTATAACATAGGGTAATAGATAACTAGCTCCAGTTCATCAATATAACATAGGCATGTATTCCGAATATAGGCATACGTGCTTATGGAGAATAACTTGCATGACATCTTTTCTCCTACCCTCCCGTGGGACCGGGGTCCTATTGGAAACTAAGGGATATTAAGGCCTCCTTTTAATAGAGTACCGGAACAAAGCATTAACACTTAATGAATACATGAACTCCTCAAACTATAGTCATTACCGGCAGTGGTCCCGATTATTATCACTTCGGGGTTACCGGATCATAACACATAGTAGGTGACTATTGACTTGCAAAATAGGGTCAAGAACTCACATATATTCATGGAAACATAATAGGTTCAGATCTGAAATCATGGCACTCGGGCCCTAGTGACAAGCATTAAGCATAGCAAAGTCATAGCAACATCAATCTCAGAACATAATGGATACTAGGGATCAAACCCTAACAAAACTAACTCAATTACATGATAAATCTCATCCAATGTATCACCGTCCAGCAAGCCTACGTTGCAATTACTCACGCATGGCGGTGAGCATCATGAAATTGGTGATGGAGGAAGCTTGATGATGATGATGGCTATGGATTCCCCTCTCTGGAGCCCTGAATGGACTCCAGATCAGCCCTCCCGAGAGAGATTAGGGCTTGGCGGCGGCTTCGTATTGTAAAACGCGATGAATCCTTCTCTTTGGTTTTTTTTCTCCCCGAACGTGAATACATAGAGTTGGAGTTGAGGTCAGTAGAGCCTCAAGGGGCCCACAAGATAGGGGGCATGCACCCCACCCTCGTGGACAGGGTGTGGGCCCCCTGACGTTGATGCATTCGCTAGTATTTTTTATATATTCCAAAAATATTCTCTGTGAAGTTTTAGATCATTTCAAGAACTTTTCTTTTTGCACAAAAATAACACCATGGCAATTCTACTAAAAACATCGTCAGTCCGAGTTAGTTCCATTCAAATCATGCAACTTAGAGTCCAAAACAAGGTCACGAGTGTTTGGAAAAGTAGATACGATGGAGACGTATCAGACACCGGATGGGACAAGCTACAAGTAAAACCAGCCCTCAAGTTTCCCCGAGGTGGCCCCGCAGGCTGCCCGTTTCCGACCAACACTCAGAGGAGCACTGGCCTGGGGGGTTAAAATAAAGATGACCCTTGAGTCTGCAGAACTCAATGGAAAGTTATAGGTTGTTAGGAAAATGTAAAACCAAGGTTGGGCCTTGCTGGAGGAGTTTTATTCAAAGCGAACTGTTAAGGGAGTCCCATAACCCCAACCGCGTAAGGAACGCAAAATCAAGGAATGTAACACCGGTATGACAGAAACTAAGGCGACAAGAGTGGAACAAAACACCGAGCAAAAGGCCAAGCCTTCCACCCTTTGCCACTTATATAGATGCATTAATTAAAATAATAGATATTGTGATATCCCAACATATCCATGTTCCAACATGGAACAACCTGCATGGCACCTACAACTAGCAACGCTATAAGAGGGGCTGAGCAAAAGCGGTAACTTAGCAAAACAACTATTTGCTAGGAAGGTGGGTTAGAGGCTTGAAATGGCAATATGGGGGGCATGATATAACAAGTGGTAGGTAGCGCGACATAGCGATAGAACGGACAACTAGCAAGCAAAGATAGAAGTCATATCGAAGGTAGTGGTCATCTTGCCTGCAATGTTCTCAGAGTTGTCGAAAGCTTGTTTCTCATTAGCGTACTCAACAGGTTCCTCATTCACGTACTCGTCTCACGGCTCTACCCAAAGCAATAACACAAGAAATGGAAAAACAATCAATCATGGTGCAATGCACAAGCAACATGATGCAAGACATGGCAATATGCAAGGTATGATGTGCAATGCATATGCGTGCTCCAGAAGGTAAAAGGATGATCAAGGAATCAACTTAGAAAACCAAGTATGCCCTGGAAATATGAGGTGATTTCGGTCCAAATCGATATAAGGATCACCGGAAATGGATGCACGGTTTGCAAATGACAAGCAAAACAAGAATGATGCAAAACTACGATTAACAGCATCATAGCACATAGAATGCAACATGAAACTGTGCTACATCACTCCAACATAGCAACAAAGCACATGGCACTAAAGTACACATGAAGATTTACAAATCATGAACACTGATCTCCTACTAGATCACAATATAACAAGCTCAAAATTGTGTGGCAAAAATGCAAATGATAACAGATTCACAGACTTAAGAGGAAATACTAAACATGCCAAAACAACAATATATAGCAATGTTTGGAGCTAGCAAACAACATTCTACAGGAACATATCATGGCAAACAAAGGCATGGCATGCTAGTACTAGACACATACAACAAAACTCCCTTAATTAACTTTACCCAAAGATGCATGGAAAATGATGTGACACCCATGCAAACATGGCAAGTTGTGTGAACAGTTTAAGACTTAGAAGAAAAACAGGACATGGCAGAAACAGATTCATCATAGCAACTTTGCAAGCTTATGCCACTCACCACAAAGCATTTCATGGCATAACAAGGTAATTAACCAACATGAAGTAGGCATATATGTGAAGCTAAACATGGCAAGAGCAAGTTCATAGGGTACATGCATCACTAGCAAAACATGGCAATATTGAATATCAAGTTAACTATCTGTCAGGAATAATATTTAGCAAAAGTAGAGCATCGAAATGACATGATACACTACTCCATAATTACAACCAGAGGCATGAATGGATATATCAATACCACATCTACAAAACACTCTTAATGAACTATCTCAAAATGTACAGGAAAAGGACATAGCAAAATCACTAGGTGTCTGAAAACAACAACATTATGGAGTCTACTTTGCATGCATGTGCTAGTCACCACATAGATCACAAAAATACAAGGCTTGCACCTCTGTAAATATGGCATGATGGAGCTCATAAAATATGTAGATATCAAGCTCATAGGATGCACACACAAAATGCAACGAAAATGACAAATCATCAAGTTCTGTTAACTTCCAGCAAACAACATCAGATAACACCTTCTGCAATCATGATAATGGCATCAATATGGATAGTAACATGCATGCATATGACACTAACATGATGAGCATCACGAGACAAAAATTTTGATATATCATATGCATGAATCGGAGCACTGAGCACGGAGATATTGCATGTTGAACAGGGCAAGAAATTTCAGGACTCGGAAATATTTTACCCTGGATCTAGGGTTTGACCCAGCGCGGTTTTCAAGGAGGGCGGTGGATCTTGCCGGAGCTTCTACCGGAGAGAAGGAGGGAGATGGCCGAAGAGGAAGGAGGGCGCTGGAGCGGCGTGCGGCGCCGGAGAAGACGGGGCAGCGGAGGCGCGGGTCCAGCGGCGGATGGCGGAGGCAGCGGTGGCACGGCCGGGCTGCGGGGCAGCGGCAGCCCGTGGCAGCGCATAGCGGCGGCGGGGTGGCGAGGCGAGCTGGTGCGGCGGCGCGAGGAGGCGGCGACTAAGGCGCGGGCTCGCGCGGGGGCGGCGGCGGCCGATCCGGACCGGGAGGGCCCCGCCTGGGCCCCGACAGGCTGGCGCTGCACGGCGCGGTGGGAGTGGTGTGGAGGACATGTGTCGGCACGGGATTCGCCGGGCAGGGGTGGCGTACGTGTCTGGCGTGCAACAAGAGAGGGCTTTTACAGTTACCCAATTAACCGTTGGCACATCAAACGACCTCTAAATGGAATGAAATTTGACAGGCGGCCTACCGGTGATGTACCAAGGCCACTCAACAAATCTCGACCTATTCCAAGAACATTTTTCTCCCGTTCACGAAACGAGATTAGAGGGGTGCAATGGGTGCATGTGGGAGTGTCGGATTGTGAAACGGACAACGGGGAAAATGATCGGATGCATGAGATGAACACGAATGTAAATGAGATGCATATGATGACATGAGATGAAATGCATGACATGAACAAAATGCAAAACTAAGACAAAACCCAACCACGAAGGGAATATCATATCACATAGCTGCAAATGGCAAGACTTGGAGATACAAATATGGAAAGTTACATCCGGGGTATTACAGTGTTAAACTAGGAGATCATTGGTATCATGGCTTATGTGATTTGGGTGCTAGTGTGAGTGCTATCCCATTTACCTTATACCAATAAATTATGAATGATATTGCACCTGCTGAGATAGAAGATATTCATGTTACTATTAAACTTTCTAATAGAGATACTATTACACCACTTCGGATTGTGAGAGGTGTTGAAGTCTTGTGTGGGAAAATTAAATACCCTACTGATTTTCTAGTTCTTGGCTCCCTACAAGATGATTTTTGTCCCATTATTTTTGGTAGACCTTTCTTGAACACGGTTAATGCTAAAATTGATTGCACTAAGGAAACGATTAATGTAAATTTTGGTGATGTGTCTCATGAGTTTAATTTCTCCAAGTTCCATAGACAACCTCGTGATAAATAATTACCTAGTAAAGATAAAATTATTGGTCTTGCTTCTATTGTCGTGCCTCCTACTGATCCATTAGAACAATATTTGTTAGACCATAAAACGATATGCATAGGAATGAAAGAAACAAAATAGATGAGATATTCTTTAAACAAATGCATGTTTTGAAGCAAAATTTACCTGTTAAGACTCTTGGAGATCCTCTTCCACCCAAGAGTGATCCCGTGTTTGAGCTTAAAAAATTACCCGATACATTGAAATATGCTTATCTTGATGAAATGAAGATATATCGTGTTATTATTAGTGCTAACCTTTTAGAACATGAAGAAAAGGTATTATTGAAAACTCTAAGGAAGCATCATGCTGCTATTGGATATAGTCTTGATGATCTTAAGGGCATTAGTCCCACTCCATGATCACTAGCAATGGTTAAATCCTAAGATGAAAGAGGTGGTAAGAAATGAAATATTAAAGCTACTAGAAGTAGGTATAATATATCCTATAGCTGATAGTAGATGGGTAAGTCATATTCATTGTGTCCCTAAAAAGGGAGGCATTAATATTCTTCTTAATGATAAAAATGAACTTATCCCACAAAGAATTATCATAGGTTATAGAATGGTAAATTGATTTCAGAAAATTAAACAAAGCTACTGGGAAAGATCATTATCCTCTACCTCATTGATCAAATGGTAGAAATACTATCAAAACATACACATTTCTGTTTTCTAGATGTATACTCTGGTTTTTCCCAAATACCTGTGTCACAGGAGGATTAAGAAAAAACTACTTTTACATGCCTTTTGGGTACATTTCTTATAGCCATATGCCTTTTGGTTTATGCAATGGACCTGCTACCTTTAAAGATGTATGACCGCAATATTCTCTCATTTTTGTGAAAAGAATGTTGAGGTTTTCATGGATGATTTTTTTTCGTTTACGGAGCTTCTTTTGATCATTTCTTAAGCAACCTCGATCAAGTTTTGCAGAGATGTGAAGAAACTAATCTTCTCTTGAATTTGGAGAAGTGCCACTTTATGGTGAATGAAGGTATTGTCTTGGGGCATACAATTTCCGAACGAGATATTAAAGTTGATAAAGCTAAAGTTGGTGCAATTGAGAAAATGCCATGTCCTAAGGATATCAAAGGTATAAGAAGTTTCCTTGGCTATGCTGGTTTCTATAGGAGATTTATTAAAGACTTCTCTTAAATTTATAGGCCTCTTACTAATATTTTGCAAATAGTTGTTCCATTTGTTTGTGATGATGATTGTGTAGAAGTCTTTGAAATACTTAACAAAGCCTTAATCTCTACACCTATTGTTCAACCACCTGATTGGAACCTACCCTTTGAAATTATATGTGATGCAAGTGATTATGCTGTGTGTGCAATTCTAGGACAAAGAGTTGATAAGAAATTAAATGTTATTCATTATGGTAGCAAAACTCTAGACAGTGCCCAAAGAAATTATGCTACCACTGAAAAAGAATTTTTAGCAGTTCTGTTTACTTGTGATATATTTAGATCTTACATTGTTGATTCCAAAGTAATTTTCACACTAATCATGCTGCAATTAAATACCTTATGGAAAACAAAGATGCTAAACCTAGACTCATTAGGTGGGTTCTCTTGCTATAAGAATTTGATTTACATATTATTGATAGGAAAGGAGCTGAGAACCCCGTGCCAGACAACTTGTCTAGGTTAGAAAATATTCTTGGTGACCCACTACCTATTGATGATAGCTTTCCTGATGAACAATTAGCTGTCATAAATGCTTCTCGTAGTACTCCTTGGTATGTTGACTATGCTAATTATATTGTTGCTAAATTTATACCACCTAGTTTCACATACCAACAGAAGAAAAGGTTTTTCTATGATTTAAGACATTACTTCTGGGATGACCCACACCTTTATAAAGATGGAGTAGATGGTATTATTAGAAAATGCATACCTGAGCATGAACGGGAACAAATCCTATGGAAGTGTCACTCCGAGGCTTACGGGGAACACCATGTTGGAGACAGAACTGCACACAAGGTATTACAGTCTGATTTTTGTTGGCCTATTATTTTCCAAGATGCTCCTAAGTTTGTCTTGTCTTGTGATAAATGTCAAAGAATTGTCAACATTAGTAGACGTCAGGAAATGCCTATGAATTATTCACTTGTTATTGAACCATTTCATGTTTGGGGATTTGATTATATGGGACATTTTCCTTCCTCTAATGGGTGTACACATATTTTGGTTGCTGTTGATTATGTTACTAAGTGGGTAGAAGCTATTCCAACTAGTAGTGTTGATCATAACACTTCCATTAAAATGCTTAAAGAAGTTATTTTCCCAAGGTTTGGAGTCCCTAGATATTTAATGATTGATGGTTGTTCACAATTTATTCATGGTGCTTTCCGTATATTGCTTGCTAAATATGATGTTAACCATAGAATTGCATCTCCTTATCACACCTAGTGGTCAAGTACAATTAAGTAATAGGGAAATAAAATTGATATTGCAAAATACTGTTAATAGATCTAGGAAGAATTGGTCTAAAAAACTTGATGATGCATTATGGGCTTATAGAACTGCTTATAAAAATCTTATGGGAATGTCTCCATACAAAATGGTTTATGGAAAAGCATGTCACCTACCTCTTGAACTAGAATGTAAAGCTTATTGGGCAATTAAAAAGCTCAACTATGATTTCAAACTTGTCGGTGAAAAGAGGTTATTTGACATTAGCTCACTTGATGAATGGAGAACCCAGGCATATGAAAATGCTAAATTGTTTGAAGAGAAAGTCAAAAGATGGCATGACAAAAGAATACAAAACCAGGAATTTAATATACGTGACCATGTCTTGCTATACAATTATCGTTTAAGATTTTTTGCAGGAAAATTTCTCTCTATATGGGAAGGACCGTACGTTATCGAAGAAGACTATCGTTCCGGTGCCATCAAGATCAACAACGCCGAAGGCAATAACCCGAAGGTGGTGAATGGGCAAAGAATCAAACATTATATCTCAGGTATGCATAACACCGGGGGAATACATAAGTGAAACTTTTTAGAATACTCCAAAACCCTGAAAAGGAATAGGTATGTAATATGGCAACTAAACCAACTCCAAAAGGTCCACAAAGGAAATTTTACTCCGTTTTGTATATTTGAAATATTAGGAAAATAAAAAGTAGCCCGAAAAGCGCACAAGAAGGCGACAAGCCTGGGAGGCGCGCCCTACCCCCTGGGCGCGCCTCCCGAGCTTGTGGGCACCTCGTGTGCCCTAGGGACTCCGTTCTCTCCCAGATTACTTGTTTTGCACGGTAAGAATTCAATATATAATCTCCCGAAGGTTTTGACCACCATATCACGACAATATCATCTATTCTTGTTTCGAGCTGTTTTTCTGACAGATCTAGATCGCCATGACGTCTCCTAGTGCCCCCAAGGATAGGTTCTATGAGAAGGTCATCAACCCCTACCTTCCGGAGGTGATGAAACACCCTCAACCATTGAGAGGCGTGAGGGGGTGCTTCACATCAGGGATGTTCAAGGGCCAAAGAAGACCGGAAGCGTGGAGGCCAGGCTCGAAGCGGTGGAGCGGGGTGTATTCAAGTGCCAAGGGATGGTGGAACGCAGACTCAATGCCAACCACCCCGTGATCACAGAATTCCCCATGCTCACAAGCTAGACAACAATAATATTGGAAAATCCATCTTCAAGCTTCGTGAGAAAACTGAGCACCTCCAAGCCCAGATCTATGACCTGCAAAACCAAAACTGTGAGTATGAATAGATTTTAGAGGATGAGTTTGGCTGCATATTTGAGGATTTCAGAGACTCGTTCATCCTTCTACGATGGTGAGCCTATGGCTTGGAAGACGGAGGACAAGCCTCCCACATCATAAACTTCATCACCACCACCTCCAAAGAAGGAAACTTGAGTACATGGGTATGGGCACTCCCCTTGGCTTGTGCCAAGCTTGGGGGAGGTGTCTCGGTATCGTATCACCATCACATATTTATCTTTATTGTTTATCTTCATTCGATCCTTTTGGTTAAATCGTGATCTAGAAGAATAAAAGCTTTTAGTATGATCCGGTCTTTAAGTTTTTGCTTCATGATCTATCTTTGTAATCGAGTGCGAGAGTTATATAATAAAGATTAGTTTTGAGTTGAGGGCTTTGCTTTTTTGCTTTGATCTTTGAAAATAAAAAGCATAAAAGAAATAAGAAGATTATATAATAATCTTATGGAGAGTGATGGCTTCCCATATAAGAATTATGATGCATGAAATTTGTTGAGGGTTGACAAACATAGTATTGGTCTTTGTTGCAATTAATAGGAAGTAATAAAGAAAGAGAGGTTTCATATATAAATACACAATCTTGGACATCTTTCATGATTGTGAGCACTAATTAAAATATTATATCTAATAAGTTGATGTTATACAAGGAAGACAACATAAATGTGTTACGTTCCCTTATATCCGAATAGAAGTTATATTGTCATGGATCCTCCAACATGTCGAGCTTGCTTCTCATCCTATGCTAACCAAAAAATCTGCACTAAGTAGAGATATTACTTGTGCACCCAAAAACCTTTAACCCAGTTTTGCCATGAGAGTCCACTATATCTACCTATGGATTGAGTAAGATCCTTCAAGTAAGTTGTCATCGGTGCAGGCAATAAAAATTGCTCTCTAAATATGTACTATCTTTTAGTGTGAGGAAAATAAGTTTAACACGAACTTGTGATATGGAGGAAAAAAAAGCGATGGACTGCATAATAAACTTCTGTGTCATAAGCAGCAATATAAGGTGAAGTTCTTTTGCATTAAGATTTCATGCATCCAAATAAAAAGCGCATGACAACCTCTACTTCCCTCTGCGAAGGGCCTATCTTTTACTTTTACTTCCTACCTTTATGCAAGAGTCATGGTGATCTTCACCCTTCCTTTTATATTTTCTCTTTTTGGCAAGCACTATGTGTTGGAGAAAGATCCGGACATACATATCCACTCGAATGTAGGTGATCATAAATTATTATTATTGACATTGCCTTTGAGGTAAATGGTTGGGAGGCGAAACTATAAGCCCCTATCTTTCTATGTGTCTGATTGAAGCTTTGATCTCATAAGTATCGCATGACTGTTAGCAATTATGAAATATTAAAGGATGGTTGAGTATGTGAACTTGCTAAATAAAACCTCTTACATTGACTCTTTTCGATATTATGACAAATCACAATTGCTTCAATGACTGAGATCATAGTTTGTTAATTTTGAATGAAGTTTTTGGTTCATACTTTACCTTGTGAACAAATTATCACTTTAGCATAAGAAGTTATATGACAATATATTTCTGTTATAAAGATGATCATGATGCCCTCATGTCTGTATTTTATTTTATTGACACCTCTGTCTCTAAACATGTGGTCATGATTATCAATTTCGGCTTTCGCTTCAGGACAAGCGAGGTCTAAGCTTGGAGGAGTTGATACGTCCATTTTGCATCACGTTTTTATGTTGATATTTATTGCATTATGGACTGTTATTTCACTTTATGGTAAAATTCTTATGCCTTTTCTCTCTTATTTTACAAGATTTACATGAAGAGGGAGAATGCCGGCAGCTGGAATTCTGGACCGGAAAAGAGAAAATCTGAGATACCTATTCTGCACAACTCCAAATGTCCTGAAACTTTAGGGAGAATTGTTTTGGAATATATAAAAAATATTGGGTGAAGAAAGAATAGAAGGGGACCCACCAGGTGGCCACAAGCCCGTGGGGCACTACTACCTCATGAGCCTGCGTTGGTTTTTCCTTGAAGAGGAAAGGGTGATGCAGCAAAGTAGTGTAAGTATTTCCTTCAGTTTTGAGAACCAAGGTATAAATCTAGTAGCAGACTACGCAACAAGTCACCGAATACCTGCACAAACAAACACCAACTTGCAACCAACGAGATCTGATAGAGATGGATAAACAGTAAAGTAATATTTTTGGTATTTTCAGTTTATGGAACGGAAAGTAAAGTAAATATTGCAAGAGAAAGTAAATAGGAAACTAGAATTGTATATTGGAAACTTATATGATGGAAAATAGACCCGAGGGCCGTAGGTTTCACTAGTGGCTTCTCTCAAGATAGAAATTATTATGGTGGTTGAACAAATTATTGTCGAGCAATTGATAGAAAAAGCTCAAAGTTATGACGATATCTAAGGCAATGATCATGAATATAGGCATCATGTCTGTATCAAGTAGACCGAAATGATTCTGCATCTACTACTATTACTCCACACATCGACCGACTCCTGCCTACATCTAGAGTATGCCGTTCATAAGAACAGAGTAATGCATTAAGCAAGATGACATGATGTAGCAGGATTAACTCAAGCAATATGATGAAAACCCCATTTTGTTATCCTCGGTGGCAACAATACAATATGTGCCTTGCTGCCCCTACTGTCACTGGGAAAGGACACCGCAAGATTGAACCCAGAGCTAAGCATTTATCCCATTGTAAGAAAACCAATCTAGTTGGCCAAACCAAATCGATAGGTCGAAGAGACTTGCATAGATATCAAATCATGCATATAAGAATTTAGAGGAGATTTAAATAATATTGATAGATAAGCTGATCATAAATCAACCATTCATTGGATCTCAGCAAACACACCGCAAAAGAGTATTACATCGAATAGATCTCCAAGAGCATCAAGGAGAACTTTGTATTGAGAATCAAAGAGAGATAAGAAACCATCTAGCTACTAGTTATGGACCCGTAGGTCTGAAGTAAACTACTCATGCTTCATCGAAGAGGCAAAGGTGTTGATGTAGAAGCCCTCCATGATCGATTCCCCCTCCGGCAGGATGCCAGAAAAGGCCCCAAGATGGGATCTCACGGGTACAGAAGGTTGCGGCGGCGGAAAAGTGGTTTCGTGGCTCCCCTGGATGTTACTATATATATAGGCGGAAGAATTAGTTCGGGGGAGCTATGAGGGGCCCACAACGTCGGGGGCGCGCCCTCCACCCTTTTGACCGCCTCGAGGCTCCTCTGACTTGTACTAAAAGTCTCATGGGTGTCTTTTGGTCCAAGAAAAATCATCGTGGAAGTTTTATTCCCTTTGGACTCCCTTTGGTGTTCCTTTTCTGCAAACTCTAAAAGAAGGAAAAACATAAACTGGCACTGGGCACTAGGTTAATAGGTTAGTCCCAAAAAACATATAAAATAGCATATTAATGCATATAAAACAACCAAAACAGATAATATAATAGCATGGAACAATCAAAAATTATAGATACATTGGAGACGTATCGAGCATCCCCAAGCTTAATTCCTGCTCGTCCTCGATTAGGTAAATGATAAAAACAGAATTTTTGATTTGGAATGCTACCTAACATATTTATCCATGTAATTCTCTTTATTGTGGCATGAATGTTCAGATCCGTAAGATTCAAAACAAAAGTTTAATATTGACATAAAAACAATAATACTTCGAGGACACTAACAAAATTATTATGTCTTCTCAAAATAACATGGACAAAGAAAGCTTATCCCTACAAAATCATATAGTTTGGCTATGCTCCATCTTAATCACACAAAATATTTAAATCATGCACAACCCCGATGACAAGCCAAGCAATTGTTTCATACTTTTGATGTTCTCAAACTTTTTCAACTTTCACGCAATACATGAGCATGAGCCATGGATATAGCACTATAGGTGGAATAGACGGTGGTTGTGGAGAAGACAAAAAGAAGGAGATAGTCTCACATAACCTAGGCGTATCAATGGGCTATGGAGATGCCCATTAATAGATATCAATGTGAGTGACTAGGGATTGCCATGCAACGGATGCACTAGAGCTATAAGTTTATGAAAGCTCGAAAAGAAAACTAAGTGGGTGTGCATCCAACTTGATTGCTCACGAAGACCTAGGGCAATTTGAGGAAGCCCATCATTGGAATATACAAGCCAAGTTGTATAATGAAAAATTCCCACTAGTATATGAAAGTGATAACATAGGAGACTCTCTATCATGATGATCATGGTGCTACTTTGAAGCACAAGTGTGGTAAAAAGGATAGTAACATTGTCCCTTCTCACTTTTTTCTCTCATTTTTTTATTTGGGCCTTCTCTCATTTTTTTTGCCTCTTTTACTATTTTTTTCATCCGGAGTCTCATCCCGACTTGTGCGGGAATCATAGTCTCCATCATCGTTTCCTCACATGGGACAATGCTCTAATAATGAAGATCATCGCACTTTTATTTACTTACAACTCAAGAATTACAACTCGATACTAGAACAAAAATATGAATCTATGTGAATGCCTCCAGCGGTGTACCGGGATGTGCAATGAATCAAGAGTGACATGTATAAAAATGATGAATGGTGGCTTTGCCACAAATACGATGTCAACTACATGATCATGCAAAGCAATATGACAATGATGATGTGTGTCATAATAAATGGAACAGTGCAAAGTTTCATGGCAATATATCTCAGAATGGCTATGGAAATGCTATAATAGGTACGTATGGTGTCTGTTTTGAGGAAGGATATGTGGTGGGTTTATGGTACCGGCGAAAGTTGTGCCGTACTAGAGAAGCTAGCAATGGCGGAAAGGTGAGAGTGCGTATAATCCATGGACTCCGCATTAGTCATAAAGAACTCGCATACTTATTACAAAAATCTATTAGTCATCGAAAAAGTACTATGCACATGCTCCTAGGGGGATAGATTGGTTGGAAAAGACCACCGCTCGTCCCCGACCGCCACTCATAAGGAAGACAATCAAAAAATAAATCATGCTTCGACTTCATCACATAATGGTTCACCATACATGCATGCTACGGGACTCACAAACTTGAACACAAGTATTTCTCAAATTGACAACTACTTACTAGCATGACTCTAATATCACCATCTTCATATCTAAAAACAATCATAAGGAATCAAACTTCTCATAATATTCAATGCACTTTATATGAAAGTTTTTATTATATCCCTCTTGGATGCCTATCATATTAGGACTAATTTTATATCCAAAGCAAATTACCATGCTGTTTAGAGACTCTCAAAATATTATAAGTGAAGTACAAGAGTTCATCAATTCCTATAAAATAAAACCACCACCGTGCTCTAAAAAGATATAAGTGAAGCACTAGAGCAAATTTTCCTAGCTCAAAAGATATAAGTGAAGCACATAGAGCATTCGAATAAATCACGATCCATGCGTGTCTCTCTCAAAAGGTGTGTACAACAATGATGATTGTGGCAAACTAAAAATCAAAGACTCAAATCATACAAGACGCTCCAAGCAAAACACATATCATGTGGTGAATTAAAATATAGCCTCGAGTAAAGTTACCGATAGACAAAGACGAAAGAGGGGTTGCCTTCCTGGGGCATCCCCAAGCTTAGCCTTTTTGACATCCTTGAATATTACCTTGGGGTCCCTTGGGCATCACCAAGCTTAGGCTCTTGCCACTCCTTATTCCATAGTCCATCAAATCCTTACCCAAAACTTGAAAACTTCACAACACAAAACTCCAATAGAAAATCTCGTAAGCTCAGTTAGTATAAGAAAATAAATCACCACTTTTGGTACTGCTGTGAACTCATTCTTTATTTATATTGGTGTAATATATAATGTATTCCAACTTTTCCATGGTTCATACCCCCCGATACTAGCCATAGACGCAACAACATAAGTAAACAACACGCGAAAAACAGAATCTGTCAAAAACAGAACAGTCTGTAGCAATTTGGAGATTTCGAGTACTTCTGTAACTCCAAAATTTCTAAGAAATTAGGAAGTCCTAGATATTTTTTTATAAATCCTATGCAAAGCATATCAGTATTTTATTGCGCTTCTGTTAATAATTAAAACTGATCTCCTGGGTGCAAAAGTTTCTGTTTTTAGCAGGATTAAATTAACTATCATCGTAAGCTATCCCAAAGGTCTTACTTGGCACAAACACTAATTAAAACACAAAAACACATCTAACCAGAGGCTAGATGATTTATTCAAAGAAAAACAGGACCTAAAAAGCAAGAACAAAAATAAAATCGGGTTGCCTCCCAACAAGCGCTATTGTTTAACGCCCCTAGCTAGGCATTGAGATTTCAATGATGCTCACATGAAAGACAAGAATTGAAGCACAAAGAGAGCATCACAAAACACGTGACAAACACATATAAGTCTAACATACTTCCTATGCATAGGCATTTTATAAGCAAACGGATTATCAAAACAAGCAAAACCTAGCATATGCAAGGAAGAATAAAGAAACAATAGCAATCTCAACATAACGAGAGGTAATTTAGTAATATGAAAATTTCTACAACCATATTTTCCTCTCTCATAATAATTAAATGTGGGATCATATTCAAATTCAACAATATAACTATCGCATCACATATTCTCTTCATGATCCACATGCGTGCAAAGTTGACACTCTTCCAAAATGTGGGAATATCATTAACTAATGTCATGACCTCTCCAAACCCACTTTTATCAAAAACTTCATAAGACTGAACATTATCCAAATATGTGGGATCTAAAGTTGACACTCTTCTAAACACACTTTCAGTATTATTGCAAACATTATTATCAATCTCGTATTCATCATGGGGCTTAAATAAATTTTCAAGATTATAAGAAGAATCACCCCAATCATGATCATTGCAACAAGTAGTGGACATAGCAAAACAAGCATCCCCAAGCTTAGGGTTTCGCATATCATTAACACAATTGGCATTAATAGAATTTATAATAATATCATTGCAATCATCCTTTTCATTAAAGGAGCTATTGAGAATCACTTCATAAATTTTTTGTTTCAACACTTCATCACAATTTTCAGATTCATGAATTTCAAGCAAAACCTCATAAAGATAATCTAGTGCACTCAACTCACTAGCGATTGGTTCTCATAATTGGATCTTTTAAAAATATTAGCAAGTGGATGAGGATCCATAACAATAGATTTTTAGCAAGCGAAGATGCAAACAAATAGAAGGAACATGGCAACACAAGCAAACATAAGATCGAACGAAAGAAGGGCTAAGAAAAGGGAAAATCTTTTCGAAAATCGAGGGGAGGAAAACGAGAGGTGAATGGAAAATAATTTAATGCGAGAAACGAGAGTTTATGATGGGTACTTGGTATGCCTTGGCTTGGTGTAGATCTCCCTGGCAACGGCGCCAAAAATCCTTCTTGCTACCTCTTGAGCTTGTGTTGGTTTTTCCCTTGAAGAGGAAAGGATGATGCACCAAAGTAGTGTAAGTATTTCCCTCAGATTTGAGAACCAAGGTATCAATCCAGTAGGAGACTATGCAACAAGCCACCGAATACCTGCACAAACAAACACCAACTTGCAACCAACGACAAAGGGGTTGTCAATCCCTTCATGATTATTCGCAAAGTGAGATCTGATAGAGATGGATAAATGGTAAAGTAATATTTTTGGTATTTTTGGTTTATGGAACAGAGAGTAAAGATTGCAAAAGAAAGTAAATAGGAAACTAGAATTGTAGATCGGAAACTTATATGATGGAAAATAGACCCCGGGGCCATCATTTTCACTAGTGGCTTCTCTCAAGATAGAAATTATTATGGTGGGTGAAAAAATTACTGTCGATCAATTGATAGAAAAGCACAAAGTTATGACGATATCTAAGGCAATGATCATGAATATAGGCATAACATCCATGTCAAGTAGACCGAAATGATTCTGCATCTACTACTATTACTCCACACATCGACCGACTCTTGCCTGCATTTAGAGTATTAAGTTCATAAGAACAGAGTAACGCATTAAGCAAGATGACATGATGTAGTGGGATTAACTCAAGCAATATGATGAAAACCCCATCTTGTTATCGTCGATGGCAACAATACAATACGTGCCTTGCTTCCCCTACTTTCAGTGGGAAAGGACACCGCAAGATTGAACCCAAAGCTAAGAACTTCTCCCATTGCAAGAAAAACCAATCTAGTTGGCCAAACCAAATCGATAGTTCAAAGAGACTTGCAAAGATATCAAATAATGCATATAAGAATTCAGAGGAGATTCAAATATTATTCATAGATATGCTGATCATAAATCCACAATTCATCGGATCTCGACAAACACACCGCAAAAGAGTATTACATCGAATAGATCTCCAAGAACATCGAGGAGAACTTTGTATTGAGAATAAAACAGGGAGAAGAAGCCATCTAGCTACTAGCTATGGACCCTTAGGTCTGAAGTAAACTACTCACGCTTCATTGGAGAGGCAATGGTGTTGATGTAGAAGCCCTCCGTAGTCGATTCCCCCTCCGATAGGATGCCGGAAAAGGCCCCAAGATGGGATCTCACGGGTACAGAAGGTTGCGGCGGTGTAAAAGTGGTTTCATGGCTCCCCTCGATGATTTTTGGGTATAAGAGAATATATAGGCGGAAGAATTAGGTCAGGGGAGTTACGAGGGGCCCACAAGGTCGGGGGGCGCGCCCCACCCCCTGGGCGTGGCCTCCACCCTTGTGACCGCCTCGAGGCTCCTCTAACTTGTACTCCAAGTCTCATGGGTGTCTTTTGGTCCAAGAAAAATCATCGTGAAAGTTTCATTCCATTTGGTATTCCTTTTCTGCGAAACTCTAAAACAGGGGAAAAATAGAAACCGACACTGGGCTCTAGGTTAATAGGTTAGTCCCAAAAATCTTATAAAATAGCATATAAATGCATATAAAACAACCAAAACCAATAATATAATAGCATGGAACAATCAAAATTATAGACACGTTGGAGATGTATCAGGAACGCCCGACCCCCAGGGCGCGCCTCCCAAGCTAGTGGGCCCCATGGCCAGCCCCTGGTGTCCAACTTCTACTATATGAAGGGTTTTGACCTAGAAATAATTTTATAAGAAGGCTTTCGGGACAAAGCGCCATCGTCTTGAGGTGGAACCTGGGCAGAGGTAATCTAGGGTTCCGGCTGAGCAATTATGCCAGAGAAACTTCCCTCCGGGAGGGTGAAATCAAGCCATGGTCATCACCAACGATTCTCTCATCGTGTGAGGGTCAATCTTTATCAACATCTTCACCAGCACCATCTCCTCTCAAACCCTAGTTCATCTCCTATATTCAATCTTTATCCCGAAACCTCATATTGGTACATGTGGGTTGCTAGTAGTGTTGATTACTCCTTGTAGTTGATGCTAGTTGGTTTATTTGGTGGAAGATCATATGTTCAGATCCTCAATGATATTCAATACACCTATCATCTAAACATGAACATGCTTTGTGAGTAGTTACATTTGTTCCTAATGACATGGGAGAAGTCTTGTTATAAGTAAACGTGTGAATTTGGCACTCGTTTGATATTTCGATGCGATGTATGTTGTCCTTCCTCTAGTACTGTTATGTGAGCATCGACTACATGACACTTCACCATGATTTGGCCCTAGGGGAAGGCATTGGGAAGAAGAAAGTAGATGATGGGTTGCTAGAGTGACAAAAGCTTAAACTCTAGTTTATGCGTTACTTCGTAAGGGGCTGTTTTCGATGCACATGTTTAATGCTATGGTTAGATTTATCTTAATTCTTGTTTCGTAGTCGTGGATGCTTGCGAGAGGGGTTAATCATAAGTGGGAGGCTTGTACAAATAAGGATAGCACCCAAGCAACGGTCCACCCACATATCAAATTATCAAAGTAGCAAACGCGAAGCATAAGAGCATGATGAGAAGTAACTTGACGATAATTCCCATGTGTCCTTGGGAGCACTTTGCTTTATATAAGAGTTTGTCCCGTCTTATCCTTTACTATCAAAAGGATTGGGCCACCTTTCTGCACCTTTGTTACACTTGTTACTTGTTACCCATTACGAATTATCTTACTACCGAACTATCTGTTACCAATAATTTCAGTGCCTGCAGAAAATACCTTGTTGAAAGCCGCTTGTCATTTCCTTCTACTCCTCGTTGGGTTTGACAATCTTACTTATCGAAAGGACTATGATTTATCCCATATACTTGTGGGTCATCGTCACCCAACACTAACCAAGGTCCTGGGCACAGGCCTATTCTAGCTTCCAAATTAGAGAGGAATTTAGTTTTTAGTTCATCTCCTTGTGGCCTGTAGATCACAGTAATCCACCATGCATTACCCTTCTTTGGCCACACCCTCTTGTAATGAAATTGTCATCCAACTGAAATTTTTCCATGTCAACCACTATGGAGTCCCATGCGAGTAGGATGCCACCACAAGTCTCCACTGCAAGGAGGTAAGCAAAACCATCATAAGATGGCCCATGGATTACATAATAGTAAACTGATCAATTACATTGAGATTAGTCTCTTGCAAGAACACAACACTAGTCTTAATTATGTCAAGAAACTCCTTCACTGCCTTCCTCTTGGCCTAGTTGTTCAAACCACAGACATTCCATCACATCAACGATGGGTTTAAATCCATGATAAGGAAGAAAACACCAACGCCCCTCGCTAGAATGACGCACAACAATCCACTATCTCGTTGCCGATCCCTGCCTCTTCTTCATGTGGTAGCTTAGACTTGCCAAACAATGCATCAATAACTCCCACATGCTGGTCATGTAATGGTGAGTCAAATAGCTCCTTTAGCTCCTTGACAACCTTGGCATCCACAGCCAAGTCCTCCAGCATGATCCCTAAAGCACAAAGGAGCACATTCTCTGCCAGTGTTGCCTTGGTGATCTTTGCATGGGCGGAACGTTTGGCAGCACGTGTGGTTCTCCTTGGGGTGATCAAATCATTGTCTGTGTGCCTGGCCAACGCCATCACAACCTATTAGAGAAGGGGGCAAGCTTCTTCACTATGTTTGAGCAGAATGATTTGAGCTTGGTGAACATCGCTGCCTCTTGGCTAGTCATACATGCCAACGCCATCTCCGATTGGAGCTGCCCAACCACCTCCTCACCAACAATCTTGTCCATCTCTGAGATGGAACGAGCGACATCTGAGTCCAACTCCTCCTACATTCCAGCTGAAATAAAATTCCTTGCCAGCCCCTTCCCCTTGGCGTGGTCGGTATAGTATGCATCACCCTCATGCATGGTCATACATGCATGTGCATGCTGGCCATCAGCAATAGTTTGCTGGGCATCCAATTTCATGGTCGTGGGGCCCTCCTTCTAGACTCTCTGATGTGGAGCATCCTACGGACATCACCATGTCAAGATTCCGTTCGGCAAGTAACACGTGCGGCATCTACTTCACATACATAAAGGTTAATCATCTCCTTTAGATGTGTTCACTTGACCCCTTCGAGGATGGTATACTACTTGACATCCCTCTCATGTGCATGTATAGGTATTATCGGAGCTTCATCAATGATGAGAAGGTGTTCAAGTGCAAGAGAACGTCTCCACCATCCAAGAAGGGAGAAGCAGGAAGAAGGACCCCAAGACACGAAGCATCGAGGCCTCGCACCACCCCGGGTGCCTGGCATCCTACGCCCCGGGTGGCCGGACCCCCGGCACCAACCGGGCGCAGCCCCTGACCATCCCGGGTGCCCAGGCTTCCACCTCCGGGTGCCTGCACCCCGACCCCCATGTGCTCGCACCCCTACCCCTCGGGTGCCCGGCCCCTCACCTGGTGCTACCCCGGGTGCCCGGCCCCTCACCTGGTGCTACCCCGGGTGCCCGGACTTCACCCTCAGGTGCCCGGCCTCCTCATATCCCAGCGAACCCCGGGTGCCCGGTCCCCTTTACCCCGTGTTCCCGGACACCTCCGGCTATGCCTGCATGCACTATGAGCATAATGACCCTTGTACCACCATTCCTACGGTGAGCAAAGTATTAGATAGACAAAGAGAGAGCTTTGCTCATCTTCCTCCTCTTGGAGATGTAGGCATCCTCTTGGTGAAGCTCTTCTTAGAGATCAAGGCCTCCTCTTGGGGAAGATCCTCTTATGGATTCAAGGCCTCCTCTTGGGGAAGATCATCACCAAGACCGCGCCTCCTTTGGAGTGGGAAGAACTTTACCCTAGTGCTATTTTCCTTGAATTGTTCTTTTATGCTTGTGGATACCATGTATGCTACTCTAGTGGATGTGTGATTTGGGTTTGTTTGTGTGATTTGAGTGACTTCCCACCCCCGGCTGCCCGCACCCCCCAGTTTTAGCCCAACTCCAAAAACCGTTTCGGCCATAACTAATTCATCTGGAGTTTGATTTTCGCGTTCTTTAGCTCGTTTTGTAGGTATTGACATACTCCATCCAAAAAAAATACTACCGCCACGATTTGACTCCATCAAAATTTTGGCATTTTGGCATGTTTGCCTAGGCCATCCACCATATCATCTGCAAAACCACCATAGCTTTCTGCAACCTAACCCATTTTAATTCCATATAGCATTTGTGGTTGCTAGAGTGGTGACTTTAGTCTCCTAAGGTGTTTCGCCTACTTAGGGATGGTTGCTTCTTCATATACCACCACCACCACTTCCACGTTAAAAACTCCGGAACCACCAACGCATTCCGCTATCACCATTTGACATTTTCTGTTTGAGATTTTGAGTTTCTGGTTTTTTCGTTTCCTAGGGTGTTTCGGCTAACTAGGAACAATTTGACATCATCAACACCGCCGCTCAACTTCGCCAAGGATTCGACATCGGCCACCTTCACCATTTTGACAACCTAACCATCACTACTAGGAAAACGACTATAGCCAATATGGACATTAATGGCGCATCATGTATGTGGTGCGCCACTGCTATATAGTAGTGGCGCACCAGATACAGGTATGCCATTATTGGCCACATTACTAATGGCGCACCTGGTGTGTGGTGCACTATTACTAGTTTTGAAAAAAAAGATAAAACATTTTTGTTAGTAGTGGCGCACCAGTGGGTAGTGCGCCATTACTATATATATATATATATTCGTCATCCTGGGTGAGGAATATTTATTCTTCACCCCCCTCTATTTTACTATCAATGCACCGTAATTTTACGTTCCGTAAGTTTTGTCTTATTTCCGACGCAAAAAAGGACCGTAAGAAAATATATAATTGCCGTAAAAAATATTTTATGTTATGTACAATTACAAACGTAAAAATATAGTCTAAAATACACATAAACTGTAAATTTTCTTGTCTTATGACCTATATTTTTATTTTCTTATGTCAAATTTTACGTAGTGAATTAATATGAATGTAACTATTTGAATTCGAAACGTAATTTAATTATGAAATGATTGTAAGATTACCTCGGGTGAAGAACAACTTATTCTGCACCCTGGATGATGAATAGTAACACTACATATATATATATATATATATATATATATATAGGACAACACAATTCTAATCCCAGGATTAGAATAGTTATTTGGATCACGATTCACCCTATAAAGGCCCGATCAGCTGCTCCCGAGATCTAGAAAACACATCCCTGACATAAAAAAAAGCCCCAACCTCGCGCCTCCCGCAGCTCAGTCTCGTCTCCCCCGATTCCCCCCCGCAGACACGAGCCCCTGACCCGGCCGCCGCCCCTGCCCCCCCTCCCCGCCGGCACCGTGCCGCGCCCCCGCCTCCCCGCCGGCCCCGGAGCGCCCCTCCCCACCGGCACCATGCCGCGCCCCCTGGTGAAGCAACCGCCGCTTGTAGATCACGCCCGCCGGCGCCGTCCACCGCCGCACATCCCCGCCCCAAGCCCGGCTCCTCCGCCGTGCCGCTGCGTAACCCCGCCCCCCAACCCAGCTTCCTCCATCGCGCCGCCGCACATCCTTGCCCGGCTTCCCCCAAGCTCTCCTCTGTCGTGCAGCCGCTTCCTCCGCCGTGCCGCTAGGCATCCCGTCTCCTCCCTGGATCCTTGCCGTCAGCTCCTCCCTTGATCATTGCCACCGTCAAAGTTCCGATGGTCGTTCGAGCTCGCTGGCGTCACAGTGGCGCCCAACTTCCCTCGCCCCGAGCTCCTTTCTCATTGCCGAGCACCACGACAACATCTGACACCGGTTTCTATTCAGGTTCGATGGATATTTTAGTTTGAACCCTTTTTTAGTTCCAAAATTTGGCATGTATTTCAATTCAGGAAGATTTGGTATAAAAAATTTGCATGGGTTAGTTGTGGATGGATCATTTGTCTATCAAATTGGGGATTTGTACTTTGTTCAAGTATACGTGTGAATGAACCTTCTCTGTATCAAAAACAATATTGTGTTGTTCATCATGTGGTGTGTACCTAAAAAAATCTTGGTCGATCTGTACAGAAGGTTTCTTCTTTCCCCTCGTGTGTCGCCGGCCATCCTCTTCCTGACCTTCGTCTTGGACCAAAGATGGCCTTCTCTCCACACATGTGCTGACCTTCTTCCTTCTGCTGCTCCCTCCTCCCCTACCGGATGAAAAAACTACATTACACGATGGTGTAGAACATCCAGTATTACTCATCCTTTTTTGCAGTAGTAGATCACACAGTTTGAATGAAGACTAAAGTTCCAAAGTTATGTGGATGGAAGGTTCAGAGATGTTTTTGCATTCAAACATGTTTTTCCTCTTGTTTTTTGTTTCTTAACTTCTTCATAATTGTAGTTTCTGATGCAACATGTTGTTATCTGGAAAGCTTATGGACTCTTGTGTGTACTTAAAACATTTTGATCGGTATACTCTTTAGTTTATCAATCAAACTTGGTGTTCATAAAAAAATATGGCGCACCTCCTGTTTTTAAGTCTGTGTGCCCACAGTCTTGTGGTTAAATGACCTTTGTGAAGTGTGATAATTCTTCATACAGTAGTTTGTGCAAAAGGAAAAAAATATGATTTTTCTTCTTCTTGCAATTTGATATTCTCAAGGTCCTCGTTGCAATGCCCGTGAGAACAAATTCTCTCTAGCAGTACTATTGCAAAAATTGAAAACTGTCCAAAGACAAAGAAAAGATCATTTTTATTGGAAAAGATCAATTAAATATATATGCTGCAAAAAATGTTCAGTAACTATTCTAAGTTCACGTATTATTATTTGTTCAGCAAAAAAGAAATGAGAAGCAGGGAGATTAGAAACAAAAGAACATACAATAAACAAAAAGTATGGAATTAAATAGGAGAAGATGGTTAGTTCACAAAACAAGACATAAAATTAACGAAGTTCAAAGATTATGATCATCGAAGTTCGAAATGAGAAAAAGTAAACACATTAAAAATAATAGAGCAATCCAACAAGATTCTATAAAAAGGGATTTCCCTGTTTCTAAAATAATTCTAGAAGTTCAAACATGCTGACAAGAGAAGTTCGGACAAAACGTTGGAAGAAAAAAGTTAACAAACACAACAAAAACATGGAACTAAGAAAAAACACATCATAGTTGCTCGCACAAAAAAGGTTGATATAATTTTGGTTGAAGCTCATTTGTTTTTGGATGAATTTGCAACATTTGGAGAGAAACATGAAAAGGTGTGATATTAAATTGCATTAAAAAAGTAGGAAAAAGTAATAAGTTTAATTTCAAATAATGGAGAAGTTCGATCTTTATAAACCAAGAAGAAGAAAAAAACCTCATCGATAAATTGTTAACTCTAGACGTTGAGATTTAAGTAAAATGGGTAGATCAAAGAAAATGTTGGGTCTTTTAAAATAATTCTCTCATTCCATTATAAAATTGAAACAAAAAATGCTCTTTCTGAAAATAGTTCTTCCTACATGGAGTGTGTTTCATATACGAGAAAAGGAATAAAAATTTAAAGTCTAAAAAGATATGGAAGTTCAAATTTAAATAAGTGAGTGGTTCAATGCTTATAAAAATAAGTTGTTTGATATTTATAAAAATCTTAGATTTTCCCCGATACTAAAGATTAAAACCATGAAGTTCAATTTTAAAAAACGGAGTAGTTCAATGGATACTAAAAACTAAGTTTTTTCTCTTTACTAAATAATAAAACCAAATAAGTTCAACTTTTAAAAGCAGAGCGTTTGATATTTATTTGAAAAACTCAGTTTTTTCGGTTACTAAAGAATAAGACCAATAAGTTCTATTCAAAATAATGAAGAAGTTCTATTAAAAATAAACCTAGAAGTTCAAATTGAACGAAGCGGTTCGATGTCTATCAAAAAGTAGGATTTTTTCCGTTACTGAAATAAATAAAACCAGGAAGTCCAAATTAGAAAGATGGAGAAGTTCGATGATTATAGAAAACTCAGATTTCCCTCACTATTAAAAGAATGGAAAACAAGAAGTTTAAAAATTATATAACAAGAAGTTCATTTTTTTAAAAAAAATAGAGCGCTTCAAAATGTCATAAAAAAGATTAAGAAAAAAACCAGGAAGTCCATATTAAAAAGATGGAGAAGTTCATTGATTATAAAAAAAACTCAGATTTTCCTCGTTATTTAAGAATGGAAACAAGAAGTTCAAAAATAAAATAGCAAGAAGTTCAACTTTTGAAAATAGAGCGCTTCAAAATTCGTTAAAAAGGATTAATAAATAAACCAAGAAGTTAAAATGGTGGAGAAGTTCGACGATTATAAAAAACTCAGATTTTCCTTGTTATTAAAGAATGGAAACAAGAAGTTCAAAAATAAAATATCAAGAAGGTCAACTTTTGAAAATAGAGCGCTTCAAAATTCATAAAAAAGGATTAAGAAAATCATATTAAAAATTCATAAAAAAACTCAGATATTTTCACGTAACCGAGATAAGTTCAGATTGATAACTGCGAGAAGTTCACGTACTACATGGTGTGCATTTTATATTAAAAATAATAAAAAAGCAAAAGTAAAAGTTTGTTGATATAAGTTCAAGTCCTCCATTGGAGAAAGTTAAAAAAAATTGTGAGATAGGTTTATACAAAAGAAATATCATTTGTGTAACACTAACGAATGGATGAGAAAATTACAAACAAAAATACATCACAGAAGTTCAACGTGAAAACAGCAGGAAGTTCAACTACTACGCTGAATGAATTTTATATGCAAAACTTTTAAAATCGTCGCGAGTATGAAAAAACGATCAACACGGGAAACTTGCGTGCTTACAACAGCTTTCCATCGATATATCACCTGCTCAATTCCGGTGAATGGATGGAGAGTTACGAGCAGTGGATGGAGACCTACGAGCAAAAAAGTCACGTGAAAAACAGAGTGAAGTTCAGGTTCACGCGCCGAGAAGTTCAGGTTCTTCACGCGGTGCATTTTTGAAGAATCTGTTTCGCGATAAAGGCAGAACGCATGATACCGCCATTTTTGAAATTACTTGAAAACGGCTCGGAATCTGAGAAAACCGTCAACATGAAAAAGTTCCACATTTTCTGTAGCTTTTCAGCGGTATATTATTTGCCCCATTCCGATAAAGTCTGTAGAAATTACGGCGAAAATACGTTTTTCGCCATTTTCAAAACTGACTTAAAACCGTAAAGAATTGGGAGAAACAATACATACCAAAAAGTTTCGCATTTGTTCGAGTTTTCCAACGCCATATCATTTTCTACATTCGGACGCACGGTTAAAAAATTAGCTTGAAAATACGAACTCGGTAGGACTAGGACCATTTTCTAAATTACTCTTAAACCATTCAAAATTAGAAAAAAAACTGTCAAGATGAAAAAGTAGCGCATTTTCATAAGCTTTCCAACGCCGTATCATATGCCTCCATTGGATTAGCCGTTTAGAAATGATATCGAAAAAACGAACTCAGCTGTTCGGTTTACGAAATTTTACGTTTTTTCAAATTACTCCTTAACCATAGGGAATTAGAGAAAACTTTCAACATGTGGAAGGAGCGGTTTTGCATTTCCAATGCCATATTATATGCCTCATTCCAATAAACGGTTTAGAAATGCGATCGAAAATACTATTCACGTTTTTTGTTCGAAGAAAAAACGGTTTTCAAAACTGCTCTTAAACTGCTTATATTTTGCCAAAAATTTAAGTTGGGTCATGATATTGGTGTCCATAGCTTTCCAACGGTATATCACAGGCCCCATTTGGGCAATGTTGGCGGAAGTTCAACCTAGTTCACAGGGAAGTTCAACGTACTACTAGTGGGGCAGGTCAGGTTGTGATCAGAATATTATTCCAATCCCGTGATCAGAATAGTGTTTATGTATGTATGTATGTATATATATATATATATATTTCAAAACTAGTAATGGCGCACCACACACCAGGTGCACCATTAGTAACCCTGGTTACTAATGGCGCATTCTTAGGTGGTGCGCCATTGGTAACCTGGGAGCAGCTAGATATTTTGGACATTCACCTACCACACTCACTTTCACCACTTCATTCTCTCCATCTCTACCAAGCTTGGTCTCGGCTGCCTCCTCCTCCTCACCTCATTTGCACCATAGATTCACCCAAATTAAGTGGTTAAATTTCCTTTTTTTCATAGGTAAGTAAGGGGAAAGCTTTCTTTATGTTATAGATCTACTTTTTTCTCCCACAACAACGTACACACTTTTTATGGCCTAGATCTACGTATGTTTGTGGTGTTGCATATGTTTGTGTTTGCGGGTACCAGTATTTGAAATGCGATAGTTGCCAATATTTTGCCGGAATGTTGATTCATTTCCGTTTTGGCAAGAATTTGGCACTATGCATTCTTTTTTGTCCTATTTTTAGGCAAAGTCATGCCAATTTTTTTTGGTTCTGAAATATCGTTTTGCTTTACCCCGCAGGCGACCATGGTCCGCACAATGACCGAAGGCATCGTGAATAGGTTTTTGAGATCTGTGAAGGCCGACATGCTTCAAAAGAACGAGACGGAGATACGATGTCCATGTCGAAGATGCAAGCTGAAGAGCCTTATGGACCCGGATTCCGGACAGGTGCGGGACCACCTGCTCTTGCGTGGTTTCATGGATGGCTATCGGTGGCAAGGTGACAAAGATGATTATGAAGTCATCCATGGGGGCCGGGCAAGAAATAAGGAAGGGCAACAAGACAACCGCGGTGAGGGCGGGCGAGAAGACGAAGAATCTCCATGACATGATCACGAAGTAGATGCAGGACACAGTCATCATGTAGAAGATGCCGGACATGATGATGAGGAAGATCAAGACGAAGGGCATGATCATGAAGATGAAGATGCCGGAGCAGACGGCGATGGACCATCGATGGGGTGGGTGCAGGACCCTCATATTCAAGAGCTGCTTCTCAAGCAGACAGGTAACGCAAGAGCTACCGCCCGAGAGAAAGCCAAACTGGATCAACTGGAGATAGACGCGGTTACTCCATTGTATGAAGGATGCAGGCCCGAGGATACCCGCCTAAAAGTAACGCTCATGGCTTTGGAGATGAAGGTAAAACACAAAATGACCGACGCATGCTTCGACGGGAACATGTCATTCTGGCACGAACGTCTTCCCAAGGGGAACAAGTGCCCAAAAAGTTTCGAGGAGGTGAAGAAAATCTCGTGTCCTCTGGATTTACCACACGTGAAATACCATGTGTGCATGACCAATTGCATCATTTATCGGGATGAGCACGCGGAGTCTACCATATGTCCGGTGTGCGGCGTCATTCGATACAAGAAGAGGAAGAAAGCTCCTCGAAAAGTGGTGTCGTACTTTCCGATCACTCCTCGTCTGCAGCAGTATTTCGCGGACCCTAAGCTAGCAAAGCTCCTGCGTTGGCACGCAGATAGGGAGGAAAAGAAGCGAGAAGATGACAGAAATGATCCGAAGATCAATAAAAAAGACAAGATGCTGAGTCACCCTAAGGATGCAAGCCAGTGGAAAGCGTTGAACTTCGAACACCCAGAATTTGGGGACGATCCAAGGAACATCGTGCTAGGCGCGAGAACCGATGGAGTCAATCTGTTTGGCAGCCAGAGAAGCACACATAGCACTTGGCATGTGTTTGTGTGGATGTACAACCTTCCCCCTGGTTGTGCATGAAGAGGAAGTACATTCACATGAGTATGATAATTGAAGGGCCGAAACAACCAGGGAACGACATCAATCTGTATCTAGGGCTGCTGAAAGAGGAGCTAGACACACTGTGGAAAATGCCTGCCAATATGTGGGACGCCGTAGAGAAAGAATATTTCCCTATGAGAGCCGCACTGCTCACGACGGTGCACGACTATCTCGGTTACGGATATGTCGCAGGGCAGGTGGTCCACGGATTTTTTTGCACGCGTCAGGTGCATGGATGACACAACGTATCGCCAGCTAGATAGAGATCTCGTGTCTTCAAAAACCGTGTTCATGGGACATCAAAGGTGGCTTCGCGATGATGACTCATGGAGAAAATGCAAGGATCTGTTCGATGGTAAAACCGAACCCCAAAGACACCCGCGTACGAGGAGCGGCGAGGAAATAGACGAGCTGTTGAAAAATTGGAAAGAGTGCCCACCACCGGGAAAGAAGTGAAAGGCGCTAGAGCCACTGCTGAAGGTATGGAAAACGAGGTTTGTTTTCTGGGACTTGCCATACTGGAAGATCCTCCGTGTGCCTCACAGCCTTGATGTCATGCATATCACGAAGAACGTGTGCGAGAGTCTGCTTGGTACCCTGCTCAACATGCCAGAGAGGACCAAAGATGGGCCGAAAGCAAGGGCAGACTTGAAATCAATGGGCATCAGGGAGGAGCTTCACGCTAATGATGATGATGATGATGACGATGATGATGATGATGATGAGGCGAAGGACACGGAAAGTCGTCGCAAAGGCAAAAAGGCCAAGAAGATCAGAAATGACTGCCCTCCCGCGTGCTTCACTCTAAGTCAGGAGGAGATCAAGCAGTTTTTCACCTGCCTCGTAGGAGTAAAACTTCCTTACGGTTACGCGGGGAAGATAAGCAGATACCTAGACTCAGCGAAGCAAAAGTTCGGCAGGATGAAGTCTCACGACTGTCACGTGCTGATGACGTAGATACTTCCAGTTGCAATTCGTGGGATCATGGACGTGCACGTCCGTGAAATGCTATATGTCCTATGCAACTTTTTCAACGTCATCTCTCGGAAGTTGGTTGGCGTGAGGCAACTCAGAAGGCTACAGGAAAAGATCATGGTGATACTATGCGAGCTTGAGATGTACTTCCCGCCTGCATTCTTCGACGTTATGGTGCATTTGCTGGTCCATATCCTGGAGGATATCATCCAACTCAGGCCGACGTTCCTGCACAGCATGATGCCGTTCGAAAGGACGAATGGTGTCATCAGAGGATACATGCGCAACATGTCACATCCAGAGGGAAGCATAGCCAAGGGCTTTCTGACCAAAGAGTGCATCTCCTACTTCACAAATTATCTAGAGCATCGAGAACCCCGCTGGTCTGCCCATCAACAGGAACCTCGGCAGGCTCGCTGGATGGGGTCACCGCGAGGGTCGCCGCGAAATGCATGTTGACTTCAAGGGTCGACTTGCCGACTTTGAAAGAGCAAACCTACTCGCGCTACAACACATAGACGTGGTCGATCCTTGGGTGGTAGAGCACAAAACCTTTATTGAGAAGACGTACAATGACCGAGGCCAACAGAGGATAGACGGAGATATAATCAAAGAGCACTACTCATGTTTCACGTGTTGGTTCAAGGAGAAGCTTCTGTCGTACCCTTTACATGAGGATTCTTCCGTGGAAGAAAAACTTATATTCTCCTTGTCACAGGGCGCCGAGCACAACCTGATGACCTATGAGGCGTACGATATCAATGGCTACACATTCTACACCAAGGAAAAGGACATGAAGAGCGATGATTATCATAACTCCGGGGTAACCATGGAATCCTACGCCGGTAACGACAAGGACAGATACTACAAAAGGATCGAGGAGATCTGGGTGATGAGCTACACTGGAGACAAGGTCCCGATGTTCCGTGTCAGATGGGCCAAGAGCGTCCTAAAATAAGACCGGTATTTCACCACCATGGTTATACCCAAAGCCAAATCCAAGACCGCGGGCGCAAACGTCACCGCGAAAAATGAGCCATGGGTACTGGCTTCCCAAGTGGACCAATGCTTCTTCATTACCGACCCGTCAAAGCCCAATCATGTTGTCGTGAGGAGAGGCAAAAGGAAGATCATCGGAATGGATGGATTCGCCAATCAGCAAGACTTCGACAAGTACGGCGACCCGAAGATGGAACATGACGACGACGATGAAGTACCATACACCAAAAGAAGAAGCAGGACCACCCTACCTAAAGGACGTCCGTTCAGGAGAAGAACTCCATTTGCGAAAAAGAAGGGCAATAAGATTGTGAAAAGATAGCTAAGATCGAATCACGATGTGTCGGCCGCGCGTGTGTGTGTGTGTTTGTCAATGGGAAGCTCAATTATTACATGCAACTAAATTATTACTCGTATCACTTGATTTCAACCATGTCATCGATCTAATTCTAAATCTTTGCACAATGGTTTAAATTG
Organism: Triticum urartu; assembly: GCF_003073215.2. Taxonomy (NCBI): domain Eukaryota; kingdom Viridiplantae; phylum Streptophyta; class Magnoliopsida; order Poales; family Poaceae; genus Triticum; species Triticum urartu. The sequence continues at coordinate 335,474,435 of NC_053024.1, read as the reverse complement.
TAGTCTTCATTTCTCGATTGTATTTCGACATATGGAAATGGCATTTCTTCTGTTCTAGTCCTCTATCCAGTAACCTCTTTTGTTCAAAACAGTGGGGATTAATGTTTTCTTCTGGTATTTTAATTGTTTTTATTTATGTTTATTCTGGTAAAATAAAAAAGTTAGTAATGGCACACTAGGAGAAGGTGCGCCATTGCTATCACGGTATTTATGGCGCCCCTAGGAGGTGCGCCATTGATATACCAATTTTTATTTATGTTTATTCTCGTATTTTATTTTTCAGTGTTCCTTTTCCTGCTTAAATTTGCAAATATTTTTTTAAAATGCAAACATTTTTCTAACTCAGAAAAAGTATTGAATTTGTTAATATTCTTTGAACTCATGAATATTTTTAAATTTCATGGGTACTTTTTGAATTCATGAATATTTTTTCAAATTTGATGATATTTTTTCATATTCATAAATGTTTTACCAATTCACAAATGTTTTGCAACACAAGTATTCCAAAAATAGTAATAACTACTTATATCGTAACATTTTAAAATTTATGGTCATTTCTAAAAAATTATTACATGCAACTAAAAATCCATAAAAAAGTTAGTAATGGCGCACCAGGGAAGGTGCGCCATTGCTATCACGGTGCTTATGGCGCACCCCTTGAAGGTGCCCATTGGTATAAGTATGTTTATGGCGCACCCCTAAAAGGTGCGCCATTGCTAACCCTCCCCCACTCCACTTGCTCCCCTCTCCCTCTGGCCTCTCTCCCTCCCTCGCCAGATCCACCTTGCCCCACACCTAACCCGACGACCCCCGCGGGAGCACGCCGCCATCCCCCCGCGCCCGCTCCACCGCCACCGCCCTGCCTCCTCAGGCCCCCTTCTCACTTGCCCCCTCACACTTCCCCACGCCCTCTCCGCCCTCTCCTCTCCCCAGAGCCCAGAAAGCCTCGCCGCCGTCGCCCCGTCCCGGACAACCACCTCTGCACATTGGTCATCGGCCGCGGGGAGACACCAGCGCTGTACGAGCCGGGCAGCCACACGCGGATCCAGCGCGGGTTCGGACTCGGCTCCACCCACGCCCCCGAACCAGCTCCGACGCCTCAACCTTGGCTCCTGGCCACAACTCGCCGTCTTCCACCCCAAGGTCGACGAGATCTCACTCCTCGTCGTCAGTGCCACCACAGTCCACAGGCGTCATCCCGTAAGCTATCTCCCTCCTTCCCCGTCTCTTCTTGATTCTAGCGTCTGGTGTACTAGCGTATGTACTTTTGCCACTGATGGAATTAGTGCTTTTGTACGATTTCTCGATCTAGTTGCAGCTAGGGGCAATTGTTGTTGGATTCTTGATCCTGTTCTAGTGGGCATCATACAAATAATTGTTTTTGTGTCTAGATTTCCTCACTGTTTACTTGCTTGCTTAAGTGAGACGAATGCTTGCTTGATCTGTTTACTTGCAGATCCAAGGTTCATTGTTTACTTTCTTGATTACTTGCTCACTGTTTGCTCATCATATTTTGGTCATATGTTTACACTATTCATAGGTTTATTTCCTCATACTCCATGTTGAGATTGTGGTTGTATGTTGCAAAGATTAATTATGAGAGTAGTGATAGGTGAGCAAGTAGCAACATTAGGCATTTGCTGTTTGCTCAAATGATTGTTGTTGTTTGCTCAAATCAAACAACAACTAGCAACATTTGCTATTTAGGTGAAGTGTGATTACTCCTCTGCAATTCTTGGCTCTTGTGTCTTTGTAATTCTTGGCTCTTGTCTCTTTGTAATTCTTGGCTCGCCTGGAAATCTTGGTTGAACAATTTTGTTTGTTGGTTCCAGGGAGCTAGAGCTGCATCTGCACCTCAAGGAGCTGGAGCTGCATCTGCACTCCAAGGAGCGGCTGGTTAGTACTGCTTGTTCTTGTACCCAGAGCAGCTGGTGATGTTGCAAATAGAAGTAGAGTACTGCTTGTTGTACTTGTGATCTTGCAAATAGGAGTTGGAGTAAGTTAACTTAAGTAGAGTAATTTACTGAATTAACTGAAGATATAAATTTTAGGATTAATTTACTAAATTAACTGAAGATATATATTCTAGGAGTAATTTACTGAATTAACTAAAGATATTCTAGGAGTAATTTGTTGCACATGCTGTAGGTGGTATAGTGCTGCCCATCTACTGCCCATTTCCTCTAGTACTGGAGTTGGAGTTTAGTGTACTAGACACTTTCATAAATTTCTAGGGTACTTCCTCTCCTTTCTCTCCTTTCATAAATTTTCATATAATTTCAGAAACTTTCATATAAATTCAGAAACTTCCATAAATTTCAGAAACTTGCATATAAATTCAGAAACTTCATATAAAAACTGTATTCACTTCGGCTGATGTACTACTTGTGATGATGCTGCTGCTGTACTACTTGTGATGCTGCTTCTACTTGTGATTTTGTTAACTTGTGATGCTGCTTCTACTTGTGATATTCTGAAATGACCCCTTTCTCCTGAAATGTTGATTAATTTCCATTTCGGTTGAGAATGGGGCACTCCTAGGTCAAGAAAATTAGCGAAGGTCATGCCCAATTTTCTTGACCTAGAAGGTGCCCGATTCTCAACCCAAACAAAAATTAAACAACATTTACAGTTTGACCTAGAAGATGCCCAATTTGTTAACTCTAGTAGTGTACTCTTGTTAATATTGCAAACATAACTGGAAGTTTTGAGACTAATAATGCATTACAGTAGAATCAGCCGATATTTTTGTATTTATTTTAGATCACATACACAAAATTACATACCAGCAATACAAATCTAGTTTCAGAAACATGTGATACATACATCCACTTTGATAAGCTAAAAGTAGTAAGAGCAGCAGGGCAAAAAATAAATCTATGTACGATATAGGGGTGCTACTGCTACTGCTTTGAGTTGCTACCGCTATATCCTCCATCCCGTCCCACCGCAGCAAGCAAACGTACAAGCTGCTCCTCATGTTTTCCCCTCTACTAGTAGACTGGAACTTCCCAATGCTAGCCATCAAAATGTAGTTTGAATCAGAAAAATGTGACAAAACCCATCGATTGAGGCGGACAACTAGTTGTAGATGAGGAAGGGCATTTGAGGCCCCATCGAGTCTATGAAGAGGTGATGCGTCCTGATATATTGAATTGTGGATTTATTTTTTCCTAGACTGCATTTAAGAAATAACTCAAGTAGCCGTTTTCCTATTTAGAGTGAACATGGACAACAACGATGAGGCCGGTTGTTCGGGCAAGGCATTCTGGGAGCTGTCCCAGGAGATGGAGGAAGTACCTCACTGCTATGAGGACGCTGTGGAAGACGCCGATCCCGACTACACAAACCCTAGTGGCGTCGGGGATGACACCACTGATGGTGCCGCCAAGGATGCCATCACTGATGATGGCAGCACACACACAGATGCCAGCCAATCGAAGAGGCAACGGAAGGACCAGCGCCGAACATGCTCATCACCATCAAGGAGGAATTTACTGAAGTGTCCTCCAGTGGGCAGCCAACGGCGCCCAAAGAATTAGTCAGTGGGTACGCGGGAAAACTCAGGTGCATTCTCCGGAGCACCAGCTCGATCAACACCGAGAACCTAAGGCATCGTGACCGTGGGAATTTGCGCAACCTCCTCTTCACGAAGCTGCACGAACGATACAAGTTCCACGGTGACTTCGCAAACACACGCCTCTAAGGGAATAAAGTGAACAGTGCTGCCCTCACGAAGATGAGCATGGCCCTGGCTACTTGGAGAATCGCGGTGAAGAGAAGGATTCTAAGAGGTGATAGTTATGAGAAGATCAAGGAGAAAAATCCTTCGATCAGCGAAGCTGACTACCTGGAGTTCAAGATCAAGTGCGAGCGCAACGCATCTGCGGAATCAAGTCAGTGGGGGAAAGATATGTGGGACTTGAACTTAGGGGTCCACAAACTCGGTCCCGACGGTTACAGAGTGCCGGAACCTATATGGGACAAGGAGGACGCGGAGCGTGCCAAGAAAGGCCTACCGCCCCTCTTCGATAGATACCGTGACAAGCAGACCATGAACTATGTCAGGGCCCGGTACAAGGTGGACCCGGTAACAAAGGAGCTTACCACAGATCCGAAGACCAAGGCGCTTGAGCTTGTTCTGGTAAGGAATACACCCCCGCGTAATTAGCTCCATATGGTTGCATTCTAATTAATGAAGCCAAATTTCTAAATGGTTCACGTTCCTTCCACAAGACACTGAAAGTAGTAGCGCAGGGTCATTTCAGAGCTCCCCTTGGGACACCACTTTAAATAGGGCATTGAACGTAATGAAACACAAGGATAAGTTCAGTAAGCCGTCGTCAGCTGGTCGTGTGGCCGACAAAGGGTGGTCCACGAAATGGTCGGAATACTATAATGCTGGGCGAAAGGAGAGAAAGACCAGCTCGGAAAGCCAGGAGCGCGAGGTTCAAGAACTCAAGGCACAAGTGGCGCGGATTCCGGAGATAGTCGAAGAGCAAGTGCGAGACCAAGTGGGAGCGACGATCACCGCCATTATTCCTACCTTGCTTGAGGGGCTGCGGGGGTGGATTGCGGGCGGCCAACAGGGGCCGCCCCTGATTCCCAGCTTCACGGGAAGCAACTCACACAACGCGCCAGTCCATTGGTGTCTCCGGCGGAGGCGGCATTGGTGTCTACGGCGTTGGCACCGGCATTGCAGCTTAATGCACCCGGGGTGGGAAGAATACGCCGACCGGCACCTTGGCAGCAAGCGGCCCCTCCATCACTTGCACGCCCGCCGTTGGCAGTGCCTCGACATTAGCCGAGCTCGACGCCATCACGGTAACTAAGCCTCTCGACTGATGACTTCATCTCCTTGCCTTTGACTGGGCATCCCTGATGCCCAACATGTTTTCGCAGGGCGCCGCCGACATTCCATGCACTCTCCTGCACTTCATGGACGGTGAGTTGATCGATGTCGCCAAGGCCAGAATCGTTCAACCGGGCAACCGCGTGTTCCACGGTAATCCGATGCCACCCACAGTGTATAGGGTTCAACTGGTCCGGGTGCTGCGAGCCTGCGATGACTTGTTGCCTCCGTATCGACCCCTTGGGGCCGACGAAGATGATGTGATGACCCTCAGTGCCTGCATAAGCTGGTCCATGCTTTGGCCGAAGAGCCAGATTCGTTTGGGGGCGGGGGACACCACCCCACAGACAACACCGCCAGTCGTGCCGGCGCCAAGCCATGGCAAGATCGCTGCAAGGCTACCGCCACCAGCTAATCCGGACATGCATATGGCACAGGATCCGGACGACGACGATGGTACATTTACCAACGTCGATAAGTACTTCAATGAACATGGGTACGGTGATGAATTCGTGGGGCCTCCTTCTCAAGAACCCAACCCTGCAAAAGACGATCGCGATCTAGCTGGTACCACGGAGAAACCTAATTGCAACAGGCGTCATCTGGCGTTCAATTCTCAGGAGACGCCTCCAGCTGCCGCCTTCACCAAGCCTCAGATAGCCGATGTGCGAAATATTATTAGCCCCAACACACTCAAGAAGGTGGTCTCTGAGCAGAACTCGATCCCATTACAGCAGAAGAAGCAGAAGGGACGGAAAAGAAAATATAACAATGGTGCGAGCCAGCCGGCACCGAGTACGATCCGTGCTCAGGACGGGCCACCTTCACCTAAGGATATCTCGAGGAGGGTGCATGTGGCGGGTAGGCCGATGATACCGACTAATCTGCTCAATGCTGCAAGCGGTGCTATGCGGAGTCTGCATGATAGTGTTCTTTCTTCGGAGAAGCGGCGTCTCTCCGAGAATGATGTGGCATACCCGGTTTCCGTGGCCAAGGTTCTAGAGGGGAAGGGCTTTGTCGATAGCACCATCGGGGGTATGATCGTCCTGTGGTTTGATGACATCTTCGCTATGTTTAACCTTCATCCGCTGCACTACACCTTCATTTGGCTATTTTCGCTCAGTATGGAGATGCAGATCATTAGAGACAAGACCCCGGACATCGTGATAGTCGACCCCTTCTACATGCGTGCCAAGATCTTGGGCAGCGCTGGTACCAGCAAGTCGCGAGTTCATACCTCGAAGGCGTCATTCTGGCGAACCCAGATAAGGATAACTTCCTCGTGCCTTACTTTCCCGAGCAAGTCATCCCCTCACCGCCCCGTAACATATGATTTCTTAGATTTCGATCGTTCTTTTTTTCCTAACATTCCATGTTTTGTGCAGTGACACACATTGCACACTCATCTTCTTAAGCCCGAAATATTCCATGGCCATGTATTTTGACTCAGACCGTCAGTCGAAGAAAGACTACACAAATATGAAGAAAGTTCTTGATGATGCTCTCCCCGGCTACGCCAAATCTCGAGGCACCTTCAGGAGGCCAATTTGTAGGTACGGCAAGCACGTGTTCATCCACGTAACGAAGTTCCCCTGTGTCAAGCAGCCGCCTGGCGGTCAGAAGGATGCCTAGTACGCCCTCCATCACATGCGGGCGATCATACGGGACCATAGTCACCTTCTGCTATCAAGTAATCTCAAATATTGGGCCGCAAGCTTGTCGGCAATCCAGGACGCGGACATCAGACAAGAATTCTTTCGCATCCAGTTGGAGTTTGCAGAAGTCATCCATCAAGATGTCCTTCGTACCTCAGGGCAGTTCTAGATAGAAACAACGCTACAAATGCAGGCTGGCAATGATCGCAATTTCATGACCATCACCAAAGACGGCGGCTTCATCCACGCTCCGCTCCCTGAGTCGAGTCGAAAGTAATGATGCTATGTAGTTCTGAAATATCGATTAGCTCATGTTATAATTAAACTTTAATGAACTTGTATGTCTCTTTAGTTTGGACAGTCGTCCAACTTATATGTAATCGATGCTATTTATTAGTAGGACCATGAATCGTGCTATTAATGTGTTGCTTTTCTCTTATGATCCTTTTGTTGCATACTTATATATTGCTTATATATTGTCTGTGAATTGGTACTAACTTTTTATTTTTCTAGTGCATAGAGATGCCGTCGTATGTCGTGTACAAGGGTAAGGTTCCCGGTGTCTACGACGACTGGGAGGAGTGTCGGGGACAGGTTCACCATTTCAGCGGTAACAGTTACAAAGGGTACACCACTAGGGCGGAGGTAGAAGCTAGATACGCGCGCTATCTAGCGGGAGAGAGGAGGGAGCGGAGGAGGAACCGGATGAAGACTAGTTTCATCGCGATGATGCTCATCGTGACCTCAACTCTATTCTATGTGATGGTAGTTTAGATGATCGATATTGACTTTGTAATGTGACAACAAACTTCGCTAATATATATGATGAACTTTGCTAATGTCTCGAGACCTAAACTTGGCTAATGTTTGAACTTTGTTCGCTATTTCGAATATGGAGACTAATATGATGAATTCTATTGTGTGATGTTTATATTCTGTGATGTGTAACATGTATTTTGTAACCTGTGCAAATACCAGATATTTTGTAACCTGTGCAAATACCAGAAAAGCAAAAAATCATAACTCCTAATACTCATAGTAGTGACGCACCATATTGAGCGTTAGTGGCGCACCGGGGCTAAATACCAGTGGCGCATTATGGGGCATAGTAATGGCACACTTGGGGGCATACGTGAAGGTAAATATGGCCCCTAGGAGGCATAGTAATGGCGCACTGTTGGACATAGTAATGGCGCACTACCAGGTGAGCCACTATTATCTGGGATACTAATGGTGCACCAGAGGTGCGCCATTACTATTTGTTACTAGTGGCATGTTAATAGTGGCGCACCTATTGCGCCATTAATAGCAAAAATAGGTGCGCCACTAACAACCTATTTTCTAGTAGTGCGTAAGCAAGAATGATAACCTCTATATCATCTGTGTATCGTGGTATCGCATCATTATACATTCATTCTTGCCATTTCTTTGTTAACCCCTAGCCCATTTTTCTCCACTTTCCTATTGAGACTAGACATTTGAGTATTGCCGGCCACACTACTTGTCCACTTTAGTGATCATTCATATGAACCTACCATTGCATACATACCTCATCTTAGTATCATCATATCATCTACTGTGTCACTAGATTGTTCCCGCATACACAATTTCTATCTTGGTTCGAACATTTTGCAAAAGTGGCCGAAGAAAAAAAACTTACAAGCGCAAAGAGAAAAACAAAGAGCTTGTAAGCACTAGACATAGCATCGCCACATTACATATCTTACTACCATATTGATCATCTTGGATAATCGTGTGCGAAACACGGGAACATCATACATATATAGCATACTTGGGATAGAAAGTTGACATATTTTGCATCTCATAGGTTGTGCACAAGTTCTATATCCGCCTTTTGAGCAATCATGCTAGCGTCCCTCTAGAGTTGTGCAACACAAGCGCTTTTTGTGGATTCCACATTTTGAGCTCATTCCTTGGTTGCATGACCCCTTTTATCTATCCGTGTGTGTGTTTCCGTGTGCCATTCTTTGCTATTGGTCTACTTGCTTTACTTGCAATTTTGTGAACCTTCTTACTTGTGTAGGTGTGAGAAACAAACCCGGTACCAATTCTACTATTGTAGCATTACATTGAGTGATACTCAATACATCCTCAATCTTCGAAAAAGGTATCTTTGGTTTTGTTCTCTCACTTCCTACTCACCTTTTCTTGAGACTTGTGATGGATATGCAATGCACGTCATCTTTGGTCTTCGACCACATCGAGCGACTCGCCATCAACATACGACACACTGAAGTAAGGAAAAGGGACTACATCAACAACAAGTTGGACACACCCATGGATGACACCCGACATGTGTGGGCCAACTACAAGTCTTCTTCCCCTTCATAATCTTCAAGCGGAGACGCTCAAGTGGCAAATCTTCAACGTTAGCATCCGATGAAAGTTCCAAGCGGCACCATCATCATCATTGAGACGACCGCCAAGATGCCCACAAGGCAAAGGTGAATGACGACGAAGAGCGCCATCGACTACAATGACATCGTCACCATCAAGAGGAAGCTAGGGCTACCACCACCACTTCGCCATCTTCGCCAAGTGTTAAGAAGGTATCTTCGCCTAATTCCCACAATTACACCTACGACAAGTCCAAGGCAACCACCTACAAGCGAGGGAGACACATCCATCTTCGGAAGCCCCTCAAGGAGGATGGCCGAGCTTGGGAAATTCCCTTTGGCCATGGAGACGAGCTACGAGGTACCACATCATATGGACATCATATAAAACAGCGACAAGACGATTGAGCAAGGGTCATCCCCTTCGACCATGGCGGTGAGCACGAACCTATTCAACAACATGGACTACTGCAGGATGCTGCTAACGCGACACTATGATCAGAGACCCTTTGTCGAAACTGTGTGCGATGCATAATCACAAACGGTGATGTAAAATAACCGTCAATAAATATGCAAAATGTTTGCCATGAAGGATACGTCAAACATGGTTCATATTTTAGTTGCGTGTGTGATGAGGGGCATACGGTTCAGTTCTATGAACTGTTTGCGATGAGGAAAGACAAAAGAAACGGCCAGACAGATGAAGGCGTGTGCGATATATGGCATATAGTTCACTCGGATAAACTGTTTGTGATGAGGCGGAACAAGAGAAACGGGCAGCTAGATGAAGGTGTGTGCGATATACGGCATACAGTTCACTCGGATGAACTGTTTGTGTTGAGCCAAGAGAACGGAAACGGTTGAACTTAACAAGATGTGTGTGATACGCGGCAAATAGGTCTATAATCAGAAATGTGTGGGAAGACTGATAACAACCCATACGATTCCTGTTAACAATCTGTGTGTGTTGTGAGCAAACAATTGCTGGTATACAATTGTCAGTGATTGATGAAATCATCACCGACGGGTTCCATTGTTTAGTTCGCGTGCGATGTGATTTGCTCTGTCTACAAAGCATCAACATATATACTTAAAAAGACAGCATTGCAAAACCAAATTAAGCATACAATTACACAAGTGACTACACACATAACATTTCCACACACCAAAGTAAGCAATTACATGCATACTAAACTAGGAGAAACGAGGATCTAATCATCTACTTATTGTTGCGACGACGCTTGCCATTGCTCTGCTTTCGGCTGGATCCCTGGCCATTTTGGGGAAGGAGGCACTTCCTCACATCAAAGATCTATCTGTACATGTTGTAGCTCATGTAAGCCTCCTTGGCAACATACACGACGTGAGCTTTGTCGAGTTTCTCCATCCAGGCCGAGTGCCAGGCATGCTTGTCCTTGTTGCAGGAATCCTTCATGTCTCTGTAGTAGGGGTCCATGATGGCATCGGCAAGGTGCCGAGGTGAACCAGTGAGTCCTTCTCATGCTCCTTGCTGCACCAGATCTTGTATTGGCCCCAGATGTCGACAAGATTCTAGCAAGCGATGCCCGAATTATTGAGCACCTTTACATCGTTGGTGATGTCGACCGTAGCGAACATGTAGTGGGGGCTGTTAACAAACCTAGCAAAACGCTCGCAAGGCCTTGTGGCCAGGCAGTAGTGGTAGACGAGGACGTGGTTGTGAACACACATCTAGGTGACAGCGACCTTGCGATGAGACCCAGCACGAGCGCGGGTGTACTCGAGGTCGAACCCGACCACCTTGTACTTCTCCTTGGCAAGCAACAACTCCATGATGTGGCTGCAGTGCTCCACCCAGACCGGGTTGTTGGTGTACACCGCCAAGAACTCCATGATCCTTCTGTGGGTGTCCACCACGGCATGCATGGTGAACCGCTGCGCGTCGTCGGCAGCCGCTCGGAGCGCCATTGGAGCCGCGCAGTATACCCTCTAAGAATTTGTCATGGTGGGTGCGCTTCTTCCGATGGTGGGGCGTGATCAGAAGGTTGAAGAGACACAAGGGTTAAATGGCCGCTCTAATAAATGGGGGCCGTCCGGCCTGTAATAATCACATCTTGTCACGGCGTTCATAGCGGAGGATTCCAGTGCACACTGGACAACACCACACTGCACGCATTTCGTTTGACCACGCGTGGGCTCGAAGAGGCGCCAAATGTATCGTTGGTGAGCCTGTTCCTGTGCTACCATGCATTTTACCACGCAAGCTTCCCGCCTGGCTAGTTTGGCCATGCGTCGGCTAGAAGAGGGACAAATCGTCAGCATTTATTGGCAAAAAGCTTTGTGAAAATGAAGTGTGTGGAATGAATTCGGTCATAAGTTTACCCGTGGGTGATGAGATCAAAGTTACATAGAAGGTGATGATGGACACTCGAGTGCGATAATTAATTTTGCGCTTTACAGGGCACACTGTTGAAGAAACCAACTATGTGCAATAATGTCGAAGATCGCAGTCGAGTTAGCTATACAGATCGTGTGCTATGAGATCGACAAGGTAAATAGATTCGAGAATGGTTAATAAAATCTAAGACTATTGCATATTAAAGTCAAAATAGTGCTACCAATATACGAGTCTCATACAATGCCATTTCAACGATTGTACCACAAAAATTCAAAATATTACAAGGTTCAAATTCCAAAGTTATATGGCTCAAATTCGAAGATTATAAGGTTCAAACTATTATTAGAAATGAAATTCAGCTCATCGGCTGCAAACGCTCGTGCTTTTGCTAAACATGGATACCAGAGAGGTTCAAACTAATATTACCACTTCAAAATCTGGTTTCGAAACCTGATAATTTTTGAAAAGGGTCAGCCACTCAGAATTCATGTATGGGGTTGACACGATGACTTCCTATTACTCTATCATCTGAAGTTCCAAAATGAAATTTAGCATTTTCAGAGCCTATTCCATTCTGCCTCAGTCGCCGGCGCTGATCAACAAACCATTCATTTTTGTGAAATAAATGTAGGGAAAACCTCATTACCTTCAGCACCCTTGCTCTGACAACAAAGAACTTGGTGAATATAATCTCCGGTAAGGTCCCTCGGTAGGAGTTCAAAGAAATATCTGAGAGATGTAGATCTAGGATTCGACGTGATTGTTATATTGTATCACATTATCCACCATTGGGCCTAATCTTATCTACAAAAGAAGAAGGACCCCAAGACGCGAAGCATCGGAGGCCTCGGACCACCCCAGGTGCTCGGACCCCCGGCACCAGTCGGGCGCAGCCCCTGACCACCCCAGGTTCCCGAGATTTCACCTCCGGGTGCCCACACCCCGACCCCTCGGGTGCCCGGCCCCTCACCTGGTGCTACCTCGGGTGCCCGGCCTCCTCATATCCCAGCGACCCCCGGGTGCCTGGTCCCCTTTACCCCTGGTTCCCGGACACCTCCAGTTGTGCCTGCGTGCACTATGGGAATAATGACCCTTGTACTCCCATTCTTAGGGTGAGCAAAGTATTAGATAGACAAAGAGAGAGCTTTACTCATATTCCTCCTCTTGGAGATGTAGACCTCCTCTTCGAGAAGCTCCTCTTAGAGATCAAGGCCTCCTCTTGGGGAAGATCGTCTTGTGGATTCAAGGCCTCCTCTTGAAGAAGATCATCACCAAGACCTCGCCTCCTTTGGAGTGGGAAGAACTTTACCCTAGTGCTATTTTCCTTGAATTGTTCTTGTATGCTTGTGGATCTCATGTATGCTACAATAGTGGATGTGTGATTTGGGTTGGTTTGTGTGATTTGACTGATTTCCCACCCCCGGGTTCCCGCACCCCCTAGTTTCAGCCCAACTCGAAAAATCGTTTCGGCCATAACTAATTCATTCGGAGTTCGGTTTTCGCGTTCTTTAGCTCGTTTTGTAGCTATTGACATCCTCCATCCAAAAAAATACTACCATCACTATTTGACTCCATCAAAATTTTGGCATTTTGGCATCTTTGCATAGGCCATCCACATTATCATCTGCAAAACCACCATAGCTTTCCGCAACCTGACCCATTTTTAATTCCATATAGCATTTGTGGTTGCTTGAGTGGTGACATTAGTCTCCTAAGGTGTTTCTCCTACTTAGGGATAGTTGCATCTTCATCAACCACCACCACCACCACTTCCACATTGAAAACTACGGAACCACCAACACATTCCGCTATCACCATTTGACATTTTCCGTTTGAGATTTTGAGTTTGTGGTTTTTTTGTTTCCTAGGGTGTTTTGGCTAACTAGGAAAAGTTTGACATCGTCAACACCACCGCTTAACTTTGCCAAGGATTCGACATCGGCCACCTTCACCATTTGGACAACCTAACTGTAAGCAAGAATGGTAACCTCTATATCATCTTCGTATCATGGTATCCATCATTGTACATTCATTCTTGCCATTGGTTTCTTAACCCCTAGCCCATTTTGTGTGGCTTTCCTATCGAGACCAGCCATTTGAGTATTGCTGGGCTATGCTACTTGTCCACTTTAGTGATCATCGATATGAACCTATCATTGCATATATACCTCATCTTGGTATCATCATATCATCTATTGTGTCACTAGATTGTTCCCGCGTACATAATTTCTATCTTAGTTAGAACATTTTGCAAAAGTGGCTAAAGAAAAAAAGCTTTTAACCGCAAAGAGAAAAACAAAGAGCTTGTAAGCAATAGACATGGCATCGCCACATTAAATATCTTACTACCATATTGATCGTCTTGGATCATCGTGTGCGAAACACTGGAACATCATACATATATAGCATACTAGGGATAGAAAGTTGACATATTTTGCATGTCATAGGTTGTGCACAAGTGTCACATCCGCCAATTGAGCAATTGTGCTAACGTCTCTCTAGAGTTGTGCAACACGAGCGCTTTTCGTGGATTCCACATTTTGAGCTCATTCCTTGGTTGCATGACCCCGTTTATCTATCCGTGTGTGTGTTGCTAACTCTTGAGCACTGCGTTGGATTTCCCCAAAGAGGAGAGGATGATGCAGCAAAGTAGCGTAAGTATTTCCCTCAGTTTTTGAGAACCAAGGTATCAATCCAGTAGGAGGCTACGCGCGAGTCCCTCGTACCTACACAAAAACAATAGCTCTACGCAACCAATGCGCTTAGGGGTTGTCAATCCCTTCACGGTCACTTACCAAAGTGCGATCTGATAGAGATGATGAATAATATTTTTGGTATTTTTGGTATAGAGATGCAAAGTGAAAAGTAAAATGAAAAGTAAAAAAGCAAAGCACTAATAAAGTGATGGAGATAGATATGATGAGAAAGAGACCCGGGGACCATAGGTTTCACTAGTGGCTTCTCTCAAGAGCATAAGTATTCTACGGTGGGTGAACAAATTATTGTTGAACAATTGACAGAATTGAGCATAGTTATGAGAATATCTAGGTATGATCATGTATATAGGCATCACGTCCGAGACCAGTAGACCGACTCCTGCCTGCATCTACTACTATTACTCCACTCATCGACCGCTATCCAGCATGCATCTAGAGTATTAACTTAAAAACAGAGTAACGCCTTAAGCAAGATGACATGATGTAGAGGGATAGTTTCATGCAATATGATAAAAACCCCATCTTTTTATCCTCGATGGCAACAATACAATACGTGCCTTGCTTCCCCTTCTGTCACTGGGAAAGGACACCGCAAGATCAAACCCAAAGCTAAGCACTTCTCCCATGGCAAGAAAAACCAATCTAGTAGGCCAAACCAAACTGATAATTCGAAGAGACTTGCAAAGATAACCAATCATACATAAAAGAATTCAGAGAAGATTCAAATATTGCTCATAGATAGACTGGATCATAAACCCACAATTCATCGGTCTCAACAAACACGCCGCAAAAAGAATATTACATCGAATAGATCTCCACGAGAGAGGGGGGAACATTGTATTGAGATCCAAAAAGAGAGAAGAAGCCATCTAGCTACTAACTATGGACCCGTAGGTCTGAAGTAAACTACTCACACTTCATCGGAGGGGCTTGGATGATGATGTAGAAGCCCTCCGTGATCGATGCCCCGTCCGGTGGAGCTCTGGAACAGGCCCCAAGATTGGATCTCGTGGATACAGAAAGTTGCGGAGGTGGAATTAGGTTTTTGGCTCTGTCTCTGATCCTTTGGGGGTACGTGGGTATATATAGGAGGAAGAAGTACATCGGTGGAGCAACAGGGGACCACGAGGGTGGAGGGTGCGCCTGGGGGGGGGGGGCAGGCGCGCCCCTTCCTCGTGGCCTCCTGTTAATTGGCTTGACGTAGGGTCCAAGTCTCCTGAGTTGTATTCGGTGAGAAAATCACGTTCCCGAAGGTTTCATTCCGTTTGGATTCCGTTTGATATTACTTTTTTCTTCGAAACCCTAAAACAAGCCAAAAAACAGCAATTCTGGGCTGGGCCTCCGGTTAATAGGTTAGTCCCAAAAATAATATAAAAGTGGATAATAAAGCCCAATAATGTCCAAAATAGTAGATAATATAGCATGCAGCAATCAAAAATTATAGATACGTTGGAGACGTATCAAGCATCCCCAAGCTTAATTCCTGCTCGTCCTCGAGTAGGTAAATGATAAAAACAGAATTTTTGATGCGGAGTGCTACTTGGCATAATTTTAGTGTAATTCTTCTTAATTGTGGTATGAATATTCAGATCTGAAAGATTCAAGAAAAAGTTCATATTGACATAAAAATGATAATACTTCAAGCATACTAACTAAGCAATTATGTCTTCTCAAAATAACATGGCCAAAGAAAGTTCATCCCTACAAAATCATATGGTTTAGTCATGTTTCATTTTCATCACACAAGAATGCTATCATCATGCACAACCCTGATGACAAGCCAAGCAATTGTTTCATACTTTAGTAATCTCAAACCTATAAACTTTCATGCAATATATGAGCGCGAGCCATGGACATAGCACTATGGGTGGAATAGAATATAATGAAGGGGGTTATGTGGAGAAGACAAAAAAGGAGAAAGTCTCACATCAATGAGGCAAATCAATGGGCTATGGAGATGCCCACCGATTGATGTTAATGCAAGGAGTAGGGATTGCCATGCAACGGATGCACTAGAGCTATAAATGTATGAAAGTTCAACAAAAGAAACTAGTGGGTGTGCATCCAACTTGCTTGCTCACGAAGACCTAGGGCACTTGAGGAGGCCCGTTGTTGGAATATATAAGCCAAGTTCTATAATGAAAAATTCCCACTAGTATATGAAAGTGATAACATAGGAGACTCTCTATCATGAATATCATGGTGCTACTTTGAAGCACAAGTGTGGAAAAAGGATAGTAACATTGTCCCTTCTCTCTTTTTCTCTCATTTTTTTAGGCCTTCTCTTTTTTTATGGCCTTCCTTTTTTTATTCCTCACTTGGGACAATGCTCTAATAATGATGATCATCACACTTCTATTTATTTACAACTCAATGATTACAACTCGATAGTAGAACAAAGATGACTCTATATGAATGCCTCCGGTGGTGTACCGGGATATGCAATGAACCAAGAGCGACATGTATGAAAGAATTATGAACAGTGGCTTTGCCACAAATACTATGTCAACTACATGATCATGCTAAGCAATATGACAATGATGAATGTGTCATGATGAACGGAATGATGGAAAGTTGCATGGCAATATATCTCGGAATGGCTATGGAAATGCCATAATAGGTAGGTATGGTGGCTGTTTTGAGGAAGATATAAGGAGGTTTATGTGTGAAAGAGCGTATCATATCACGGGGTTTGGATGCACCGGCGAAGTTTGCGCCAACTCTCAATGTGAGAAAGGGCAATGCACGGTACCGAAGAGGCTAGCAAGGATGGAAGGGTGAGAGTGCATATAATCCATGGACTCAACATTAGTCATAAAGAACTCACATACTTATTGCAAAAATCTACAAGTCATCAAAAACCTCGGCACTACGCGCATGCTCCTAGGGGGATAGATTGGTAGGAAAAGACCATCGCTCGTCCCCGACCGCCACTCATAAGGAAGACAATCAAATAACACCTCATGTTTCAAATTTGTTGCATAACGTTCACCATACGTGCATGCTACAGGACTTGCAAACCTCAACACAAGTATTTCTCAATTTCAAAACTACTCAACTAGCATGACTTTGATATTATTACCTCCATATCTCAAAACAATCATCAAGCATCAAACTTTTCTTAGTATTCAACACACTCATAAGAAAGTATTATTATTAATCTTGCATACCAAGCATATTAGGATTTTAAGAAAATTACCATGCTATTAAGACTCTCAAAATAATCTAAGTGAAGCATGAGAGATCAATAGTTTCTATAAAACAAATCCACCACCGTGCTCTAAAAGATATAAGTGAAGCACTAGAGCAAAATTATAAAGCTCAAAAGATATAAGTGAAGCACATAGAGTGTTCTATCAAATTCCAAATTATGTATGGCTCTCTCAAAAGGTGTGTACAGCAAGGATGATTGTGGTAGACTAACAAGCAAAGACTCAAATCATAAAAGACGCTCCAAGGAAAACACATACCATGTGGTGAATAAAAATATAGCTCCAAGTAAAGTTACCGATAGATGTAGACGAAAGAGGGGATGCCTTCCGGGGCATCCCCAAGCTTTGGCTTTTAGGTGTCCTTAGATTATCTTGGGGGTGACATGGGCGTCCCCAAGCTTAGTCTCTTGCCACTCCTTGTTCCATAATCCATCAAATCATTACCCAAAACTTGAAAACTTCACAACACAAAACTTAAAGTAGAAAATCTCGTGACCTCCATTAGCGAAAGAAAACAAAAGACCACTTCAAGGTACTGTAATGAACTCATTATTTATTTATATGGGTGTTATACCTACTGTATTCCATCTTCTCTATGGTTCATAAACTATTTTACTAGCCATAGATTCATCAAAATAAGCAAACAACACACGAAAAACAGAATCTGTCAAAAACAGAACAGTCTGTAGTAATCTGTAGCTAGCGCAAGATCTGGAACCCCAAAAATTCTAACATAAATTTCTGGACGTGAGGAATTTATCTATTAATCATCTGCAAAAATAATTAACTAAATAAAACTCTCCAAATAAAAATGATAGTAGTTCTCGTGAGCGCTAAAGTTTTTGTTTTTTACAGCAAGTTCAACAAGACTTTCCCCAAGTCTTCCCAACGGTTCTACTTGGAACAAACACTAATTAAACACAAAAAACACAACAAAAACAGAGGCTAAATAATTTATTTATTACTAAGCAGGAGAAGAAAGAAAGGAATACAAATAAAATTGGGTTGCCTCCCAACAAGCGTTATCGTTTAACGCCCCTAGCTAGGCATAACAAGCAAGAATAGATCTAGGTTTTGCCATCTTTGGTAGGCAATCCATAAGTGGCTCTCATGATAGATTCATATGGTAATTTTATTTTCTTTATAGGGAAGTGTTCCATGCCTTTCCTTAATGTAAATTGGAATCTAATATTTCCTTCCTTCATATCAATAATTGCACGAATCGTTCTAAGGAAAGGTCTACCAAGAATAATAGGACATGAAGGATTGCAATCTATGTCAAGAACGATAAAATCTACGGGCACATAATTCCTATTTGCAACAATAAGAACATCATTAATTCTTCCCATAGGTTTCCTAATAGCGGAACCGCAAGATGCAAGTTTAGAGAGCAATCATCAAAATCACGGAAATCTAGCAAATCACACAAAGTTTTGGGAATAGTAGAGACACTAGCACCCAAATCACACAAAGAATAAAACTCATAATCTTTAATTTTAATTTTAATAGTAGGTTCCCACTCATCATAAAGTTTTCTAGGGATAGAAACTTTCAACTCAAGTTTTTCTTCATAAGATTGCATCAAGGCATCAACGATATGTTCGGTAAAGGCTTTATTTTGACTATAAGCATGAGGAGAATTTAGCAAGGATTGCAACAAGGAAATACAATCAATTAAAGTTAAATTTTCATAATTAAATTCCTTGAAATCCAACATAGTGGGTTTAGCATCATCTAGGGTTTTATTTCTTTTAATCCAACTTTTATCAATTTCACCATCAAGATCTAAATACTCCGAATTTTTAGAATGCCTTGTAGATAAAGGTGGATCATATTCAGTCCCATCATTATCAATATTAATATTGCAAAACAAAGATTTAATAGGGGACACATCAATAACTTTTAGATCTTCATCTTGATTTTCATAGGAATCCGGTTCAGCGGCCATCTTATTGACTAAGGTAGCTTGCGTATCCGAAATTTCAGCAGGTAATTTTTCAAGACGTGCAATTTGGGATCTTATACCATCAAATTCTTTAGACATATCATCGAGCTCTTTATTCATATAACTCATGAAAACTTTTTGTCCCTTAAGCTCATTTCTAAAGAAATTATTATGCTCAAATTGCAAAACCATAAACTTCCTGACGTTGTTTTCGATCTCCTCTAACTTTTTAAGGTGAAGATCACCGAATCTAGGAAGAGCCATCGCGACAAACAAGCAATCCAACACACGAGCAAACAAAAGACAAACGGGCAAAAAGAGGCAAATAGAGAAAGAGAGGGAGGATGGAGAGAGAGGGTGAATAAAACGGCAAGGGTGAAGTGGGGGAGAGGAAAACGAGAGGCAAATGGCAAATAATGTAATGCGGGAGATAGGGATTGTGATGGGTACTTGGTATGTTCACTTTTGCGCAGACTCCCCGGCAACGGCGCCAGAAATGGCTCGTTGTCGGGAGTCAAATCTTGACTTGCGCGAACCTCCCCGGCAACGGCGCCAGAAATTCTTCTTGCTACCTCTTGAGCACTGCGTTGGATTTCCCCGAAGAGGAGAGGATGATGCAGCAAAGTAGCATAAGTGTTTCCCTCAGTTTTTTAGAAGCAAGGTATCAATCTAGTAGGAGGCTACGCGTGAGTCCCTCGTACCTACACAAAAACAATAGCTCAACGCAACCAACGCGCTTAGGGGTTGTCAATCCCTTCACGGTCACTTACGAAAGTGAGATCTGATAGAGATGATAAATAATATTTTTGGTACTTTTGGTATAGAGATGCAAAGTGAAAAGTAAAAGGCAAAGTAAAAAAGCAAAGCAATAATAAAGTGATGGAGATTGATATGATGAGAAAGAGACCCGGGGGCCATAGGTTTCACTAGTGGCTTCTCTCAAGAGCATATGTATTCTACGGTGGGTGAACAAATTACTGTTGAGCAATTGACAGAATTGAACATAGTTATGAGAATATCTAGGTATGATCATGTATATAGGCATCAAGTCCGAGACAAGTAGACTGACTCCTGCCTACATCTACTACTATTACTCCACTCATCGACCGCTATCCAGCATGCATCTAGAGTATTAAGTTAAAAACAGAGTAACGCCTTAAGCAAGATGACATGATGTAGAGGGATAGTTTCTTGCAATATGATAAAAACCCCATCTTGTTATCCTCGATGGCAACAATACAATACGTGCCTTGCTGCCCCTTCTATCACTGGGAAAGGACACCGGAAGATCGAACCCAAAGCTAAGCACTTCTCCCATGGCAAGAAAAACCAATCTAGTAGGCCAAACCAAACTGATAATTCGAAGAGACTTGCAAAGATAACCAATCATACATAAAAGAATTCAGAGAAGATTCAAATATTATTCATAGATAGATTGTATCATAAACCCACAATTCATCGCTCTCAACAAACACACCGCAAAAAGAAGATTACGTCGAATAGATCTCCATGAGAGAGCGGGAGAACATTGTATTGAGATCCAAAAAGAGAGAAGAAGCCATCTAGCTACTAACTATGGGCCCGTAGGTCTGAAGTAAACTACTCACACTTCATCGGAGGGACCGGATGATGATGTAGAAGCCCTCCGTGATCGATGCCCCCTCCGGCGGAGCTCTGGAACAGGCCCCAAGATGGGATCTCGTGGATACAGAAAGTTGCGGCGGTGGAATTAGGTTTTTGGCTCCGTCTCTGATCATTTGGGGGTACATGGGTATATATAGGAGGAAGAAGTGCGTCAGTGGAGCAACAGGGGGCCCATGAGGGTGGAGGGTGCGCCTGGGGGTGGGGGGGGCAGGCGCGCCCCCCTACCTCGTGGCCTCCTGTTAATTGGCTTGACGTAGGGTCCAAGTCTCCTGAGTTGTATTCGGTGAGAAAATCACGTTCCCGAAGGTTTCATTCCGTTTGGACTCCGTTTAATATTCCTTTTCTTCGAAACCCTAAAACAGGCAAAAAAACAACAATTCTGGGCTGGGCCTCCGGTTAATAGGTTAGTTCCAAAAATAATATAAAAGTGGATAATAAAGCCCAATAATGTCCAAAACAGTAGATAATATAGCATGGAGCAATCAAAAATTATAGATACGTTGGAGACGTATCATGTGTTTCAGTGTGCCATTCTTTGCTATTGGTCTACTTGCTTTACTTGCAATTTTGTGAACCTTCTTACTTGTGTAGGTGTGAGAAACAAACCCGGTACCAATTCTACTATTGTAGCATTATATTGAGTGATACTCGATACATCCTCAATCTTCGGAAGAAGGTATCTTTGGTTTTGTTCTCCAATTTCCTACTCAGCTTTGCTTGAGACTTGTGATGGATAGGCAATGCACGTCATCTTCGGTCTTCGACCGCATTAAGCGACTCGCCATCGACATACGACACTCTGAAGCAAGGAAAAGGGACTACATCAATAGCAAGTTGGACGCACCCATGGATGACGTCAGACATGTGTGGGCCAACTACAAGTCTTATTCCCCTTCATCATCTTCAAGGCAGAGACACTCAGGTGGCAAATCTTCAACGTGACCATCCGATGAAAGTACCAAGCGACATTGTCATCATCATCGAGACGACCACCAAGACACCTGCAAGCCAAAGGTGAATGACGACGAAGAGCGCCATCGACTACAATGACATCGTCACCATCAAGAGGAAGCTACGGCTACCACCACCACTTCGGCATCTTCGCCAAGTGTTATCAAGGCATCTTTGCCTAATTCCCACAAGTATGCCTACGACAAGTCCAAGGCAACCACCTACAAGCGAGGGCCACACTTCCATCTTCGGAAGTTGTGGCACGCCGGCTCAGAGCAACCGGTTTACCTTGCATTGCCAGCCCAGAGACCATGTCTTCTGGCAACGCACCACATCTTGGTACATAAAACAACCGCTTTATTGATACTAGCGGAACATAGTTCACATTACATCAAGTTGCGAGGCCAAGTAGCACGCCCGGTGTGGCTGAATAATATGTACATTATTTAGTGAACATAAAGGGGCCTCGGTCACAACAACTACGCAGCAGCGGAACGACGACGAAGCGGGACTCCATAGCACAGGGACACCGCTGTGGACACGATCTAGACTCGAAAAGCACTCCGATCCAACGAGACTTTCCTGAAATCTGGCCTGACACGCCAGGTCAGTACATTGAATGTACTTGCAAGCTCACAACAAGCATAAACATAATGACAAACAATATCATGATATTAACCAAATTATCATCAATGCAAAATCATACTAGGGATATAGTGAACAAGATCTCGTGCCTCAAGTCCCGCAGACTTTCTTACCAAGAGGGTTACCTCGTAACCAAATGGTGATCTTTATTGGATCACAAACGGACCAACACTTTGGTCTCCATCATCAACATGGTTTCTCAACCATCATCTTTCCAACAGTGCCATGTTATTAACATTAGTGTGCATGATTATTTAAACGTTGACCCATGGTGTGACCTACTTCCGAGTTGTGTCTGTAACCGAGGACGCGGCTATCGATAGATTAAATACACTCTAAAGAGGTAGCACACTGTACCCACACCACAGAATCCATGGCCTCGCACTCCCATTCGGGTGGACCAACGGCATTCCAATGGAATCCCTCCATTGCCATGACACTCTCTCGGCCACTCCGACTAACTCCCCATTGGGCTAAGTCTTGGGTGGCCCTGTGCCAACCAAAGGCACCAATGGCCACCGTCGTGGCAAAACATAAACGGTTCCAAACGGGGACAAGGTACCATAACAACTATGGGCACGCAAGGTTATGTCTTCTTACTAGGCCAAGGTAACGCACGCCCATAACCTTCCCTCGTTGGAGGTACCGACCGAAGGCATGACAACAGACCGAATAAAGGCCTTCCCATAAAGGCAAATGTGGTTGCACTGGGAAAACTCAATTCAGTGGCACCATGACCCGATCAACGATATGTTCAAGTTGAGTTATTATTAGGTTTAACTTAAAGTAGAAATAACTTGTGTCATGATATGCCATGAAAGTGCAATATTACAATATCCATCACATATCATCGAAAATAAATGGGTCAACCACATCAAGTACTAACCATAATTATTAACAACTCATACCACTTCTCTGGTTTTTGTTATTCAGCAAACTTAAACATGATGTTAACTTAACATGATTCATTTTCTCACTTAAGAAAATATTAACCAAACTAATTCTTTTTCATAGTTATTTTATTTCTTCATAACCAAATATTACTTCTACTGACTTAAACTAACTTAGTTAGTTTCAAACTACTGTAAATTAAACATACCAAACTAAACAAGCATTCAACAGAATAAATATTTATTTAAGTGATTTAAATGTATGAACTAAATCATTTATTCAAGTTGGAAAATCACAAATATTGCAATGGCACCATGAAAATGTTTTTGTGGCTTGCCTTAGTGCAGATGAGGTTCACACTCCTCCTAGTGATCCTCAAGGCAAGCTTCACCTTCTGAAAACAATTAAAAACAAAGAAAAAAATATCAAGAAACACTCTGAAAAGCACTAGAAAATCTAGACAGCAGATAAAAATCTCATTTTTGGTGAGCTGCTAGATCTTTTCATTAAGAACACAATGCAAAAAGAATCAATTCATTTGGACTTATGGTTAAAGAGTTGTGGCTGTTTGAAGATTTCTAGAAATTTGAATTGAATTTAAATAAACCGAACCCAGGGGGTGATATCAAAAGTGTAAACTCGCGGGGTGCCACCACTCATACCGCTTTGGGCGCGACCTGAGTGGCTGACAGCGGGCCCAGCTAGTCAGGTGCAAGGGGGAGAGAGAGAAACAGACCACAGCGAGGCTTCGCGGGAGCTCACGCCGGCGAGGATGGCTCCTTGGCCAAATCCAGAGGGATAGAATGCGAGAGGAGATCGAGGCGCACCTGCCCGTACCCGTAGAATGGCTAGGGGTGGTCGGACGGTGTTAGAACGAGCTTTTCCAGCGGCGGCAGGAAGCATAGGTCGCCGAAGTTGGAGATTACGGTGAGGTGGGGCTGCGCCACGGGCTCCAACCGGGTCGGACGGCACCAGTGAAGCACTACAGAGGCTCTGGAAGAGTGGCTCGAGCTTGGGAAGGGCTGGAATGGTGGGGGCGAACCACAGGGATCGCCGGCGAGCTAGAGCTCGGGGACGGCAGCCTGAGGCCTGCCCGGCTGGGCTGCGGATTTCTACTGCGTTATGGAGTGTGTGTGGTGAGTTGGTGATGCTCGAGATAGTTGGGGAGGGCTGTATTTATAGGCGAGCAAGGAGAGGGGATCGGGCTGCGCGGAAGGCTTCTGGACATGGCGCCCGGCGACGAACGGAGTCAGTGAGAGGGGGAGAAGGCGACGCAGCTCACGCTGGCAATGTGAGAGGGCGAAGACGAGCACAGGAACGGGCGGGTGGTGATGAGCACAGTGGCAGCGCACTGTTCGGTTGGCCGGGTCACGCCCGTGCTCGCTTCGGCGAGCTCCGGCGTCAGCGAGCGCCAGGGCGGAGTTAAGTGGGTCGAGACAGCGATGGTGACACGGTTTGCCAAGGTGCGGCCACCGAGGAAGCAAGCACACGATGAAAAGAGTGCTCGGCTGCGTCCAGAGCGCGTCGACTAGCATGTTGGCATCATGCACATGCGTGGTCACCGCGTGAACTCTGGCATAGAGCCACGGCTTGCCATAAATTCATTCTGGCGTGTAGTCCTTAGTGGTTTGGGTCCTTCCAATGCTTTCACTCCAGCCAAGGTGATGTAAGTTAGAGTTTTACTCCCTGGTAAATTTCTGGGCAGTAACTTTGGGAGTTAACTATGGTCAAACCAGCAATAGTTTAGGGCTGATTTTTGGTGGTTAGTAGTTTCTTAGCAAGGTAATGATGCTCAAGAAAAATCAGCCTCAAAGGATCAAGTAAAATGGTACTTGCTGTAGAAACTACCTTTTCTGACCAGAATAGAAAAGATTTTCTGTAGCAAAAATATTCCAAAAAGTGGTGCAATATTTTTGCTCAGGGAGGTGCCCAAGGGTTCAAAGAATAATTGGGAATTTTCTCAGATTTTTGTGAGCAAATAAAATGGGGGTTGCTTTGGAGCATATAATGCTGGTTAGGGTTTTTGAGAAGGAAATGGATATTTTTCATTTAAGAAAAATATTCCTATGCTTATTTTGGCATTAATCGGAGAAGAAAAGATGGCTTGGGGAGGGGTGAACCACTTGGGTGAAAGTCATGGGTATGCCCAAGGGTTTAAGTCCAACTGAAATGATTCAAAAACCCAAATTCAAATAAGAAGGCAACCAAATTCAAAGGAAGAAGAGGGGGCAAAAACCTAGGCTGTCCCAAACCTCCCCCACTTAGGATGAATCTCGTCCTCGAGATTCGGTTGCTTGGGAAAATAATTCTAGATAGGTTGCCTTTAGAAATTCCTCTCGTTCCCAAGCTGCCTCTTCCTCTGTGTGATGTTGTAGTATCGAAAGTATGTCTAGAGGGGGGGGGGTGATTAGACTACTTGACCAAATAAAAATCTAGCTTTTTTCCAATTTGAGTTCTTGGCAGATTTTAGCTATCTTAGCACAAGTCAAGCAATCTCCACACAATTCAAGCAATCATGCAAAAGAGTATATGAGCGGCGGAGAGTAAAGCATGCAACTTGCAAGAATGTAAAGGGAAGGGTTTGGAGGATTCAAACGCAATTGGAGACACGGATGTTTTTGTCATGGTTTCAATAGGTGGTGCTATCGTACATCCACGTTGATGGAGACTTCAACCCACGGAGGGTAACGGTTGCGCGAGTCCACAGAGGGCTCCACCCATGAAGGGCCCACGAAGAAGCAACCTTGTCTATTCCATCATGGCCATCGCCCACGAAGGACTTGCCTCACTAGCGATAGATCTTCACGAAGTAGGCGATCTCCTTGCCCTTACAAACTCCTTGGTTCAACTCCACAATCTTGTCGGAGGCTCCCAAGTGACACCTAGCCAATCTAGGAGACACCACTCTCCAAGAAGTAACAAATGGTGTGTTGATGATGAACTCCTTGCTCTTGTGCTTCAAATGATAGTCTCCCCAACACTCAAATCTCTCTCACAGGATATGGATTTGGTGGAAAGAAGATTTGAGTGGAAAGCAACTTGGGGTAGGCTAGAGATCAAGATTCATATGGTTGGAATGGAATATCTTGACCTCAACACAAGTGTAGGTGGTTCTCTCTCAGAAAATGTGTATTGGAAGTGTAGGTATGTTCTGATGGCTCTCTCCACGAAAGAAGAGTGGGTGGAGGGGTATATATAGCCTCCACACAAAATCTAACCGTTACACACAATTTGCCAAACTCGATGGGACCGAATGGTTAAACTCGGTCGGACCGATTCAGCAAACCTAATGATCGTTAGGATTTTCGGTGGGACTGAGATGCAACTCGGTAGGACCGATATGGTTAGCGTTAGGGCATAACGTAATCTCGGTGTGACCGATTACACAAACTCGGTGGGACCGATTTTGGTAATAAGCTAACCAGAGAGTTGGTCAGGTAAACTCGGTGGGACCGATTCGCTCATCTCGGTGAGACCGAAATGTTACAAAAGGGAAACAGAGAGTTTACATTGCAATCTCGGTGGGACCGATCGCTCATCTCAGTAAGACCGAAACGTTGCGAAGGGAAACAGAGAGATTACAATCCCATCTCGGTGAGACCGAGATCCCTATCGGTGAGACCGATTTGCCTAGGGTTTGTGGCAGTGACTATGACATTTGAATCTCGGTGGCGCCGGATAGAAAGAATCGGTGGGGCCGAGTTTGACTTTTGGTTTAGGTCAGATGTGGATGTGGGAAGGTAGTTGAGGGTTTTGGAGCATATCACTAAGCATTTTGAGCAAGCAAGCCATTAAGCAACACCTCATCCCTCCTTGATAGTATTGGCTTTTCCTATAGAGTCAATGTGATCTTGGATCACTAAAATATAAAATGTAGAGTCTTGAGCTTCAAGCTTGAGCCAAACTTTTTGTCCTTAGAATTTTGAGGGATCCACTTTCCTCATCCATGCCATGCCATTCATTGAGCTTTTCCTGAAATATTAATCTTGGAATAATGTTAGCTCAATGAGCTATATGTTGTTAGGAATTACCAAAACCACCCAGGGATAGTTGCACTTTCAGATGCTCCCACTGAACCTTATAAAATTTTCTTGCTTTACTATGAGTGACCCTTTCCATCTCATCCAAGATTCTGAATGGTTTCTCCTCATACGTTAGATCCTTAGCCAACTCTAATTCTGACATATCAGTCTTTTTCTCGGGAGGCGATATACAACGCCTTAGCTGCGAGACATGGAACACATTGTGTACTTCTGACAATTCCGGGGGCAATTCCAACTGATATGCAACAATACCCACTCTGGACATAACTGGGAACGGACCAATATACCAGGGTGCCAATTTTCCGCGAGTCTGAAATCTTTTGACTCCTTTCAGAGGGGTGACTCAGAGGTATACATGCTCTCCGGGTTCAAAAATGATTTGTCGGTGCTTTGCTTCATAATAACTCTTCTGTCGTGATTTAGCCAATTGCAATCTGTCTCGGATTTCCTTGACTTGCTTTTCAGCCTCCATCTTGAGATTAGTTCCAAAAATATGATTGTATCCGGTTTGAGACCAATTTAACGGAGTGCGGCACTTACGGCCATAAAGAGCTTCATAAGGTGACATCTTTAGACAGGTCTGGAAGCCATTGTTGTAGGAGGACTCGGCATATGGCAGACAATCTTCCCATTTAGGTCCTTGCGCCAAAGCACATGCTCGCAGCATATCTTTGAGTATTTGGTTTACATGTTCAGTCTGACCATTTGTCTGAGGATGATAAGTTGTGCTATATTTTAGTGCGGTCCCAAAGCTTGATGGAGACGTGACCAGAAAGCGGAGGTAAAAGTGACCCTCTGATGGAAGTGATTGTTCGTGGTACTCCATGCAGACTGACTACTCTTGACACATATAAGTATGCGAGCAGATTGGCTCGGTAAGTGGTTTTGATGGGAATAAAATGAGCAACCTTGGTTAATGTGTACACTATGACCCATATTGCATCATTGCCTCGATGATTCTTTGGTAGGCCCGTGATAAAATCCATACAGACATCATCCCACTTCCATTGTGGAATGGGTAAAGGTTGGAGGAGTCCGGCGGGCTTCTGGTGTTCTGCCTTCACTTTGTTGCATATGTCACAACAAGCCACAAAATAGGCGATGTCTTTCTTCATCCCATCCCACTAGAATATCTGCCGAAGGTCTTCGTACATTTTGGTACCTCCGGGGTGAATGGAATATGCAAGCTCGTGTGCTTCTGCCAGTACCATCTTTCTTAAGTCTTGTCCGATTTCGGGTTCCGGCAGACCCTTAAGGTTCGAACTCTAGGGAGCGCAGGAGATATTTCCCCTACCGACTCGCGCTTCTATGGCTCGCAAGAAATCTAGGCTAGAAAGAAGAACACACAAGGGACACGAGGTTTATACTGGTTCGGGCCACCGATGTGGTGTAATACCCTACTCTAGTGTGTGGTGTAGTGGATTGCCTCAGGGGCTGATGATGAACAATACAGGGGAAGAACGGCCTCATGAGAGGTGTTCTTGAGCTGGTGCAGTGTGTTCTACTTGGTCCGGACCTTTCTCTCTTTCTTTCTCTCTAGACCTCTCTCTTCTTCTTTCTCCTCTCTCTTTCTTTCTATCTGGACCTCTCTCTTTCTACCTCTCTGGACCTCTCTCTTCTTCTTTCTCCTCTCTCCCCTTACTTCTTTCGGGGGCTAGTCCTATTTATAGAAGCCCTGGTCCTCTTCCCAAAACATGAGCGGGAAGGGCGCCAACAATTGGCCATTTTGAAGGGGAACATCTAGTACAAGTTATCCTGACCAAAGGTGGTCTTCGGCTGCGAAAAGCACTGGTGATGATGCCGTCTTGGGCTCCACGGTGACCTCAGTCATGCCTCTCTGCTGGTCTTGGTCTCGTTGCACTGAAATGGTAACCTTTGCCCGATGCCTTGGCCTGTGCTTGCTCCCTTTGCATCGAAGGGGAAACAAGGACACTGCGCAGGCTGGTGCCCGCCTAATCTCGATCGTCATGGCTTTCGTCACGGGCTCCTCGCGAGGCACCCATGCCTTGATCTCTCCGCCTCCTCGCGAGCCTGCCTGATGAGGCTGCTCCTGAGGAAGCCTCCTGTTGTCCGCCCCGCAAGGCTTGGCCCCTTGCGAGGGTCTTGAGCTTGAGCTGATGAAGCTGGGCCGCACTGGGACCCCACTCGAGCCATGCCGCAGGCCGTGGGCAGGCAAGTCTGGGGACCCCCGTTCCCAGAACACTGGCAGTAGCCCCCGGGCCCAAGGCGCTCCCGGGCTTGGCTTAGCAGAGAAGCTAAGGGCAAGCGCAAAGCGCCGTGGGCCCCAATAGCCTGCAGCCTTGGGCGCCATGTGGCGATTGATTGGACGTGGGCGTCTGCGCTTCCCCACGACGCCTTGTTACGCGCCCAGCTAAGCGGACCCGTAGTTGCACATAGTTGTTCCCTTTTCCGCTGCTTGCTCGCCTCCTACCTTTCCTTCTTCGAGCTCCAACCTCCGCCGCCAATCCGGCTCGAGCTCTTCCCTCTTTCCATCGCCATGGCGCCAACAAAGAAAGGAAAGGGGAAGAAGCCCGCGCCTTCGCCCCGCTCATCTCCAGTGGCGGCCCCCGCCGTTGATCGGTCGATCATACTCAATCCAGAAGCCCTGAACAAGGTCCGCTCTTCCCTTGCCACTATCTTCAATGAGTGCGGCAGGACCATAGTCTAGCCAGCGTCCCATGCCTCCCTTGATAGGATCGTCACGGAGGTCCGATTCTTCGCTGATGCCCTGTGGGCGGGTCTGGTCCCCCCCTTTTCCGCTTTCTTCCATGTGGTGCTCTCCCATTATCAGATCCGCATGATGCACCTTGGGCCTGAGTCCATCACCCTTCTGGCTGCCTTTGCTTTTGTTTGCAAGGCAATGGTAGGCATTCCTCCTTCCGTTGCCCTATTGTGCCAGTTCTTTTCCTTGCGCTTGAGCGACCCCACTCAGTGCTCAGGGTGTGTGGGCTTCTTCGCCGTGCCAGAGACGGCCGCTTCAGGGATCGACTTCAGCCTTCCTCCTTCTGAGGCCAGGTTCAGAGAGCGGTGGCTATATGTGGACGTTGGAGTGCCCAACCCTCTGCTCTTGCACCCGACCTCGCCTGTTGTTCCCCACTCGGGCTGGGACCATGAGATGCTCGTGAGCCACTGGCTTCGTCTGGTGCCGCTTCCAGAATTTGAGGGCGCTCAATGTGACTGCACCCAAGGTGGTGAAGGAGTTCCTCCAATGAAGCATTGCTCCTCTCCAGCGCCACTCTCGCCGGATGTGGGACTTTGTGGGGCACAAAGACCGCATGCGACTTCAGGAGGACTTGGCGCCTGAAGTGCTGCGGACGGTGCTCAGGGTCTTGACTGGCGATCCTTCCCCAGGAAGCCTTCGGTGTGATGGTGCCCTTTTCTATCTTTGCTCTGGCAGGGCCGATTTTGTGAGGCAGATGCCCAGCTTCGACGAGTGGGGCTGCACTCGGTTGGCTTCACAGGGCCCCGCGAGAACCCAGCCACGGTGGTTGCTCCCCCTGTCATCCACAGTGGTCCTTCCTCAGGCGATAGAGCGGGGAGACGAGAATCGGCGGGAGCTGAGGCGACTGATGTCGAGGTGCCGATGCCGCGAGAAGCCCTGAAGGCGGCGCCTCCCGAGGCCCGCCCTGGAGCAGCATCTGGCGCAGAGTTGCGGCCCTCGGCTCTTGAGGCCGGGGCTCCTGAGGCCCCGGCCGTTCCTCGCGAGGCGTTGCCTGATGGCGTCCCCAGGGCGGCTCCTTCGGCGCTGATCTTCTTGATGCTTCTTTCGCGCCCCAGGCCGACCCCTACGTCGGGCGCTTAGGCCGGTTCTGTGTAGATTTCGAGGCCCTCCGCAAGAGGAAGGAGGCCTTGGGGTGGCGACGACCGCCCTTGCCGCTTGTTGAAGCGCATGAAGTACTTCGCCGTGGACGAGTAAGTCCTCTTCTTTCTGTGCTCATTTACTTTACTATCCCTGCGGCTGATTATGGCCTTTCAGGCCCTATCCTGCCAAATTCGCCGAGTCGGCCCAGGAGCCAGCCCCCAAAGCTTCACCTTCTCCGCTGGCTCTGGGCGCGCCGAGCTCGAGCGGCACCCCCGCCGCTGGACCGGTCGGTGGAGTGGTCTGTTCCACGGGGCACCTTGAGCCTACGCGCTCGCTGTCCTTTCTTCATGAGTCCCTCTGGGGCACATCCGGCTTGCCCCGCGTTCCTCCTCTGATCATAGAGGGTGAATGGTTGAAGTCTGCCTTCAGCTCCTCCTCCGTGGGTGGACCGACGCCTGGCTGGATTCCTAGAGGGGTCCATTCGGTGATGGCTAGGGCGCCAGCCCCCAACCCCGCGCCGGGTGGGGGCATGCCGCCTCGGGGCCCTCCGCATACTCCGGTGGAAGAGGGTGATGTGGAAGACATGCTCAGGCGCGCTCGGGAGCGTCGTGCCCTTCGCCAAGAGTTCCTCCAGGGGGCGGCGGATGTGGTGAGCCGGATCGGGGCAGAGCTTGCTAGCAAGGATGCGTGCCTCGAGGCCGAAGGTTTGCGCCTTGGTGAGGAGAGGCGCAAACTGAAGGTAGCCTTCGCCCTCGCATGTCACCAACGTGATCTTGACAACACGAAGGCTGAAGCATCGCTGGTGGCTTCGCGGGAGGCCTGCTCCCAGGCCGTCGAGGAGGCTCGGGAAGCGGACCGTTGCCGCAGAGATGCAGAGGAGCACGCATGGGAGCTGCAAGCCTGGAGCAACTCCCTGGAGCAGCAAGTGGAACTACGCCAGGCGGCCCTTCAGTCACTGAAGGGGGCCTCCGTCGACCAGGCGGAGCTGCTGAAGCGCGAGGAGGCGCTAACACTAGAGGCCGCCGAGCGCAACCTTGAGCTTCAGCGGTTGGAGACGAGGGAGTGCCTGGTGGCCCAGGCGGAGGATGACGTTGCTGCACGCGAAGTCCGGGCCTAGGAAGAGGTTGACCGCCGCGTGGTGGAAGCTCGCTTGGCTTTCGAGTGCGAATACGAAGAGAGGTTGGGGCTGATCAGGGCTGAGGCTGAGGGTAGGACTGTGGCCGTCAGGGCCAAACTGGCTGAAGTGACGCGACGTGCGGACTCATCCGTAGCCACCCTTGGCACAGCGCAGGCGGAGCTGGCCTCTTCCCGGGCTAAGCTGCTTCTTCTCCAACAGAGGGTTGATGACGCCGAGGCCGTTGCGGAGCGGAATGAGGACGAGATCCGTCGGCGGCGGGTTCTGGAACACGTGCATGCCCCCTTGCTTCGAACGCTCAGGGAGAGGGCCAACACAGCTTTGGGCAACATTTGAGAGGCTGCCGCTAAGGAGCCGCATGAGGCTAGCTACGCCGGCAACCTCCAGTTTTCACCGACGTGGTGACGCTTCTGGAGAACCGCTCCAAGAGGTCCCGTTGGCTTGTCGAAGAGAGGAGCCGAGCCTTGCTCAGGCGTGCCTTCTCTCGTGTCTTCAGCTATCTACAGGACAGGGACCCCCACTTCGACTTCGACCCTACCATTGCACCCGTGCCCATAGCCGTCCGAGGCGACCTGGTGCAATGGGTGGAGGACAACATGGACGCTCTTGTTAGGGTCTTTGCGTCTAATGATGACGGCGTGATTGTGGCCGCCGATGAAGGCGGCGTTGTGGACGAGCCTGGCGCTGTCGGAGGTGTTCGCGGTGGCAGCGACGCCAGTGATGCCGCCGGGGGTGCCCCAGAAGACACAGTGAGTGATATGTCCGACTGACCGTATGTCGCTGCTGTTTACCCTGCACGAAGAAGGTTCGGGCTCGGCCCTGAAGAATGTAAGAGCATTTTGGGAGGAAGGCCCCTCATGTAAAGGTTTGTGATCAGTATCCTGGTAAACATAACGTTGCGTGTGAGCTTAGCTGCTAGCCCGGTGATGGGTCAGCCGACTTGTTTTCCTTTCGACTCCGACGAGTTCCGAGCGGGCCTGCGGGGCCGCAGCACCTCAGGTGTCTTCTGATTATCCTATTGATCCTGCGATGAGAACCTTCGGAGAGGGTGCGGTGACAGCGGTCCCGTCTGTAGTCGTGCCTGGCCTGGCCCGGCTCGCGAGGGGCTCCTGAGGGGGGGGGGGCAGCCGACACTAACTTTGGACGCAAAGCCGAAATCAGAACACGAGAGATTGCTCGAACGAGACTAAACACCCCTTCCCCAAACAAACGCAAGTCTCGAGCTCAAATCCAACTTAAATCCAAACCGAAGAAACTTGTCAACAAGGAAGAAGCGAAAAGCAAAAGGCCGCGTCCGGCACCTAGTCTAGTCTTCGACGTCTTCTCACTAGCGCGGAGCTAAGTGCTGCCACTAGGCGTGGGCGATAGCCCCTAAGGCCCGAGGGCGGCTCCCCGGAGACTCTGGGGCGTGTACAACCCCACTCATTATTACATGAGAGTGTCACGGGCGGCGAGATTCACAGGCACTGGGCCTTCTTCACAGGTACCAGCCTTGCTTCATATCGCCTGACGAGGGCCCCGCCTTGCGCCACACTCTAACGCCATTGACGGCGGCCGAAGACCAAGGACGACGCCAATGGGGTAGAGCGGTCGCCAGCGGTTCCCCCGACGACCACGGGTCCTCTGCCGGGGGCAGGCCCTGGGGCACCTCCCCAGCAGAGGGCCTACCTCCTGAGAGCGCCTTGCTCCGACCACCGCAGGGGCGAACACAGATCTCGGCCCCTCTCCTGCAGCCCCCTGCGCCCTCCTCCTAAGGGATAGCAGGCTGCAGCATTGGGGCAGCCATCTGCTGCGGCGACCTGTATCTCCTGCGACCCATGGTTAGCATAAGCTTGCTCCGGAGGAATGAGTGGTACCCGATAGTTGCTGCCGCCGGTGCGGTTGTCGAGGCTCTCTTGGGGTTCCTGAAAGAGCTCAGCTTCTGGCGCCTCCTCGCCCGAGCCTGGCCCGAGGAATGAGCCATGATCTTCTTCCAGCGCGCACCCCTGATCCACCATGCGGGGCACATAAGCTTCTGGGTCCACTGCCTCGTGGGCCTCGCCGTAGCGCCACGCATGCCACGCAGTCCGGCATGGAGCGTCGTCTTGGGGGTGATGGCGCAGCGGTCCGCCGAAGACGGAGGCCACGGCATGCACCCCTTCCCTGGCCGGAGGTGGGGCCGGCGCGACTTGTCGCCTGGTGCCGACGGAGGCGTTGGTGCTGAACAGGCCCTGGAGTCTGCTTGAAGTTGCGTGAGCATGTATAATGCCGCCATACGGCCCGCCCTGGACCTGGGGCGGCAGCTGGACGCAGAAGGGAGGTGCTCCTGAGGCGGCGGCATCTAGGAGCTCGGCTACTCGCTCCAACAACGCGTCGCGGCCGCCCTCCTGCAGCCGGCACCGTAGCAGCTCTCGGGCCACCGTGAGCGCGACCCTGGAGTTCGCCTGTTCTCGTCGGGTGTGCGGCATTGTGGCCGCGGTGTGGTTTGAGGCCCTTGTTGCGGCCCGCACCTGATGTGGTGTGAGGGCAGGCGGCGTCTAGCCACGTCGCCCGCGCCCCGCAGCGCCCTGCGAAGCGCGGGCTGCCTGAGGCGCAAGGCTGAGGTCGCCCTTAGCCGACGACACGGCGTGGGCGGGCCACACCGCCCAGTGGTTGGCATTGGCAGCCGGGTCGCTCAACATCTGAACAGCGAGGCGACGGAACAGGACGCGGAGGAAGAAGGATTCTGGTGCACCCCTACCTGGCGTGCCAAATGTTGGATTTTGAGTTCCGGCAGACCCTTAAGGATCGAACTCTGGGGTGCGCACGAAGATCTTTCCCCTACCGACTCGCGCTTCTATCGCTCGCAAGAAATCTAGGCTAGAAAGAAGAACACACAAGGGACACGAGGTTTATACTGGTTCGGGCCACCTATGTGGTGTAATACCCTACTCCAGTGTGTGGTGTAGTGGATTGCCTCAGGGGCTGATGATGAACAATATAGGGGAAGAACGGCCTCGCGAGAGGTGTTCTTGAGCTATTGCAGTGTGTTCTACTTGGTCCGGACCTTTCTCTCTTTCTTTCTCTCTGGACCTCTCTCCTCTTCTTTCTCCTCTCCCCCCTTCCTTCTTTCGGGGGCTAGTCCTATTTATAGAGGCCCTGGTCCTCTTCCCAAAAAATGAGCGGGAAGTGCGCCGCCATTTTGAAGGGGAACATCTAGTACAAGTTATCCTGACCAAAGGTGGTCTTCAGCTGCCAAAAGCACTGGTGATGACGCCGTCTTGGGCTCCACGGTGACCTCCGTCCTGCTGCTCTACTAGTCTTGGTCTCGTTGCACCAGAATTTTAACCTTTCCCCGATGCCTTGGCCTATGCTTGCTCCCTTTGCACCGAAGGGGCAACAAGGACACTGCGCAGGCCGGCGCCCGCCTAGCGCCCACCTAATCTCGATCGTCATGGCTTGCATCACGGGCTCCTCGCGAGGCACCCCTGCCTTGTTCTGTCCACCTCCTCGCGAGCCTGCCTGATGAGGCTGCTCCTGAGGAAGCCTCCTGTCGTCCGCCCCGCAAGGCTTGGCCCCTTGAGAGGGTCTTGAGCTTGAACTAATGAAGCTGGGCCGCACTGGGCCCCCACTCGAGCCACGCCGCATGCCGCAGGCGGGCAAGTCTGGGACACCTGTTCCCACAACGCCGACAAGTCTGCTTGATTCGGTACACAAATCCATCCGTAGAACCTTAGTGTACCTTGCTGATCCTTAGAAAAATCTTAGGTCTGGCCTTTTAACATACGCTTGATATGCTTTTGAAACACTGTGTCATCGGACTGAGCCTTGTGGATATCATCCTCGAGGTTAGGAGTAACTTCCATCATATTAGCAAGATCAATATCAATAATGACCAGATTGAGCTGAGTGCTCTCTTCCTTAAGTTCGGGAGGCAAGGACTCCATCATGGTATTCAGACTGGCAGGCTTCCGGCTGAGTGCATTGGCAACCATGTGGGCCTTACCCAGGTAATAATTAATTCCAAGATCATAATCCTTGACTAACTCAAGCCATCTCCATTGACGGAGGTTTAAGTCTGGCTGAGTAAATATGTACTTGAGACTCTTGTGGTCGGTAAATATTTGACACCTTTTTCCAATGAGGTAGTGTATCCAAATTTTTAGAGCATGAACTACCACGGCCAATTCCAGATCATGAGTAGGATAGTTTCCGTCGTGTTGTCGTAGCTGTCGAGATGCATATGCTACCACCTTGCCGTCTTGCATAAGTACACATCCAAGACCTTGTGCAGACGCGTCACAGTACACATCAAAGCTATGGTAGATGTCTGGAAGAGTCAACCCAGGTGATGTTGTCAGTCTGATTTCTAGCTCATTGAAACTTTTCTCACAGTCCTCAGTCCATTCAAATTTCTTATCTTTCTTTAGAAGCTCTGTCATTGGCCTGGCAATCTTAGAGAAACCTTCAAGGAAACGATGGTAGTACCCGGCTAATCCAAGGAAACTCCGGATTTGGGATACTATCATGGGTGCCAGCCAATCAAGCACGTCCTTCACCTTACTTGGATCCACGGCTATACCTTCTTCTGATAGCACATGCCCAAGGAATCCAACTTGCTTGAGCCAAAACTCGCATTTACTGAATTGGCGTATAGCTGATGGTCACTGAGTCTTTGTAACACAACTCTGAGGTGTCCCTTGTGCTCTTCTTCACTTTTTGAGTATATGAGGATATCATCGATGAAGACCACCACAAATTTGTCTAGGAAATCCATGAATACTTTTTTCATCATATGCACGAAGAAAGCAGGGCCATTGGTGAGGTCGAAGGACATAACGGTATATTCATAAAGACCGTATCGGGTAGTGAACGCGGTCTTAGGAATATCTTCCTTTTTGATCTTGAGTTGGTGGTATCAAGTCCTTAAATCAATTTTGGAGAATACTTTTGCCCCACTGAGTTGATCAAATAAATCGTCAATCCTAGGCAGTGGATATTTGTTTTTGATGTTGACATCATTCATCTGACGGTAATCCACACACATACGGAGACTACCATCCTTCTTGTCCATGAATATTGCGGGTGATCCCCATGGTGAAGTGCTGGGCGGATATAACCTTTCAGGAGCATCTCATCAAGTTGTTTCTTTAACTCCACCAATTCTGACGAAGGCATCCGATAATACTTCTTGTATAGCGGTGCGGTCCCGGGCACAAGATCAATTGCAAACTCAAGCTCTTGGTCCGGTGGCATTCCTGGCAATTCTTCTGGGAATACGTCAGGAAAATCACTGGCCATAGGAATTAATCCCAACTCGTCAGCCACAGCGGTGAAGACCATTTCTTTCTTGGGTATGCTTCTGCGGGCATAGAATTTTGTAGTCTGCTCTTTCTGACTTGTCAAGGTGTCTTCTCGGGTTGCGCAGTTAATGTATACTTGGTATTGGGTTAACCAATTCATCCCCAAAATAATGTCCAACTTGGAAGATTCGATGACTATCAAGGAAGTTGGAAAACGGACTCCGTTGATGTTAATTTCCAAATTACGGCAGACCAGATTGCTTCTGAGCAAAGATCCCGGGGATTGTACCAGCATATTGTTGCTCAAAATCGAACAAGGAAATTTGTTTTGGGCAGCAAAACTCCACGAAATAAAAGAGTGGGAAGCTCAGAGTCAAATAAAATTATTGCAGGTATGCTATTAACAGAAAACATACCAATGAAGACTTTGGGGTTCTCTTGGGCTTCGGCTGCGGAGAGGTGATGAACTTGCGTGGTGATGTTTTGCTAGACAGGGTATGGTTCCATATGGTTGACTTGTGGCCTGAATGGAGCATTTGCCCTGCTGTTCTTGGGACACTGTCTGGCATAATGTCCGGTTTTCCCACAACTGAAATAGGAATTGTTGCGCTGGCATTCTTCTCACACCGGGTTGGTTACGACATTCTTGACTTGAGTAGTGGTTTTGTTAACACGCTGCTGCCAATTGGGCTTATACTCTACTTGAGTGTGCTGCCAAGTACAAGCCTTTTGCACTGGCTGACCATCTTTCCTAGGCTCGAACTTACGCTTGTGATCATTATTGGTAGGCTTGTTGTCATGTATAAGCTTGTGCTCTCTCTCTCTCAGCAATGAGGGCCTTGTTTATCAGAGTTTGAAAGTCTGGGAAATCAAACATACTGAGTGTGCACCAGAGGTGTTGGTTTAATCCTCCAAGAAATTTGTCAATCTTCCTTTCTTCTATGGCCACATCATAGAGGGAATAGCGGGCCAAGTGCTACCTCTTGAGCATGCGTTTGTTTTCACATGAAGAGGAAAGGGTGATGCAGCAAAGTAGCATAAGTATTTCCCTCAGTTTTTGAGAACCAAGGTGTCAATCCAGTAGGAGATAACACGCAAGTCACCTAGTACCTGCACAAACAATCAAGAACCTCGCAACCAACGCGATAAAGGGGTTGTCAATCCCTTCACGGTCACTTGCGAAAGTGAGATCTGATAAAGAAAATAAGATAAATATTTTTGGTATTTTTGTTGTATAGATTGGAAAGTAAAGATTGCAAAATAGTAAACGAGATGCGATGTAAATAAAAAGATGCAATATAATAAGAGAGAGACCCGGGGGCCATAGGTTTTGTAAGTGCATCTAGTGCCACCCCTAGTTGGTTTTGGAGTATTGACGACAAACCTAGTTGAGGGACTAATGTGTTTGTGAGAATTGCAGGATAACACAGATAGAAGTCCCTCATTGATTCGGTTTTACTACCAAAGATGACCCCTAAAAATGTACGAAGACATTGAAGTCAATGGTGGTATATGAAGATATTCACATTGAAGACTATGACAAGAGAAGACACCACGGGAAGCCTATGGAACTCGAAGACTTAGATCTTTCATAGTTCTCTTTCACTTGTGTTGAGTCATAGGAACCACCGTACTGTTAAGTGGGGTCCAAGAGAACCAGTCAGAATGACTGAAGTGATGCCTAAACAAAAACCTATGTCTTCGATTGAAGACTATGAGAGCAAATCTTGTCCAGAGTCAGACAAGTCAGCTTTGCTTGTAGCCCAAGTAAAGTTGCCGTGTGGGTTTGAAATCTGACCGTTGGAACACGTGTCAGTTCCTTAGTGACCCAGGGTCATTTCGGACAAATCAGGTCGGGTTGCCTAGTGGCTATAAATAGTCCACCCCTACAACCATAAACGGTTGGCTGCTCAGATTTAGTGCACGGCTTTTGTCGTTTGAGAGCAACCCACCTCGAAGCCTTTGAGAGAGAATTCCTAGCGAGGAGAAATTCCTAACCACCCAGAGCCAGAGAGAATTGGGCATCAGTTAAGTCTTCTTGTCTAAGTGATCTGAAGACTTATTACTCTTGAGGACTGTGCATCCTCCAGCCGGTTAGGCGTCGTGTTCTGAGCATCCAAGAGACATTGTGGATCGCCAGTGAACGAAGTTTGTGAAGGTTTGGGAGTCTACCTTGAAGACTTACCAGAGTGATTGGGCGAGGTCTGTGTGACCTTAGCTCAAGGAGAATACGGTGAGGACTGGGTGTCCTGACCTACGTGTTCAGGACTGGGTGTCCGGGACTGTGTGTCCTAAGGTTTAAATACCTAGCCGCTCCAACCAGACGTACAGTTGTCACAGCAACTGGAACTGGTCCAACAAATCATTGTCTTCAACGAGTCACTGGTTTCATCTTCACTTCCTTTTACTTACTGTTACTCATTGTGAAATCATTGCATGCTTGCTCTATCTTTTGTCTTCACTACGTGACTGTATGATCTGTTTGGCTTCATAATATCTTCCTACCTGATCCTTACTACATTGCAGCTATTTGTCATTGTGCTTTCACTCTATTGAATATTTGACCATGGCTTGCCTAGTGTAGTCTACCTTCCGCTGCATAGTAATAGGCACATCTCTACTATTTGTCTTCATAACTTCCACGTTTTGAAGACTTTCATAAAAATCGCCTATTCACCCCCCCTCTAGTTGATATAACGCACTTTCAATTGGTATCAGAGCAAGGTGCTCCCTTGTTCTGTGTGATTTGGTTTAACCACCTGGAGTTTTAGCTATGTTGACTCCAGGGATAATTAAAGTCTCCGCTGCGTGCCCCGTCTTCGATGGAACTGAATATCCCTACTGGAAGAATAAGATGCGCATGCATCTTGAAGCCATTGACGTCGACCTATGGTATGTCGTCGAGAACGGCGTTCCCAAGGATGGAGAAGGTGTCACTGCTGCTGATGTCAAGAAATTCATTCAACTGGACTCTACTGCCAAGAATATCATCTGTGGTCATCTGACCAAAGGACAGTATGGCCATGTGAGTGCTTTGAAGACATCCAAGCTGGTCTGGGACTGGCTCTCCAAGGTCAATGAAGGCATCTCAACCCACAGAGATCAAAGAATCAGTGTTCTTCGCAACCTCTTCAACCGCTTCAAGAGAAATGATAATGAGAATGTCCAGCACACATTTGACCGACTCACTGACATCACAAATGAGCTTCAAGCTCTCGGCGCCACTGAGATCACCAAACATGAAGTCGTCAAGACGCTGCTGAGATCACTTGATAGTTCGTTTGACATCCTAGCCTTGATGATACAAGAACATCCTGATTTCAAGACACTTGATCCGTCTGACATACTTGAGAGGCTCAACACACATGAGTTTCAGCTATCTGAGAAAAGAGATATCTACGGTCCAAACTATGGGCGAACTCGTGCCTTGAAGGCAAAAGCTGTTTCCTCATCTGAAGAAGAATCTAACAGCAGTTCTGATGATCCTAAAGACATTGGAAGGGAACTTGCAATGCTTGTGAAGAAGTTCCAAAAATTCACCAAGAAGAAAGGCTTCAGAAAGTCTTCACGATCAAGCTCAAGGAATGATGAAGCTTCTGCTCATGACTACAAGAAGAAAACATGCCATAAGTGCAAGAAAACTGGACACTTCATCTCTTCGTGTCCACGGTGGGAAAATGAGAACAGAAAGAAGAAGAAGAGCAAGGAATATGACTCTGACGACAAGAAGAAGAAGAAGAAATACTCAAAGTCTTCTTCCAAGTCTTCCTCAAAGTCTTCATCACACAAGAAGAGCTCATCTGGCAAGGCACGTGCGTTTGTTGGCAAGGAAATGGATTCAGAGGAGGAGTCCGCTTCTGATGAGGCAGAGGTGGAGTCTGAGGAGGAGTCTGATTCTGGCATTGCAAGTCTGGCTACAGCATATGTCGCCAAGTCCATCTTCAACACTGAAGACAATGACTTCATCACCGACACCGATGCAAATGACAAGT
This sequence comes from Triticum urartu, assembly GCF_003073215.2. Taxonomy (NCBI): domain Eukaryota; kingdom Viridiplantae; phylum Streptophyta; class Magnoliopsida; order Poales; family Poaceae; genus Triticum; species Triticum urartu. Next base: position 335,432,956 of record NC_053024.1, on the reverse strand, counting down.
ACTACTCCGCTCCTACCTACTGCTTCATGGCACGCGGTGCCAAGGTAAACACACGCACTACTCACTATCAAACATCTAGCGACGATGACTCTGATTGTGGTTCGAAACCCAGCTATAAAACACTTGCTAAAATTGCAACTAAACAACAGAAAGCTATGGAACATATTCAAAAACTGTTAGACAGAAGCGATGATATGTTGGGTGCTGAAATGACTCGATCTGATCCTTAATTGAAGACATAAAAAATCTTCACGTTAAGTATCAGGAACATGAAGATCGTCATGATACTCTCTCAACAACTCATGAAAAGCTTTCCTATGATTATCTTCAAAGGAAGAAAGATCTTGAGAAATTGAAGCAAGATCTTGAGAAATTGAGAGCGGCTCATGAAGATCTTCAAAAGGAAAACGAGTCACTTCGCGCCAAACAGATCAGTTCCGCTCAGGAAGGATTTGAACCACCATGTCTTAAATGCATTGAGCGTGATAATTCTACTTCTGTTGCTGAATGTTCCACTGCTACTGTTGTTGCAATATCTTCAACTGTTGATGTGGTAACTAACCCCTCTATTGAGGATACCACCGCTATTGCTGATGAGAATGCTAGGTTGAAGACATTGCTTGAAACAGGGATGTACAAAAGTCTTAAAGGGCATCAGACATTATGTGATGTCCTCAAGAAGCAGATTCTGAACCGAAACCCCAGGAAAGAGGGTGTTGGGTTCGTAAGGAAAATGAATGCAGATGGCTCTTACTGGAAACCTGAGCAGTACCCCAAGACCACATGGGTTGCTGCAAAGGAACCTTCAGCAGATCCATCCAATCTATCTGGCTTCACTTGTGCTAACCCCATTATCATTGATGATTCCTTTGATGCAAACTATAAACTGTTTAAGAATCAAAATGGTGAAGTGTTTGCCAGGTACATTGGTACTAACTGCAGGAATGGACCACCTATGAAGAAGATCTGGGTTCCGAAAAGGGGTCTGGAAAATCTTCCTGTGAATGTCTTCATGACACCTCACATGAAGAAGACAAACCTCAGACCAAAGGCTTCATACGGTCCAAAGGCTTCATACAGACCGAGGACTCACCTGAGACGCACTAACGCAAATGTTTTGCAGGGAAACCACACTCAGTCATATGAATATGAGAACGGTTCATCAAACCGCCATGTTCATATGACCAAGAATTATTCTGCCTATTCTTATGAGTACTATTGTCCACCTGCTAGACTGTTTGCTAGGGCTCCAAAGCCAAAATTCTCAGATGTTGCACTTAGACTTATTGCTTCTAAGCCACCCTTGAAGATGTGGGTGGCTAAGAAAGCTTAACTCTCTTCTGCAGGGAAAGGTCTCCAGCAGAAAACCAAAATCTTCTGACGCTATTGCTGGGGACCTTAAACATCTTGTAGGGCGCAAGATAAAATGCCCGAATGGCATCACTATGTACTTCGTTCCTGAATCGCATGCTACTCTCCCTATTAGTCCTAATCTGGATCTAAGTTTTCATAACCCACTGGTTCGTCAAATGTTTCTGCTTCACAATTCTCTTAGTGAAGCCTATCCCCCTAACTGCACTATAGGGTACGACACCAGCGTCTTTAGAATGGATTATTGACAGTGGGTGTACAAATCACATGACCGGCAAAAGAAGCCTTCTTATGGACTCAACCTTACGTCCATCCGACAAGAGCCACATCACATTCGCTGACACTGGTAAAAGTAAGGTATTGGGTCTAGGTAGAGTTGCAATCTCTAGGGATCAACACATGGATAAAGTCATGCTTGTTGAATCCCTTGGCTTCAACTTAATGTCTGTCTCAATGCTTTGCGATTTGAACATGATCGTAATATTTGGAAAATATCGTTGCCTGGTACTAATGGAATCTGACAAGTCTCTAGTGTTTGAAGGGTATCGGAAAGATGATTTGTATGTGGTAGATTTCTCAGCAGGGCCACAGCTTGCAGTATGTCTTCTGGCAAAAGCTTCAGAATGCTGGCTTTGGCATCGGAGGCTTGGGCATGCTGGCATGAGGGACCTCCACACCCTTGCAAAGAAGAAGCATGTCATAGGCATCGAAGGCGTCAAATTCAAGAAAGATCACTTATACGGTGCCTGTGAAGCAGGGAAGATGACGAGGGCAAAACATCCCTCGAGGACAATCATGACCACTACTCGACCCTTCGAACTGCTTCACATGGATCTTTTTGGTCCCACTCACTACTCCACTTTTACCACTACTGCTTGCCTCTATGGCTTTGTCATTGTTGATGATTACTCTAGATATACTTGGGTGCACATAATCCTTTACAAGACTGAAGTGCAGGATGTCTTCAGACGCTTCGCCAATCGAGCTATGAACAATTACGGCGCCAAGATAAAGCACACCAGAAGTGACAATGGCACTAAATTCAAGAACACTGGCCTTGATACATATCTTGATACCTTGGGCATCACACATGAATTCTCAGCCCCGTACACGCCACAGCAGAATGGCGTCGTCGAATGCAAGAACAGAACACTCATTGAGATGGCCAGAATGATGCTAGATGAATACAAGACTCCAAGAAAATTCTGGCCTGAAGCCATTGACACTGCATGCCATACAATCAATCGTGTTTATCTTCACAAGCTTTTGAACAAGACATCTTATGAACTCCTAACTGGCAAGAAGCCAAATGTCAGTTACTTCAGAGTATTTGGCGCAAGGTGCTGGATCAAGGACCCACACCACACCTCAAGGGTTTTATGCTTGGATATGGAAAGGATTCGCACTCCTATAGAGTCTTCAATCTCTTTCATTACAAAGTTGTTGAAACAGTGGATGTGCGGTTCGATAAGACCAATGGTTCACAAAGAGAGCAATTGCCAAATGTGCTAGATGAAGTTCCATCTAGCGAATCAATCAAGCTAATGGGAACTGGAGAGATTATACCTTCTGAAGCTCATCCTGAAGAAGAACTTATCATCTCAACACCTGATCCACATGAAGACAATGCTCAGCCTGAAGACATTCCTCCCAACAACAACACAGATCAGCAAGAGCAAAGTCTTCGCCCTGTACATCCTCGTGTTGCCAATGAAGTGCAGATTGACCGAATAATTGACAGCATCAATGCACCTGGTCCACTCACTCGTTCAAGGGCAACTCATCTGGCAAATTTCTGTGGGCACTTCGCATTCGTCTCAATTACAGAACCCAAGAAAGTTGAAGAAGCCTTCATGGAACCTGAATGGATTCAAGCTATGCAAGAAGAGCTTCAACAGTTTGAGCTAAACAATGTATGTGAACTGGTTAAGCGTCCTGATCCACGGAAGCACAATATAATAGGCACCAAATGGATATACCGCAACAAGCAAGATGAGCATGGTAAAATTGTCAGAAACAAAGCTCGTCTCATTGCTCAAGGATATACTCAAGTGGAAGGCATTGATTTCGATGAAACATTTGCTCTTGTGGCTAGACTTGAAGCCATACGTATACTGCTGGCCTATGCAAATCATCATAACATACTTCTATATCAAATGGATGTGAAGAGTGCCTTTCTCAATGGCAAGATTGAAGAAGAAGTGTATGTTGCACAACCGCCTGGGTTTGAAGATCCAAAACATCCTGACATGGTATACAAGCTCAACAAGGCACTGTATGGCCTCAAACAAGCCCCTCGGGCCTGGTATGACACACTCAAATACTTCCTGAAGAGCAAAGGCTTTATACCTGGTTCCCTATATCCCACTCTCTTCACGAAGACATATGATGGTGAACTGTTTGTGTGCCAAATATATGTGGATGACATTATCTTCGGCTGCACCAATCAGAAGTATAGTGAAGAGTTTGGCTATATGATGCAAGAGCAATATCATATGTCTATGATGGGGGAGCTGAAGTTCTTCCTCGGTCTTCAAATACGACAACAACGCAATGGCATCTTCATATCTCAAGAGAAGTATCTCAAAGAGTGCCTGAAGAAGTTTGGTATGCAAGACTGCAAAGGCTTCACAACACCAATGCCAGCCAAACATCATCTGGGTCCCGACGACAATGGTAAAGAGTTCGATCAAAAGGTATACCGCTCCATGATTGGTTCTTTGCTTTATTTATGTGCATCTAGGACAGATATTATGCTTAGTGTTTGCATGTGTTCTCGATTTCAAGCGGCACCAAAGGAGTCGCATCACTTAGCTGTGAAGCGAATTCTTTGATATTTGGCTCACACCCCAACTCTAGGATTATGGTATCCAAAGGGCTCAGAGTTTGATCTGGTTGGATTCTCGGATGCTGATTATGCTGGTGACAAGGTTGATCGGAAGTCTACATCAGGCACATGTCACTTTCTGGGACGATCACTTGTATGTTGGTCTTCAAAGAAGCAGAACTGTGTATCCCTCTCCACTGCTGAATCTGAATACATTGCTGCTGGATCTTGCTGCGCTCAGCTTCTGTGGATGAAGCAAACTCTCAAGGACTATGGCATTCATCTGAAGCAAGTGCCAATTTACTGCGACAACGAAAGCGCCATCAAGATTGCCAACAACCCAGTTCAGCACTCGAAGACAAAGCACATAGAAATTCGTCATCACTTTCTCAGAGATCATGTTGTGAAGGAAGATATTGTTATCATACACGTCAACACTGAAGAGCAATTGGCAGATATCTTCACCAAGTCCTTGGATGAGAAGAGATTTTGCAAGTTACGGTGTGAGCTAAATATCCTGGAATCCTCAAATGTCCTGTGATCAGGCACACATCCTAACACTTATGCATATTGATGACTTAGATGTGCAACACACGAAGTAACGTATATCTTCAATCAATGAAGACATACATTCTAAGTGTGAAACATTAATGTGGAATTTGACTTCGGAGCGCCATGATAATTGTGCACCGTGTCTAGGTCTAATACTTCCTATACGGTGGGTAACGCCACCACCAAACGTTCTATTTTGAAGTGTTTCACTCATGGCGTTACCTTACAACGTCTTCAGATTTGGTTTGGCTTCAATCTCAACATGTCTTCATGATTATCTTCACTATGTTGATTGTATAGATATATATATATATATACTAGTGTTCTGTCGTCTACAGCATTCACTTATAGCTATGTCTTCTTGTTTGAATCTTTTGAACTAAGTGAATGTGATCGGACCCTAACCTCTCCATGCTTTCTGTCTTAAATTCTATCTCTCCAAGTCATATGCATTCTATTGAAACTGTCGAATGTCTTCTTTGCGTCCTTGTCAGCAGAAGACACAGAGACAACCTTTAAATCCGTTTTCAATGCTCATTCATCCACATGAAATCCGGAGAAGTAGGAACGACCACCCGACAATCCAGGCGTGCGTGGGACGTGGAACTACCCCCAAAATTCCGCATGATAGCCACGTGTTACTCAGATGCGAATCGCCAGGGGCACCTGTGTAATAGCACAGTGTCGCCCCTGTAACTATAAATACACACTCACAGCGGTCATTATCCCTTTCTTCCACCCTCGCACGAACCCTAGCGCCACCGCTAGCCCTCGACGACGCCGGCGACGAAGCGCTTCGCTGCCGCAACCTCTCTGGCGCCGTCTTCACGCCGATCGCGGACATCGTCCTCTCCGCCGTCGTTGTAGGTGTCCTCCGTCGCCAAGTTAGGGCGCGGAAGATTGAACTGCTCGGCCTCATCTCCCACTCCGTCTAGCAGTTCCCAGTGTGGTAAATAAAACTTCTTTTTACGGCCCCTTTTGATCCTATGGCTTTGTCACTTTCTACCATAAGAAGTTTCTATTAACACAAGTTAGATCTCTCTCATACTGCATCTCATAACATGCCTAGTATATTCACTTGTGCTTCACAAAGTAGTTAGATTCCTCACTTGTACTGATCTGTGGGTTTGTACAAATCTGGAACCAACTTCTTATCTATAAGTGAATGTCTTCGCACTATGAGGTCAATGTCTTCTAAACTGATTTATCTTCAAAATCTTCTGAGAATGCATATGACCTCTTCCCCTTCCCTCGCACCTTAATGCTGTCACAGGTACATGTCTGTGGGAGAATCCTTTGGTTCTCATAGTCTGCATTCATTTGCAGAATTCTTACAGCATCACATAAATTCTCCTGAAGCCAGTTCCTGTTGGTCCAGCCAGAGAAAGCCTTTGAAGCCTTTGAACATCTTGAAGCCTTTCAAGTTAAGGTTTATGGCTTCAGAGAAAGCAGCAAGGAAAGGGGGCAGACAACGTCGTGGTGGAACATCCAGAGATCTGCCAGATGAACTCGCAGAAATGTACAAGACAGATCCTGAAGAGGATTACAGTCAGCGCAAGACCCGAATCCAATGGATTCGAAGATATTGGGCAGAACAATGGTTCAAATACAGATTTGTGACCCAGGAGTATGCTGAGAAAAACGCCATCAAGAGACCGTGGGGAGACATCCTATTCAAGAATCTTCTACCCAGGTCCAGAGATGAAGCCATTGCTCAAGGCTTCTATACATGCATGGTGCGTGGACCACAGCCTGCTGATGCACATCCGTCGTCACTACTCTGGTGTCGTGACAACAATCTGTTCAAGCGCAACTTCCAGTTTGCCCAAAACTCAGCGAAGCAGAACAAGAAGAAGTTTGGGTTAGACTTCAACCCTGGTCCCTTAGCACCAAGGGCAGATGGCACATGACATGCAGAACCAAATGTCATCGGTCCTTTCGCCAACCTTGAAGGCCTCATCACCTACATCATGGTTCAAGGGACTGCAGTGAATGAGCCTGCAGCTGACACTGAGTCTGATGACGCGCCAGCAGTGCCGAAGCCAAAGCAGTTGAAGAAGCCAAAAGCTTCAAAGCCGGCCCCTTCACCAAAAATCTCAAGGGCGAAGCCATTGGCAACTGCACCTCCTGAAGACAGTGTGCAGTCTGAAGACTTATCACGCGTCTCCAAGCCCCAGAAGGCCAAGATGCCTATGTCTCACACTGGCGAAGAGCTAACAGCTGCTGCCATTCTGCGCAACGACGCCATTGATCTGTCAAGTGATGAAGATCTTGCAGATGACGCTCTTGAGAAACTCATCAAGAGCAAAGAAGAAGCAGAAATATTCAATAATCTGCCTCTCTTTGATGTCGCCATCATCCACAGCTTCATTGACGAATGGTTTGACACGCCAAACATCATCTTTGAAGATCTGCAGCTACCCATTGGCCTCAGTGTCGCCTTCCAAGGCGCCATTGCTTCAGAACTTGCTATTGCCCAGCGCATTGTTGAACTGAAGCAGAAGATTGACTATGAAAAGGCTCAGTTCAAGAAGCATATGGCCAAGATTAGCATGCAAGAAGTGAAGAACTTCAAGACAATGATGCACGAGCTCAAGGAAAACTTTCAGAAGAAGCGTGCAGAAGCTCAGGGTTCGCGTGAGCGCATGAAGACTCTGGCTGACAGATGTGTGCAAGCCTATAATGAGGCTGAGAAGCGCAAGGCACTTGGGCGTCCTGGCATCGACCCCAGGATGGTCGCGAAGAAGAATAAGAAGCCTGCTACGGCTGAACCTGATGCACCAAGGCAGGAAGCATTTCCGATTGTCTTCCCAACTGCAATAACTGGCTCGAAGCCAAAGAGCCGGTCAACCGCTTCAGAGCTCAAGAAGACCAGGACTGCTGAGGCTGAAGCCAGGTGCCCCCTCCAAGAAGAAAAGGAAGACCAAGAAAGATCGGGCTGCTCCCACAGAGCCCTTGGTTGTTGAACCCATTTCCATGGTTCACCCCGACGCCAATCCACAAGAACGCCAACTGACCATCCATGTGCCTGCTTTCACTGAGGCTCGTGGAGCTGAAGACATTCCAGTAGCTGATCCCATCGCTGCTGAAGACATTGGTCATCATGACAATGTAGAAGATGGTGCAGTCCTTCCTCAGTTTGAAAACAGCAAACTCATCAGCATTGGTCGTCCACTGACGCCAATCGCACAGGATGCTTCATGGGCAGATCGCCCACAAGAGGAAGAAGACAATGAGGCCCAGCCCACTCCAACTCCACAGGCGTCGTCTGCATTCTGCAGGCTTCGCAAAGGTCCAAGGCCTCAAGTCTCTGCTGAAGACATTCCAGCTGCATCAGCCGAAGATGATGAAGTACCACAAGAACCCCCGTCTCACCAAGAAGCAATTCTTACGGAGAACGTGCTTGTGTCCGACCCTCCAGCTCGTCAAGTGGAGGATGAAAATCGTGCGCCTGCCACAACTAACAGTGAAGCTAATGTGGAGCCCTCCCCACCAACAGCATCCGAAGAAATCGAAGCCACTGATCCTGACACTTCTGTTCCCGAGTCTGCTGCTGGTGCCCAATTTGACTATCATGTTGAGCACAGGCCTCGGGTACAGAAGCCAATCCCAAGACTGCCAAGGTTCCCAGGTCCTGCATCAGCACCTGGCTCCTTCAACATCAATGGCTTCAGGGCAGACAATACATTCTTCAATAGCTCCAAGAACCCCTACTCAAGGGAAAGGATTTCATCAGATCGGTTCTGGAGCTATCCTCAGCGAAGCTACTACTCATGCATACTGTACAACCAAGGTCGCATCTTCCCACACAAGCGCCTTGATATTGAAGCTATAGCTGGTCTGACCTGTCTAGAAGAAGCGTTGGATTGCTTCAAGAAAGTGGGTCTACTGCAGTTTGTTACTGATGAAGAGCATTGGAATGAAGAGCTGCTACTACAATTCTATGCCACACTTCACATCAAAGGGTACAACAGAGATCCGAAGACTTGGGTTCTGGAGTGGATGACTGGCAACGTTCATCACGAAGCCAATGCATTTGACATCATTGAACTCACCGGCTTGCCCACACCTGGCGATCTCTTCGAGCAAGGCTGTCAGCTGCATGCTGAAGCTATTGAGAGCATCTTTTAGCGGACAGAACCTGATATGAGTAAAATGCTCAGCATGATGAAGCCATTGCCCCAAGATGCTGCTTATCCCACAGAGTTCTTCGTTGAAGACCTTGAGTACCTGCCCAGAACCATCTATCACATCATCAAGCGAACTCTCTGGCCTATCAAAGGGCACTCTCCAAATGCCAAGATTGAGGGTGTAATGAAGGCTCTGATATTCTGTATCCTTCATGGCAAATGCTTCAATGCACAGGACTTCTTCATACGCCAACTTGCTGCATCAGGCTCTGATCTGTTTGGTTTGAAGTTTTATGCCCCTTGGGTAATGCGGCTGATCAAACTTCACTCTGCTATCTCGTATCAGCCCTCAGCCCACAACAATCGGATCTTCTTGCCTGATGTGGATACCTCTGCTGAAGCCATCTATCCTGAGCCTGCCAAGCAACCTCTAAGTCTTCAGAATGTAGAACACCAGAGCTTCACTCAAAACATTGAAGGAGTTGAAGCAGTCTCTCGGGTGTATCCGTTGGCTGGCACTACACGTGCACCTCGCGCTGCTTCCACTGAAGCCACTGACAGCACAACTGCTCCAAGACCCAAGAAGCGCGCTCGTGTTCTCAATGACCGACAGCTTCTTGTGGCCCTTCATCAAAAACAGGATAGGCATCATGACTGGCTGAAGCGTCAGATGAAAAGCCTCTTGGTGGATGTAAATCGCATTCGAAATCTTGCCACCAAGAATGCCTTCGTTGCACATGAAACCTGTCGCCGCACATGGAAAGGACTCACGATGATGTGTTCTGAAGCTGATCTTCAAGAGGATGGCTTCACAGAGCGATTCAAGTTTGACTCCACACCTCCTCGAAGGGCTATGCTGCGAGGAACACCATCACTTGAAGACTCTGAGTTCTCTTCCTCTGCTGCAACAGTGACTGCCCGAGTTATCGAGGATGAAGACGATGCTACTTCACCACCACCCTCTTCAGCACCGCCAAACACCACCAACGACCCTGCTGCTCATGGGAACGAGTAGAAAACTCTATGTCTTCAAACCTTTTTGGTCCTCACTGACAAAAGGGGGAGAAGCATATGAGGTTGATAGTCTTCAAGCGGGTCCATATGGGCGGGTGCTTTATATTTTGCTATATTTTGCTTCGTGCTTAGAACTCTCGTTTTGCTTCATTTGGTTCTTTGAGTTGTAACACTTAAACTCGATGGTCGTTTGCTACTTGTTTTCCACCTTGCTTTGCGAAGATAAATTCCGCTTGTGCGATGATAAATTCCGCACTTAGATCATTCTGTAGACGTCCATTTTCCATTATGCATGAGATTATCTTCATATACTTTTACATGCATAGTGGATTGTCATCATAAGTTGAAGTGGATCTCCACAAGTACAACCTGCCATGTGCATTTGCATTCCAAAAGCAAATTACATACATGCACATCTTCAGGGGGAGCCCTTGCAACTTATGAAGACAATTCCCTATCCTTTACAAATTTCACAGATTATATTCCCCGTTGAAAACTTCAACTAGTTTGTCATCAATCACCAAATAGGGGGAGATTGTAAGTGCATCTAGTGCCACCCCTAGTTGGTTTTGGAGTATTAACGACAAACCTAGTTGAGGGACTAATGTGATTGTGAGAATTGCAGGATAACACAGGTAGAAGTCCCTCATTGATTCGGTTTTACTACCAGAGATGACCCCTAAAAATGTACGAAGACATTGAAGTCAATGGTGGTATATGAAGATATTCACATTGAAGACTATGACAAGAGAAGACACCACGTGAAGCCTATGGAACTCGAAGACTTGGATCTTTCGTAGTTCTCTTTCACTTGTGTTGAGTCATAGGAACCACCGTACTGTTAAGTGGGGTCCAAGAGAACCAGTCAGAATGACTGAAGTGATGCCTAAACAAAAACCTATGTCTTCGAGTGAAGACTATGAGAGCAAATCTTGTCCAAAGTCGGACAAGTCAGCTTTGCTTGTAGCCCAAGTAAAGTTGCCCTGTGGGTTTGAAATCTGACCGTTGGAACACGTGTCAGTTCTTTAGTGACCCAGGGTCATTTCGGATAAATCAGGTCGGGTTGCCTAGTGGCTATAAATAGTCCACCCCCTACAACCATAAACGGTTGGCTGCTCAGATTTAGTGCACGGCTTTTGTCGTTTGAGAGCAACCCACCTCGAAGCCTTTGAGAGAGAATTCCTAGCGAGGATAAAGTCCTAACCACCCAGAGCCAGAGAGAATTGGGCATCACTTAAGTCTTCTTATCTGAGTGATCTGAAGACTTATTACACTTGAGGACTGTGCATCCTCCAGCCGGTTAGGTGTCGCGTTCTGAGCATCCAAGAGACATTGTGGATCGCCAGTGAACGAAGTCTGTGAAGGTTTGGGAGTCTACCTTGAAGACTTACCAGAGTGATTGGGCGAGGTCTGTGTGACCTTAGCTCAAGGAGAATATGGTGAGGACTGGGTGTCCTGAGCTGCGTGCTCAGGACTGGGTGTCCGGGACTGTGTGTCCTAAGGTTTAAATACCTAGCCACTCCAACCAGACGTACAGTTGTCACAGCAACTGGAACTGGTCCAACAAATCATTGTCTTCAACGAGTCACTGGTTTCATCTTCACTTCCTTTTACTTACTATTACTCATTGTGAAGTCATTGCATGCTTGCTCTATCTTTTGTCTTCACTACGTGACTGTATGATCTGTTTGGCTTCATAATATCTTCCTACCTGATCCTTACTACATTGCAACTATTTGTCATTGTGCTTTCACTCTATTGAATATTTGACCATGGCTTGCCTAGTGTAGTCTAGCTTCTGCTGCATAGTAATAGGCACATCTCTACTGTTTGTCTTCATAACTTCCACGTTTTGAAGACTTTCATAAAAATCGCCTATTCACCCCCCTCTAGTCGATATAACGCACTTTCAGGTTTCACTAGTGGCTTCTCTCATGATAGCACGTATTACGATGGGTGAACAAATTGCTGCTGAGCAATTGATAGAAGAGCGCATAGTTATGAGTATATCTAGGCAATGATTATGAACCTAGGCATCACGTCCGTGTTAAGTAGACCAAAACGATTCTGCATCTACTACTATTACTCCACACATCGACTGCTATCTAGCATGCCTCTAGAGTATTAAGTTCATAAGAACAGAGTAATGCTTTAGGCAAGATGACATGATGTAGAGGGATAAATTCAAGCAATATGATATAAACCCCATCTTTTTATCCTCGATGGCAACAATACAATACGTGACTTGCTGCCCCTACTGTCACTGGGAAAGGACACTGCAAATAGGACCCAAAGCTAAGCACTTCTCCCATTGCAAGAAAGATCAATCTAGTAGGCCAAACTAAACCAATAATTCGAAGAGAGTTGCAAAGATATCAAATCATGCATATAAGAATTCAGAGAATAACCAAATATTGTTCATAGATAAACTTGATCATAAATCCACAATTCATCGGATCTCAGGAAACACACCGCAAAAAGTATTACATCGAATAGATCTCCAAGAACATCGAGGAGAACTTTGTATTGTGAACCAAAGAGAGAGAAGAAGCCATATAGCTAATTACTATGGACCCGAAGGTCTGTGGTAAACTACTCACAAATCATCGGAGAGGCTATGGTGTTGATGTAGAAGCCCTCCGTGATCGCATCCCCCTCCGGCAGATCGCCGTAAAAGGCCCCAGATGGGATCTCATGGGTACAGAAGGTTGCGGCTGTGGAAAAGTGGTTTCCTGGCTCCCCTGATGTTTTTAGGGTATATGAGTATATATAGGCGAAAGAAGTACGTCGGTGGAGCTCCGTGGGCTCACGAGGGTGGGGGCGCGCCTACCCCCCTAGGCGCGCCCTCCTGCCTTGTGGAAGCTTCGCGGAGTTCCAGACTTCCATTCAAAGTCTCCTGGTTTGCCTTTGTTCCAAGAAACATCCTCGCGGAGGTTTCATTCCATTTGATACTCCTTTTCTGCGAAACACTAAAATAGGCAAAAAAATAGAAACTGCCACTGGGCCGCCGTTAATAGGTTAGTCCCAAAAATAATATAAAAGAGCGTATTAAAGCCCATTAAAAATCCAAAACAGATAATATAATAGGAAGTAACAATCAAAACTTATAGATACATTGGAGACGTATCAAGCATCCCCAAGCTTAATTCCTACTCGTCCTTGAGTAGGTAAATGATACAAACAGAAGTTTTGATGTGGAATGCTACCTAGCATAATTTTCAATGTAATTTTCTTTATTGTGGCATGAATGTTCAGATCCGAAAGATTTCAGACAAAAGTTAATATTGAGATAAAAACAATAATACTTCAAGCATACTAACCAAACAATTATGTTTTCTCAAAATAACATAGCCAAAGAAAGCTCATCCCTACAAAATCATATACTTTGTCCATGCTTCATTTCCGTCACACAAAATGCTCCCATCTTGCACAACCCCGATGACAAGCCAAACAATTGTTTCATACTTAGCATTTTCAAACTTTTTCAACTTTTACGCAATATATGAGCACGAGTGTCGGTGTCAAAACCGGCGGATCTCAGGTAGGGGGTCCCGAACTGTGCATCTAAGGCGGATGGTAACAGGAGGCAGGGGACACGATGTTTTACCCAGGTTCGGGCCCTCTTGATGGAGGTAAAACCCTACGTCCTGCTTGATTATACTTGATAATATGGGTATTACAAGAGTTGAGCTACCACGAGATTGGAGAGGCTAAACCCTAGAAGCTAGCCTATGGTATGATTGTATGTTGTCCTACGGACTAAAACCCTCTGGTTTATATAGACACCGGAAGGGGCTAGGGTTACACAAGGTCGGTTACAAAGGAGGAGATATACATATCCGTATTGCCTAGCTTGCCTACCACGCCAAGTAGAGTCCCATCCGGACACGGGACGAAGTCTTCAATCTTGTATCTTCATAGTCCAACAATCCGGCCAAAGGATATAGTCCGGCTGTCCGGAGACCGCCTAATCCAGGACTCCCTCTGTAGCCCCTGAACCAGGCTTCAATGACGATGAGTCCGACGTGCAGTGTTGTCTTCGGCATGGCAAGGCGGGTTCCTCCTCTGAATACACCACAGAAGAGTTTGAATACAAGGATAGTGTCCGACCCTGCAAAATAAGTTCCACATACCACCATAGAGAGAATAACATTTCCACAAATCTAATCTGCTGACACGTTTTGGCAGCATGACATCAATGTCATGGCCCAGTAATTATTCGAACCATTTTTCTTTAACCAGCCCCGCACATAACGCGAGGTGGTTTCTTGACACGTCTTGTCAAAGCAGAGATCGTGTTCCCCTTATTACAGGATTCTCATCAATACGGACGTGGGTAACCCAACCGTGCCTAGGTCTCCTAGATTTTAGGCAAGTCCCAAACGGCCACGAGGAGGACGCTTGATATTCACCCTCTTTATAAAGGGACAAGGCTGTTACTTTTTTCCCTCCCGTGCTCAATCGAATCCCTCCCCCGCCTCGAGTTCTAACACCCAAAGCCAAGGTCAGGTGCTTCGGACCTTCAATCATGTCCGGATCCAGCCTTCAAGGCTGGTGGATGTCTTCCTCCGTCACGGAGGAGGACATCAAGAAGTTGAGGGAGGCCAGATATCTAACTGCAGAAATTTCGCATAGGCTGCCCGCCCGAGGGCAGGTCGTCCCTACTCCCGAACCCAAAGAGAGCGTTGTGTTCGTCTCCCACTTCCTCCGAGGTCTAGAAGTCACTCTGGATCCCTTTGTCAGGGGTCTTATGTTCTATTACGGGCTGGATTTTCACGATCTGGCCCCGGACTCCCTTCTTCACATCTTGTCATTTATTGTCGTCTGTGAGGCCTTCCTCCATATTACCCCTCACTTCGGCTTGTGGCTCAAGACCTTCGATGTGAAGCCGAAGATGGTCGAGGGACAGTACGCGGCGTGTGGAGGTGGTTTAATAAGCAAAATTGCTAATGCTCCATGGCCAAAGGGTTCCTTTCCAGAGGTGTACGGATTGTGGCAACGGGAGTGGTTTTACGTCACAGCTCCCCGAAGTGCCAAGTGGGTAGCTGCCCCCACCTTTCGCTCGGGCCCTCCACCACAACTGATATCATGGATCAGCAGGGGACTGAGCTAGGGTCCAGCCAAGGACGTGCCAATACTGCAGAGCCGTATCCAAGATCTCTTCGAGGGAGATTTCAGTCTGGTTATGGTGATGCAAGTCATGCTGGTTCGTCGAGTCCAGCCTTGCAAACGCCGGCCCCTCCGCATGTGGGAGTTCAACCCAGAAGGACCGCACACTATTCAAAATTTCCTTGCCATGACGCACGAGGAGATGTAGAAATCGTTCTTCGGACCCTAAATAGAGGGTCCGGACACTACCGAGGACGTGGGCCTGAGCAGCAACCGCACCGCCGCCCAAGTAAGTAATCCCATGGACGAACACATCGTCCTTTTATTTATCATGACATCATTTTGAAGAATTGCTCTTTGACCAGGATTGGACAACAAAGGCGAAGATGATTCGGTGTTCGGCTCCCCTTCTTGAAGGCTTGGACAATCCGGTGCTGGAAAAGATGCTCGAGCCAGCACCTTGTTCGGTGCCCTCAAAGGAAGACGAAGGGGGGAATAAAGAGGGCGAAAGCGGGCCTCCATCGCTACCTATTCCAACCAAGGGAATGAGCGCCTCTGCGAGCGAGGATAATCGAGGGGAAGAATCTGACATTCTCTCTCCCCGGGGAAGGAAGAGGATTACCTCCGAAGATCCGGAAATCAAGGTTTCCAAACGGGAGAAGAAATCTCTGCCAGAGGGTCCTTCCTCAGAGGGTGTTCTTGCCGCACAATGTCCGCGCGGGGATCAGCCCTCTAACGAGCTGTAAGTAATCAAAAGGTATTTATTGGTGAAGATATCCTACCTTACTTCTGAGGAAAATAACCGAAGTATTTATCTTGCAGTTCGGATCTTAGCCCTTCTCAGCTGAGCTGGTCTTCAGGGGATCTTCTTCCGGAGATGATGGAGAGCGAAACGCCTCCCCCTGCCACGCCGCCTTACGAAGCGGGCGACCCTGAGGTGTCATCGCAGAGGGCTTCTCCTGATCCGGCAAGGCCAGAAGGCAATCCTATGGCCACCCGAAGTCCTCAGTATCCGGCTCTCAAAGAGAGCAAAAAGAGTCCGGCGTTGTCTGGTGCGCGGTCGGATGTACGGAGGGATCTACTGGAGAAGGCGGCTATCTCAGAAGAGCACCGCACATTGATGGGTACGGTGATTGAAAGGATTTCGTCCGCCGAAAGCGGGCTGCATGAAGCCTTTATGAGTCTACTAACGGTTTTTGAGGTACGTGAAATGATGTATATTTTTGAAAGTATCGCACATTTTTAGATGTGCCCTGTGTAGATAGTAGCCCCTGAGACTCTAGTTGTCATCGAAAACAGCGGCAAACAGAGGATCATAGTCCCAGGTAATAACCAGACTGCCTTTATGTGCAGGTGATGGAGGCTCCGATGGCTAGCCGGACTGATGGGTATGCCGAACTAAAGTGGCAGCTGGATGCGGCAGATGCCGACATCGTGCTTGTCAACGAGCGGCTTGATGAGGCACAGGGTGAGTGGCCGTTCTGGTAATCGTCACATAATAAGAGCAGCATGATGCCAGTATCTTTAATATGTTGTGACTGCAGATGGAGCGGCCATCCTGGAGACCCTTCGGGTGGAGCTTGCCCGAGCCAAGGAGCAAGCAAGGAGTAGCAATGCGGTTGCTTTGGAAGTGGACGAAGAGTTAAGGGCCGAACAGGCCGCACATTGCGAGAGCAAAGAGAAAATGGCCAAGATGGCTGTAAAGTTAAAAGATACTGCCGACCGTTGCCAGCTTCTTGAAGAAGAAAACCGGGCGAAGGCGACGGACCTGGAAAAGGCCACGATGGCGACCAAAGATACCCGCTCTGTGATGAGAGCGAAAAAGGAGGAGCTGCGTCAAGCCTGGGATATCGCGGCTGGGAAACCCTTTATGCTGCAGAGGAAGTTTGGAGATCCTCAGTATACCCCTCTGGACCGGCTGTGGAGTTCGGCGGACGCATATCTGGACTTGGCGGCGAGTGCTGTCGATGCGGCCGAATACTTCTGAGATCAAACAGATCGTGAAGTGGACAAGCTATTCTAGTCACAATTTAATGTTCCAGAGCGTCTGCTTCCATTGACTGATTGGCTTGCCGAATGGGCCGAGCTAAATAGATTGTCCAGACTCGCCATGAGGTCTGTTGTGGATCATCTGTGGCTAGAAAGGCCAAAGCCGAACAACTATTTTAGTTTGGTGCAGTAGTTCCTTGGTGCGGTGCCGTGCATTAATGCGATGAAGAGGTCGGCGTGCATCGAAGGCTCATGGATGGCCCTTGCCCGTGTTAAAACATACTAGGTGGAGATGGATGCCACCACTGTTGCCGCACAGGGTTCGGCCATAGGCCGAGTGGCTGTCGAGCAGTATTTTGAAGAAGTTCTTGAAGGTGCTCGTTCGATAGAGGCCCAGTGCTCGAAGAATATTATGTTTGAGTGACATGTATTCCCATTGTAAAAACAATGTTTTATTAAGTTTATCAAGGCTGTATTTATACTTTTGCCCAAAAGTATTATGATGCCTCCTGTGCGGCCGTTTATGTATATATGTATATAACCTGAAAGATTGCAGTCATCGGCTTCAACCCCCACGCATATAATGCGGGGGTGTTCACAGAAGACGCATGTTCACACTTGACCCAACGTCTTGGTCCATTAAGGAGGTGATAGCGCAGTGAACTAGGCAACCGGACTATAATGCTTTAACACTTTCACTTAGCCAGAGGAGTTTGACAGTGGGGCTACTATATAGCCCCTGGTGGCTCTGCACTTATCCGAATTCGGGGTGCGTACATGCCTGGCCGGGAAACGGCCCTTCGTTAAGGCGGAGGAATCCCGAAGATTCCGATAGGTCATCGACTGGTTGACCAGTCTCACGCTATATCATGATAGTCAGTTTTCGGCTTTCTCTACTGAGGTGCTCGGCCGGATGAACCAGGGCACAATCGCAGTAGTTCTCCTGGTGCCGCCTTAGCCGATAGAGCGGAACGTAAGGCAGCAAAACACAGGAGCCGGGCAAACCCAACATTTGACCAAAGACATTATTCGGAGCTGATGCATATAAGGCCAAACTCGCGACGCCGAACACTCCCTAAGGTATTCGGTCTTTATGGTGTAAACCGGGCCTAAACAGTGCCCTTTGTAATAAGCCCCTGTTGTCTAGGTACGTGCAATATTCTGACATGGCCACATGCCAATACGTCAGCATCCTTCTCAATTGTACTGAGAATCCGAGGGATGTGTATCAACAAGAGACAGTAAAAAAGGTTTATGCAGGGTCTTAATCTAAAAAGAATCCTTGGAATGGGTCCCTGCTGCACGTCTGCGCCTGTGTCTCTGTTGTCCCGTATTCTGGACAGGTGTAGCACAATGGTCATCTGAAAAAGAGAGGAACTTAATTGAAAAGTTGTCGTGCAAAAGGTAAGTTATACTAAATAAACAGTATGAGTAAAGTTGAACCTGATTGTCACTTGTGCGCGTGCGTTGAGCCCCTTGTATTGTAATAGGGGTATAGCCATCAAACATGTATCAATTACATATAGCAGTACCGGACTCATCCAACCGTGTCCGTGGTCTTAACAACCTGTCAGATGCTTTAGTTGGTGTGGCCGTTTAGTGTGCGGCTGCCAAGGCATCCGCACCGTCTTCCGCGTGCAAGGAGCGCTCAATATTTCCATTTACTGTAATGATGCCACATGGACCGGGCAACTTAAGCATGAGGGAAGCGTAATGCGGTATTGCGTTAAAGCGAGCGAAAGCTTCACGTCCGAGTAGTGCTTGATAGCCACTTTGGAACAGAGCAATGTGGAACGTTAAATGTTCGCATGTAATACGTTTACTGTTTTGACTTCTGGTGGGAACTTCTTCTGTTCCCAAGTACTTTGCTTGCGAGGCTCGTCCTCGTCTTCGCTTGGTGTATCCTTCCCCTTGTGTTCAGCGTTGAGCTTGCCGGACTTCTTGAAGACCCAACATTCTCTATGGGTATGATTTGCAGGTTTATCGGGGGTGCTATGGATCTGACATATTTGGTCCAGAATCTTGTTTAGGCTGGACAGTTCGTCTCTGTTGCCCTTGGGGGGCAGCTTTTGCTGACCTGGCCGAGAGCTTTTGAATCCGGCGTTTACCGATGTGCTCTTCGGGCTGTCTTCTTTACTCCGGCGCTTGTTTTTGCTGCGTCGTGATTTCCCGTTTCCGTCCCGGACTTCGGATGTACTTGGGTCGCTGGTGTTGCATCGGGCTAACTAGGTGTCCTCGCCCGCGCAAAAGCGGGTCATGAGGCTTGTTAATGCTACCATTGTTCTCAGCTTTTCTTGGCCGAGGTGTCTGGCAAGCCATTCGTCTCGAACGCTATGCTTGAAAGCTGCTAAGGCTTCGGTGTCCGGATAGTCGACTATTTGGTTCTTTTTAGTGAGGAACCTATTCCAAAGCTTTCGGGCTGACTCTCCGGGCTGTTGAGTTATATGACTTAAATCGTCTGCATTCGGTGGTCGGACATAGGTCCGTTGAAATTTTTTCGGAAAGGCGTCTTCGAGCTCTTCCCAGCTTCTAATGGAGTTTTCGGGTAGGCTTTTAAGCCAGTGCCGAGCTAGCCCTTTGAGCTTGAGGGGTAAGTACTTGATGGCGTGGAGATCGTCTCCTCGAGCCATATGGATATGGAGGATGTAGTCCTCAATCCAGACCCCAGGGTCTGTCGTTCCATCGTACGCCTCTATGTTTACGGGTTTGAATCCCTTTGGAAATTCATGGTCCAACACCTCATCGGTGAAACATAGGGGGTGTGCGGCACCCCTGTATTTGGGTGTACCGTGGTATTGGGATGTTTTTTGTGTTGCATTGCATGCTGGAGCGCGCTTGCATGGCCCATAGATGGATCTAGTTGCGATGTACTTTTGATGCGAGTCCTCACGTGGATCGCGTACCGGCTTATGTGCGGCGTCGTTTGCCATTCTATGTTGGCCACGAGGTCGTCTATCCGACTGGATGGCCATTTTGTTTTTTGATTGCGGGGGATCTAAGGCCTCCTCATCGAATTCAGGTAGCAGCTTTCGCTTCGGGTAGCTCTTGATGTGGCGATTACCGCCGTACTTCGCTGCAGTGTTGAGTACTTCACTCCATCTGATTCTGAGTGTGTTTTGTGGAGCCCTGAGCCTTTGCTTCTGCTTTTTCAAACTCCTCACAGTGGCAACTAGCCTTTGATGGGCATTCTGTTGCTCTGGGTGCTTGTCCGGTGTGATGTCGTCCGGACTGTTATCTTCAACGGGGTCGGGTTGTTCGGTTTGATTCTCCGTGTTGCCCTGGTCAGGGGATGGTTCACCCTGCTCTATTGCTGGGTCTATATGACCGCTGTTTCTGCCGAGGCTGGATTTGGAGTGGTGCTTATGCCACCTCTTTGACTGCTTCTCGAGGGAACAACCCTTCGTTGCGCCCTTCCATTCCTTGTCGTCGTTTTCTTTGGGTGTGTCCACCATGTATACGTCATATGGTGAAGTGGGCGTCCAGTGCCCTGTGGGCAGTGGTTCATGTTCATCTCCTGCATCGTCGTCCAAACCGTCGATGTCTTCGGAGTCGAAGTCGAGCATGTCGGTCAAATTGTCGACAGTGGCTACTAAGTGGGTGGTGGGTGGGCGGCGAATTTCTTCGTCATCTGAACACTAATCCTGCCGAACATAGTTCGGCCCGGACTCTCCTGACAGGGAGAGAGACCTTAGTGAGTTCAGTATGTCGCCGAAGGGCGAGTGCTGAAAAATATCCGCAGAGGTAAACTCCAAGATCGGCGCCCAGTCGAATTCGATAGGTGCGGGCGCAGGCGGTTCGGAGTCTGTGGCCGGGGAAGAATCCAATAGTCCGGCGTCATGGCTCCCGTGAAGGGTAAGGTCGACACTCGGCTCGATCGCCGATGAGAGTGCGGCCTTCGTGGCGGGGTCTATCCACCCGTCCATGGATGGCGCAACTGGCTTCGAATTGAGGGTCGGAGCGGTTGCCGTCGCGATCTCCTGGACACTGTCTGATGGCAGATCTAAGTCATGCTCATCGTGACCGTGTGGCGCACTAAACGGGGGCTCGAATCCGTCAAAGATCAAGTCTCCGCGGATATTGGCCGTGTAGTTTAAGCTTCCAAACCTGACCTGGTGGCCAGGGGCGTAACTCTCGATCTGCTCCAGATGGCCAAGCGAGTTCGCCTGTAGTGCGAAACCGCCGAATAGAAAGATCTGTCCGGGGAGAAAAGTCTCACCCTGGACTGCATCGCTATCGATGATCGAAGGATCAATCAAGCCTAATGGCGACGACACAGAGGAACTCTCAATGAAAGCACCAATGTCGGTGTCAAAACTGGCGGATCTTGGGTCGGGGGTCCCGAACTGTGCGTCTAAGGCGGATGGTAACAGGAGGCAGGGGACACGATGTTTTGCCCAGGTTCGGGCCCTCTTGATGGAGGTAAAACCCTACGTCCTGCTTGATTATACTTGATAATATGGGTATTACAAGAGTTGATCTACCACGAGATCGGAGAGGCTAAACCCTAGAAGCTAGCCTATGGTATGATTGTATGTTGTCCTACGGACTAAAACCCTCCTGTCTATATAGACACCAGAAGGGGCTAGGGTTACACAAGGTCGGTTACAAAGGAGGAGATATACATATCCATATTGCCTAGCTTGCCTTCCATGCCAAGTAGAGTCCCATCCGGACACGGGACGAAGTCTTCAATCTTGTATCTTCATAATCCAACAATCCGGCCAAAGGATATAGTCCGGCTGTCCGGAGACCCCCTAATCCAGGACTCCCTCAGCGAGCCATGGACATAGCACTATAGGTGGAATAGAATGGTGGTTGTGGAGAAGACAAAAGGGAGGAAGATAGTCTCACATCAACTAGGTGTATCAATGGGCTATGGAGATGCCCATCGATAGATATCAATGTGAGTGAGTAGGGATTGCCATGCAACGGATGCACTAGAGCTATAAGTGTATGAAAGCTCAACAAAAGAAACTAAGTGGGTGTGCATCCAACTTGCTTGCTCACGGAGACCTAGGGCAATTTGAGGAAGCCCATCATTGGAATATACAAGCCAAGTTCTATATTGAAAAATTCCCACTAGTATATGAAAGTGAAAACATAAGAGACTCTCTATGATGAAGATCATGGTGCTACTTTGAAGCACAAGTGTGGAAAAAGGATAGTAACATTGCCCCTTCTCTCTTTTTCTTTCATTTTTCTGTTTGGGCCTTCTTCTTTTTTATGGCCTCCTTTTTTTGTCTGGAGTCTCATCCCGACTTATGGGGGAATCATAGTCTCCATCATCCTTTCCTCACATGGGACAATGCTCTAATAATGAAGATCATCACACTTTTATTTACTTACAACTCAAGAATTACAACTCGATACTTAGAACAAAATATGAATCTATGTGAATTCCTCCGGCGGTGTACCGAGATATGCAATGAATCAAGAGTGACATGTATAAAAATTATGAATGGTGGCCATGCCAGAAATATGATGTCGACTACATGATCATGCAAAGCAATATGACTATGATGAAGCGTGTCATAATAAACAGAACGGTGGAAAGTTGCATGGTAATATATCTCAGAATGGCCATGGAAATGCCATAATAGGTAGGTATGGTGGCTGTTTTGAGGAAGTTAAATGATGGGTTTATGGTACCGGCGAAAGTTGCGCGACACAAGAGAGGCTAGCAATGGTGTAAGGGTGGGAGTGTGTATAATCCATGGACTCAACATTAGTCATAAAAAACTCACATAATTATTGCAAAAATCTACAAGTCATCTAAACCAAGAACTACGCGCATGCTCCTAGGGGGATAGATTGGTAGGAAAAGACCATCACTCGTCCCCAATCTCCACTAATAAGGAAGGCAATCAAAGAACACCTCATGCTTCAAATTTGTCACGCAACAGTTACCATACGTGCATGCTACGGGACGTGCAAACCTCAACACAAGTATTTCTCAATTTCACAATTACTCAACTAGCACGACTCTAATATCACCATCTCTATATCTCAAAACAATTATCAAGTATCAAACTTGTCATAGTACTCTATATGAAAGTTTTTATTATACCCATCTTGGATGCCCATCGTATTAGGACTAATTTTATAACCAAAGAAAATTACCTTGCTGTTCTAAAAGACTCTCAAAATAATATAAGTGAAGCATGAGAGATCAATAATTTCTATAAAATAAAACCACCACCGTGCTCTAAAAAGATATAAGTGAAGCACTAGAGCAAAATTATCTAGCTCAAAAGATATAAGCGAAGCACATAGAGTATTCTAATAAATTCCGATTCATGTGTGTGTCTCTCAAAAGGTGTGTACAGAAAGGATGATTGTGGTAAACTAAAAAGCAAAGACTCAAATCATACAAGACGCTCCAAGCAAAACACATATCATGTGGTGAATAAAAATATAGCCTCAAGTGAAGTTACCGATAGATGAAGACGAAAGAGGGGATGCCTTCTAGGGCATCCCCAAGCTTAGGCTTTTGGTTGTCCTTGAATTTTACCTTGGGGTGCCTTGGGAATCCCCAAGCTTAGGCTCTTGCCAGTCCTTGTTCCAAAATCCATCAAATCTTTACCCAAAAACTTGAAAACTTCACAACACAAAACTCAACATAAATTCTCATGAGCTCCGTTAGTATAAGAAAACAAACCACCACTTTAATGTACTGTAATTAACTCATTCTTTATTGATATTGGTGTTAAACCTACTGTATTCAAACTTCTCTATGGTTCATACCCCCCTGATACTAGCCATAGATTCATCAAAATAAGCAAACAACACACAAAAAACAGAATCTGTCAAAACAGAACAGTCTGTAGCAATCTGGAGGTTTCAAATACTTCTGTAACTCCAAAAATTCTGAAAAATTAGGACAACCTAAATAATTTGTATAATGATCTACTTCACTTGGAATTGGTATTTTACCGCTCTTTGGTAAAAAATGAAAATTATTCTCGTGAGTGCATACTTTTTGTTTTTTCAGCAAGATCAAACAACGATCACCCAAGAAGATCCTAAAGGGTTTACTTGGCACAAACACTAATTAAAACATAAAAACACAATCATAACAGAGGCTAGATAAATTATTTATTACTAAACAGGAACAAAAAGTAAAGAACAAACTAAAATTGGTTTGCCTCCCAACAAGCGCTATCGTTTAACGCCCCTAGCTAGGCATAAAATCAAGAATGGATCTAGGTATTTCCATGATAATGATAAGGAAAATCGTGAAAACTCATCGCATACTCCCTACGTTCAGTAGAAAGTTTTCTTTGTGGCAAGCAAAAGTAATCAAAAGGGCTAAATTTAATGGGACAAAAGTCCCCATGATCAAGCTCGGGAGGTATTGGTTCCTCCTTTGGCCCCTCATATTGCACAACCAATTAATCATTATAAGCATTCTTTTGACAAAAAGTCATGAGCCTTTGTTCAAGAAAAAAACCTAACCCATTGTTCTAGATAGAAAAATTATCATTAAGTTCAGAAATCCTGTCAAGTAGAACATCGGTGGGAACCTTTTTTCTAAGGTTTTCATTAAAAGCAACATGATCTAAAGATCATAAACGCATTACGTCTTCTTGATAAAAAAGGATTGTTTCTATGGGTGGATGGCTGGCATCCACCCTATAATGCGCAAACATTTCGTTGGCCTCTTTTATTATAAATCTGAACTCATGACCTAAAAAGATAGTAGCTGCTCGCTTAACAGAAGAATGCTCGATATTGGAAAACTCTAGAAAAATCCTTTGTATGCAAGGATGTATGTGCATAAATTGTCTTTCAAGTTCAACCACGAGCAAAGATATAACATCCACAAGACTACTAGTTTTATGAAGAATAGACCCGCCCATAGTGGGCAAAGTACCGGTGCAAGTAAATAAATCTTGAATAACTCCTTTTCTAATAATATTACCACTACCAATCTGAAACTTTTTAGTGTGTAAAATAGTAGGTTCTCCATGAGGATAAAATGCACCAACATTTCCCCCATCATTACTACTATCCTTTTCAATGATAACCTCCCCAGTTTCAGACATGATGACAACAAACCACACTAAGAACGAACACACAAGCGGCAAGCGGAAAGAGGCGAACGGAAAAGGGGCGAATAAAGCAGCAAAGGTGAAGTGGGGGAGAGGAAAACGAGAGGCAAAAGGCAAATAATGTAATGCGAGGGAGAAGAGTTTATGATGGGTACTTGGTATGTCTTGTCTTGAGCGTAGATCTCCCCGGCAATGGCGCCAGAAACCCTTCTTGCTACCTCTTGAGCATGCGTTGGTTTTTCCTTGAAGAGGAAAGGGTGATGCAACAAAGTAGCGTAAGTATTTCCCTCAATTTTTGAGAACCAAGGTATCAATCCAGTATGAGATTTTCGGGTTCCGGCAGACCCTTAAGGTTCGAACACTGGGGTGCGCACGGAGATTACGCCCTCAACCTCTCCGTCTCACAAGGAACTAACCTACTGCAAGAAACATGAAAGAGACACAAGATTTATACTGGTCCGGGCCACCATTGTGGTGTAATACCCTACTCCAGTGTGTGGTTTGTGGATGGCCTCTAGGGGTTGGTGTGGATGAACAATACAAGGAAGAACAACCTCGCGAGGGTCTGTTCTTGGCTGGGTGATGAACTGCTAGGGGAAGTTCCACCACCTTTCTCTCTCTCTCTCTCTCTCTCTCTCTTGCTCTTGCCCTTGCTGATGACCAAGAGACGAACCGAACCCCCTGCTATGTGGATGGCTAGTCCTATATATAGAGGCCCTGGTCCTCTCCCCAAATATTGAGCGGGAAGGGATCCAACAATGGCTGGCTAATTTGAAGGGGGACAGCTAGTACATCTATCCTGACAAAAGCAGTCTTCGCCTGCCAAAGGCTCTGGTGGTGACGCCGTGCTGGGCTCCACGGTGACCTCCGTCTCGTAGTCCTCTCTGGCCTTGTTCTCGTTGCACTGAAGTGGCAACCTTTGCCTGATGCCTCGGTACTCTACGGATGCGCTTGTCCCCTTTGCACCGAAGAGGAAAGAAGGACGCTGCGTGCGCTGGCACCTGCCTGGTGCCCTGAGTCGTCATGGCTCACATCATGGGCACCTCGCGAGGTACCCCGCCCTGATGTCTCCGCCCCCTCGCGAGCCAGCCTGATGAGGCTTTGCCTGAGGAGGTGCCGTGTCGTCCGCCTCGCGAGGCTTGGCCCCTCGCGAGGGTCTTGAGTCTTGTGCTGATGAAGATGGGCCGTGCTGGGCCCCGACTTGAGCCACGCCGCAGGCCGCAGGTAGGCAAGTCTGGGGACCCCCGTTCCCAGAACGCCGACAGTAGCCCCCGGGCCCAAGGCGCGCACGGACTTGGCCGTGCCGAGAGGTGAAAGGGCAAGGGCGAAGCGCCGCGGGCCCTAACAGCCTGCGGCCTTGGGCGCCGCATGGCGGTTGATTGGACGTGGCGTCTTAGCAACTGCGCGGGTTGATAATGGAGAGGCATCTTCCCAGACTCCGCCCTTGCTTTCTCCAGTCGCTGCTTAGATCCCCTTTCTTGCGCCTCCCCTTTCTTGCTCTAAACTCCCAGATCTACTCCGGTTGCGCGACCTAAGAAGTCATGGCGCCTCGCCAACCCCCGGCCGGAGCTTGGTATTCTCCTGCCTTGGACCCGCCGAACGTGTCCAAGACTAGCCTTGCCCGGCTGCGCCGGATGGCGGCGGCGCAGGGCCTCGACGGGGAGGAGGTGTTCAAGGCTGGCTCCGCTACCCCTGAGGGCCGAGGGAGTACCTTCTATCCTCTCTTCGTAAGTTCCATTGCTGCGGGCTTGATGCCTCCCTTCTCCGAGTTTTTCTTCTCCGTCCTCCGCCATTATAACTTGCAGGCCCTGCATCTCCACCCCAACTCCGTCCTTCTTCTGGCAATCTTCGCTTACTACTGTGAGGCCCACGTGGGGGTGCAGCCTTCGGTGGCCTTGTTGCGCCACTACTTCTACCTCCGGACATCTGCATCTCCTTCCGCGTGCGCGAGCTTTGTCGCGCATGGCAGCACCAATGCCATCTCGAGTCCCGGGAAGAGGGCTGATGGCTTCCGGAGCAAGTGGGTCTGGGTGGATGTCGGGCGCATCCACCCTCGGCTAATCTTGCCCACAGGGCCGCTTGTGAGCGCCAGCGACTGGTACTGAGCGGAGCTCGCGGATCCCCGCGCGAGATCGGTGTTGGAGAGGATGGACGCGGACTTGAAGCCGGCCTGCATGTCGACGGTGAAGTTGACTGGCGCGTCACTGATGAGGGAGTTCTTGGAGCAGCAGCTGGCTCCACTCCGGCAGTACTCTCCTCCAATGTGGAGGCCTCATCCGAGTCCCGATGCTGTGGACGAAGCGGACGTGAAAGCGGTTCTTCAATCTCTGGTTGGGGGCGAGGTGGCAGCGTTGGAGGGCGCTCCCAAGCCCTTGTATCTTCGCGACGACTGGAAGCAGGTGGTGAAGTCCATGCCTGTTTTCAACGAGGACGGGCTCGTACCCGTGGCGTCTTCTGGAGGTCCGGTGGACGTGCCCTCTGGTGACTCCAGCGAGGAGAAAGACGAGGAGGAGCGGGGAGAGGGA
The DNA here is from genome assembly GCF_003073215.2 of Triticum urartu. Classification (NCBI taxonomy): domain Eukaryota; kingdom Viridiplantae; phylum Streptophyta; class Magnoliopsida; order Poales; family Poaceae; genus Triticum; species Triticum urartu. Next base: position 335,405,388 of record NC_053024.1, on the reverse strand, counting down.
CCCGACTCGGGGGCAACCGATGGAGAGTCGAGGGCTCCCCTTCCTCGGCGCCCGCTCCGTACTCTCCGCCTTCCGCCGAGCGATGATGATGACGATGATGATGATGATGATGATGATGGTGGCGACGACGTGCTGGGTGGCGGGAGCTCGCCCTCGATCCCGGAGAAGGACAGGACCGAGCTGACCCCCCACGGGTCTGCCCCTACCCCGGGGCAGTCCGCAGCCGCGCCTTCTGCTTCCGAGGTCGACCCTTCCATCCGGCTGTTTGGCTTGAAGTTGGGCCGGAAGCTGCCCGAGCTCACCGGCGATGACCCGTAAGAGCTTGATCCTTGTTCTTTTGTATCTTGACCTGCCGACGAGGCTTGATGATTGCTTCTCTCGGATAGGCTGGCACCCTTGGCGAAGAAACTGAGGAAGGCTCCTGAGGCTTCATCCGCAGCGGCTCCGCCCGCGGAGGGGGGTGACCGTGGCGCGTGGGCTTCTCCTGCCCGGTCGCCCTCAGGAGGCCTAGCCCTGCTGGCTGGGGCGAGCTCAGCCCCCATGGCCCAAGTGACTCCTGAGGTGCCCTCGTCTGGCACCACTGCTTCGGTTGAGGAGACGCAGCGGACTCCGCCCCGGGACAAGGCGGCTTCGCCGCCACTACCTTCTCCTCCCGTTCCACTAATAGCTGCTTCCCCAACTCCTCCTGTTGTCCTGGAGCGCATGGATGTTCCTCCGCCTCCTTCCTCCATCCTGGAACATGCCGTCGCTGAGTTGGACCGGCTGCGGCAGGATCTTCTCGTCGCCGACTCTCGCCTGGTGGCCGGGCGCCTGGAACTGGCTTCGGGGTGGATTCGCTCTGATGCTTCAATCCGGGCGGCGCTGGTTCAGGCTTCGACAGCCTGTGACGAGGAGAAGCGGGCTGTCCTCGAGGCGAAGGCTGCCCTTGACTCGGCCTTGGGGAAGCGGCCGAAGTCCGCGACCGCTGCAAGGCGTTGGAGGACGAGCTGCAAGGCCTGCGGGGTCAACTTGTGGAGGAGGTTCGCCTTCGCAAAGAGCAGGAGAAGGGGGCGAAGGCGCGCGAGGCGGCGCTCGAGGGTCGGGAGGCCAAGCTCAAGAAGCGCCGCGGCCGTCTTGACACGTTCAAGAAGGAGTTGGGGGTGACGAAGGCCGAGCTGGACGCCAAGGCTCGGGTCCTCGCCGAGGACCGCGTGGCCTTCGCAGACATGGAGAAGGACGCCCGCGCTTCGCTGAAGATGCTGTACGAGAGCGGCCTGGACAGCCCGCTAGCTGGTGACGAGGACGGCCTCGCCAAGCTGCTTCCCTTTTTGGTTAAGGCTCTTGGGGACGCCGCCCTTGGCATCGGCCCGGCGGCCGAGGCCGAGGCGCACGTCCTGTCTTCTGCGGCGCTGATGAGGGTCTTCGCCCACATCTACCTCTGCGATCCCAACACCGACCTTGACGGCCTATTGGAACCTGTGAGCGGCGAAGGTGCTGCCACCGCTGTCGAAGCCGTGAAGGGGCGCGCGGAGGCGCTGCTGCAGAAGTTCCGGGCCTTCAGCACCAAGCCGAAGCGGGGCGCTGCCGACCCTGCCGTTCTGCAAGGCGAACCCACCGCCGACAAGTGACTCCATTCCACCCGTGCTCTTCTTCCTGTTCCTGCACATGTATCGCGCCTCGGGGAGGCATTTAAACTTGCGTTTGGTATCGAGACAGCAGTATGAGTTGTAATATTTGCTTTTAAATTCCTTGGATTTTATTCTTCTCTTCCCTACTTGCTTGTGTTCTACGCCGGCAGAGCCCGGCCACGTGCATGCCTCACCCAGCATCAGCCCCGACCGGAAACCAGGACGGGACCTAAGGAGTGAGGGGCCACGTGGCAAGTTAGGCTCCTGAGTCGCGATGCTCAGGAGTCCCCCTTGGCGCATGAACAACAAGTAGGGAAGCGTGATGTAGGTGTATCTTCCGTTCTACGTCTGCAGAGCCCGACTCCGCGCGTACCTCACCCAGCATAGCCTTTCGGAACTAAGGAGTGAGGGGCTACGGAGCCAGTTAGGCTCCTGAGTCGCGATGCTCAGGAGTCCCCCTTGACGCGCAAACAGCGGGTGTTGAGGCGAGATGTAAGCGTGCCTGCCGTTCTACGTCTGCAGAGCCCGGCCCCGCGCGTACCTCACCCAGCATAGCCTTTCAGAACTAAGGAGTGAGGGGCTACAGGACCAGTTAGGCCCCTGGGTCACGATGCCCAGGGGTCCCCCTTGACGCGCAAACGTCCTTCATACCTTGGCTCCGCTCGGGGAGAGACGCGCGGCGAACCAGGCCCGAGGGGCCTGGCTGGGCGGCGTACGTCTGGGCGTGACCCAGCCGTAGCCCCCGTGCCCAGCCCCCTCGCTCGGCGCTCGCGAGGGGAGGCGTTGCGATGAGGCCAGCCATTGAGCTCCGGGCTCCCTGAGGTTAACGCGGCCCGGAGGCCACCCCCAGTTGTTTATCACCAGCGCGGAGCATAGCACTTCCGTATGTGTACGGGCATAGCCGCTCCTTGGCAGTGTCGTCAGCCAGCGCGGAGCATGGTGCTTCCACTGGTACGTGGGAGGGGGCTCCCCTTCGGGAGGAGCCCCCGGGGCTTATACAGCCCCGCCCTGACACGTGACCGGCACGGTAGAGCTAGGTGAGGTGTATCTGGGCACCCGTGAGCCAGCGCGGGACTCACGAGGCCCTACCTCTGGGCGGGTTGCGCCCGACACTGGGCCATATCTTGGAATGTGTCCCTGCAAAGTTTGGTTAGATGCCGGTACTCTACGTCCTCGGGTCCCGGCCCTCGAGCTTGTCTCAGCCATCGCTGGTATGCCAGGTCACGATGCCGTGGACAAGGCCAGAGGGTGAGGGCTGGAGAGCTAGTAAGAGCCCTGAGTCACGATGCTCAGGCACCCCCCCTTTAACGTGCAAGTAGTCGACATGGAGAAGAAAGGTTGCCGCGAACGGGCATCAAGCAATCAAACATAATAGGCGAATGCATGGTTGGAAATAAACGCGATAGAGGTACACGCCGCTGGGCCTAGCCCCAGCGTCTTGGGGGTGATGCAGCCTGAGAGGCGCCCCCAACATGGCGGACTAAAGACCGAAAGGTAAAGGCAGATACATGCCGCAGGGACGGACCCACGCGGCCTGGGTGATGCAACCCTGGGAGGGCGCTCCCAGCTGAGAATGAAACTCGGAAGATGTCACCTGGGAACGTCGTCGGCACAGTGGCGTTAGTGCAGTAGGCTCGGTGAGTTGCGGAAGCTGACCCTCACGAGCCCCCAGGCCCCGGGACCTCGGGAGGCTCCGGAGGCCCTGGTGGCTCCTCGCGAACTGCCTTCATCTCCGCTAGTGGTGCGGAACGCCTGTCTTCCTGAGCCTCCACGATGCCCCTCGTGAGGCGCCGGCATGCCGCAGCCACGCTCGGTAGGCCGTGAGGCATGCGAACACGGCTGTGGGGTGGTCCTCCGCAGTGCCCCGCTTGCGAGGGCCAGAGGCGCTCCGTGGTGGCGATCTGATTGAGCCCTGGTATGTCGATGCAGACGCGCAGCCCACCATCCTCGCCGGGATGTGGGGCCACAGCTGGTGGGCGACGGCAACCCCTCATGATCCTTGACTCATGTAGCTCTTGAACGGCCTCGTTAACGAACTCTTGCTGGTCTGGTCTTCCTCGCCTGGCTCCCTCCTGAGGGAAGCGCTCTTCAAAGCACGCCTCCAGATGGTGCCCAAGCGCCTCCCTCGTGACCCTGGCTACGTCGGTGACCCTCCAGGTGAGAGCCCCCAAGCCCTGCCTGAGGAGGGCGCCGGGCGCGCTTTCCTATGCGACGGAAGGAGGGTCCTCCTGAGTAGACACGGGCCCTGAGGGGCCTGCCTCCTGAGGGGCTGAGCCTGGCGACACCTTCTTCTTCTTGGGAGCGGTCTCAGGAAGCCTCCTGCTTCCGCGATCTGGGTCTTCAAGTGACGCGGCCTGAAAGGCTCGCTCCAGGGAACACACTGCATCTCTCTCTTCACAGGGCACCGTGATGACGCCGCCACTCCCTGGCATCTTGAGGACGTTGTAGCCGTGGTGAGTCACGGCCATGAACTTGGCCAGTGCTGGGTACCCGAGGATGGCGTTGTACGGCAGGCGGATGTCGGCGACGTCGAAGTCGATGAGCTCGGTGCGGTAGTTTCTACGGGTCCCGAAGGTGACAGGGAGGCGGACCTGCCCGATCGGGACTATGGAGCCGTCGGTGACTCTGGAAAAAGGCTTGGTCGGCTGTAGCTGGTCGTAGGGCACTTGGAGGTTGTTGAAGGTCTCCACGGACAGGACGTTGAGCCCTGCCCCTTCGTCGATGAGGGTCTTGGTGACCAACACGTTGCTGATGACTGGGGAGCAGAGCATCGGGAGGACTCCGGCCGTGGCCGAGCACTTGAGCTGATCTGCTGAGTTGAATGTGATGGCGCACGCCGACCACCTGAGGGGGCGCGTTGCTTCGAGCTTGGGGAGAACTGCATTCACCTCGCGGGCGAACTGCTTGAAGATGCGTTGGGAGGCTGGGGCTTGAGCTCCGCCCAGGATGCAAGCGATTGCGCGTGGCTCCTGGAAGCCCCCAGCCCCCTCGTCCTGATGGAGGTCTTCGTTCCTTCTTGGTGGAGGCGGCAGAAGAGGCAGGCCTGCGTTGCCGTGAGAGCGATCCTCACGAGGCTGATCCCTCCAGTCCCCCTCGCGAGGCAGGTCTCGCCAGCGGTCCTCGCGAGGTTGGTCGCGCCACCCCTGGCGCGGGCCGCGGTCTTCCCAGCGCCCTGGGTTTCTTCCTCCTCCTCGTCTGTAGCCCCGGTCAACACGGTCAGGGCGACGGCCGATCCTTCCTTCTCGCACGGCGCGGAGCTCTTGACATTCGTTGGTGTTGTGGGTGTGGAGGTCGTGGTACACGCTATACCGGCTGCCTCTGGAGCAGTCGGGCAGATCTCTGCCGTGCTTGGTGTCTGGTTCGGCCGCGAGCACGGCAGCCCCCTTGCGCTTCACGTCCTTGGCCTTGGGCTTCTTCTCTTCTGGGTCCGCAGGAGGCAGCTCGAGGAGGGAGAGGCGCCCCTCCTCAGCCCTGGCGCATCTGTTCGCCAAGTTGAACAGCTCCAGGGAGGTGCAGAGGTCCTCATGCATTGCCAGCTCCTCCTTCATCTTGACGTCACGCACGCCATCGGAGAAGGCCGAGATGATGGCCTCCTCGGACACCTTGGGGATCTTGAGGCGCGCGCTGTTGAAGCGCTGGATGTACTTCTGCAGGGTCTCTCCAGGTTGTTGCTTGATGCGGCGCATATCACTCATGGCGGGCGGGCGGTCGCGAGTACCTTGGAAGTTGGCGACGAAGCGGGTGCGCATCTGGTCCCAGGAGGAGATCGTTCCCGGAGCCAGATTTAGGAGCCAGGTGCGAGCTCCTTCCTTCAGCGCCATGGGGAACCAGTTCGCCATGACCTTCTCGTCCCCTCCGGCAGCCTCGATGCCCAGCTCATAGAGCTGGAGGAACTCCGCGGAATCAGTTGTGCCGTCGTAGCGCGGAGGCAGGTCTGGCTTGAACTTGCCGGGCCATGCGACGCTGCGCAGCTCGGGGGTGTAGGCGAGGCAGCCCGTGGTGGCCACGAAAGGCCTTGGTTGGTGAAGAGCCCGGTCTTGAGGGTCCCCACGCGCTGCAGCCAGGAGCAGGGCGGGGTCTTGGCGTGCTGGAGTGGGAGCTGGGAGCGCTCGGGCAGCCCCTTGTGGGCGAGGGATTTCTTGGGAGCTTCGTTCTTGCTGCGCTGGCACCTGGCGGAGCGTGTTCCGCCCAGGGGCCATGCGCCTTGGAGCCATGGGGTCTTTTTGGGGAGGAGGCTGCTGGCTAGCCCCCGGTGCTTCGTTCCCCCCGCGGGGCGGAGTGTGGCGCGGGGAAGCGGACGGTGCAGGAGAGCCCCCCGCGGCGCGGACGAGCTCGGCGACGCGGTTGAGCCACTCCTCATAGACGTCGTCGACAGGGCGGTAGCGCGGGAGCTCGTTCGCCGCGATGAGCGCAGCTCGAGCCTCCAAGGGTGCGCGGAGCGCGCGGGACAAAGAGCCGGTTGGCGCGAGCGATGGCGAAGCGGTGCGGCCGTCGTGCCGCACGGACGGGTGCTAAGACGATGCTTGCTGTTCGCCCCCCACCGGGCCGGTGGCGGCATTGACGGCGGGCGACGGGGAACGACGAGGACGCCCACCGACGGGGGCGGTCTGGGCGACGCGAGAAGCGATGGCGGCCCGGCGCTCGGCGCGGGCCCGACGAGCATCAGACATGGTTGTGACGGTCGGAGGAGAGTAGAGTGGTGGAGGACAAATCCCGGCGCACCTCTACCTGGCGCGCCAAATGTCGGATTTCAGGTTCCGGCAGACCCTTAAGGTTCAAACTGGGGTGCGCGCGGAGATTACGCCCTCAACCTCTCCGTCTCACAAGGAACTAACCTACTGCAAGAAACATGCAAGAGACACAAGATTTATACTGGTTCGGGCCACCGTTGTGGTGTAATACCCTACTCCAGTGTGTGGTTTGTGGATGGCCTCTAGGGGTTGGTGTGGATGAACAATACAAGGAAGAACAACCTCGCGAGGGTCTGTTCTTGGCTGGGTGATGAACTGCTAGGGGAAGTTCCACCACCTTTCTCTCTCTCTCTCTCTCTTGCTCTTGCCCTTGCTGATGACCAAGAGCCGAACCGAACCCCCTGCTATGTGGATGGCTAGTCCTATATATAGAGGCCCTGGTCCTCTCCCCAAATATTGAGAGGGAAGGGATCCAACAATGGCTGGCTAATTTGAAGGGGGACAGCTAGTACATCTATCCTGACAAAAGCAGTCTTCGCCTGCCAAAGCCTCTGGTGGTGATGCCGTGCTGGGCTCCATGGTGACCTCCGTCTCGTAGTCCTCTCTGGCCTTGGTCTCGTTGCACCGAAGTGGCAACCTTTGCCTGATGCCTCGGTACTCTGCGGATGCGCTTGTCACCTTTGCACCGAAGAGGAAAGAAGGACGCTGCGCGCGCTAGCACCCGCCTGGTGCCCTTAGTCGTCATGGCTCACGTCATGGGCACCTCGCGAGGTACCCCGCCTTGATGTCTCCGCCCCCTCGCGAGCCAGCCTGATGAGGCTTCGCCTGAGGAGGTGCCGTGTCGTCCGCCTCGCGAGGCTTGGCCCCTCGCGAGGGTCTTGAGTCTTGTGCTGATGAAGATGGGCCAATGTGGGCCCCCACTTGAGCCACGCCGCAGGCCGCAGGCAGGCAAGTCTGGGGATCCCCGTTCCCAGAACACCGACAGAGATAACATGCAAGTCACCTAGTACCTACACAAACATTCAAGAACCTCGCAACCAACGCGATAAAGGGGTTGTCAATCCCTTCACGGTCACTTGCGAAAGTGTGATCTGATAAAGATAATAAGATAAATATTTTTGGTATTTTTGTTGTATAGATTGGAAATTAAAGATTGCAAAATAGTAAACGAGATGTGATGTAAATAAAAAGATCCAATATAATAAGAAAGACACCCGGGGGCCATAGGTTTCACTAGTGGCTTCTCTCATGATAGCATGTATTACGGTGGGTGAACAAATTGCTGCCGAGCAATTGATAGAAGATCGCATAGTTATGAGTATATCTAGGCAATGATTATGAACATAGGTATCACGTCCGTGTTAAGTAGACCGAAATGATTCTGCATCTACTACTATTACTCCACACATCGACCGCTATCCAGCATGCATCTAGAGTATTAAGTTCATAAGAACAGAGTAATGCTTTAGGCAGGATGACATGATGTAGAGGGATAAACTCAAGCAATATGATATAAACCCCATCTTTTTATCCTCGATGGCAACAATACAATACGTGCCTTGCTGCCCCTACTATCACTAGGAAAGGAAACTGCAAGATTGAACCCAAAGCTAAGCACTTCTCCCATTGCAAGAAAGATCAATCTAGTAGGCCAAACTAAACCGATATTTTGAAGAGACTTGCAAAGATATCAAATCATGCATATAAGAATTCGGAGAAGAACCAAATATTGGTCATAGATAAACTTGATCGTAAATCCACAATTCATCGGATCTCGGAAAACACACCGCAAAAGGTATTACATCAAATAGATCTCAAAGAACATCGAGGAGAACTTTGTATTGAGAACCAAAGAGAGAGAAGAAGCCATCTAGATAATAAATATGGACCCAAAGGTCTGTGGTAAACTACTCACCACTACTAGGAAAAGGGCTACTAATGGCGCACCAGTTTTTCCAACTAATGGCGCATCACTGGTGCGCCATTAGTATCACGCCACTAGTATTTTTTACTAATGGCCCACCACTGGTGCGCCATTAGTATAGGCCACGGTGCGCCATTAGTATAGGCCACTGGTGCTCCATTAGTATAGGCCACTGGTGCGCCATTAGTATTTTTGAATTTTGAAGGCGGGAAAATAGTAGTGGATCACCGTCTAACCCCCACCGTGCGCCATTGCTATTTTTGAATTTTGAATTTGGATCTGGATCGTGATTTTTTTGCCCATTTTTTGCTCGTTTTTTGGCACGATATTATTTCAAATTTTGTTCCTGTTTTTGGATCTTGTACGTTCTTTTGCCGTGTTCTTTTGCCGGAGAGGAGTTCGCCGGAGAGGAGGAGGAGGTCACCGGAGAGGCGCTCGCCTACATCGCCGGAGAGGAGGAGGAGGAGTTCGCCGGAGAGGAGGAGGAGGAGGTCGCTGGAGAGGAGTTCACCGGAGCATCGGAGAGGAGGAAGGAGAAACCATGAGGGGATGGGAGGAGAGGAGGTTGGAGGAGCTCACCGGAGAGGAGTGAGGAGGAGCTCACCGGAGAGGAGGGAGGAGGAGCTCACTAGAGAGGAGGGAGGAGAAACCGTGAGGGGATGGGAGGGGAGGAGAGGAGGGAGGAGGAGGTCGCCGGAGAGGAGGAGGAGGAGGTCGCCGGAGAGGAGGAGGAGGAGGTCGCCGGAGAGGAGGAGGGTAGTATGGTGGAGGAGAGAAGGGAAGATGGAGTGGAGGAGAGGAGGAGATGGAGTGGAGGAGAGGTGGAGTGCAGGAGAAGAATGAAGAGGTAAGGAGGAGAGGACCACGCCTAGCCATATATACGGCATAGTAATGGCGCACCGGGGGCAGGTGCGCCATTACTAACTTTTTTTTTATTTTTTTTATTTATTTTGAATTTTGAAGGCGGGAAGATACTAATGGCGCACCATGGGCAGGTGCGCCATTAGTAACTTTTATTTTTATTTTTTTGACTTATTTTGAATTTTGAAGGTGGGAAGATAGTAATGGAGCACCATGGGTAGGTGCGCCATTAGTAAGTTTGATTTTTTTTTTTGAATTTTTTTGCCTCTCCAGATCTTAAAAGCCCCGTATCTTTTTTTCTGTTAGGTTTTTGAGGATTTTGAAAATGTTTAACGGGGTACCCCAGTTAAATTCGGATGTAACTTTTCGAGTAGATGATTTTTCATATAAAAAACTTTTTCATCCGAGTTCGTACGCAAAAGTTATGCCCATTTTACAAATTCTCGAGAGATTTCGCAAATAAAGTCGAAATTCATATTTGTAAATTTTCACAACAACTAGACCACATATCACATGGGAAACTTATTTTCTTTTATTTTTTTGACATTTCCATCATTTTTGTTTATTTTCTTAAAAGCTGAAAAGGCGGTCCAGGGGGGGTGCATTCGGTGGAAGTGGTGGCCAAGTTACTAATGGCGCACCATGGGAGTGGTGCGCCATTACTAGTTCAACTAGTAATGGCGCACCACTCCAACGGTGCGCCATTAGTAGTTTTGAAAAAAATTAAAAAAAATTCACTAATGGCGCACCATGGGAGTGGTGCGCCATTACTAGAACTAGTAATGGCGGACCACTCCAACGGTGCGCCATTAGTAGTTTTGAAAAAAATTAAAAAAAATTCACTAATGGCACACCGTGGGAGTGGTGCGCCATTACTAGTTCAACTAGTAAACTAGTAATGGCGCACCACTCCCATGGTGCGCCATTAGTAGTTTTGAAAAAAAAATAAAATTTTTTTTTACTAATGGCGCACCGTGGATGTCGTGCACCATTAGTATTTGGACACTAATGGTGCACCAACACATGGTGCGCCATTAGTATATAGTAATGGCGCACCACATGTCTGGTGCTCATTAGTGTCAATTCCATCTATAGCGGTAACGCCCTCGATGCGGCTATAGCTCCCACGTGTCGAGGCACAACTTAGAGACATAACCGCATTGAAAGCAATGTCGCAAGTTAGGAAATCATCACAACATCCCATGTAATAAGTAATAAAGGGGAGATACATAGTTGGCTTACACTCGCCACGTCACATCAAAGTACATAAATAACATCCATCAAACAAACACTCATGGCCCGACTACGGCGCCAAAATGGAAAAAACCCAACATGCGACAAGGCCCTGAATCGAACCCCAACTAGGCACCACTACTGATCATCCGGGAATGACACATAGTAACGCTGAGAATCCTCGTCGAACTCCCACTTGAGCTCGTAATCGTCACCTGGAGCAGAAACACCTGGACCTGCATCTGGAGTTATAGTATCTGTGAGCCACAGGGACTCAGCAATCTCGCACCCTCGCGATCAAGACTATTTAAGATTGTAGGAAGGATAAGGCAATATGAGTGGAGCTGCAGCAAGCGACTAGCATATATGGTGGCTAACTTATACGCAAAAGAGGGCGAGAAGAGGAGGCAAAGCGCGAGTGAGAATCTAGAGGAACAACCTGCGCAAGCATAACTCCAACACCGTGTCCACTTCCCGGACTCCGTCGAGAAGGGGCCATCACGGTAACACACACGGTTGATTCATTTTAATTAAGTTTAGTTCAAGTTATCTACAACCGGACATTAACAAATTCCCATCTGCCCATAACCGCGGGCACGGCTTTCAAAATTTCAATCCCTGCAGGGGAGTCCCAACTTAGCCCATAACAAGCTCTCACGGTCAACGAAGGAATAGACCTCCACCCAAGACACACCGATCAGACTCGGTATCTCGGTACAATAAGACGATTCGACAGGTCAAAACAAGTCCAGCAACACCGCCCGAATGTGCCGACAAATCCCGATAGGAGCTGCACATATCTCTTTCTCAGGGCACACTCAGATTGTCCAAACTTCCGGTAGGCCAGCCCAGAGTTGCCCCTGGTAGCCACTGGCGGCTGACATTTTGGACCAACACTCAGAGGAGCACTGGCCCGGGGGGGGGGGTTAAATAAGATGACCCTCGGGCTCCGGAAACCCAAGGGAAAAAGAGGCTAGGTGGAAAATGGTAAAACCAATGTTGGGCATTGCTGGAAAAGCTTTAATCAAGGTGAACTATCAAGGGGTTCCCATCATAGCCCAACCGCGTGAGGGACGCAAAATCCGCGAACATAACACCGATATGACGGAAACTAAGGCCGCAAGAGTGGAACAAAACACTAGGCGAGAGGCCGAGCCTTCCACCCTTTACCAAGTATATAGAGGAATTAAGATAACATAGCAATATAGTGATATCCCAACAAGTAAGTAAATGTTCCAACAAGGAACAGCTCCAATCTTCACCTGCAACTAGCAACGCTATAAGAAGGGGCTGAGCAAAGCGGTAACATAGCCAATCAACGGTTTGCTAGGACATGGTGGGTTAGAGATTCAACATGGCAATTGGGAGGCTGACAAGCAAAAGGTAGGCATCGTAGCATTGGCATAGCAAGAGCAAGCAAACTAGCATAGCAAAGACAGTAGTGATTTCGAGGGTATGATCATCTTGCCTGCAAAGCTGTCAGAGTTGACTGGATCCTCAAAAGCAAACTCAACGAGCTCCTCGGTAGCGAACTCGTCTCCCGGCTCTACCCAAACAACACAAACAAGCAACCAGGATACAATCAACCACGTGCAAGGACAAACAATAAGATGCAAAGATGGTATGCTATGCGGGATGCGATGCGGGATGCAAAATGCAAGACGTGACAGGAAATGCATGAACCTGGCCTAAACTTGGAAAACCAAGTGTGCCACTAGATAGAGGGGATGAAATCGCTTGAAAACGATATAAAGATCATTGGAATCGGAGTTACGGTTTGGAAATGGCAAGCGTTTTAAGATATGACAGCGGTCTGCGATTTACAGTAAGTAGGCATATAAATGCAACGAAATGAACATGCTATAGCCACCAAACAAGGCAACAAAATACATGGCAGGGATGTACACAAGATGCTTAACAAAACACTAGCACTGAGCCACAGTCAATTCATCCATTATGAGGTTCAAACAAGCATGGCAAAAACGCAAATGCATAACAGATTTCAGACTTAGTGAAATTAACACTAGTCTGAAATTTCAGATCACGGAGCCCTTTTCGGAGCAGCAAAACAACATGATACATGACCTGATCATGACAAGTAAGAACATGGCATGGAGCTACTCAACAAGCTAACAAAAGACCCAAAGTGACCTGGGGCCAAAAGGGTTCTCAAAATACTCTAACGAGCACACGAACATAGATGAAACACAATCAGTTTTCAGACTTAGTGAAAACTGAGACATGCTGAAATATTACTCACGAAGGCATGTAAACGAACTCGATGCACTCACTACGATGCAAGTCATGGCAAGGCAAGCATACATCCATGAAGAAGGCACAAAATTCTAACTAGACATGGCAAGAACAATGGCATAGCATGCATGGATCAACTACAATAGCCCCGGCAAAATCGCAAACAAGTTAACGATCTGCCCAAATACACAAAGAAGCAAAAGTTGAGCTTGGTTGGCTCAATCTAGGGTGCACCAAACTTGCAAGTAAAGACATGGATGGATAGAGAATAACATTATTAACAAAAGTCCCGTACTGATCATCCTCAAAAGAGGCACGGATCACTAGGAAAGAAGCTGAACATATGGCATCATGAACTAAATAATCCCAGACTTTGTGAAAACAACTAAGTCCCTGAAAACAGATTTCCAGGGTGCCTCTCTTTGCAAGCTTGCACAATTCACCACACACATCCTAAAAATGCATGGTTTGCACCTCTGGAAAGAAGAAAAAATGCTTAACAAAACATATGAAGGACTCACAGGCATATCATGCACACAATAATCATGGCAAAAATGACAAAAGTCTATGATGAACTAGCAGATCTGACATTTAACTCACGAAGCCTCCTTCTAGCAGCATTTCAGGCATCAAGATGAACTCAAATGCAAATGATGCAATGGAATGAAATGATGTACTCATAGAGACGAACATTTTGATATACTATATGTCCAAAACGGAGCTACGGTTGCGGAGATATCACCGGTCAAAGTTAGCATAGAAAATAACGGAGAGAGGCAAAAGTCAACCCTCGCTAGGGTTACTGTAGCAACCAGATCTGGATCGGGCGCGACACTGTTCACGCCGGGGCACGGAAGTCGAGGACGCCGGAGTCGTTCGCCGGGGTGAAGCCGAGGTGGCCGGAGGAGGGACTTGGGGCACCGGATCCGGCCGGTGGCGGCGAGGGTGGCGGAGCCGCGACGATGGCCGGCGACGAGGGGGCGGTGGCGGAGACGCGGAAGCCGAGGCGGGACGGCTCGGCTGCCGGAGAGGCGGCGGCGGTGGCCGTCGTCGACGATGGCGCGCGGCGGCGCCGGGCTGCTCGAGCGGCCGGCCGCAAGGACGAAGACGGCGGGCGCGGGCGGCTTGCGGGCGAGGAGGCGGCGGAGGGAGTTGGGCCCCGCGTGCCAGACGCGGGCCCCGCGGGCCTGACGCTGCGGGAGGCGGCGAAGTGGTCTCGGCGGCGGCGGCGAATGGGCGCGTGCCACGTGGCGGCGGAGGTGCGAAGTCGGACACGTCCGTCGGTGGACGTTTTTGTCCGGCGTGGCGGATGAAATGGATCTAGGGTTAGGGGGGAGAAGAACCGTGAATTTCGGAGGGGGGTGTATATATAGGCATAAGTGGAGTTAGGAGAGTCCAAATGAGGTGCGGTTTTCGGCCACGCGATCGTGATCAAATGCTCTAGATTATGGAGCTGAGTTTGGTGGGTTTTGGGCCAAAATGGAGGGGTGTTGGGCGGCAACACACACGAGGCCTTTTCGGTCCCTCGGTTAACCGTTGGAGTATCAAACGAAGTCCAAATGATACGAAACTTGACAGGCGGTCTACCGGTAGTAAACCAAGGCCGCATGACAAGTCTCGGTCCAATCCGGAAATGTTTAATCCCCCCACACGAAAGAAAGGTAGAATTGACCACCGGAGGAGAACGAAGCGCCGGAATGCAAAACGGACAACGGGGAAAATGCTCGAATGCATGAGATGAACACGTATGCAAATGCAATGCACATGATGACATGATATGCGATGCATGAAAACGAAAACAACACCCGCAGACAAAGACCCGAACCCGAGAAATAAATATAACTTAACGCCGGAAACGACAAGAGTTGGAGTACAAATTGGGAAAGTTATATCTGGGGCGTTACAATAGCCCTTTTCCTAGTAGTGCACACATCATCAAAGAGGCTATAGTGTTGATGTAGAAGCCCTCCGTGATCGAATCCCCCTCCGGCAGATCGTCGGAAAAGGCCCCAGATGGGATCTCACGGGTACAGAAGGTTACGGCGGTGGAAAAGTGGCTTCGTGGCGCCCCCTGATGTTTTTAGGGTATTAGAGTATATATAGGCGAAAGAAGTACGTCGGTGGAGCTCTGTGGGTCCCAAGAGGGTGGGGGCGCGCGTACCCCCTGGGCGCGCCCTCCTACCTCGTGAAAGCTTCGTGGAGTTCCAGACTTCAAGTCCAAGTCTCCTGGTTTGCGTTTGTTCCATGAAAGATACCCGCAAAGGTTTCGTTACATTTGATATTCCTTCTCTGCGAAACACTAAAATAGGCAAAAAAACAGAAACTGGCACTGGGCCTCCGGTTAATAGGTTAGTCCCAAAAATAATATAAAAGAGCATATTAAAGCCCATTAAACATCCAAAACATATTATATAATAGCATGGAAGAATCAAAAATTATAGATACGTTGGAGACGTATCACCAAGTGATTGAACTTATGCAGATACTCACTCACAGATTGGCTTCCTTGGATGAGTGCGAGGAATTCACGCTGCTTGACCTTCATAATACCAGCAGGAATATGGTATTTGCGGAAATGATCCTTGAATTTTGTCCAAGTGATTCCTTCATCAGCAGGCCACATGGCCTTCGCATTATCCCACCATATAGCGGCAGCTCCTTCGAGATAATGCGTAGCAAATGGAACCTTGTCATCCTCTTCAGTACGAGCAATTTCAAGTTTTCTTTTTCAATAGTTCGTAACCAATCATCTGTGTCCAAGGGATCAATAACTTGGCTGAAACTGGGAGGCTTGGTTCTTTGAAAATCTGATAGTTTGGAGTGGTGACCGTTTTGGTTTCCATTCTGCCCAACCATAGCTTGTACACTCTTTAATATTTCAACCAGATCATTGTTCCTTCTTTCCTCAAACATGCAAAAAAAATTCTCGGTAGAGGGCGGTGGAGGCGGTGGTGGATCGTACGTCTCGGGGGAGTGCCCTACCTGTCGTGCTGAACGGCGAACAGGGACATCCTCACAAGCGTTAGTGCTGCTGCCTCCCCGCGTCATCCTATTATTTGTTTTTCTCAAGATAACGCAACCGAGATGAGCAACATCCAAAGTAGTGGGGAAGAAGCCAGCGACAAAACCCGAAGGAAAAGAAAATGGAATATGAAGGAAACACGGCAAATAAGAAAAGTTCCAACATAGTTATACATAGACTCATACATGAAAGATAAATGCCACGATAAGTTCGACTACTCTCCTACATGAAACGAGACATCATGACTCGTACGACTACATCCGTACATCAACATGACAACTGCGGATACTCTGGCGCTCTAATGCTCTGCTGGTGCTGCCGGGTCCCCTCCTGAAGCGGACTCGGATCCTGAACTGACGACGTTAACCGAGACCTTTGGGTTAAAGGTAACATGACGACGCTGCCTCAAGGGCTCTCCCGCCGGGGCAGGTGCAGGCTGAGGCCAGAGCATCGGGGCTACGGGGGTAGCGAGAAGGGAAACCCACTTAGCAGGTGCACTGAGAGGAGTCACGGCCGAGGTGCCCGAGCTACTCGAAGGAGTAACCGGGGAAACGGGCGAGCTAGAACTGGGTGGAATATAAGGAGTGAATCTAGCGTTGGCTAAAGCAGTGCGAGCACGAGTCAGCTCTCGAGCCAGCTCGTGAATTAGAAGGTAACTAGCAGTGATATAGCGAGAACGGTGGCTAGCAACACTATCAGACTCCAGATCAATGATAGGAAAATGGACACGACTATTGTTGTGCAAGGATGGATAGTAGTGGAAACCTGGGTGGGCCTACATCCGGACCACGTTATAGCGTAGCTCGACGAGGACCTCAAATGCAGCAACTGGACAACCTGAGAAGCAAGGGAAACGAAACCGCTCCTAGAGGTACGAATGTAAGTGTTGGAGGATGAACTGGTGCACATAGTAACCACAGCGTGATACTCGTACACTGAGTTTGCTAGACGCTCCTGGTACACCTAATATGCTGGGTCGTCACCGTGGGGGTACAGTCGAAGCCACATGTTACGAAGGAGATGCGGCCACATGTATGGCATCAACTGCAACTGGGACGGATACGACA
This sequence comes from Triticum urartu, assembly GCF_003073215.2. NCBI lineage: Eukaryota > Viridiplantae > Streptophyta > Magnoliopsida > Poales > Poaceae > Triticum > Triticum urartu. Next base: position 335,388,730 of record NC_053024.1, on the reverse strand, counting down.
CCGGAGCCATCTACACTCACAGCCATTAGTGGGTTAGAGATAAAAATAAAACGAGTGCATGAAATGCAACAATCAGCTACAAACACTACCAGCACTCAACTTTTACTCTAACTAACATCCAGTTAACACGTGGGTAGTCTAGCGTGTCCTACAGTCAGCGTGGCTCTAATACCAAGCGTTGTGGCACCCCAGCTCAGAGCAACCGGTTTACCTTGCATTGCCAGCCCTGAGACCATGTCTTCTGGCAACGCACAACATCTTGGTAGAGAAAACAACCGCTTTATTGATACTAGCGGAACATAGTTCACACTACATCAAGTTGTGAGGCCAAGCAGCACACCCAGTGCGGCTGAACAATATGTACATTATTTAGTGAACATAAAGGGGCCTCAATCACAACAACTACGCGGCAGTGGAACGACGACGAAGCGGGACTCCATAGCACAGGGACACCGATGTGGACACGATCTATACTCGAACAGCACTCCGATCCAACGAGACTTTCCTGAAATCTGGCATGACACGCCAGTTCAGTACATTGAATGTACTTGCAAGCTCACAATAAGCATAAACATAATGACAACCAATATCATGATATTAATCAAATTATCATCAATACAAAATCATACTAGGGATATAGTGAACAAGATCTCATGCCTCAAGTCCCTCAGACTTGCTTACCAAGAGGGTTACCACGTAACCAAACAATGATCTTTCTTGGATCACAAACGGACCAAAAATTTGGTCTCCAAATGGGTTACATCGTAACCAAACGTTGATCTTACTCGGATCACAAACGGACCAACACTTTGGTCTCCATCGTCAACATGGTTGTCAACCATCATCTTTCCAACAGTGCCATGTTATTAACATTAGTGTGCATGATTTTTTAAATGGTGACCCATGGTGTGACCTACTTCCGAGTTGTGTCCGTAACCAAGAATGCGGCTATCGATAGATTAAATACACTCTGCAGAGGTAGCACACTGTACCCACACCACGGAATCGATGGCCTCGCACTCCCATTCGGGTGGACCAACGGCATTCCGACGGAATCCCTCCATTGCCATGACACTCTCCCGGCCACTCCGACTCACTCCCCATTCGGCTAAGTCCTGGGTGGCCCCGTGCCTACCAAAGGCACCAACGGACACCATCGTGGCAAAACATAAATGGTCCCAAACGGGGACAAGGTACCATAACAACTATGGGCACACAAGGTTATGTCTGCTTACCGGGCCAGGGTAACGCATGCCCATAACCTTCCCTCGTTGGAGGCACCGACCAGAGGCATGGCAACGGACCGAATAAAGGCCTTCCCATAAAGGCAAATGTGGTTGCACTGGGAAAAACTCGATTCAGTGGCACCATGACCCAATCAACGATATGTTCAAGTTGAGTTATTATCAGGTTTAACTTAAAGTAGAAATAACCGGTGTCATGATATGCCATGAAAGTGCAATCTTACAATATGCATCACATATCATCGAAAATAAAATGGGTCAACCACATCAAGTACTAACCGTAATCATTAACAACTCATATCACTTCTCTGATTTTTGTTATTCAGCAAACTTAACCATTATGTTAACTTAACATGATTCATTTTCTCACTTAAGAAAATATTAACCAAACTAATTCTTTTTCATAGTTATTTTATTTCTTCATAACCAAATATTACTTCTACTGACTTAAACTAACTTAGTTAGTTTCAAACTACTGTAAATTAAACATAAACTAAACAAGCATTCAACAGAATAAATATTTATTTAAGTGATTTAAATGCATGAACTAAATCATTTATTCAAGTTGGGAAATCACAAATATTGCAATGGCACCATGAAAATGTTTTTGTGGCTTGCCTTCGTGTAGATGAGGTTCACACTCATCCTAGTGATCATCAAGACAAGCTTCACCTTCTGAAAACAATTAAAAACAGAGAAAGAAAATATCAAGAAACACTTTGGAAATCACTAGAAAATCTAGACAGCAGAGAAAAATCTCATTTTTGGTGATCTGCTAGATCTTTTCATTCATAACACAATGCAAAAAGAATCAATTCATTTAGACTTATGGTTAAAGAGTTGTGGCTGTTTGAAGCTCTCTGGAAATTCAAATTGAATTTAAATAAATAGAACCCAGGGGGGTGAAGTCGAAAGCGTAAACTCACGGGCGCCACCACTCGTACCGCTTCAGGCGCGGCCTGAGTGGCTGACAGCGGGCCCAGCTGGTCAGGTGCAAGGGGGAGAGAGAGAGAGAAACAGAGCGCGGCGACGCATAGCAGGAGCTCACGCTGGAGAGGAGGGCTCCTTGGCCAGATCCAGAGGGATAGAATGTGAGAGGAGATCGAGGCGCACCTCCCCGTACCCATAGAATGGCTAGGGGTGGTCGTACGACGTCGGAACGAGCTTCTCCAGTGGCGGCAGGAAGCAGAGGTCGCCGGAGTTGCAGATGACAGCGAGGTGGGGCTGCGCCAGGGGCTCCAACTAGGTCGGACGGCACGACTGAAGCACTACGGAGGCTCTGGAAGAGTGGCTCGAGCTTGGCAGGGGCTGGAATGGTGGGGGCGAACCGCGAGGATCGCCGGCGAGCTCGAGCTCGGGGACGGCGGCCCAAGGCCTGCCCGTCCAAGCTGTGGCTTTTCTACTGCGTTGTGGAGTGTGTGTGGTGAGTTGGTGATCCTCAAGAGAGTTGGGGAGGGTTGTATTTATAAGAGAGCGGGGAGAGGGGATCGGGCTCCACTGGAGGGCTTCTGGACACGGCGCCCGGCGACAAACGGCGTCAATGAGAGGGGGAGAAGGCGACGCAGCTCAGACAAGCACTGTGAGAGGGCGAAGACGAGCACAGGAACGGGGGTGGCGACGAGCATAGTGGCGGCGCACTGTTTGGTTGGCCAGGTCACGCCCGTGCTCGCTACGGCGAGCTTCAGCATCGGCGAGAGCCAGGGCGGAGTTAAGTGGGTCGAGACGGCGATGGTGGCGAGGTTTGGCAAGGTGCGGCAGCTGGGGAAGCAAGCACGCGATGAACAAAGCGCTCGGCGGCATCCAGAGCGCGTCGACTAGCACGTTGGCATCATGCACACGCGTGGTCCTTAATGGTTTGGGTCGTTCCAATGCTTTGACTCGAGCCCAGGTGTTGTAAGTTAGAGTTCTGCTCCCTGGTAAGTTTCTGGGCAGTAACTTTGGGAGTTAACTGTGGTAAAACCAGTAAGAGTTTAGGGCTGATTTTTGGTGGTTAGTAGTTTCTTAGGAAGGTAATGATGCTCAAGAAAAATCAGCCTCAAAGGATCAAGTAAAATGGCACTTACTGTAGAAACTACCTTTTCTGACCAGAACAGAAAAGATTTCCTGTAACAAAAATATTCCAAAGAGTGCTGAAATATTTTTGCTCAGGGAGGCGCCCTAGGGTTCAAAGAATAATTGGAAATTTTCTCAGATTTTCTGAGCAAAGAAAATGGGGGTTGCTTTGGAGCACATGTCGCTGGTTAGGGTTTTTGAGTAGGTAATGAATATTTTTCATTTAAGAAAAATATTCCTATGCTTATTTTGGGATTAACCAGAGAAGAAAAGATGCCCCGGGAGGGGTGAACCACTTGGGTGAAAGTCATGGGTATGCCCAAGGGTTTAAGTCCAATTGAAATGATTCAAAAACCCAAATTCAAATAAGAAGGCAACCAAATTCAAAGGAAGAAGAGGGGGCAAAAACCCAAGTTGTCACAGAAGCCCCTCAAGGAGGATGGTCGAGCATGGGAAATTCCCTTTGGCCATGGAGACGAGCTAAGAGGTACCACATCATATGGGCCTCATACAAGACGGCGACAAGACGATCGAGCAAGGGTCATCCCCTTCGACCATGGCGGCGAGCACGAACCTCTTCAGCAACATGCACTACTGCAGGATGCTGCTAACGCGACACTATGATCAAAGACCCTTTGACAAAATTCTGTGCAATGCATAATCGCAAACGGTGATGTAAAATAACTATCAACAAAGATGCAAAACGTTTTCGACGAAGGATACATCAAACACTGTTCATATTTTAGTTGCATGTGCGACGAGGGGAATACGGTTCAGTTCTATGAACTATTTGTGATGAGGAAAAACAAAAGAAACGGACAGACAGATGAAGGCGTGTGCGATATATGGCATACAGTTCACTCAGATAAACTGTTTGTGATGAGGCGGAACAATAAAAACGGGCAGCCGGGTGAGGGTGTGTGCCATATACGGCATACAGTTCACTCAGATGAACTGTTTGTGTTGAGCCAAGAGAACGAAAATGGTTCAACTTATAAAGACATGTGTGATATGCGGCAAATAGGTATGTAATCAGAAATGTGTGCGAAGACTGATAACAACAGAGACGATTCCTGTTAACAAGTTGTGTGTGTTGTGAGCAAACAATTGCTGGTATACAATTGTCAGTGATTGATGAAATCATCACTGACGGGTTCAATTGTATAGTTCGTGTGAGATGTGATTTTCTCTGTCTACAGAGCATCAACATATATACTTAAAAAGACAGCATTGCAAAACCAAATTAAGCATACAATTACACAAGTGACTACACACATAACATTTCCACACACAAAAGTAAGCAATTACGTGCATACTAAACTAGGAGAAACGAGGATCTAATCATCTACTTATTGTTGCGACGACGCTTGCCATTGCTCTGCTTTCGGCTGGATCCCTGGCCGTTTTGGGGAAGGAGCCACTTCCTCACGTCAAAGATCCGTTTGTACATGTCGTAGCTTGTGTACGCCTCTTTGGCCATGTACACGACATGAGCTTTGCCGAGTTTCTCCATCCAGGCCGAGTGCCAGGCACGCTTGTCCTTGTTGCAGGAATCCTTCATGTCTCTGTAGTAGGGGTCGATGATGGCCTCGGCAAGGTGCCGAGGTGAACTAGTGAGTCCTTCTCATGCTCCTTGCTGCCCTAGATCTTGTATTGGCCTCGGATGTTGACAAGATTCTGGCAAGCGATGCCCAAATTCTTGAGCACCTTTACATCGTTGGTCATGTCCACCATAGCGAACATGTAGTGGGGGCTGTTGACAAACCTGGCAAAACGCTCGCAAGGCCTTGTGGCCAGGCAGTAGTGGTAGACGAGGACGTGGTTGTGCACGCACACTGGGCGACGGCGACCTTGGGACGAGACCCAGCACAAGCGCGGGTGTACTCGAGGTCGAACCCTTGTACTTCTCCTCGGCAAGCAACAGCTCCATGATGTGGATGGAGTGCTCCACCCAGACCGGGCTATTGGTGTACACCGTCGAGAACTCCGTGAACCTTCTGTGGGTGTCCACCATGGCATGCGTGGTGAACTGCTGCTAGTCGGCGGCGGCCGCTCTGAGCGCCATTGGAGCCACGCAGGATACCCTCTAAGAATTTGTCGTGGTGGGTGTGCTTCTTGCAATGGTAGGGCACAATCGAAAGGTTGAAGAGACACAAGTGTTAAATGGCCTCTCTAATAAATGGGGGCCGGCCAGCCTGTAATCATCACATCTTGTCACAGCGTTCATAGCGGAGGATTCCAGTGCACGCTTGACAACACTGCACCGCACACGTTTCGTTTGACCACACGTGGGCTCAAAGAGGCACCTAATGTATCGTCGATGAGCTTGTTCTCATGCTACCGCATAGTTTGCCGTGCAAGCTTCCCGCCTGGTGAGTTTGGCCACGCGTCGGCTAGAAGAGGGACAAATCATCAGCGTTTATTGGCAAAAAGCTTTGTAAAAATGAAGTGTGTGGAATGGCTTCAGTCATAAGTTTACCCGTGGGTGATGAGGTCAAAGTTACACAGAAGGGTGATGATGGACACTCGAGTGCGATAATTAATTCTGCGCTCTACAAGGCACACGGTTGAAGAAACCAACTGTGTGCAATAGTGCCGAAGATCGCAGTCGAGTTAGCTAAACAGACCGTGTGCTATGAGATCGACAAGGTAAATAGATTCGAGAATGGTTAATAAAATCTAAGATCATTGCATATTAAGGTCAAAATAGTGCTGCCAATATACCAGTCTCATACGATGCCATTTCAATGATTGTACCACAAAAGCTCGAAATATTACAAGGTTCAAATTCCAGAGTTATATGGCTCAAATTCGAATATTACAAGGTTATAACGCTCGCGCTGATCTACTGAACATGGATATCAGAGGGGTTCAAACCAATATTACCTCTTCTAATTCTGGTTTCGAAACCTCATAATTTTTGCAACGGGGTCAGCCACTTAGAAGTCATGTATGGGGTTGACACGATGACTTCCGATTACTCTGTCATCTAAAGTTCCAAAATGAAATTCAGCATTTTTGGAGCCTATTCCATTCTGCTGCAGCCGCCGGCACTGATCAACAAACCATTCATTTTTGTGAAATAAATGTAGGGCAAACCTCATAACCTTCAGCACCCTTGCTCTGACAACAAAGAACCTGGCGAATATAATCTTCGGTAAGGTCCCTCGATAGGAGTTCAAAGTAATTTCTGAGAGATGTAGATCTAGGCATTCAACGTGATTGTTATGTTGTATCACATTATCCACCACTATGCCTAATCTTATCTGCAAAAGAAGAAACCGCGTTAGTGCCTACATGCAGTTTTGAACACTACTACAGGCCTATTTGGTTTACAGGATTTGTAAAATGCACTAACATGCCATCTTCAATATGACCTGATTAACATGGGCATTTGATTACAATCTAGAAAAATATAGCCTTCTTCACAAGAGGTTGGAGTGGATGAAAAGTTCCCTAAGAAAACTAGTACAGATAAATCCAAAGGAGAAATGCTTATGGATTGTAATCATATGGATCAAGCAACCAATATGGCGAGGAAACATGTATGTACTGAAATCCTCCAAAAGAATCCTTCAGAAATCGTAGTACATTGTCATTATAAACTTGGAAAAAGGTGTCACAAATTGAACTCCCTCATGGCTAACATTTAACAGGAAAGGAACATCATCTCGATATATAGATTCTCCAGGCACGGAAAGCATCTCAGGAAACTAACAACTTGCTCAAGGTTGGACCCAATAGATTAATTCTAGTGCCAAGACGTTCACTATGCGCACTTTCAGGCTCAAGCTTCTCGGAATCATTTTCTAGATGACAGATGAACATACATCTTCAAAATTGTAAATGGTGTTAATTTGTAGAAGGAGAGGTAGAAGGCGGGTGTTGTACCTGCACAGGTGTGGATCCAATAACAAGTTCGGAGTATTTGTTAGACGAGCGGCCCACCACTATCAATTTTGGCGTAGAAATGACATTGATTCTTGTTGTACCTTCTTGATCAACTACAAGTAATGTCTCAAGTGCAGGTGTGTCCTCAGTGACCATACTATGGTACACATCTTGTGATGTCTTCTTGCCGCACCAGCAACAGACATAAATAGTCCGGAGAGTCATCGAGGCAATGTGGAAGCTACTCAACTCATTGATCGCCTGAAGATGAAGGTACTCGAGTGCAGTACAGCCACAGAGCAGGCGCTCCATGTCGCCATTTGGGAGGCAGACGACGACGAGCTCAAGGTGCTTCAGTCGTGGTAGAATAAGAGCGGGCACGTCATTAAGGGGGGATGGTAGTTCCTGAACTTGGCGACGTGCAACGTGGGCGCGAGGCGGAGCGCGGACGTTGGCAGCGAGCGCATATGCCCATCATCAAAAGTGAGCTCCTCGAGATGATCTAGGGTGGGGAATCAGTACCAGTCGATAAGCTTGGCTCGGTCCTTCCCATTGGAACAGAACTTGCCCGTTCTAAGGCCTCTGGTTGGGCCAAGGTGACTGCCGAGGATCTTGGAGAATGCATCCAAGCTTTTGCGATAGCCACGGCAGAGCTCGTGGGTGTCGATGAGGTCGAGAGGGGTGGAGTTCCATAGGGAGCGCAACCACCGGGAAAGGACGGTTGTCCTCGCCCCATATTTGATTGGGAGGAAGGAGATGATGACTGTCAACATATCATCGGGGGGGGGGGGCTGTTGATGAAGTCTAGGCCTGCTGCAGTCGCTTGCAGTTCTTGCTTGCGCGCCCCCGCTTGTTGGAAGCCCCGTTCTCCGCCTCTGGAGTCTCCTAGTCAGCGACGCTTTCTGATAGAAGTGGGAGTACAGGGAATATTTAGTTAAAACAGGGCAATAGAAAATTGTATTGGTAACTAGAGGTTATTAGGTACAAATATAGTAAGAAAATGGAATAACAATTGGTTGCTTAATCACTACACAATTCATTTGATATTGCTGGGTAAGTCAACATGCAGATACTTGAAAGGAAAACTTACTTCGAATAAAGTCTGGACGGATGATATCATCAGGGAAGTTAGAATATATCTCATGACCAGGCTCTTTTATGTGTAGTGCAATTTTAGTGCCAGCTTTCAGTACATAAAACTTAGAAATTTGGTTCCAAAGGTCAGTGCCAAAATAGGAGTCACCACGTTCATCAAGTCTTACAGTAGCAACGATTGTAAAGCCATGGTTTGTGTTTAGTATGACATCCATGTAGTCTTGATTTATGTAAAGGGAAAGATTGTGCACTACAAATTATGTTGCATGGCAAGGCACGCGCTGCTGAAAATGGTAGGATTGTTAAAGAAAATATGGTAACATGCAAATATGGCCCTGTCGGAGTTATTGGCCATGGGTAGCCTCATCTGCCCCCCATAGCATTTCAAGACATCAGGGCCGACTACGCCCCTCGAGCATCGAAGATTGATCGTCGCCTTCTTGAGGCCGGCTGGACCACGCAGCCAGCTGCCAGAAGGCAGCGGACCCAGAGGACGGCCATGAATTGGGCCGCCTCCTACCAGGCAACCTCCAGAGGGGCCGCCTCCTACCAGGCGGCCCCAAGCACCCTGAAAGTTCGAGCCCTCATGAATACGATGAGACGAGGCATGGCTACAGAGAAGCCTGCCACTCTCGAATCCAGGGCAGGTCGTGGCCACAGTGCGCCGTACCAGCTAGTGATCTCCCGCACGACGCGGCACTATTGCCCCTCCGCCCGTGACATCACCCAAGTCAGGGGGGCCTTGCTCCCACGATGGGCTGTCGGCACGGCCCGCAGGCGGCGGGCCCTACCTACCCGTGAGAAGCAAGAGGGCGGCAAGCTCGTCCAATCGGCTTAGGGGGAGGCCGGCTTCCACCAGGCGGCCTTTCCCTTTCCTAGGAGTTTGTGCGCCATCAACCAGAAGAGATGGGGAATGGCTACAATGGACGATCGCCAGGCAGCGGAACTATAGCCACGCCTTCCCCGACAAAGCAAGCGTCATTAGGAGCACGGCTACAGTGCTTGGCAGCCGGCTGGACCCACGAGCGGCGGGCACGGCCTGTCGGCCAAGTACAAGACAGCCGGCAGGGCCCACCAGTCGGCGGGCCCCAGCAGTCGGCAGAGCAGCCGGCAACCAGAGGCACTGACGACTTGGGCCCACACCCGTCCAGTTTACCATTGTACCCCTAAGGGGTCGGCCTATATAAATCCCCAGTGCACCCATGCAAAGGGTTCAGATCTTTACCAAACACACACACACACATAGAGAGAGGAGAGAGCTAGCCCTGCCCTTCTTCCTCCTCTAGGAAACAACTCAAGGAGCAACTTGTAGCTACTTGAGATAGTGATCATGTGGAGACCCCACAAAGCATGACTAGGGGTGTTATCTCCTAGGAGAGCCCCAAACCTGGGTAAGATCCGCCGGCGTGCATGTCTTCGCCTCATCCCGTTTCCTGGCACCGACGACGTCTTACTAGCCCCTCCATGATAAGCCACCCTTTGGCATATGTCACACGACACCCCCGACATTTGGCGCCCACCGTGGGGCTAGGTGCATCGTTGTCCAAAGATCTGTTCTGGACGGGAACCCTCTTCCTCCCCAGCGAGTGTAGCCAGCCTGGCACGCCAGACGGCGTATGCGCCGACGCTCCTGCGCGGCAAGATGCCTCGCCGACCTTGTTGGTGAGGTCCGACTCTCCGACAAGCCTGCGTCCGACGCAGGCACAGATGGCCCCGAGAGTCGCCTCGTCAACCTCCTCGACCAGCTCCACATCGCCAACGAGCCGGCCTTTGACTTGGAGTCGATCGGCTCCACCGACCCGATGCTTGTCGACTCCGACACGGCATCCCTTGATGCTTTCCCAACCAACGTGATGGTCATCGATGATCCGCTCTAACGCGCGGAGAGCGGCGGCAGCACCGTCACGGAGGTGGTTGTTATCAGCCACAATGGAGGTTCCGGAGGAGCCGACCAGGACCCATTGCAGGCGGCAATGCGGGATCTGTCCACACCCATTGCTGCGGATGCGGATGCCGAGACGCTGGAAGCCTGTCGTGTTTCACTTGTGGAGATCGCCAAGAAATTGGCTACCATGAGACGCCTCTCCGAAGCCTTCCAGCATTAAGTTGATCGCACAGTCGGCGGCACGCCGACTGCTGCTAGGCCCAGCCGAGCAGGCTCGGTCAGGCAACGAGGCAGAGCCGTCTCTAGCATGTTTGGAGTGGACCGCCCAGTCTACGCCACGCCCATGGAGAACATACGTGCTGCCCAGGTGGCAGCCGATGAGCTGGACCACCTGGAGGGCGACGAGCGTCGTTACATGACGGAGTGCATTCAGCGGCTTATCGATGTGGCTGATGCGCAGTAAGAAGCCGGCTGTCGCACTGAAGAGCTTCACGAGCGGGTTGAGAACCCGCCCCCTCGCCAAGAGCATGGCGCGACCTCCCGGACGCCGACTAGCGGTGCCTGCGACAGACGAGACAAAGAGCCGGCTGCCAGCCGTAGCCGGAGTCGCATCACCATCGAGCACGACCAAGACGACTGCCCTCGAGCAGTCGAACAATGGGGCGATGATCGACTGCCGCCACCTCCTCGAAGGGAGAGGCGCGCCTCCCTGCCGCCTGTTGATCATCCAACTCTTGGCGACCGGCTGGGCCGCCAAGAAGGAGTCGGCGAGAATGACGCACGCCACCGGATCGACCGGCTGGTTCGATCCCTGGCACTAGAAGAAGAAGACGTGATGGGTCCGCCTTGTTTTGGCCCCCGCATTCATGACAAGCCTTTCCCCAAGGGGTTCTCACTCCCAAGGGACATGCCCATGTACAACGGCTCCGTGAAGCCGGAGGATTGGCCGGTGGACTATTCCACGGCAGTCAGCATATCAAACGGGAACAAGCGCGTTGCCGTGAAGTACATCCCGTTCATGCTCCAAGGCATAGCCCAGACATGGCTGAACAGCCTCAAGCCCTACAGCGTCAACAGCTGGGTAGACTTCACCGATGTGTTTATCCGAAACTTCACCGGCACCTACAAGCGGCCTCCCAAGCCTCGCCAGCTCTCGCTGTGCGTCCAAGGCCCCAATGAGTCCACCCGTGATTACCTAACGCGGTGGGCAGAACTACACAACTCCTGTGAAGGGCTGCATGAGGTCCAAGCTATCGAGTACTTCACCGCTGGGTGCCGAGAGGGCACCTTACTCAAGCACCGGCTTCTTTGCGACGAGCCGGCCACACTCAACGAGCTACTGATCATAGCAGATAAATACACCACGGCCGACTCCTCCATGAAGTCGGAACTCCGGGGGGACACTTCTGGGATGGTGCTCCCCCTGGCCCCTCGATCCCCGGCTGGAGAAAACAATCGGCGCCAGCAGCCAAACGACAACAAGTGCAAGGCCCCTCAATCGGCCTCCACCAGCCGGCAGGTGGCGACGGTTGAAGATCGGCAACCTGAAGGGCAGCCACCCCCCAAGCGTCAGAAGGGCGGCAAGCCGGCCTAGTTGCCCACTTTCTCCTTTGAGCAGACCCTTGATGCCCCCTACAAGTTCCACAGCGGTGCGAAGCCATCCAACCACATGAACCAGAAGTGTCACTAGCTTGTCTGTATTGCCAAGGGAGAAGGACTGCCTCCTCCTCCTGCTGGCCCGCCGGCTCCGCCTCCTCAGCAGTCGGCCGCCCGTCCAGCAGTCGGTCAAGTCCAAGACGATTACCGCGAAGAGCATGGCGCTTATGTCGTCTTCACCAGTATGGCCAGCGATAGACACAGCCGGTGCCAGCAACACCGCGAAGTGAATGCGGTTACCTCCACTACTCCAGAGTTCATGCATTGGTCTAAGAAGCCCATCAGCTGGAGCCGGGCTGACCACCCAGAAGTGATGCCCTCTCAAGGTTCCTATGCCCTGGTATTGGATGCCACCCTTGCAACGGAGAGGCGAGCTGCTCGTTTCTCTCGGATCCTGATAGATGGCGGTAGCAACATCAACACCCTTTACTGGGACAGCATGGAGAAGTTGAAGATCAAAGAGAAGTAGTTGTTGTCCCCCGATGTTTTTAGGGTATATGGACATATATAGGCGAAAAATGTCCTCCCTGCCTCATGGCCACCTCGAAGCTTCCCTGATGTCTACTCCAAGTCTCCTGGATTGCTTCCGTTCCAAAAATAACTCTCCCGAAGGTTTCATTCCATTTGGACTCCGTTTGATATTCCTTTTCTTCGGAACACTGAAATAGGCAAGAAAACAACAATTTGGGCTGGGCCTCCGCTAATAGGTTAGTCTAAAAAATAATACAAAAGTGTATAAAAAATCCCATAAACATCCAAAACAAATAATATAATAGCATGGAACAATAAAAAATTACAGATACATTGGAGACGTATCAGCATCCCCAAGCTTAATTCCTGCTTGTCCTCGAGTAGGTAAAAGATAAAAACAGAATTTTTGATGTGGAATGCTTTCTAGAATATTCTTCATTGTATTTCTCTCTATTGTGGCATGAATATGTTTAGATCCGCAAGATTCAAGATAAAAGTTTATTGTTGACATAAAAATAGTAATACTCCAAGTATGCTAATCAAGCAATTATGTCTTATCAAAATACCATAGCCAAAGAAAACTTATCCCTACAAAGTCATATAGTTTGGCCATGCTTCATTTTTGTCACACAAAATGCTCTCATCATGCACAACCCCGATGACAAGCCAAGCAATTATTTCATACTTAGAATTTTCAAACTCTTTCAACTTTTACGCAATATATGAGCGCGAGCCATGGACATAGCACTATGGGTGGAATAGAATATGATGATTGAGGTTGTGTGAGAAAACAAAAAGGGAGAAAGTCTCACATTGACGTGGATAATCAATGGGATATGGAGATGCCCACCGATTGATGTCAATGCAAGGAGTAGGGATTGGCATGCAACAGATGCACTAGAGCTATAAATATATGAAAGCTCATCAAAGAAACTAAGTGGGTGTCCATCCAACTCGCTTGCTCACGAAGACCTAGGGCATTTGAGGAAGCCCATCATTGGAATATACAAGACAAGCTCTATAATGAAAAATTCCCACTAGTATATGAAAGTGACAAAATAAGAGACTCTCTATCATGAAGATCATGGTGCTACTTTGAAGCAAAAGTGTGGAAAAAGGATAGTAGCATTGCCCCTTCTCTCTTTTTCTCTCATTTATTTATTATTTTTTCCTTTTTTTATTTGGGCCTTATTTTTCTGGCCTCTTTTTTTTCCGTCCAGAGTCTCATCCTGACTTGTGGGGTGTCAGCACCCCGATTCCAAGTCACATCGATCTAGCCGGAAACACCACATATCACTTTGCAGCCTCATGCACGGTATTCCCACGGGTGTCGCCTTACCATGGCCCGGGACCATTTGCGCCTTTTGGCTCACGTATATGATAGTGTCGCTAGCATCCATATGACAGAGAACCCGGGCCGACATGACTAGTCGTGAACCCAAAGTGGCACTAACTTACGGGAACAGGCATACATGAATCAACATCGAGAATGTCGGTCAGCAGCGTGCGAATCCGGGCTATAGCACTGGGCTAACAGGACTCCGGTGAACTGGGCTGTAGCAGGCTAGGCAGGACTCCGGATGTCACCGCGTGACATTTCCCCGAAGGGACAGACACAGGAACGAAGTGAATCACATGCCGGCCAGTCAAATGTTCCGGAGCAGTAGTGCTGGGCTAGCAGGACTCCGGTGAACCGGGCTGTAGCGGACTACTATGGATCATGGAAGCACAAGACTACATTTCCCCATAAGAGAGGCTACTAAGGATAAACAACTAGGTTGTCGGATCCCACACATACCAAGCATTTCAATCATACACACAATATGCTCAATATGTGCAATACAACATGGCATCACAACAAGACTCTACGACTCAGAGTATTTATTCATTAGGCTCCGAGGAGCGAGATATTACAAACATAGGTCTCATGACCCAACATTCAGAGCATACAAGTCAAAGCACACGCGGAAGCTTAACATGTCTGAGTATGGAGATCTACAAATGAAAAAGGCTGAGAAGCCTGACTATCTACAAGATCCTGCCGAGGGCACAAGATCGTAGCTGAGGTATCAAGCTAAACATCGAGGTCCACGTGGAACTACTAGCGAGACTGACATCTCTCTGCAAAACATAAATTAAGCAAACGTGAGTACAAATGTACCCAGCAAGACTTACATCAGAACTAACTACATATGCATCAGTATCAATAAGGGGTGGTGGAGTTTGACTACAGCAAGCCAGCTTTGACTCAGTGGCTAACCTGAACTACGACTGCAAGTAACTGTTTGAGGTGGCGCACATGAGTCCACAAATTCACCATACCAATACACCACTATGGATCCGCTCCCGTCTCCCTGCGAGAACGCCATCCATAGCACCCACACTTATCTTGCGCATTTTAGAGTATCCACTTTCACTTGTCTATGAACTATGCAAGGGGTCCAAGTTTCCATATCCGAGGAATCCGGCTATTCGAATAGATAATGATAACCCTGCAGGGGTGTACTTCTTCACACACGCTCTCGCCACTTATCGCCCTGTACACATCATGTACCTTGGCAACCTTCAAGCGGAAGCCGGGCGAGGGAGTTGGCCACGACCTGACTAACCAACAAGTCTCTAGTCCAGGTTTATCGCCTATTCGGGTTCCATCCGCAAGGAGATCCGGCCAGGGTGTCGCTCACAGCCCCAAACGATGTGTGCAGGGTTCCCAAGCCCACCATCCGGGTGACACTTGGTACACCGTGCCACTATGCCTAGTCTGTCCCAAGCCCACCTGTACCGGGTGCCACTTGGTAGACTACTAACACTACCTACAAACACCAGAAACTAGTTGCAACTCCTGGACAGAGATCGAGTTGATTAATAAGCCGAGAGGAGCCGAGTTACTGGAACCCAATGTGTGGTAGTAATTGTTCATGGATCACAAACACAGAACTCAGTTCCTGAGGACGGCTGCAATGAGACAAACCACCATATACTCCTACATGGCCTCTCACCGCTACCTTTACCAAAATGTGTTCACACACTTAGCTCTCAACGGTAGGACGTGTTCACCACGTTCCAATTCATTCCCGATGAATCAAACTGGACTCAACTCTAAGCAGTAGCAGGCATGACAACAAGCATGAATGAGTAGGCACATCAGGGCTCAAATAATTCCTACTCATGCTAGTGGGTTTCATCTATTTACTGTGGCAATGACAGGTCATGCAGAGGAAAGGGGTTCAGCTACCGCATCATGTAACAGTTGAAACGGTGTTGTCCTAATGCAGTAAAAAAGAGCAGGAGCGAGAGAGTGGGATTGTATCGGAATGAACAAGGGGGTTTTGCTTGCCTGGAACTTATGAAGATAGTATAGTTCTTCATCGGTGTCATCGATCACATCGTCGGAACGTCGTCTACTGAAGGGGACAAACACAGTCAATAGAGAAGAACACAATCAATGCAAATGCGACAATATGATGCATGATCATGATATGGCAATATGCTGTGATTTGAGCTAATGCATCTAGTTATGATTTAAATGAAGTTGGTTCGAATACAAGATTCAAATTCCAACTCCATATATGATTATTTAAATGCCCTTTATTTTTTTATCCAAAACAGAGGACAAAAATTGTTCAAACATGCATGAAAATGGTACAGATGGATTCCTTGAATTTTTCTGATAATTTTTCATACATAATTTATCTTATTTGGAGTTACGGTTGAATTTCTATGATTTTTAGAAGTTTTAACTATTTTCTGGAATTTCCTGGATTATTTCTAATCCAGAAAATTGTTTACTGCGTCAGTCTGACGCCAGTGTGACATCATCAGGTCAACAGCGTCAGCCCAAGTCAAACTTGACGCTAGGACCCACATGTCATTGGCTCTGTACTAACAGAGAGTTAGTTTGTTAAACTAAAAAAGCCAGGGGTTATTTTAGTGTGTGGGGCCTGGTGTCAGTGGGTGTGGGTTCAATTAGTGGCGCCATTAGCCACTAATGACGCCCACGTCGGATGCGCCGGCGGTTAGACGACGGCGACAACCCAGAGCGGTGGTGGCTCACCGAAGTGGCGCTAGGGGCAGCAGCTGGGTGCGCTGAGGGCACCAGGAGGTAGCCCACACTCCCGCGCATCCAACGGAGGCAGCAACAGGTCACAGGGTGCCCGAAGTCGATGACGGCGAGCACTGGGGCGGCGGGCATAGCTCGGGTGCGGTCTGGTTCGGCGGTGCTGCTCACAAACGAGCGAGCTGAGGCGTTGCGGGTGCTCTACGGGTCACGGCAAGCACAACAGGTGCACGCCCGTGACCAAATGGTCACCGTGGCTTTGCCGGCGACGAGCCCGTGCGGCGGTGGCTGCTATTAGCAAGGGGGCAGCGGCTACGGCAATCAAACGGAGGCGGAGTTAGGGGGAAATGACCGGGGGCTCACAGCGGTTGCAACGTGGGCCTCGGCGAGCTCGGGGAGGGGCTGGTGACGTGGGAAGGTCTCCGGCGATCTCGGGGCAGAGGCGGCGAAGATGGTGGTGCAGAGGGTGATGCAGGGCGTCCGGCGTCGCGTGAGTTGACAGAGAGGCGCGGGAGATGGAGGCGGAGCCCGTGGACAGTACGGGGAGATGAGGGAAGCACGGTGGCTGCGGTGGTGCTCGTCGGCGCACTCCGGCTCGTTCGGGGCGGCCGTGAGGGAGAGAGCAGAGGAGAGGAGAGGAGAAGTGGATAGGCCAGGGAGGTCGGGGCAGCGCCGAGGAGAGGCAACGCAGCGTCGCGCTGGCAGGGGAGGCAGGCAGGCGAGCTGGTGGCGTGGCGCTCTGCCCGTGCGCGCGCGTCGGCCACACGCCTGGCCGACTGGCACCAGGAGGACCATGGCGGTGGTGGGCTCTGGTGGGCTGGCTACGGCTGGGCCTCTCAGGTAAGGCCAGGTGAGTTCTGCCCTTTCTAATTTTATCTCTGTTTCGTTTTGTTTTTATTTATACATTTTGCCACTGATTCAAAATTCAAAATGAATTCAATACAGTGCCAAAACACTCTGAGATATTTTATGTTACCTCTCTGGACTATTCCAAAAGTACATAAAACATTTCAAAGCATTTGAAAATATATTCATTATATATTATGAATATATTCCCAAATTCAAATAGATTATTGATTTAAATTCAGAGACCAAATAATTCCTTAAAAATGTTCCAGAATTTTGGTTTGATATATAACTCTTGCCAAAATTCACACACTATTTTTAGGGCATTTTGGATTCACAGAATGCTATTTGAAGGGTGCTTTCCCTTCTTTTAATCAGATTTCTGAGGTTTCAACAATCCTCAATTCAAGTTTCTGAAATTTAAACATGATGCAAGCAAGATGCAAACACTAGGCAACACCAGAAGCTAGGGATGTGACAGCTCACCCCTACTAAACAAGAATCTCGTCCCGAGATTCAAGTCGTGAGGTAAGAAGACAGAGGGACACAAGCTATCACAATCTTCACGGTCCAGATGTCTTTCTCGAGGATGTTGATTCATTGCATCACCTTGATCTCGACGTCTTGCTTTGAGAACTACATCCAACATGACAACGAGTGGAAAGGGAGAATTTAAGAAGAATCAACCTTCCTGAGGTTCGAGCAACTTAGGATCATCTTAATGATCACAAGATCAACTCATGGAATGAGACATAGTAACATCTCTCGAGCTGAGACACAAAGCATACACCTAGAGGGATGGAGTGAAACAGATGGCAAAGGTTCACTAGGTAGGCAACAATTCCATACTCGAATAAGATGGAACATGAATTTCAAAGTAGCAAGGAGATATTTGCCATGATTTCGTAACATGATACCTCGGGGAAGGTGACACGTACAATTATTCCCTTAAGTGGCAAAAAGAATTACTTTTGATTCAGAGATCATTGAAACTCTTTATACCAGCCTAAGGCAATCACAATCGATCATTTGAAGGAGTTCAAAAGAATGACATACTTGGACTAGAAAGGATGATGTGGACTCCCTTGTTGAAGACAACGCAATGGATGATTTTGCTTATCATCGGAAATGGATGGGACCCATGGTAAGTCCACTTTCGAAGATGATCCTGAACAACAACTACTGAGGTGCAAGCTCGGAACAAAATGCAAATGTTGGGAATGATTCTGGTAACTAGGGAAGAACTCAACAGTCGAGAGTGAGTCCACTGTTCCAAAAGGTTATAACATAACCGAGGAAACTAGAAGCAAATCCCAGTTAATGCCAACGGTAAAACCTAGTGCTTGCGCGTGCTCTCAAGAACTTGAGCATCTCCATATTCATCAAGGTTTTACCAATATCCGTGTCAAGGATCCTGGCAACACAACATACCACCATGATGAATGGTGATGGATGATGCAGATGCAAAGGAAGATAACACTTTCTCAGATTTCACCTTAGTGAGGCCAAGGGAACCAAATCTGGATGATCGACCGAGAGACATTTAGCACTCCACTTCTAATGTTCTCCTTGATGTGCTAGGATAACCCATTTATTGATATGGTTTGGTATCTAGGACATCAAGTAAAAGGTCGGACTTCAGGAGCACAAGAATCCATAAGGATTAACTACGGAGGTAAATCCTACGAAATCCTCATGGGGAGGTGGCCAACTTTCTTCAATCGAGATACTACAATAATAGGTCTTCCGGCTGGATGTGTTGGCCACGACATCCACTTTACCGGTTATCGAGGGACCAATATTATAGTTCTTGCAAAATGCTCCAACCATCATATCTGCCTGAGATTCAGATCTGGTTCGTGTTAGGATATTCTAGACTCATCGAGTCTAGAAAGGACAATGAAAGTTTGCAACACAAATCGACAAGACGACGTTGCGAGATTCTCGGGGAATGAACTGCGATAGCAAGCTCCAAAACATGAGTTGGTTCTGCTTCAACATGTGAACACGTTGTCCCAGACAAGTATGACCACATAGTAGTCTTATAATAAAACACTACCGAGTTCTGGTGGGGAACCATCATTGAGGATATCGAAATCTTGTGCATGACCTAGGATAGCACAACAACTCCTTTTCCTGGAACATGTCAATCAGTGGCTTAGTGTGCTATGGAATTCATATGGAATGAAGATGATCAGTCTATCAGACCATGGAATACTTCACACATAAATGACTGACTTGGGATGATTCCAGAGGAAGCAAAACTAACTTTCTCGAACTCACGGCGGCAACTTGCACGAAATGCACGTGAATCAGAGGAAGTCACTTCTTTCATCCAACATATGCTTTATGAGCTAGAATGAAGAGATGCTTTCAAAAGTTTCCAACACTCGCTTAATGTTCGACAAAATCATGGAGAGGACATGGATGTTGTCGATGGGCCAAAAACAACAATTCATCCAGGTTTCCATATAAATGGAATTCCATAATTCAGTGAACACGGTGATAGCATTGGTCAGACCCAAAGAATATAATGATGTATGCTCGAGGAATCAACCACGAGTAAGACAACATTACGAATATCGTTGGTTCTGATTTGATTTGACGATAGCCCACACTCAAATCAATGTTTGGGTAGGACAATAGCACCGATAATTGATCACGAGGATCAATTGATGAAGATATCATCTTTCTTCAACACACACGCACACACACGCAAGATATCCCTTTGGAATGAACTGAGTCGAACAAGCTTTTATCTTTCAACTCTCCAAGTTGTTGTTTAGCTTAACCAACTTGCTCGGGGTATCTGACACAGATTCTTGGAGAAAGGACGGTTTGGAGGAAACCAACATGATCACGAACTCAACATAGCGGGCAGGTGACAACCTGGTAATACTTCCAAGAAGATATTCGGAACATCATGAACCACCGATATGTTACTAAGCACGAGAACAATCTTGCTTTTCAGGGCAAGACAATGTGATCAAGAGAGTGATGGATTGACACACTCCTAACTCATTGGTCGAAGAGTGCACCAGAAACAATGATTAGGTAGCACAATCTACCTTAGAACGATGATTCAATAACCAACATGCTAAGAATGAAGTTATTGTCCTTTAACTACCAAGCAACGGGGTTGCTAGGAGTATTGATTTCACACATCACGATTCACTTGTCGACATTCTAGTTGCAACAACACGGAAACCAAGAAATGAATAATGATGGAGAGTGTATCACTACGTCAAGAATTCATGAGAGATGCTGCAATTCCTATGACAATCCTGACATAAAGGGGGTAATACTCCGAGGTAGAACAGAACAAAAGCTGGATTAGCATTTTGATCTGTGGAATACAACTACTTTGATCAGTCCAAGAAATGGATGAGGTGCTGGAGTTTGTTTCTCCTAGTCATTCCGGAATAGAATGGCTCGATGGACCACAAGAATAATAGGCATCGATAACACGAATGCACGACATAAACTTGGCTATCAATTGATAGACAAGGATCGGAATACAACTACAGAGGGACAACTCAAAGGAACATATATCTTTCTGAGTTGTGGATGCATAGGTTAGTATGTCGAACAAGTTCAACATATTTCTTCCGGATAACCCATGCTGAGAGGTAGGACTGGCAGAGTCACAATTATGAATGGAGAACTCCTCAGGAGTACTCTAATGGTGATCTTTTGGTTCAAAGAACTTCTGCCTTAATGGTTCATGGTATTTGGAAGAAGGAAATACCATGGACCTCGAGGACTATCGCAAGGGTTACTAATATCCTAAAGGAACTAGCAACAATATCAACATGAAGTGAACAGAGTGATTCTTGGGTCAAGAACACAGGAGTAGAATACCTACTACTAAATGGCATCACAGGATGCTTTTGAGAATGATGGCCAGAATCATCACACGGGGAACACAAAACAATCTTCTGAGACACCTAGGATCATAATAATAACTCCAACATATATGTCGAGGCAATAAATTACCTCAACGCATTGGATAGTATGGTTAGACTGGCCCAAAAGACATCGAACACAGGAGAAAGGGAGTTGCAAATGCATCAAATTGTTTAGAAACCTGGGATGACTCGGACAGCATAACGGCTGTAAATGCTCAAAAAGATTTGAGACATCCTGCAAAATGGTGGCATAACCACTCAATATCACAATATCAAGGTTCTAAGGCCAGCTATGAACATATGGGAGTAGTAGGAGCTGAACTGAGGCTTAAACCCAACAATCCTAGGCAACTACGGTTTAGTAACACGTCATCCTGAGAGATAGAAGAGAAGCCTAGTTCTTAACCCCGTAGAAAAGAAGAGGATGACTCAGATCAGAAGGGCATAAGGTAAATGAGTAAAAAGAGCCTTACGTTCCCTTCCACAATCAATTTCCTTATATAACTAAAGCATTTCTAGACTCAACTTCGACCAGTATGGCATGGTAATCCTACAGGCAGTCAGGCTCTGATACCAAAGCTGTCAGGACCCCGATTCCAAGTCACATCGATCTAGCCGGTAACACCTCATATCAGTTTGCGGCCTCACGCACGGTATTCCCATGGGTGTCGCCTTACCATGGCCCGGGACCGTTTGCGCCTTTTGGCTCATGTATATGATAGTGTCGCTAGCATCCATATGACAGAGAACCCGGGCCCACATGACTAGTCGTGAACCCAAAGTGGCACTAACTTACGGGAACAGGCATACATGAATCAACATCAAGCATGTCGGTCAGCAGCGTGCGAATCCGGGCTATAGCACTGGGCTAACAGGACTCCAGTGAACCGGGCTGTAGCAGGCTAGGCAGGACTCCGGATGTCACCGCGTGACATTTCCCCGAAGGGACAGGCACAGGAACGAAGTGAATCACATGCCGGCCAGTCAAATGTTCCGGAGCAGTAGTGCTGGGCTAGCAGGACTCCGGTGAACCGGGCTGTAGCGGACTACTATGGCTCATGGAAGCACAAGACTACATTTCCCCATAAGAGAGGCTACTAAGGATAAACAACTAGGTTGTCGGATCCCACACATACCAAGCATTTCAATCATACACACAATATGCTCAATATGTGCAATACAACATGGCATCACAACAAGACTCTACGACTCAGAGTATTTATTCATTAGGCTCCGAGGAGCGAGATATTACAAACATAGGTCTCATGACCCAACATTCAGAGCATACAAGTCAAAGCACACGCGGAAGCTTAACATGTCTGAGTATAGACATCTACAAATGAAAAAGGCTGAGAAGCCTGACTATCTACAAGATCCTGCCGAGGGCACAAGATCGTAGCTGAGGTATCAAGCTAAACGTCGAGGTCCACGAGGAACTACTAGCGAGACTGACATCCCTCTGGAAAACATAAATTAAGCAAACGTGAGTACAAATATACCCAGGAAGACTTACATCAGAACTAACTACATATGCATCAGTATCAATAAGGGGTGGTGGTGTTTGACTGCAGCAAGCCAGCTTTGACTTAGTGGCTAACCTGAACTACGACTGCAAGTAACTCTTTGAGGTGGCGCACACGAGTCCAGAAATTCACCATACCAGTACACCACTATGGATCCGCTCCCGTCTCCCTGCGAGAACGCCATCCATAGCACTCACACTTATCTTGCACATTTTAGAGTATCCACTTTCACTTGTCTATGAACTATGCAAGGGGTCCAAGTTTCCATATCCGAGGAATTCGTCTATTCGAATAGATAATGATAACCCTGCAGGGGTGTACTTCACACACGCTCTCGACACTTATCGCCCTATACACGTCATGTACCTCGGCAACCTTCAAGCGGAAGCCGGGCGAGGGAGTCGGCCACGACCTAACTAACCAACAAGTCTCTAGTCGAGGTTTATCGCCTATTCGGGTTCCATCCGCAAGGAGATCCGGCAGGGGTGTCGCTCACGGCCCCAAATGATGTGTGCAAGGTTCCCAAGCCCACCATCCGAGTGCCACTTGGTACACCGTGCCAGTGTGCCTAGTCTGTCCCAAGCCCACCTGTACCGGGTGCCACTTGGTAGACTACTAACACTACCTACAAACACCAGAAACTAGTTGCAACTCCTGGATAGAGATCGAGTTGATTAATAAGCCGAGAGGGGCCGAGTTACCGAAACCCAATGTTTGGTAGTAACTGTTCATGGATCACAAACACAAAACTCAGTTCCCGAGGACGGCTGCAATGAGACAACCCACCATGTACTCCTACATGGCCTCTCACCGCTACCTTCACCAAAACGTGTTCATACACTTAGCTCTCAACGGGAGGACATGTTCACCACGTTCCAATTCATTCCCGATGAATCAGACTGGACTCAACTCTAAGCAGTAGCAGGCATGACAACAAGCATGAATGAGTAGGCACATTAGGGCTCAAACAATTCCTACTCATGCTAGTGGGTTTCATCTATTTACTGTGGCAATGACAGGTCATCCAGAGGAAAGGGGTTCAGCTACCGCAGCATGTAATAGTTGAAACGGTGTTGTCCTAATGCAGTAAAAAAGAGTAGGAGCAAGTGAGTGGGATTGTATCGGAATGAACAAGGGGGTTTTGCTTGCCTAGCACTTCTGAAGATAGTATAGTTCTTCATCAGTGTCATCGATCACATCGTCGGAACGTCGTCTACTGAAGGGGGACAAACACCGACAATAGAGAAGAACACAATCAATGCATATGCGACAATATGATGCATGATCATGACATGGCAATATGCTGTGATTTGAGCTAATGCATCTAGTTATGATTTAAATGAAGTTGGTTTGAATACAAGATTCAAAGTCCAACTCCATATATGATTATTTAAATGCCCTTTATTTTTTTGTCCAAAATAGAGGACAAACATTGTTCAAACATGCATGAAAATGGTACAGATGGATTCCTTGAATTTTTCTGATAATTTTTCATATATAATTTATCTTATTTGGATTTACGGTTGAATTTCTATGATTTTTAGAAGTTTTAACTATTTTCTGGAATTTCCTGGATTATTTTTAATCCAGAAAATTGTTTACTGCGTCAGTCTGACGCCAGTGTGACTTCATCAGGTCAACAGCGTCAGCCCAAGTCAAACCTGACGCTGGGACCCACATTTCATTGGCTCTGTACTAACAGAGAGTTAGTTTGTTAAACTAAAATAGCCAGGGGATAGTTTAGTGTGTGGGGCCCAGTGTCAGTGGGTGTGGGTTCAATTAGTGGCGCCATTAGCCGCTAATGACGCCCACGTTGGATGCGCCGGCAGTTAGACGACGACGACCCAGAGCGGCGGTGGCTCACCGGAGTGGCGCTAGGGGCAGCGGCTGGGTGCGTTGTGGGCACCAGGAGGTAGCCCACGCTCCCGCGCGTCCAGCGGAGGCAGCAACAGGTCACGGGGTGCCCGAAGTCGACGACGGCGAGCATCGGGGCGGCGGCCGGAGCTCGGGTGCAGTCTGGGTCGGTGCTGCTGCTCACAAATGAGCGAGCTGAGGCGCTGGGGGTGCTCTACGGGTCGCAGAAAGCACAACAGGTGCACGCCCATGACCAAATGGTCACCGGGGCTTCGCCGACGACGAGCCCGTGCGCCGGTGGCTGCTATTAGCAAGGGGGCGGTGGCTACGGCAATCAAATGGAGGCGGAGTTAGGGGGGAAATAACTGGGGGCTCACAGCGATTGCAACGGGGGCCTAGGCGAGCTCGGGGAGGGGCTGGTGACGTCGGAAGGTCGCCGGTGATCTCGAGGCAGAGGCGGTGAAGATGGCGGTGCAGAGGGTGATGCAGGGCATCCGGCGTCGCGTGAGTTGACAGAGAGGCATGGGAGATGGAGGCGGAGCCCGTGGACAGTACGGGGAGACGAGGGAAGCACGGTGGCTGCGGTGGTGCTCGTCGGCGCACTCCGGCTCATTCGGGCGGCCGCGAGGGAGAGAGCAGAGGAGAGGAGAGGAGAAGTGGATAGGCCAGGGAGCTCGGAGCGGCGCCGAGGAGAGGCAACGCAGCGTCGCGCTGGCAGGGGAGGCAGGCAGGCGAGCTGGTGGCATGGTGCTCTGCCCGTGCGCGCGCGTCGGCCACATGCCTGGCCGACTGGCGCAAGGAGGACGACGACGGCGGTGGGCTCTGGTGGGCTGGCTACGGCTGGGCCTCTCAGGTAAGGCCAGGTGAGTTCTGCCCTTTCTAATTGTATCTCTGTTTTGTTTTGTTTTTATTTATACATTTTTCCACTGATTCAAAATTCAAAATGAATTCAAAACAATGCCAAAAAACTCTGAGATATTTTATGTTACCTCTCTGGACTATTCCAAAAGTACATAAAACATTTCAAAGCATTTGAAAATATATTCATTATATATTATGAATATATCCCCAAATTCAAATAGATTATTGATTTAAATTCAGAGACCAAATAATTCCTTAAAAATGTTCCAGAATTTTGGTTTCATATATAACTCTTGCCAAAATTCACAAAACTATTTTTAGGGCATTTTGGATTCACGGAATGCTATTTGAAGGGTGCTTGCCCTTCTTTTAATCAGATTTCTGAGGTTTCAACAATCCTCAATTCATGTTTCAGAAATTTAAACATGATGCAAGCAAGATGCAATTACTAGGCAACACCAGAAGCTAGGGATTTGACATGGGGGAATCATAGTCTCCATCATCCTTTCCTCACATGGGACAATGCTCTAATGATGATCATCACACTTTTATTTTCTTACAACTCAGGAATTACAACTCGATACTTAGACAAAATATGACTCTATGTGAATGCCTCCGGCGGTATACCGGGATTGCGATGAATCAAGAGTGACATGTATGAAAAAAAATGAACGTTGGCTTTGCCACAAATACGATGTCAACTACATGATCATGCAAAGCAATATGACAATGATGATGCGTGTCATAAAAAATGGAACGGTGGAAAGTTGCATGGCAATATATCTCGGAATGCCTATGGAAATGCCATAATAGTTAGGTATGGTGGCTGTTTTGAGGAAGATATAAGGAGGCTTATGTGTGATAGAGCGTATCATATCACGGGATTTGGATGCACCGGCGAAGTTTGCACCAATTCTGAAGGTGAGAAAGGGCAATGCAAGGTACCGAAGAAGCTAGCAATGGTGGAAGGGTGAGATTGCGTATAATCAATGGACTCAACATTAGTCATAAAGAACTCAAATACTTATTGCAAAAATCTACAAGTCATCAAAACCAAGCACTATGCGCATGCTCCTAGGGGGATAGATTGGTAGGAGAAGACCATCGCTCGTCCCCGACCGCCACTCATAAGGAAAGCAATCAAAGAACACCCCATGCTTCAAATTTTTCACATAACGTTTACCATATGTGCATGCTACAAGACTTTCCAACTTCAACACAAGCATTCATCGATTTCACAATTACTCAACTAGCACACCTCTAATATTACCACCTTTATATATCAAAACCATCTATCAAGCATCCAACTTCTCTTAGCATTTAAAATTTATAGCCAAAGTGAATTACCATGTTTTCTAAAGACTCTCAAACTAATATAAGTGAAGCATGAGAGTTCAACAATTTCTTCAAAATAAAACCACCGCCCTGCTCTAAAAAGATATAAGTGAAGCACTAGAGCAAATGACAAACTACTCCAAAAGATATAAGTGAAGATCAATGAGTAGTCGAATAATTATGCAACTATGTGAAGACTCTCTAACATTTAATAATTTCAGATCTTGGTATTTTATTCAAACAGCAAGCAAAACAAAATAAAATAAAATTACGCTCCAAGCAAAACACATATCATGCGGCGAATAAAAATATAGCTCCAAGTAAAGTTACCGATGAACGAAGACGAAAGAGGGGATGCTATCCGGGGCATCCCCAAGCTTAGGCTCTTGGTTGTCCTTGAATATTACCTTGGGGTGCCTTGGGCATACCCAAGCTTAGGCTCTTGCCACTCCTTATTCCATAGTCCATCGAATCTTTACCCAAAACTTGAAAACTTCACAACACAAAACTTAACAGAAAGCTCGTAAGCTCGGTTAGCGAAAGAAAACAAAACACCACTTAAAGGTACTGTAATGAACTCATTATTTATTTATATTAGTGTTAAACCTTCTTTATTCCAACTTCTCTATGGTTTATAAACTCTTTTACTAGCCATAGATTCATCAAAATATGCAAAGAACACATGAAAAATAGAATCTGTCAAAAACAGAACAATCTGTAGTAATCTGTAATTAACCCAAACTTCTGGAACCCCAAAAATTCTAAAATAAATTTCTGGGCGTGAGGAATTTATCTATTAATCATCTGCAAAAAGAATTAACTAACTATCACTCTCCAATAAAACATTGCAGCAATTCTAGTGAGCGCTAAAGTTTCTGTTTTTTACAGCAAGATCAACAAGACTTTCCCCAAGTCTTCCCAACGGTTCTACTTGGCACAAACACTAATCAAAACCAAAACATTGAAAACTCAATCATAACAGAGGCTAGATAAATTATCTATTACTAAACAGGAGCAAAAATCAACGAACAAAAATAAAATTGGGTTGCCTCCCAACAAGCGCTATCGTTTAATGCCCCTAGCTAGGCATGATTATTTCAATGATGCTCACATAAAAGATAAGAATTGAAACATAAAGAGAGCATCATGAAGAATATGACTAGCACATTTAAGTCTAACCCACTTCCTATGTGTAACATCCACGATGCGGCTATATCTCCCGCGTGTCGGAGCATGACTTAGAGGCATAACCGCATTGTAGGCATGTCGCAAGAGGGGTAATCTTTACACATCCCATGTACTGAATAAGAAAGGGATAAAGAGTTGGCTTACAATCGACACTTCACACAATACATGAATAAATCATTACATCATCCAGAATACAATCAAGGTCAGACTATGGAACCAAAATAAAAGAAGACCACCCCTAATGCTAGATCCCCGATCGCCCCAACTGGGCTCTACTACTGATCAACTGGGAACGAAACAACACAACGAACATGATCTTCATCTAGCTCCTCCTTGAGCTTGGTTGTGTCACCTGCACTGACATCATCGGCACCTGCAATTGGTTTTGGAAGTAATATGTGAGTCACGGGGACTCAACAATCTCACACCCTCGCGATCAAGACTATTTGAGCTTATGGGTAGGAAAAAGGGTAGTGAGGTGGAGCTGCAGCAAGCACTAGCATATATGGTGGCTAACTTATGCAAATGAGAGCGAGAAGAGAAGCAAAGCACGGTCGTAAACTAGAAGTGATCAAGAAGTGATCTTGAAACTACTTACGTTCAAGCATAACACAAGAACCGTGTTCACTTTCCGGACTCCGCCGAGAAGAGACCATCACGGCTACACACGCAGTTCATGCATTTTAATTAAGTTAAGTTTCAAGTTTTCTACAACCGGATATTAACAAATTCCCATCTGCCCATAACCGCGGGCACGGCTTTCGAAAGTTCAAAACCCTGCAGGGGTGTCCCAACTTAGCCCATCACAAGCTCTCACGGTCAACGAAGGATATTCCTTCTCCCACGAAGACCCGATTAGACTCGGAATCCCGGTTACAAGACATTTCGACAATGGTAAAACAAGACCAGCAAAACCGCCCGATGCGCCGACATCCTCATAGGAGCTGCACATATCTCGTTCTCAGGGCAACACCGGATGAACACTATGTACAGCTAAAACCAACCCTCAAGTTTCCCCGAGGTGGCGCCGCAAGTGGCTCTGTTTCGGACCAACACTTAGACAAGCACTGGCCCGGGGGGTTAAAATAAAGATGACCCTTGAGTCTGTAGAACCCAAGGGAAGGTGATAGGTTGTTAGTGCAAATGGTAAAACCAAGGTTTGGCCTTGCTAGAGGAGTTTTATTCAAGGCAAACTGTCAAGGGGTTCCCATTATAACCCAACCGCGTAAGGAACGCAAAATCAAGGAACATAACACCGGTATGACGGAAACTAGGGCGGAAAGAGTGGAACAAAACACCAGGCATAAGGCCGAGCCTTCCACCCTTTACCAAGTATATAGATGCATTAATTAAATAAGAGATATTGTGATATCCCAACATATAACCTGCAACTAGCAACGCTATAAGAGGGGCTGAGCAAAGCGGTAATATAGCCAAACAACGGTTTGCTAGGAAAGGTGGGTTAGAGGCTTGACATGGCAATATTGGAGGCATGATATAGCAAGTGGTAGGTATGGCTGCATAAGCATAGCAAAAGAGCGAGCATTAAGCAAGCAAAGATAGAAGTGATTTCGAGGGTATGGTCATCTTGCCTGCAAAGTTCTCCGAGAAGATGAAAGCTTGATCCTCGTAAACGTACTCAACGGGTTCCTCAAACACGTACTCGTCTCCCTGCTCTACCGAAGGCAACAACACAAGCAAAGGGAACAACAATCAACCAAGGTGCAATGCGCAAGCAACATGATGCAAAACATGGTATGATATGCGGGATGTGATATGCAATGCATATGCGAGCTCCGGAAGGAAAAGGTTGAATCAGGCCTCAACTTGGCAGCCCAAGTGTGCCGCTGGAAAGATGAGATGATTTCGGTCGAAATCGATATAAAGATCACCGGAATCAGATGCAAGGTTTGGAAATGGCAAGCAAAACAATAATGGCACAAATCTGCGATTAACAACACGATGCCATCTAGAATGCAACGAGAAACTAAGCTACTGCACTCCAACATAACGACAAAGCACATGGCAGTGATCTACTCAAGATGCTTGACAAAAGATGTACACTGAGCTATCGCTAAATCACACAAGAGCAGGTTCAAACAAGCATGGCAAACGGGCAAAAGATATCAGCATCATAGACTTAGTAACAATAACAACATGCCAGGAATTAACATCAGGAAGCAATGTTTAGAGCAAGATAACAACAAGCTACAGGAACATATCATGGCAAAGCAATGAATGGCATGAAACTACTCAAAGAATATAACAAAAGTCCCTTACTGACCATAAGACAAAAAGGATCAGAAAATATGATGGCACCCATGTAAACATAGCAAGTTTCGTTAACAGATTCAGACTTAGCAGAAAATTGGACATGGCAAAAACAGAGTTACGTAGGCATGTTTGGGAGCTCGATGCACTCACCACAAGGCATTGCATGAAAAAATAAGCATACACCCCCAAAGCAGACATGTTCAAGAAGCTAACCATGGCAAGAACCATCTCATAGCATGCATGGATCAACTACAACAACCTTGCCAAAATTGACTAACATGTAAACAATCTGCCAGGAACATTTTATAGCAATAGTAGAGCAATATTGAGTCATGCTATGGTACTCCATAATTGCAATCAAAGATATGGATGGATAGAAAATAAAAATATCTCCAAATCATCCTTACTGAACATACTCAAAAGAAACATGGATCTCACTGTAGCAACAAGAATACATGGCATAAAAATAACTTCAGAGAAATGACTTAGAAGAATTCTAAGTCCCTGAAATCAGCAACATCACAAGGGCTACTTTGCATGCTTGTGCTAGTCACCACATTGATCACAAAAATACATGGCATACACCCCTATAAAGATGGCATGGAATATAACAAAACACATGTAGAGCTCATGCTCATAGTAGGCAAACAATAATCATGGAAAAAATGACAAATGCTCATAAACTGATAAGAATCAGGAACTAACATTTTATAGCACTCTTGCAACAGCAATTAGGGCATCAAGATGGACTCAAACAAGCATGCATAATGGCATGAAATGAAGAGGACATCCTGATGAACAATTGGATATATTGCACGCACAAAACGGAGCTACAGATGCGGAGTTATGATGCAATGAACAGGGCTAGAAAATATATAAATCTGGGGACTTAGAGAAAATCAACCTCGGGAAAACTGGACGGGGTTGTACGGGATGTAAAGATCCGGGACGGAGGGGCACTGTTTGATTTGGGTGCCTGGTGGATCTCGTCCCACTCGACGGGATCCGGCGACGAGGCGGCCGGCAATGGCGAATCCGGCGAGCGGCGGCGTGGTCCGAGGGTGGCAAGGGGCGGAGGAGGACCGGCGGGACCGGCGGAGGCGAGCGGCGGCTACCGTCGCCGGCGGGAGGAGCAGGGACGGCGCGCGGGGCGGCGGCCGCGGACGACGCCGGCGAGGCGATGGCAGAGGTGAAGGACGGCGGGGCGGTGCGCGGCGACGCGGCGAGGTCGGCGCGGTGGTGCGGCGGGTAACGCCGGCGAAGGGCGGCGAGGCGGCGCGCCGCTCGGGCTTCCGCGCTGGGAGGCGGCGCGGGCGGATCGGGCCGGGAGGGCCGGCTACGGGCTCATGGGCCCGCGCACGGTGGAGGGAGGCGACTGGCCACGTGGCAGCGCAGGTGTGGACGGGGGAGGCGGCGGACGTGTCCGGCGGCGGCATGGGAGTTGGATCTAGGGTTCATCTACGCGACATTTCGAGGGAGTCACATATTTATAGGTAGAGTGAGCCAGGAGAGTCCAAATGAGGTGCGGTTTTCGGCCACGCGATCGTGATCGAACGACCCAGAGGATGGAGGGGGTTTGGATGGGTTTTGGGCCACTTTGGAGGGGTGTTGGGCTGCAACACACATGAGGCCTTTACGGTTCCCCGGTTAACCGTTGGAGTAACAAACGGACTCCAAATGGCACGAAACTTGACAGGCGGTCTACCGGTGGTGAACCAAGGCCGCTTGGCAAATATCGGTCCAATCCGAGGACGTTTAACACACGCACACGAAAAGAGGCAAAAGGGGGCGTCGGAGGACATAGGAGTGTCGGATCGCGAAACGGACAACAGAGAAAATGCTCGGATGCATGAGACGAACACGTATGCAAATGCGATGCACATGATGACATGATATGAAATGCATGACATGCAAACAAATGACAAGGCAACAACAACGAATAACTGGAAGACACCTGGCACAACGGTCTCGGGGCGTTACACTATGCATAGGGATTTTGTGAGCAAACAACTTGTGGGAACAAGAATCAACTTGCATAGGAAGGTAAAACAAGGATAACTTTAAAACTTTAAGCACATAGAGAGGAAACTTGATATTATTGCAATCCCTACAAGCATAAATTCCTCCCTCATAATAATTTTCACTAGCATCATGAATGAATTCAACAATATAACCATCACATAAAGCATTCTTTTCATGATCTACAAGCATAAAATTTTTATTACTCTCCACATAAGGAAATTTCTTCTCATGAATAGTAGTGGGAGCAAACTCAACAAAATAACTATCATGTGAGGCATAATCCAATTGAAAGTTAAAATCATGATGACAAGTTTCATGGATATCATTATTCTTTATAGCATACATGTCATCACAATAATCATCATTGATAGCAACTTTGTTCACATAATCAATTGGAACCTCTTCCGAAATAGTGGATTCATCACTAAATAAAGTCATGACCTCTACAAATCCACTTTCATAATTATCACAATAAGATTGAACACCCTTCAAAATAGTGGGATCATTACTTCCTAAAGTTGACACTCTTCCAAACCCACTTTCATCAATATAATCATCATAAATAGGAGGCATGCTATCATCAAGATAAATTTGCTCATCAAAACTTGGGGGGCAAAAAATATCATCTTCATCAAACATAGCATCCCCAAGCTTGTGGCTTTGCATATCATTAGCATCATGGATATTCAAAGAATTCACACTAAAAACATTGCAATCATGCTCATCATTCAAATATTTAGTGCCAAACATTCTAATGCATTCTTCTTCTAGCACTTGAGCACAATTATCGGAATCCTTATTCTCATGAAAGATATTAAAAAGATGAAGCATATGAGGTACCCTCAATTCCATTTTTTGGTAGTTTTCTTTTATAGACTAAACTAATGATAAAACAAGAAACTAAAAGATTCAATTGCAAGATCTAAAGATATACCTTCAAGCACTCACCTCCCCGGCAACGGCGCCAGAAAAGAGGTTGATGTCTACTACACAACCTTCTTCTTGTAGACGTTGTTGGGCCTCCAAGTGCAGAGGTTTGTAGGACAGTAGAAAATTTCCCTCAAGTGGATGACCTAAGGTTTATCAATCTGTGGGAGGCATAGGATGAAGATGGTCTGTCTCAAACAACCCTGCAACCAAATAACAAAGAGTCTCTTGTGTCCCCAACACACCCAATACAATGGTAAATTGTATAGGTGTATTAGTTCGGCAAAGAGATGGTGATACAAATGCAATATGGATAGTAGAAATATGTTTTTGTAATCTGAAAATATAAAAACAGCAAGGTAACTAATGATAAAAGTGAGCACAAATGGTAATGCAATGCTACGAAATAAGGCCTAGGGTTCATACTTTCACTAGTGCAAGTTCTCTCAACAATAATAACATAATTGGATCATATAACCATCCCTCAACATGCAACAAAGAGTCACTCCAAAGTCACTAATAGCGGAGAACAAACGAAGAGATTATGGTAGGGTACAAAACCACCTCAAAGTTATCCTTTGTGATCAATCTATTCAAGAGTCCGTAGTAAAATAACATGAAGCTATTCTTCCCATTCGATCTATCATAGAGTTCGTACTAGAATAACACCTTAAGATACAAATCAACCAAAACCCTAATGTCACCAAGATACTCCAATGTTACCTCAAGTATCAGTGGGTTTAATTATACGATATGCATCACACAATCTCAGATTCATCTATTCAACCAACACAAAGAACTTCAAAGAGTGCCCCAAAGTTTGTACTGAAGAGTCAAGACGAAAACGTGTGCCAACCCCTATGCATAAGTTCACGGAACTCGCAAGTTGATCACCAAAACATACGTCAAGTGGATCACGTGATATCCCATTGTGACGACAGATAAGCACATGCAAGACATACATCAAGTGTTCTCAAATCCTTAAAGACTCAATCCGATAAGATAACTTCAAAGGGAAAACTCAATTCATCACAAGAGAGTAGAGGGATAGAAACATCATAAGATCCAACTATAATAGCAAAGCTCACGATACATCAAGATCGTGCCGACTCAAGAACATGAGAGACAGAGAGAGATCAAACACATAGCTACCGGTACATACCCTCAGCCCCGAGGGAGAACTACTCCCTCCTCATCATGGAGAGCGCCGGGATGATGAAGATGGCCACCGGAGAGGGATTCCCCCCTCCAGCAGGGTGCCGGAATGGGTCTAGATTGGTTTTCGATGGCTACGGAGGCTTCTGGCAACGGAAATCCCGATCTATTCTGTCCCCCGATGTTTTTAGGATATATGGACATATATAGGCGAAAGAAGGCGGTCAGGGGAGCCACAAGGGTGGGGGAGCGCCCAGGGGGGCAGGCGCGCCTCCCTGCCTCGTGGCCACCTCGAAGCTTCCCTGGCGTCTACTCCAAGTCTCCTGGATTGCTTCCGTTCCTAAAATAACTCTCCCAAAGGTTTCATTCCGTTTGGACTCCGTTTGATATTCCTTTTCTTCGAAACACTGAAATAGGCAAGAAAACAGCAATTTGGGTTGGGCCTTCGGTTAATAGGTTAGTCCCAAAATTAATATAAAAGTGTATAAAAAAGCCCATAAACATCCAAAACAGATAATATAATAGCATGGAACAATCAAAAATTATAGGTACGTTGGAGACGTATCAACTGTTCGCTTGGCAAGAATTAAAGGCAAGAAACGGTGCTCATATGAAAAATGGCTAAGGACCAAAACATCGACATAGGACAAGCCGGCCGCTCGCCTCACCGACCGGCTGTACTTAGCTTGCAATGTTCTAATTGGTCAAAGTACTTTTCCTCCCACGATGGTGAAGTACTTGACTAGGTTGTAGTCCGCAGAGCGGTTGTCCGGCTGGCAAGTAGGTACCAAGGGAGGGCGGCAAAGGAAAAAACCGAGGAACAAAAAAGCAAGAAAAGTCGGAACTCAGCCAAAGCACAGCGTGTGCGGAAAATAATATACATACCAAAAGGCCCTCGTCCAACATTCAACATAGTTTGAATACAACCCGCGGGTGGAATTGTGCAAAATTAACGAAAGTTTGTTGAGAAGACTACTAAGCAGGGAAAGCTATGATAAATTGGAGGCCTAAGCCAAAGGAGCAGCAGGTGAGTCTGGCAGGTTGGTGGAATCGGGGGCATCGGCTGGTGGAGTGGCCGGCTGGCGAGTCTCGGTTTGGTCGCCTTCAGCAACAGTCGACATACTAGCTAGCGGCTCGGTGCTGGAGGCGCGGTCGATCTGAGGCTGGCCGCCCGCTCTGACCTCCGGCGCGCCATCTTCATTATCCTCGTCTTCCTCGTCTTCCCCCTCATCATTGGAGGCAATTTCCTCTACCGAATAATCACCATCATCCAGGTTCAGTCCGAACCATTCTAGTGGCGCTTCAGCACCGTTCTCGTCCAGCTCAGGGACGAAGTCACCGATGTTGGTATACTCGGTGATCGTTGCTGTGCGTATAGTGAAGTCACGCAACACCGCCACCAGCTCGGCGCTGGCTTCCTACCGAAACATGGCCAACTGGGCTAGATCTAGCCCAGGATACCACGCCTTGGCGATATCCAAGGCCCGCCGCGTTCCCGCTCGGGGAGCGGAGCCCTTCCACGCCTCAAGACGGCCGGCGGCCACTTCCACCCAGTCGGTGGTCCGACTGGGGGGGCGTGGGGCTTACCTGTCTGGCCAGAGGGCGGCGATCGCCTGAGCCCCATCACGCTGCAGCCGGCGGACCATCCGGTGGGCCGACTGGAGACGACCTTGAATGCTCAGGAGCTTCTCACCAAGGATCCGAGGGTCGTCAGCAGCAATCTCCGCGCCGCCCACCCGTTGTTCCTCGCGGCGAGCCTCAGTAGCCTCATTGGCGGTGACGGAATGGCCGGGGAAGAAGTCTGCATAAGGAAAACAATAAGTTTGGAGTCAGAAGCTAGAAGCTGGCTCGCTCGACAGCCAGCAGTCGAGAGAAGAGAAGAAAGCTCACCGTCGACTATATCTTCGATCTGGCCATAACCAGCGGTCAGCGCCGCCTCCGTCGCGGCCCAACCCGAGTGGTCGGTCTCGAACTCAGCCAGGACACGGGCTTCGCATTCCTCCGCCTGCTTCAGGGCCGCCTTTGTGAAGTTTCACCTGGTCCGCCAATTCCTTGACCAGGCGATCATGCTCCTGGGCCGCCTTGTTGCACTCGTCCTCCTTGGCGCGCAGCGCGGTGTTGGCTTCACCCAGTTGCTACTGCAAGGCGGTGTTGGTTTCTGAAAGAACAAGAGAGGAAAGATATCAACAATCAAGAAAAAACAGAAGTACTTGTCGGGAGATCCGGCTCGACTGCTCAGCAGTCAGTCCGCATCTCAAGGACTACAACCCGCTGGTGTGCTGACGTGCCCCCGCAAAGAGAAGAAGATGGAGTGATTACTCTGGCTTTCCGCCAAGTCGGTGGTCTGTCGGTCCAACTCTCGAACATGGGCATTGAAGCTAGCCGCGCGGATGTTGTGGTAGTCCTGCAACAAGGCAACAGAAAGAGAAGTAAGTCAGTAGCTCAGGAACCACTATGAAGTTCCAGGCCGCCTGCTCAGCAGCCGGCCCAAAACTCGGGGACTACACCCAGTGGGTGCGCTGGCGCGCCCCCACCAAAGATTGCAGGAAACAAAAACAAGAAGCAAGTCACATACCCAAACGGCGGCCCGCGTCTTTACAAACGCATTCATGCATTGCGAAAGGGCGGAGGCTTCAGCTCTAAAAATCGGCCTGGACGTCCTGCGCCGCCTTGATCAAGGCGCTCGTCCCGCCTCCGTGCACCCACTCTGTCGGCGCAGCGCTGGTGGCTTCGGCCTCGGGAGCTGAAGAGTTGGCTCTCCCAATCTCCATCGGCCTCGGTGCCGATGCCGCTTTCTCCACACGACGGTGCACTGGAGTGCGGGCCGT
Source organism: Triticum urartu (assembly GCF_003073215.2). NCBI lineage: Eukaryota > Viridiplantae > Streptophyta > Magnoliopsida > Poales > Poaceae > Triticum > Triticum urartu. The sequence goes on along the minus strand of NC_053024.1, from coordinate 335,351,658 downwards.
GGGAGCCGACCCCACCACTAGCTCGCCTTCGGCTAGCGGCACCAATGGGGCAGCCGGTTGGATGCCCTGCGCATCTGCGGTCGGCTGTTGCGGAGGCGCTTCTATCTCCGCCAAGACGACATCACCGCCATCCCTCTCCATGATCGGCTACTCGTCGCCGGCTCCTCCAACTGGCGCCGGGATCTCTGGTGCTGGCGATGCAGAGCACGCGGGGGGAGGGGGTGATGAGCTGCAGGGTCTGACGACGCATGGCATCCTCTTCCTGCTTCTTCGCCACCGCGTCTGCGTCCGCTTGCGCCGCCTTGGCTGCGGCCGCCTTGTCGACCTCCGCCTTCTTGGCGGCGGCTTCTTTCTCCTCACGCACCTCCCGTGCGTTCCTTTCCCGCGCCTCCTAGAGATCGGCGGCCGGGTCTATACAGCGGGTATTGGTGGAGCCCTCTGCCGCCCTGATGACGGACGCTGAGGTCGACCGCTGAAGAGAGAGCGGGGCCCTGCACAAAAGAAAATGTAAAAAGGAGATTCAGAAGGAATCGACAAGATAAACAAATAAAAGAATACACAAGGAAGGTTGAGAGCTTACGCCGACACCATCGGAGGCTGCTTGGGGGCTTTCTGGAACTTAGCTGCCTGCGCTGCGACCTCACGGCACTTAGTCGTGGCGGTCGTATTCTTGGCCGCGGCGGCCGAGTGTTTGGGCTTCTTAGGGTGGCTGCCAAATAGCAGCGTGCCTCGGCGTTTGAGCCCACCGCCTGGTGCAGTCGGTGCGACTGAGGAACTTGGACCTACCTTATCGGAAGGCGGCGGACGCCACGGAACCTCCTCCTCCTCATCATCATCATCATCCGACCAGTCCTCCACACCGCCTCCTCCTACGGAGGCGCCTGCCGTGCCACCACCGCCTCTGGCGTCGTCCTCCAGGGCGGGCGGGCCCAAGTCGGGGTCCGCCACATCGCTCACATCCCGGTCCGGCTGGTAGTCGTTGTTGGCCTCCGACTTGGAAGGGAGGATCTACATCATGGTCAAACTAGTCAGTCGGCAAAACAGAACCCGGCAAGAGGGAGAGAAAAGAATCAAGATCTTACCACAGGCGGCGGATTGGCGCGGGTGTACGGCCGCTTGCCGAAACGCCACTCCTCCTCCTCGAGCTTGCAGTCCGCGATCTCATTTACCAGGAGGGCCACCTCTGCAGTCGGCATCTCCTTGATGCACATCCGGCATGGATCGCGATGCCCGCTCATCTGGCTTATCATATGAGGCCGGCCTTGAAGCGGGAGGATCCGGCGCACCACGAAGGCGACTAGCAAGTCGGACACCTTAAGGCCCTCCGACTCCGTCATCACCTTAAGGCGGGCGATGGCGGCAGAGGCATCATGTAACGCCCACGATGCGGCTATATCTCCCACGTGTCAGAGCACGACTTAGAGGCATAACCGCATATTAGGCACGTCGCAAGAGGGGTAATCTTTACACATCCCATGTACTGAATAAGAAAGGGATAAAGAGTTGGCTTACAATCGCCACTTCACACAATACATAAATATAGCATTACATCATCCAAAATACGATCAAGTTCCGACTACAGAACCAAATAAAGAAAGACAACCCCTAATGCATAGATCCCCGATCGCCCCAACAGGGCTCCACTACTGATCGAAAGGAAAACGAAACAACACAACGAACACGATCTTCATCGAGCTCCCACTTCAGCTCAGCTGCGTCATCTGCACTGGTATCATCGGCACCTGCAACTGGTTTTGGAAGTAATCTGTGAGTCACGGGGACTCAACAATCTCACACCCTCGCGATCAAGACTAGTTAAACTTATGGGTAGGAAAAGGTAGTGAGGTGGAGCTGCAGCAAGAACTAGCATCTATCGTGGCTAACTTACGCAAATGAGAGTGAGAAGAGAAGCAAATCACGGTCGTGAACTAGAAGTGATCAAGAAGTGATACTGAAACTACTTACGTTCAAACATAACACGAGACTGTGTCCTCTTCCCGGACTCCGCCGAAAAGAGACCATCACGGCTACACACACAGTTGATTCATTTTAACTAAGCTAAGTGCCAAGTTTTCTACAACCGGATATTAACAAATTCCCATCTGCCCATAACCGCGGGCACAACTTTCGAAAGTTCAAAACCCTGCAGGGGTGTCGCAACTTAGCCCATCACAAGCTCTCACGGTTAACGAAGGATATTCCTTCTCCCAGAAAGACCCGATCAGACTCGGAATCCCGGTTACAAGACATTTCGACAATGGTAAAACAAGACCAGCAAAGCCGCCCGATGTGCCGACAAATCCCGATAGGAGTCGCATGTACCTCGTTCTCAGGGTACACCGGATAGGTCTAGCTACAAGTAAAACCAACCCTCGAGTTGCCCCGAGGTGGCCCCGCAGGCTTCCCGGTTCGGACCAACACTTAGAGAAGCACTGGCCCCGGGGTTAAAATAAAGATGACCCCTGAGTCTGCAGAACCCAAGGGAAGGTGATAGGTTCTTAGTGAAAATGTAAAACCAAAGGTGGGCCTTGCTGGAGGAGTTTTATTCAAAGCGAACTGTCAAGGGGTTCCCATAACACCCAACCGTGTAAGGAACGAAAAATCAAGGAACATAACACCGGTATGACGGAAACTAGGGCCGCAAGAGTGGAACAAAACACCAGGCATAAGGCCGAGCCTTCCACCCTTTACCAAGTATATAGGTGCATTAAAGTAAACAAGATATAATAATGATATCCCAACAATATCCATGTTCCGACAAGGAATAAACTTCATCTTCACCTGCAACTAACAACGCTATAAGAGGGGCTGAGCAAAGCGGTAACATAGCCAAACAACGGTTTGCTAGGAAAGGTGGGTTAGAGGCTTGACATGGCAATGTGGGATGCATGATATAGCAAGTGGTAGGTATCGCAGCATAGCAATAGAGCGAACAACTAGCAAGCAAAGATAGAAGTGATTTCGAGGGTATGGTCATCTTGCCTGCAAAGTTCTCCGAGTTGACGTAAGCTTCATCCTCGTAAGCATACTCAACGAGTTCCTCGATCACATAATCGTCTCCCGTCTCTACCCAAAGCAAGAGCACAAGAAAAGAAACCACAATCAACCACGATGCAATGCGCAAGCAACATGATGCAGAACATAACATGACATGCGTGAAGTGATATGCAATGCATATGCGAGCTCCGGAAGGAAAACATTTAACCAGGCCTCAACTTGGCAAACCAAGTGCGCCGCTGGAAATATGAGTTGATTTCGGTCGAAATCGATATAAAGATCACCAGAATCGGATGCATGGTTTGCAAATGGCAAGCAAAACAATAATGGCACAATACTGCGATTAACAGCACAATGCCATCTAGAATTCAACAAGAAACTAAGCTACTGCACTCTAACATAGCAACAAAACACATGGCAGGGATCTACTCAAGATGCTTGACAAAAGATGAACACTGAGCTATGGCTAAATCACAACAGAGCAGGTTCAAACAAGCATGGCAAAAGAGCAAAAGATATCAGCATCACAGACTTAGTGAAAATACTAACATGTCAGGAATTAACATCAGGAAGCAATGTTTAGAGCAAGATATCAACATGCTGCAAGAACACAACATAGCAAACAAAGGCATGCCATGAATCTACTCAAAGAATATAACAAAAGTCCCTTAATGACCATAAGCCAAAAAGGATCGTAAGATATGATGGCACCCATGTAAACATAGCAAGTTTCGTTTACAGATTCAGACTTAGCCGAAAACTGAGCATGGCAAAAACAGAATTACGAAGGCCTCTTTGCGAGCTCCATGCACTCGTCACAAAGCATTGCATGACAAGCTAAGCATACTACCAGAAAGAAGACATGTTCGTGAAGCTAACCAAAGCAAGAACAAGATCATGCCATGCATGGATCAACTACAACAACCTTGGCAAAATTGATTAACACATAAACAATCTGCCAGGAACATTTTATAGCAAAAGTAGAGCAAGATTGAGTCATGCTAGGGCACTCCATAAATGCATAAAGGGACATGGATGGATAGAGCACAACCATATGTCCAAATCATCCTCACTGAACATACTCAAAAGAAACATGGATCTCACTGTAGCAACATGAATACATGGCATAAAAAATAACAGCAGAGCAAAGACAATGAAATTCTAGGTCCTTGAAATCAGCAATATCATGAGAGCTACTTTGCATGCATATTCTAGTCACCACATGGATCACAAAAATACATGGCATACACTCCTGTAAAGATAGCATGGCATAGCCCAAAACACATGTAGAGCTCAAGGCCATATGCAGCACACAATAAACATGGCAAAAATGACAAATGCTCATAACTTGATAAGAATCAACACCTAACATTTTATAGCACTCTTGCATCAACAATTAGGGCATTAAGATGGACTCAAACAAGCATGGCACAATGGAACAAAATGAAGAGCACATCACGATGAACATTTTGACATATACCACGCACAAAACGGAGCTACGGATGAGGAGTTATGGTATGATGAATAGAGGCATATATCATGAAGATCTGAGGACTTAGTAAAAAAATCCGAGCGTCAGATAGCTAAACAGCGCTCGGGGCGGGGAATAGGGCATCTCACCACGTGGGCTTCGGCCCAGGACGTGGAGGGGCAGCTGGGCCGTGGATCTGGGCACTGATGGGCCAGATTCGGGGCGGGCCCACTTGGAGGTCGTCCTCCTCCCGATCTCGCCTGGATCGGGGAGGCAGGAGGCGGTGGGCGGCGCTCGCCGGTGACGGGGCGAGCCGAGGAGGAGGTCGGGCGACGGGAACGAAGCGTGGCTTGATGGACGGAGGCGCGGGCGCCCGAGGCGGGGGCGGACGAGGGCAAGGCAACGGGGCGCTCGGCGAGGAGGCGACGGCCGGCGAAGGTCGCGGGCGGCGGCGCGGAGCAGGCGGCGGCGCGCGGCGGCCGGCGGCGGAGGCGAGCGGGCGCGGGCGGCGACGCTAGGGCAGAGAGGGTGGCGCGCGGATCTGAGTGGCGGCGGGGAGCCTCGGGCCCGGGTAGGCCTCGCGCGGGCTCCGCGGGCCACGGCGGTGGAGGAAGACGGCGGCGACATGTGGCGATCTCCGGTTGGACGCGGACGGCGGCGCGGACATGTCCGGCTGGTGGAAGAAGTGTCCGGTGGCGGCGGGGAGAGGGAGAGCTAGGGTTTAGACTGCGAAATTTCGGAGGGAGGCACATATTTATAGGTAGGAGGTAGGAATGTCCAAATGAGGTGCGGTTTTCGGCCACGCGATCGTGATCGAACGACCGAGAGGATGGAGGGGGCTTGGATGGGTTATTGGGCCACTTTGGAGGGGTGTCGGGCTGCAACACACACGAGGCCTTTACGGTTCCCCGGTTAACCATTGGAGTATCAAACGGACTCGAAATGGCACGAAACTTGACAGGCGGTCTACCGGTGGTGTACTAAGGCCACTTGGCAAATCTCGGTCCATTTCAAGAATGTTTAACATCCGCACACGAAAAGAGACAAAAGAGGGCGCCGGAGGATGTAGGAGTGCCAGATTGCAAAACAGACAACGGGGAAAATGCTCGGATACATGAGACGAACACGTATGCAAATGCGATGCACATGATGACATGATATGAAATGCATGACACGCAAACAAATGACAAGGCAACAACAGTGAATAACTGGAAGACACCTGGCGCAATGGTCTCGGGGCATTACAACACTCCACCACTTCGAGAGGATCTCGTCCCGAGATCTAGAATGGCACTGGAGGGAAAAGGAAGAGGAAGAGAAGAGGTAAAACTAAGTTGCTTCTTTGAAAACCGAGTGAAACCAATGAACCTTGAGATGTTGAACAAATTGAAAGAAGAATGCAACAGAGATGAACGAAGTTGAAAGCACTCCGTTTGGAAAGAGGAACAAGGAAGAACAAATTCGGACATCACTCCAGTTGAAAAGAGATGCAAGACTTGATAAGATGAAAGAACTTGAGCAGAGGACACAACACTCCGGTTAAATGGATAAGCATGAAAAGAACACGATCCTCACCATTCGAGATGATGAGAGGAGAGAGCAACAATGCAATGCCTCCAGATGAAAGAATAGAAGATAGCTCATTGGAATAAAAGAATGTAGATGAAAAAGCCAACTTCTGCCACAAATGAGCTTGGACAGCACTCTTCCAAGAAGGTTATAACGGAGTTGTTGGAAAACCAACAACGAAACAAATGAACTTGTAGTGGCCTTATGGACAGCGTCTCCAAATTATGAGGTGAAATTCTGCCACTACAGGAACGATAGATTGGATTGATATCAACAAGGAGACGAGAAACTTATTTCACTGGGAGGATAAATGAAGAACTTGGGTCATTTATAAGCACCATAAATAGCAACAATCCTTAGGGAAAGCTTTAGATGAAACATGACATAAGATAACTCCAACGAAGAGATTGGTGGATTAAAAATATCTCGATCTTGACAACATGGGAATCATGAAACACAAACTCAAATTGTCAAGAGTGACATAACACCACCTCAAAAGATAAGATAGGAAGAACTGCACTTCAAAATGCAAGATGCAGAATACTTGAGCTCCTCTGGAAACAATATCGATGAACACTTCGAGAAGGAATTAAATCCTTGGTGAACCATCATGTAGAACCTCCATGAAGAACTCCGGCAATAAAAGAATGATCAAAAAGAAGTGAAGGATCAAAGAATAAGATTGAGGCCTTGCAATGATTGAATGAAGCTTTGCGACAAGAAAAAGTGGAAACTTGGAACTCCGGAAGAAAATATAAAGCATTTCGAACCGAGAATGTGATATGATGAACCACTCAAGAAAGAAGAAATTAGATATACTCGATGAAATAAGAATAAGAATTACATTATGCTTATCCTTCACCAATTAAATTGATGAAAAACAATGGATTTGGCATACTACTTATTCTCGTAGAAAGCATTAAGATAGATATAGCGTCAACTTGAGAAGGACTTCAATGAACCACCGGTAGGATCGGGAAGAATGAATGAATTGATAAATAACCAAGGAAGAGAAATGTTGGACGAAACACCGTAAGAATTGAAAATGAAAGAAGTAAAGGGATGAATCACCGGGAAGAATTATAAAAGAACAAAGATACATGAGAGGGTTTAGATACAAGAGAACGAAAAGATCATGAACTGATTAGAGAATACTTGAGCGATGCACCGGTAAGATTTAGAGAATGAGAGCTGAGAGCTGAGAATGAATAATTCTGAGATGATGGGCTCCGGAGAATCAAACTGAAAATACTCCTAAATTGCTCCGGATGGTGAAGAGAATTCTCACAATCAAAAACAATTATGAGAGGATGGCATCAAGCTAGTACTACGCATCTTCAAGAGAATGGACAAGATTTAAGAGAAAAATCTTCATCGGTCTTCAAAATCCGAGAATGATGACGAGAAACACCACCATGAATTGTTGAGACACTCCGGAATGGAAATTAGAAAGGTTGAACCAATGATAAAAATAATGTGAAAGATCTAGGAGAAGGCAATTGACTGATGATAACTCATTCTTACGTCAAACTTGGAAAAGAATTTGAGAGTAACTCCGGGAAAATTAGAAGAGTCAGGTAAGATCCTGGGAAAAGACCGGTGGGTTAGGGCTCACTCAAAATAAACATCATTGAATGATTTGAAAGAGAGATTGCGCCGGTTGAATTAAATGGCTTGAATAAGGTAAGACCTCAAAATAGCTGGAAAGGATTACGAATAGAAACTTGAACCTTCTGGAATATCTTCCGCACTCCCGAACAGATGAATAGCGAGAGGTGACTGATTAAGAGGTGCGCCGGCATGAGAAAACCTTTGAAAAGGGAAAAGGAATATGATCAACACTTAAAGCTTGGGTTGGATCCACCGGAGAAGAAAAGAGAACGGAGAATGTTGAACTTGTAGCTTCCTTAGCATCTTCTTGAGAATCACTGGATAAGAACATTGACTAAAAAGAATGAACAGACTTCACATGAATAAAATGGATACCTGATTAAGAAAATTTGAATCCTTGAAAAAAAAGGGGGGGAGGGGGGGAAAAACAAAGACAACTTGGGACGAATGAAACAAACACCGTTGAGAATACTTAGAGTTGATCTTGCGGATGGAAAAAAATGATAGGATCATCTTGAAGAGAACCACAACGGTTGGAAAAGAAATGACATGACAATCTCGATGATCAAGAAGGATTAGTATTCACATAGAAATATGAGAACACCACTTAGGAAAGGTATGGAATCAACACTTGACTTCGAAGCAACTCGAATACCGCAACTCAAAACAAAACAAAGGATTGGCTTGCAGAATAAGCCGGAACAAAAATATGATAGAGATTTCTTCTGATGTTTTTGTGGTGGGGCTCACACGGGCTCGATCGTACAGCACCATCATGTACAAGGCAGTGCACATGACATACGATGCGTCCCCGAGTCAGCACAACCAAGGACTCTTTAAGACACAACGAGACCACTGTAAAACCAACTGTGGATAGGCGGACCACTAGACGTCGAAACCCAATTTCATATCATACATCTGTCAGAAGGATATCCTAGGAGCTACTTGAAATCCCACTTATAACTCCCAAATCGTTCTGGTTATGCAATCAGGTGTTGGGGATACAGGGGAAGCATAATATCTCACCAAAACTAGCAAATCCTACGTCCAGTTGTATCCATCCTTCAACACATAACCAAGAAACCTACGGAAATCATTTACCTCAACCTTCGAAAAGCATCCGTTATACGAGTTATGGAAATACTCCCGAACACCCACCCCAGTACTGGGTGGCGTCGAGGTTATCTCACCAACAACTGCATAAAAGGAGATTTTCGATGTCGGCGAACTCAGGTATTCCAGAATTGCAACGATAAAATTGTGACGACAACACCTCGGAGCTCAACTCCCCGGGACACTGCCACAACCCCTAAATGTCAGGAGGCACCAAGAACAATGTTCTCGTCACAAAACCATCGGAACGATTCCAAGATACCCGCGTGATCCTAAAAAAATTCATGAAATTTGAGAAGAGAAGAGTCAAAACTCTACGTCAGGAGGCCTCACCAGAGCAACGAAGGGACTGAGGAGTAAAAAGAATCCTACTCTCCGATATATATAGTCCTAAAAGACTCAAAACATTGTGTTATAGACTCAACAATGCCAGCGATTCGATCAAGCAGGGGGCTCCTAAGTCGGGGAAGGCTCTGATACCAACATGTAACACCCACGATGCGGCTATATCTCCCATGTGTCGGAGCATGACTTAGAGGCATAACCGCATAGTAGGCATGTCGCAAGAGGGATAATCTTTACACATCCCATGTACTGAATAAGAAAGGGATAAAGAGTTGGATTACAATCGCCACTTCACACAATACATAAATATAGCATTACATCATCCAGAATACAATCAAGGTCCGACTATGGAACCAAATAAAGAAAGACAACCCCTAATGCATAGATCCCCGATCGCCCCAACTGGGCTCCACTACTGATCGAAAGGAAAAGGAAACAACACAATGACCACGATCTTCATCGAGCTCCCACTTGAGCTCAGCTGCGTCATCTGCACTGGTATCATCGGCACCTGCAACTTGTTTTCGAAGTAATCTATGAGTCACGGGGACTCAGCAATCTCACACCCTCGCGATGAAGACTATTTAAGCTTATGGTTAGGAAAAGGTAGTGAGGTGATGCTGCAGCAAGCACTAGCATATATGGTGGCTAACTTACGCAAATGAGAGCGAGAAGAGAACCAAAGCACGGTCGTGAACTAGTAGTGATCAAGAAGTGATCCGGAAACTACTTACGTTCAAACATAACATGAGACCGTGTCCTCTTCCGTGACTCTGCCGAAAAGAGACCATCACAGCTACACACACAATTGATTCATTTTAATTAAGCTAAGTGTCAAATTTTCTACAACCGGATATTAACAAAGTCCCATCTGCCCATAACTGTGGGAACGGCTTTCGAAAGTTCAAAACCCTGCAGGGGTGTCCCAACTTAGCCCATCACAAGCTCTCACGGTCAATGAAGGATATTCCTTCTCCCAGGAAGACCCGATCAGACTCGGAATCCCGGGTACAAGACATTTCGACAATGGTAAAACAGGACCAGCAAAGCCGCCTAATGTGCCGACAAATCCCGATAGGAGTCGCACGTACCTTGTTCTCAGGGAACACTGGATAGGTCAAGCTACGAGTAAAACCAACCCTCGAGTTGCCCCGAGGTGGCCCTGCAGGCTGCCCGGTTCGGACCAACACTTAGAGAAGCACTGGCCCGGGGGGTTTAAAATGAAGATGACCCTTGAGTCTGCAGAACCCAAGGGAAGGTGATAGGTTGTTAGTGCAAATGTAAAACCAAGGTTGGGCCTTGCTGGAGGAGTTTTATTCAAAGCGAACTGTCAAGGGGTTCCCATAACACCCAACTGCGTTAGGAACGCAAAATCAAGGAACAGAACACCGGTATGACGGAAACTAGGGCGGCAAGAGTGGAACAAAACACCAGGCATAAGGCCAAGCCTTCCACCCTTTACCAAGTATATAGGTGCATTAAAGTAAACAAGTTATAATAATGATATCCCAACAATATCCATGTTCCAACAAGGAACAAACTTCATCTTCACCTGCAACTAACAACGCTATAAGAGGGGCTGAGCAAAGCGGTAACATTGCAAAAAATAGTTTGCTAGGAAAGGTGGGTTAGAGGCTTGACATCGCAATATGGCAGGCATGATATAGCAAGTGGTAGGTATCGCGACATAGCAATAGAGCGAACAACTAGCAAGCAAAGATAGAAGTGATTTCGAGGGCATGGTTATCTTGCCTGCAAAGTTCTCCGAGTTGACGTAAGCTTGATCCTCGTAAGCGTACTCAGCGGGTTCCTCGATCACGTAATCGTCTCCCAGCTCTACCCAAAGCAAGAGAACAAGCAAAAGAAACCACAATCAACCACGGTGCAATGCGCAAGCAACCTGATGCAAAACATGACATGACATGCGTGAAGTGATATGCAATGCATATGCGAGCTCCGGAAGGAAAAGATTGAACCAGGCCTCAACTTGGTAAACCAAGTGCGCCGCTGGAAAGATGAGTTCGTTTTGGTCGAAATCGATATAAAGATCACCGGAATCGGAGGCACGGTTTGAAAATGGCAAGCAAAACAATAATGGCACAATACTGCGATTAACAGCACAATGCCATCTAGAATGCAACAACAAACTAAGCTACTGAACTCTAACATAGCAACAAAACACATGGCAGTGGTATACTCAAGATGCTTGAAAAAATATGAACACTGAGCTAGGGCTAAATCATAAGAGAGCACGTTCAAACAAGCATGGAAAAAGAGCAAAAGATATCAGCATCACAGACTTAGTGAAAATACTAACATGTCAGGAATTAACATCAGGAAGCAATGTTTAGAGCAAGAAATCAACATGCTGCAGGAACATAACATAGCAAACAAAGGCATGCCATGAATCTACTCAAAGCATATAACAAAAGTCCCTTAATGACCATAAACCAAAAAGGATCATAAGATATGATGGCACCCATGTAAACCTAGCAAGTTTCATTAACATATTCAGACTTAGCAAAAAACTGAGCATGGCAAAAACATAATTACGAAGGCCTCTTTGCGAGCTCCATGCACTCGCTAAGCATACTACCAGAAAGAAGACATGTTCGTGAAGCTAACCAAAGCAAGAACAAGATCATAGCATGCATGGATCAACTACAACAACCTTGGCAAAATTGATTAACACCTAAACAATCTGTCAGGAACATTTTATAGCAAAAGTAGAGCAAGATTGAGTCATGCTAGGGCACTCCATAAATGCATAAAGGGACATGGATGGATAGAGCACAACCATATGTCCAAATCATCCTTACTGAACATACTCAAAAGAAACATGGATCTCACTGTAGCAACATGAATACATGGCATAAAAAATAACAGTAGAGCAAAGACAGTAAAATTCTAGGTCCCTGAAATCAGCAATATCATGAGAGCTACTTTGCATGCATGTGCTAGTCACCACATTGATCACAAAAGTACATGGCATACACCCCTGTAAAGATGGCATGGCATAGCCCAAAACACATGTAGAGCTCAAGGCCATATGCAGCACACAATAAACATGGCAAAAATGACAAATGCTCATAACCTGATAAGAATCAGTACCTAACATTTTATAGCACTCTTGCATCAACAATTAGGGCATCAAGATGGACTAAAACAAGCATGGCACAATGGAACAAAATGAAGAGCACATCATGATGAACATTTTGACATATAGCACGCACAAAACAGAGCTACGGATGAGGAGGTATGGCATGATGAATAGAGGCATATATCATGAAGATCTGAGGACTTAGTAAAAAAATGTCCGAGCGTCAGATAGCTAAACAGCGCTCGGGGCAGGGAATAGGGCATCTCACCACGTGGGCTTCGGCCGAGGACGCGGAGGGGCAGCTGGGCCGTGGATCTGGGCGCTGATGGGCTGGATTCGGAGCGGGGCCCACTTGGAGGTCGTCCTCCCCCCGATCCCGCCTGGATCGGGGAGGCAGGAGGTGGCGGGCGGCGCTCGCCGGCGACGAGGCGGGCCGCGGAGGAGGCCGGGCGATGGGAATGAAGCGCGGCTCGACGGACGGTAGCGCGGGTGCCCGAGGCGGCGGCGGACGAGGGCAAGGCGGCGGTGTCACATCCCTAGTTCTGGTATGACCGAGACCAGCTAGTCATTTGTGCATCATGTTTAAATTCCATTTAAAATTGAAATGGGGATTTGTGAAACCCTCAGAAATTATTTCTGGAAATGACCCAGATAAAAATTGCTCCAAAAAGGTCCAAGAAAATGTTCATGTTGCTCTATGAAAATATTGGTCAGAGTGAAAATTCTAACAAATATTTTCAGGAGCTCATAAATAGTTATTTTGGCCATTTGGAATTAATGCATCATTATTTGCTTTGGATATATATATGTTATATAAATAATACATATCCAAAAATTATGCTAGTTGTTGAGAAGCTCTAGAATAATACCTCTAGCTCCTGCAAAAATTGGCATAAGAAAATAAAATGGTTTAGTATTTTATTTAAACCAAACACATGTCAGAAAAATAGAAAAGAAAAAAACAAATGTCAGAAAGATAGGTTGATCTACCAGGCAAGCAAACCCCCTTGTTCATTCCGATACAATCCTACTCTCTCACTCCTGCTCTCATTTATTACATTAGGACAACAACGATTCAACTGCTACTTTATGCTGCGGTAGCTGAACCCATTCCTCTGCATGACCTGTCATTGTCACAGTAAATAGTTAAAACCCACTAGCATGTATAGGAGTTGATTGAGCCATGTTGTCTTCTTGCCATGCCATGCCTCCTATAGCTTAGAGTTGTGTCAGGTCTGATTCATCGGGAATGAATTGGAGTGGTACGATATGTTCTGGTGCTGAGAGTTAAGCGTGTGAACACGATTTGGTAAATAGTTTCACTGGTACCGTCCTTAAGAACTGAGTTCTGTGTAAGTTGTCCAATGACTAGTTGCTACCACACATTGGGCTCCGGGCGCTCCAAGCTCTCTCGACTTATTAGCCAACTTGATCTCTGTCCAGGAGTTGCAAATAGTTTCTGGTGTTTGTAGGTAGTGTTAGTAGTCTACCAAGTGGCACCCAGCCAGGTGGGCTTGGAATAGACTAGGCACAGTGGCACGGTGTACCAAGTGGCACCCGGATGGTGGGCTTGGGAACCCTGCTCACATCGTTTGGGGCCGTGAGCGGCACCCCGGCCGGATCTCCTTGCGGATGGAACCCGAATAGGCGATAAACACGGATGAGAGGCTTGCGTGGTTAGTCAGGTCGTGGCCGACACCCTCGCTGGGCTTCCGCTTGAAGGTTGCTGAGTACACGTCGTGTAAACGGCGATAAGTGGTGAGAGCATGTGTGAAGAAGTACACCCCTGCAGGGTTATCATGTTCTATTCGAATAGTCGTGTCCTCGGTTATGGACTTCTTGGATGCTTACGTGGTACATAGACAACCTAAAGTGGATACTCTAAAATGCTCAAGACAAGTGTGAGTGCTATGGATGGCTCTCTCGTAGGAATACGAGGATGAATCCATAGTAGTGTATTGATGTGGTGATTAGTGGACTTGTGTGCGCTGCCTCATCTCAAAGAAGTTTCTCGTTGTCGTAGAACAGGATAACCACTGAGTCAAAGCTGGCTTGCTGCAACTAAACCCCACAATACCTTCCTGATACAAATGCATGTATGATAGGATCTGATGTAAGTCTTGCTGAGTACCTTTGTACTCAGGTTTGCTTTATTTATGTTTTGCAGGTGAGACATCTGTCTCACTAGTAGTACCGCTTGGACTTTGACGAGTATCTTGTTACCTCAGCTACGATCTTGTACCCTTGGGAGGGACTTGTAGATAGTCAGGCCTCTTAGCCTTTTTCTTTTGTAGTTGTCTGTACTCAGACATGTAATGCTTCTGCCTGTTGCTTGTATGCTCTGAATGATGGGTCATGTGACCCCTATTTGTATTAATGCTATGTGGCTCTTCTGGGCCTTTAGCTATATGAGTTACGTTATGTTGTGATGCCATGTTGTACAGCACATACTTGCATGTTATGCATACGTGTGACGTGTATTGCTATGTGTGGGATCCGACAATCTAGTTGTTTATCCTTGGCAGCCTCTCTTATGGGGAAATGTAGCCTAGTGCTTCCCTGAGCCATAGTAGTCCGCTACAGCCCAGTTCACTGGAGTCCTGCTAGCCCAGCACTACTGCTCAGGACACTCGACTCGCCGGCATGTGTTTCACTTCATTCCTATGTCTGTCCCTTCGGGGAAATGTCACGCGGTGACATCCGAAGTCCTGCCTAGCCTGCTACAGCCCGGGATCCCCAGAGTCCTGTTAGCCCAGTGCTACAGCCCGGATTCAAACGCTGCTGACCGACATGCTCAATGTGAATCATGTATGCCTGTCCCCATAGGTTAGTGCCGCTTTGGGTTCACGACTAGCCATGTCGGCCCGGGTTCTCTGTCATATGGATGCTAGCGACACAATCATATACGTGAGCCAAAAGGCGCAAACGGTCCCGGGCCAGGGTAAGGCGACACCCGTGGAAATACCATGCGTGAGGCCACAAAGTGATATGAGGTGTTACCGGCTAGATCAATGTGACTTGGAATCGGGGTCCCGACAACTTTGGTATCAGAGCCTGACTGCCTGTAGGATTACCAAGCCAACCTGGTCGAAGTTGAGTCTAGAAATTCTTTTGTTATGTAAGGGAATTGATTGTGGAAGGGAACATAAGGCTCTTTTTATGCCTTATACCTCATGCCCTTCTGATCTAAGTAATCCTATCTTTCCTACGGGGTTAAGGAACTAGGCTTCCTCTTCTGTCTATCAGGATCACGTGTTACTACTCCGTAGTTTCTATGGTTTGGTTGATCAGAGTCTTATCCCAGTTCAAGTACTTCCGGTGTAGTCTATTTAGTAATATCTCAGAACCTTTAGTGATGATGTTGAGTATGGTGCTACCCCATCATTTGCAGGATGTCTCATTTTGAGCATTTTACTGCCGTTATCCTGCCGGAATTGTCCTAGGAGTTCAAGAGATAGTATTTTCCTTGTACTATATTCTACATCCTTATGATGATGCTGAATCCATCTTTTTTCTCCTTGGTTTTGTTCTTCAGGATGTTACCGGTTAACCGAAGTTCTGTTGCTCGTAGCCGGAACCACGGAGATGGTAGGGATGAGGATCCTCCCGACCAGCCTTCGTTGGCAGAGTTCATGTTAGAGATGGAGAAGAACAAGCGAGAGTCTAACCGCTTGTTAGCACATATTGAGGAGAACACCTCCCATCAGCACAAAGAGTCAGCGATCATCTATGATTTCATTGGTCTGAAACCACCTACCTTCCATCATTCCATTGAACCACTCGATGCAGATGACTGGCTCCGTAGTATCACACACAAGATGCGTTCTTCGAACGTAGCTGAAGGTGACAAGGTCACATATGCTGCCTATCACCTGGAAGGTCCTGCTAGTCTTTGGTGGCAGAACTATGAGGCTATGCTTCCAGCTGGCCAGATAACCACCTAGAGAGATTTCACTGAGGCTTTTCGCGAGCATCACATTCCTCAGGCTCTCATTGACCACAAGAGAGAAGAGTTCTGTAGTTTCACCCAGAGTAAGATGGCTGTTGATGCTTACAGTAGGGAATTTGAGAACCTTGCCCGCTATGCTACATAAGACGTGTCCACGGACGCCAAGAAGCAGGCTAGGTTCCAAAAGGGTCTCAACCCCAAGTTGCGTCGTGATCTCCACCTGCATCACTTTGATACATTCCAGGCTCTTGTGAACAAGGCCATTAATGCAGAGACAGCTCAACTCACTTACGAGCAGTCTCGTAAGCACACCCGTGATTTGGGTTCTTCTTCTGGTTCTACTTCGCAGAAGCGCCGGATTTGGGTTCCGAACTCCGCTCTTCCACCCGGTTATTCACCGAGGCCCTCTTATGTGGCGCCTCACCCAGTTCAGTTACATGCTCCACCCATGCCTATTGGTAGACCGCTTGTCAATGCGGGTCCACGTCCTACCTCAGGGACTTGCTTCACATGAGGAGAGCCAGGACACTATGCACGTGACTGCTCTCAAACCAACTATGCTCCACCCCAGCCTGAGAAGTCTGTTGGCCGTGGTAAGCCATCACGCAAGATGATCAGTGTCAAGTCAGCCCCCACTAAACGTGGATGTCTGCATCACGTCTCATCTAAAGACGCTCATGATGATCCGGATGCCATTCTTGGTACACTCCTTGTTAATTGTCATCCAGCATCGGTTCTGTTCGATAGTGGAGCATCTCACTCCTTCATTTCTGAAAGCTATGCTAACTTGCACAACATTTCATTTTGTGATATGCCCTCTCCACTAGTCATTCAAACTCCTGGATCCAAATGGCAAACTTCTAGTGTAAGCCATGGTAATGAAATCCTTGTTGACAGACTTGTATTCCTTGCATCACTTATAGCCCTCAAGTCTACAGATATCAACATCATCTTGGGTATGGACTGGATGAAAGCTCATTATGCCAAGATTGATTGTTACACAAGGTTTGTTCAGCTTACACACCCATCTGGTAATATAGTCACTGTCTCCACTAGAGTTGCAAAGCGCCAACTCTATTCTCTTAATGCCAACCCCCTTCCTGACCTTGAAGATATCCCGGTACTCCGTGACTTTCCGGATGTCTTCCGTGAGGAACTGCCAGGTATTCCACCTGACAGAGATGTAGAATTTGTCATAGATCTTATTCCAGGAACCACTCCGATCTCTAGGAGACCTTACAAGATGGCACCCTTAGAACTAGCTGAGCTTAAGAAACAACTTGATGAATCCTTGCAGAAGGGTTTCATCTGCCCTAGTTCTTCTCCCTGGGCTTGCCCCGTCCTCTTTGTCAAGAAGAAGGATGGTACGGACCGGATGGTTGTAGATTATCGTCCCGTTAATTTGGTCACGATAAAGAACAAGTATCCGCTCCCTAGGATCAACGACCTATATGATCAGCTCACTGGATCCTCAGTCTTTTCCAAGATGGATTTGAGGTTAGGCTATCACCAAATCAAGATCAGAAACGGGGACATTCCTAAAATGGCTTTTTGTCACTCGTTATGGCCAGTACGAGTACACTGTCATGTCCTTCAGTCTAACCAATGCTCTAGCTACATTCTCCCGCTTGATGAACTCGATCTTCATGGAGTACTTAGATAAGTTCGCCGTGGTTTACCTCGATGATATCCTTATTTACTCGAAGAACGAGGAAGAGCATGCCGAACATCTTAGACTTGTGTTAGAAAAACTCAGAGAGCACCGCCTTTATGCCAAGTTCTCCAAGTGCGAATTTTGGTTACCAGAAGTGACCTATCTCGACCACGTAATCTCTGGTAAGGGCATTGCTGTCAATCCCGAGAGAGTTCAGGTCGTTCTTGATTGGACTCCGCCTGAAACAGTTAAGCAAGTTAGGAGTTTCCTTGGTCTAGCCAGTTATTGTTGCCGTTTCGTTGAGAACTTCTCCAAAGTGGCCAAACCTCTCACGGAACTTCTCAAGAAAGATAAAAAAGTTTGAGTGGTCCCCACAGTGTGAGCACGGTTTTCAGGAACTGAAAAGACGCCTGACCTCTGCTCCCATACTTGTGCCACCGGATTTCACTAAAGACTTTGTTATCTACTGCGACGCCTCATGACAGGGAATAGGTTGCATTCTTATATAGGATCTCCATGTGATTGCCTATGCATCTCGACAGTTGCATCCACATGAGGAGAATTATCCTACACATGATCTAGAGCTTGCAGCCGTAGTCTATGCACTTAAGACCTGGCGACATTACCTCCTTGGTAAGCGTTGCGAGATTTACACCGGCCACCAGAGTCTCAAGTATATCTTCACCCAACCATATTTTAACCTTAGGCAAAGATGTTGGTTGGAGTTGATCTCAGATTACGACTTAGGGATTACCTACACCCCAGGCAAGGGGAATGTCATGGCTGATGCGCTAAGTCATAAGTCCTATTGCAACAATCTTATGTTGCAGCAGGGCCAACCACTTCTCCATGAGGAATTCTGTAAGCTTAATCTTCACATTGCTTCTCACGGATTCCTTTCTAACTTGGTGGCGAAACCTACTCTTGTGGATCAGATCATCTCCGCTCAGAAGCAGGATACGGGAATTTCCCAGATCAAGAGAAACATTGACAAGGGAGTTGGTGGCAGTTTCTCTATAGATGATCGTGGTGTTGTTTTCTTTGAGAATCGCTTGGTGGTTCCCAAAAATCAACATCTGCGACAACTGATTCTTAAGGAGGCGCATGAATCTCCTCTCACGATTCATCCTGGTAGTACTAAGATGTATCAGGACCTACGCCAGAGGTTCTGGTGGACTAGGATGAAGAGAGAAATTGCTCAGTTTATTGCTAACTGCGACGTTTGTCGTCGCGTTAAGGCAGAGCATCAAAGGCCTGCTGGCACCCTTCAGCCTTTAGCTATTCCTAAGTGGAAATGGGATGAAGTTGGTATGGACTTCATCACCGGCTTTCCTAGGACCAAGAGAGGGAATAATGCTATCTTCGTGGTCATTGATCGTCTTTCCAAAGTGGCTCACTTCCTACCTGTTCGAGAGAGTATCACTACTAGTTAGCTCACTGACTTATATATTTCTCGAATAGTGTCACTTCATGGTGTTCCACTAGAGATCAATTCAGACCATGGTAGTCTTTTCACTTCTCATTTCTGGGAGAGTTTCCAAACTGCCATGGGCACCCATCTTTCCTTTAGTACCGCTTTCCACCCTCAATCAAGTGGTCAGGTGGAAAGGGTCAACCAAATGCTCGAAGACATGCTTAGAGCTTGCGTTATCTCATTCGGTATGGATTGGGAGAAGTGTCTTCCCTTCGCCGAGTTTTCTTATAACAACAGCTACCAATCCAGCCTCAAGAAAGCTCCTTTTGAGGTTCTGTATGGACGAAGATGTCGAACACCTTTGAACTGGTCAGAAACCGGTGAAAGACAATTCTTTGGACCAAACATAATCCAGGAGGCAGAAGAGCAAGTTCGCATCATTTGTGAGAATTTGAAAACAGCCCAATCTCGTCAAAAGAGCCAGTATGACCGTAGTCATAAGGAAGTGGCTTATGAAGTTGGCGACAAGGCTTACCTTCGGGTTACCCCTTTGAAGGGTACCCATTGTTTCGGTATCAAGGTCAAGTTGGCTCCTCGTTACATTGGTCCTTTTCACATTCTCGCTAAACGAGGAGAGGTTGCCTACCAGTTGGAACTACCCCCACATCTTTCTCGAGTTCATGATGTCTTCCACGTCTCTCAACTTAGGCGTTGCTTCTCGGATCCCATCCGCGGAGTGGACCAGGAAACGCTTGATCTCCAAGATAACCTCACTTATTGAGAGTACCCTGTTTGCATCCTTGATCAAGCAGAGTGTGTCACCCAACGTCATAACATCAAGTTTCTCAAGGTTCAGTGGTCTCATCATTCCGAGAGAGAAGCTACTTGGGAGCGTGAAGATCGTCTTCGACTTGAGTACCCCACTTTTTTCCACTGACTCCTGAATTTTGGGACGAGATTTTTTTCGAGTGGGGGCGAGTTGTCACATCCCTAGTTCTGGTATGACCTAGGCCAGCTAGTCATTTGTGCAACATGTTTAAATTCCATTTAAAATTGAAATGGGGATTTGTGAAACCCTCAGAAATTATTTCTGGAAATGACCCAGATAAAAATTGCTCCAAAAAGGTCCAAGAAAATGTTCATGTTGCTCTATGAAAATATTGGTTAGAGTGAAAATTCTAACAAATATTTTCAGAGATCATAAATAGTTATTTTGGCCATTTGGAATTAATGCATCATTATTTGCTTTGGATATATATATGTTATATAAATAATACATATCCAAAAATTATGCTAGTTGTTGAGGAGCTCTAGAATAATACCTCTAGCTCCTGCAAAAATTGGCATTAGAAAATGAAATGGTTTAGTATTTTATTTAAACCAAACACATGTCAGAAAAATAGAAAAGAAAAAAAACAAAAAAAAAGAAAAAGCTTACCTGGACTTACCTGGGCCACTTGCTGGCCTGGCCTGCTGCCGCTCTGGGCCAGCCCAGCTGGCCACCGCACCTTTCCCCCACCTCGCGCCAGTAGGCGAGGCGCGTGCCCGGCGCATGCGCGCGCTCCGCGCGCCACGCAAGCTGCCTGCCTGCCCTCCCCTGCCAGCGCAACGAGCTGGCTGACGTCGCCCCTGCCGTCTGGATCGAGCGCTCCCTCTCATTCCCTCTCTCTCCCTCTCCCTTGCTCTCTCCCGAAACTGAACGTCGCCGTCGCCACAGCTCATCGCCGACGTGCTCCCCGCCGTTCCCTCGACCGCCCGTCGTGCCTGTGAGCTCCGCCACGTCGCCTACCACCTCTCCGTCACGCCACGCATCGTCGGACGCCCTGTGGAGCCGCCTCCGCCGTCATATTCAACCTCGGCCGCCGTGGGTCACCACCGCCCGTCTGTCGCCTGCAGAGCCTTCTCCGAGCCGCCGTTGCCTCTGCTCGACTCGCTGTGAGCCCCGCCGTCAAACCCCCCTCTCCCCTAGCTCGAATTCTTCCTCCAACATCGTTGCCGTCGCGGCCGAGAGCTCGGCTCCACCGTTCATGTCGCCTCCGTGGCCACTGTCACCTAGGGCCGCGACCGAGCACACCACCGTGTTCAGTGCAATGCCAGGAGGCCGACGAGGCACTCCGCAGCCCCTCTCGAGCTCCGTAGCGCCGAACCCGCCGTTCCCGTAGCTCCGGCCGCCGTGGATGACCTCGCCGCGGTCGTCTCCGGCCACCCCACGGCCTCCCGCGTGTTCCACTGGATGCGCGCGAGACTGGGCATCACATAGGTAGTCTCCGCCTCGCTTTTGGCCGCTGGAGCGACGATCCCGAGCCCTCCGCCGCGTTCGGCCTCGCCGGCGGCTAAACATCGGTGGGGTTTGACCCCTTTAACCACACCGGCCGTCAGGTGGGCCCCATGGGTCAGGTGATTAGCTTAAGGCTAACCACCCTCTAACTAAACCCCTGAGCAACTGACCAGTGGGCCCCAGCGCCACTAACCCTGTAATTAGAATGAGTTAATCCCCCTGTTAACTAACAGTGACATTGACGTGTGGACCCCACACGTCAGGTTTAACCTGGTCAGCCACAGTTGACTCGCTGACGTCATGCCTCTGTAATGCTGACGCAGTTATTTCTTTTCTGGTATTAATTTAAATCAGGAAATTCCAGAAAATGCTATAAACTTCAAAAATTCATAGAAATTCAACCGTAGCTCAGATTGAAATAATTTATATATGAAAAATTATCAGAAAAATTCAATCTATCCATATGTACCAGTTTCATGCATGTCAAACCAACTTATACCTACTATATAAGTGAAACACTAAAATGGCTTATATAAGGAGCTTATTTTGGAGATGCATTTAAATCTTTGGTTCAAATGGATTTCATCCAAATAAAAGCTAGTTGCATTAGCTCAATCAGCATCACATATTCATGCCATGATCATGCATCATATGTTGCATATGCTTGTGTTTGATTATCGACACCGTTCCTTCTCGATAGGTCCTGCTCCGGATACCGATCCAGAGTACCTGTCAGAGGAGTAGTGCCCCCCTGTTGATCTACCAGGCAAGAAAACCCCCTTGTTGATTCCGATACAATCCTACTCTCTCAGTCCTGCTCTCATTTATTACATTAGGACAACAATGATTCAACTGCTACTTTATGCTGCGGTAGCTGAACCCATTCCTCTGCATGACCTGTCATTGTCACAGTAAATAGTTAAAACCCACTACAATGTATAGGAGTTGATTGAGCCATGTTGTCTTCTTGCCATGCCATGCCTGCTATTGCTTAGAGTTGTGTCAGGTCTAATTCATCGGGAATGAATTGGAGAGGTACGATATGTTCTGGTGCTGAGAGTTAAGTGTGTGAACACGATTTGGTAAAGGTAGCGGTGAGAGGCCATGTAGGAGTACATGGTGGGTTGTCTCACTGGAACCGTCCTTAAGAACTAAGGTCTGTCTAAGTTGTCCAATGACTAGTTGCTACCACACATTGGGCTCCGGGCACTCCAAGCTCTCTCGACTTATTAGCCAACTTGATCTCTGTCCAGGAGTTGCAAATAGTTTCTGGTGTTTGTAGGTAGTGTTAGTAGTCTACCAAGTGGCACCCGGCCAGGTGGGCTTGGGACAGACTAGGCACAGTGGCACGGTGTACCAAGTGGCACCCGGATGGTGGGCTTGGGAACCCTGCTCACACCGTTTGGGGCCGTGAGCTATACCCCGTCCGGATCTCCTTGCGGATGGAACCCGAATAGGCGATAAACCTGGATGAGAGACTTGCATGGTTAGTCAGGTCGCGGCCGACACCCTCGCTGGGCTTCCGCTTGAAGGTTGCCGAGAACACGTCGTGTAAACGGCACTAAGTGGTGAGAGCATGTGTGAAGAAGTACACCCCTGCAAGGTTATCATGATCTATTCGAATAGCCGTGTCCTTGGTTATGGACTTCTTGGATGCTTACGTGGTACATAGACAACCTAAAGTGGATACTCTAAAATGCTCAAGACAAGTGTGAGTGCTATGGATGGCTCTCTCGTAGGAAGACGAGGATGAATCCATAGTAGTGTATTGATGTGGTGATTAGTGGACTCGTGTGCACTGCCTCATCTCAAAGAAGTTTCTCGTTGTTGTAGCACAGGATAACCACTGAGCCAAAGCTGGCTTGCTGCAACTAAACCCCACAATACCTTCCTGATACAAATGCATGTATGATAGGATCTGATGTAAGTCTTGCTGAGTACCTTTGTACTCACGTTTGCTTTATTTATGTTTTGCAGGTGAGACATCTGTCTCACTAGTAGTACCACTTGGACTTCGACGAGTAGCTTGTTACTTCAGCTACGATCTTGTACCCTTGGGAGGGACTTGTAGATAGTCAGGCCTCTTAGCCTTTTTCTTTTGTAGTTGTCTGTACTCAGACATGTAATGCCTCTGCCTATTGCTTGTATGCTCTGAATGATGGGTCATGTGACCCCAGTTTGTATTAATGCTATGTGGCTCTTCTGGGCCTTTAGCTATATGAGTTGCGTTATGTTGTGATGCCATGTTGTACAACACATACTTGCATGTTATGCGTACGTGTGATGTGTATTGCTATGTGTGGGATCCGACAATCTAGTTGTTTATCCTTGGCAGCCTCTCTTATGGGGAAATGTAGCCTAGTGCTTCCCTGAGCCATAGTAGTCCGCTACAGCCCGGTTCACCAGAGTCCTGCTAGCCCAACACTACTTCTCAGGACACTCGACTGGTCGGCATGTGTTTCACTTTGTTCCTATGTCTGTACCTTCGGGGAAATGTCATGCGGTGACATCCAGAGTCCTGCCTAGCCTGCTACAGCCCGGGATCCCCGGAGTCCTGTTAGCCCAGTGCTACAGCCCGGATTCACACGCTGCTGGCCGACATGCTCGATGTGAATCATGTATGCCTGTCCCCATAGGTTAGTGCCGCTTTGGGTTGACGACTAGCCATGTCGGCCCGGGTTCTCTATCATATGGATGCTAGCGACACAATCATATACGTGAGCCAAAGGGCGCAAACGGTCCCGGGCCAGGGTAAGGCGACACCCGTGGGAATACCGTGCGTGAGGCCGCAAGGTGATATGAGGTGTTACCGGCTAGATCAATGTGACTTGGAATCGGGGTCCCGACAGGCAGGCGACGGCGCAGAGCAGGCGGTGGGCGGCGACGAGCGGCGGCCGACAGTGGAGGCGAGCGGGCGCGGGTGGCGGTGCTAGGGCAGAGCGGGTGGCGCGCGGATCTGAGTGGCGGCGGAGAGCCTCGGGCCCGGGCAGGCCTCGCGCGGGCTCCGCGGGTCACAGCGGTGGAGGAAGACGGCCGCGACATGTGGCGATCTCCGGTTGGACGCGGACGGCAGAGTCCAGCCGGTGGAAGAAGTGTCCGGCGGCGGTGGGGAGAGGGAGAGTTAGGGTCTAGACTACGGAATTTCGGAGGGAGACACATATTTATAGGTAGGAGGAGGTAGGAATGTCCAAATGAGGTGTGGGTTTCGGCCATGCGATCGTGATCGAACGACCGAGAGGATGGAGTGGGTTTGGATGGGTTATTGGGCCACTTCGGAGGGTGTTGGGCTACAACACACACGAGGCCTTTACAGTTCCCCGGTTAACCGTTGGAGTATCAAACGAACTCCAAATGGCACAAGACTTGACAGGCGGTCTAACAGTGGTGTACCAAGGCCGCTTGGCAAATCTCGGTCCATTTCGAGAATGTTTAACACCTGCACACGAAAAGAGACAAAAGAGGGCGCCGGAGGACGTAGGAGTGCCGGATTGCAAAACGGACAACGGGGAAAATGCTCGGATGCATGAGACAAACGCGTATGCAAATGCGATGCACATGATGACATCATATGAAATGCATGAGACACAAAAAAATGACAAGTCAACAACAGCGAATAACTGGAAGACACCTGGTGCAACAGTCTCGGGGCGTTACATGTCATCCAACAGCGGCTTCGGCTTGAAGCCCCAATTGGTGCGGGGCACAGCAGGCGGACCTGCCACATAAGGCGGCAGGTTGATGAAGTCGTTCGCCGGGTCGACGTTCTTCACATAGAAGTACGACTTCTGCCATAGCTTTACCGACTGTATCAACTTGATGGCTGGAAAGGCGTTTCCAGCACCCGGACGCCGCACCGCAATGAAGGATCTGCACTGGGTTGCCTCGTCCTTAACGGCGGTGCCGAGCTTGGTGTAGAAAAAGGCCCCCCAGAGCTCGACGGTGGGCAGGATGCCAAGATAACCCTCGCATAGGGTGACGAAAGCCGACAGCGGCACCATCGTGTTTGGTGTGAGGTGGTGAGGCCAGAGTCGGTAGAAGGTCAAGAAAGAGTGGAGGAAGTCGCTCGCAGGCACGCCGAAGCCACGGAGGAAGCGCGAGCGGAAGATGACGCGCTCGCCTTCCTCCGGCACCGGCGAGATCTCATTGGCGGGCGGCACGCGCACCCTAACGCTGTCCGCACCGGGAAGTCGCCGCTTGTCGCGAAGGAATGTGAGGTGGTCTTCATGGACGTTGGAGCCGTCCCAGTCGCCGGAGCGCTCCATGACGGCTCAAGCTCGACGAAGGCGAAGGGCGGTGAAGAGCGCGCGGGCCCGCGGTGGAGCAGAGAGAGGGCTCGGGAAGAAGAAGCTCGATGACGGCAGCGAGCTGCAGTAGCTCTTCGGCAGAGCGTGGAGTGTGGCAGCGGCGAAGAAGAAGAAAGGGCGAGAGGAGGGCATGCGTGCCTCTACCACTCTCCTCCTCCCCCTACTTATAGCCCCCTGGCTGTGAAGCTGAGGGGGCGGGGCGTGGGATCATGGGATTTACTGCGCCCACGACCCCATGACCCCGCACTTATCCCGCAGTAATGACGCGTGGTAAAAGCGCGTGCGATCCCAACCGCCCGCCTCGGCCACAGCGGATCTGCGCGCATGCCGAGGCCCGGTAGTGGCGGGGCCGTCCTGCAGCGATCTCTCGTCACTTATGCGCTGGCAGGCCGGCCCGGCCAGCTAATGCCGCGTGGCGCGCCCCCGGAGGGTGGCTAGCCTAGGCACCTACCTAGCACGCCGTGTGGCTCCCGCCGCGACGGTTCAAATTTCACCAGTTGGCTTGCCTGGCCAGGGCCGACTCCTGGCAGACGGCGTTCCAGAGGACGAACAAGATAAGCAACTAGGACCACAGGGAGTAGGAAACTGTCGGGGCACCCTGCTGTGTCGGCCGCGGCGACCCACCAGCTTCGGGGACTACTGTCAGAGTTATTGGCCATGGGTAGCCTCATCTGCCCCCCATAGCATTTCAAGACATCGGGGCCGACTGCGCCCCTCGAGCATCGAAGATTGATTGCCGCCTTCTTGAGGCGGGCTGGACCAAGCAGCCGGCTGCCAGAAAGCGGCGGACCCAGAGGACGGCCGCGAATTGAGCCGCCTCCTTGCAGGCGGCCTCCAAAGGGGCCGGCTCTTAGCAGGCGGCCCCAAGCACCCTCAAAGTCCGAGCCCCCATGAATACGATGAGACGAGGCATGGCTATAGAGAAGCCTTCCACCCTCGAATCCAGGGCGGGTCATGGCCACAGTGCGTCGTACTAGCTCATGATCTCCCGCAAGGCGCGGCATTGTTGCCCCTCCGCCCGTGACATCACCCAAGTCAGGGGGACCCTCCTCCCACGATGGGCTGCCGGTATGGCCCGCGGGCGGTGGGCCCTACCTGCCCGTGAGAAGTAAGAGGGCGGCAAGCTCGGCCAATCGGCTTAGGGGGAGACCGGCTTCCAGCAGGCGGCCTTCCCCTTTCCTAGGAGTTTGTGCGCCATCAACCAGAAGAGATGGGGAATGGCTGCAGTGGACGACCACCGGGCGGCGGAACTATAGACATGCCTTCCCCAACAAAGCGAGCGTCATTTGGAGCACGGCTATAGTGCTTGGCAGCCGGCAGGACCCACAAGCGGCGGGCACGGCCTGTCGGCCAAGTACAAGACAACCGGCGGGGCCCACCAGTCAGCGGGCCCCGGCAGTCAGCAGAGGAGCCGGCAGCCAGAGGCACTGACGACCTAGGCCCACACCCGGCCAGTTTACCATTGTACCCCTGGGGGGTCGGCCTATATAAACCCCCAGTGCACCCATGCAAAGGGTTTAGATCTTTAGCAAACACACACACACACGTAGAGAGAGGAGAGAGCTAGCCCTGCCCTTCTTCCTCCTCTAGGAAACAACTCAAGGAGCAACTTGTAGCTACTTGTTGAGATAGTGATCATGCGGAGACCTCGCAGAGCAGGACTAGGGGTGTTATCTCCTAGGAGAGCCCCGAACCTGTGTAAGATCCGCCGGCGTGCATGTCTTCGCCTCATACCATTTCCTGGCACCGGCGACGTCTTACCATCCCCCTCCATGATATGCCACCCTTCAGCATATGTCGGACGACACCCCCGACAGCCCAAATTGAAAGAACTGTACAGCAACTGAAATCCAAGGACAAAAATCTATAATTAAACAGATAGGGTAAACATGATGTCATGTAAATATGAGAGTAATCAAAAGAACAATACATCATTAATTTGCCTAATATACAAAGAAGAGGAGGAAAATCCCCTTTGACATATATGGTGCATGTGGCACCTTTTATCCAAATGCAGCAATATTTAGTATATGTTCAGGAAAGTAGGCCATGCCAACCGATTTAGGATGAGATTGAACATACTGTGCGCATCCTCAATTCATCTGGCGCGGTGAGATGGAACTCCTCGAATGTCTGGCGGAGGCGGAAAAGTCCTGATGTGTCCGTGCACTGTACACTCTATGAATGAAAGAAAACCCTCAAATCAGCTCGAATAAAAATTAATTCAGGCGATTTCGGCCGGGTGATTAAAGGAGGCATATGAACAAGGATAAGAGATGAGATAATATCTTATTAAATTAGTTCCTTGTTGTCCATGAGAAAGAACCCTCAGTACGGCGGATTCCCCAACCGATTGGAGCTGGGTCAACCGCGAGCAGTGCCGAGAAAGTCGATGGCGATAGGCGGCGGCAAGCAGAAGAGGCGAAATGCGGCGGGGTTTGCCGGCAGCCTGGTGGCGGACGTTGACCTAAGTGGTTGCCGCCACGATAGACAGTGCCATGCATAGACGCGGAGGAGCTTGTGCAGGTGTGAATGGGGACCAGAGGGGGTAGCGGGCGGGGTGAGGGTTTTGTGATGTGGGGATGGTGAGGGTTTTCTTTTTTGTTTTTTGAATTGGGTGGTGAGGATTTTCTGTCCCACAAAGAATTTTGGAGGTAACGGTTTGCTAGAGCCAACCGTGTGTGATTGACGCAATAGGCAAAATGAAAGTCATTGCACACTGTTCCAATTTTGGGAACCGTGTGTGATGGACGTACTACCTCTGTCCTGGTTTATTGGTTTATTGGTCCTCTTTGTAATTTGTACCAAATTTTGACCGAATATTTAACTAAGAAATGTTTATGCATGTCACCAAAGATTATATCACTGAACACTATGTTCAAATACGCGTCCAACGATATAATTTTTGCTGGCCTGCACTAACATTTTGTTAGTTAAATCTTTGGTAAAAATTTAACACAAATTACAAAGGGGACCAATAAACCAGGACGTAGGTAGATTCCATCAACCGAACTGATTGCATCCATATCCCACATTTAGACATAAGTAAACATATATTAAACATACTCAGACATAGATAATAAGCGTACACAAGCATAGTTCAACGATAAGTACATAGTTCGACCATCATTAAGCATACTCAAGCGTACATAGTTTGATCCCACATCTCATCTCATCTGCCGGCACGATCCCGAAGCTTCTCCAGGTACTCGGTGTACGACGCGTGCGCCACCCTATGAGAATACTTCTGCTTGAAGGAGCCAATGGCTCGTCCTCTTGCAGGCGCCAGAACACTTTCATACGCGTCATGAAGCTTTTGGTTGCAAAATGGGCATCGATAGCCGTCGTCCTAGGTCCTAATACGCCTGTTATGCATTCCCGCATAAAGCTCCCTCAGGATTTACCTCTTGTACCTCCTCTGGCCATCTTCATCCTCGTTGTCCACATGATCAGACAACACCTATACAAATAGTAAAAAATGTGGTGTCGAATTAATGTTTACAAACTAATCTCTAGCGAACATTTGGTAGTTGCCAAAATTTGGCATCAAATCAATGTTTACAAGCCATGAAGTAGGATTAGGAATTTGTGGCTATTTTTTTATACATATCCAGAGATTATGGTTTGATTTTTAAGCATAGTCGTCTATGTACAGACCAATCTTGAAGAAAATAATGGCACAAACATATATGTAGGTCATTCAAAATCAATTGTCCAGTCCTGGCTGGGAATTACTAGCACGAACACTAACCCTAGTCAGATTACTAGCAGAAATCATTTGCATAGATTAAACAACTAATCACTTATCACTTGTACCATTCAAACGATCAATACACTACACGAATCTAACGAAACTTACTCAGATTTCATGGATTGGGAGAACATAACCATAGGATTTCTATTCCAAAAAGGGGGAGGCAGGAGTAACCAGAGAAACCCTAGGATCTATTTGACACATAAATGGGCATAAATGACTAACTAGTTGTCCGTCGTTGTCGGAGCCATCGCCGGAGTGATCATCGGACTCGTCGCCTGAGTCGTCACCAGAGTCGGTGTGGAACTCCGCCTCCGGCTATGGAAGCTCGACGCCGTTGACGATGTCAGGGTGCAGCGATACCTCGTCGGCGGTGACGGCAACCTCTGTCTCCATCTCCACGTCGTGCTCCGGTGCTTCAGCAGCCCCGACGTCGCCACTCCCTCCGATGGGGTGCTTTGGTGGCATCCTCCACTACAAAAAAAAGACACATCCGTGACATTTTGGGCCGAACGAAATTTTTTCTGTCATACATATGACACTTCTATGACGATAATTGTGACAAAACCCGGTATCATCATAGATGTGGTGGGCTCCTACTTCTATGAAAAAAAATCATGATAGAAAATGGGCTTTTCGTCCTGGGCAGGCCGGAGACGCAGCTGCATGACATTCTTTGGGCCGTCCATGACGGAAAAACCATGGTAGAAGCGAGGGCGAGGAAAATTTCGGGGAGTTCCCGGTTACGGTGGGAGGTCGGGGGCCGAGCGATGCGCGTTTCTCTCGTACGCATATGCGCGTGTGTGCGAGGCGTTGGCTCTAACTGAACCCGAGCGAGGCGTTGGGCTCTAACTGAACCCAAGCGATTGCACTGCAGGCTACGCGTTACTGAACCCGAGCGATCGATCGATGGCTGTTAACTGAACCCAATCGAGTGATTCCTTCGCTACTGCTGCTAACTGAAGTCGATCGATGGGATGAACAGTGAGCGTTGCGGGGGGGGGGGGGTGGATGAACAGTGAGCGGTGGCGTTGCCTCTAGATGAACAGGACCCCGTAGTGTGGTGGAGGGCTGGATGAACAGTAGACGGTGGAGGGGTGCCCATGGAGGGGTGGATGAACAGGACCCCATAGTGTGGAGGGTTGGATGAACAGTAGACGGTGGAGGGGTGCCCGTGGAGGGGTGGTTGAACAGGACCCCGTGGTGTGGAGGGCTGGATGAACAGTAGACGGTGGAGGGGTGCCCGTGGATGGGTGGTTGAACAAGACCCCGTGGTGTGGAGGGCTGGTTGAACAGAAGACGGTGGAGGGGTGGTTGAACAGTAGCCGGTGGAGTAGCGCGCGGTGGAGGCTGGATGAACAGGAGCCTGTGGATGAACAGTCGCAGGTGGAGGATGGAGGAGGTCGACGGTGGATGAACAGTAGCTCGTGGAGGCTGGAGGGGGTCGACGGTGGAGATGAACAGTATCCCGTGGAGTCCCGTTTTGCGGTACGCCACACCCCTCCCGATGAACAGGACCCCCGTTTCGACCGTAGCGCTCCAACACAAGTCTGTTTCCTCCGTTTTGCGGTACGCCACACAACTCCCGATCAACAGGACCCCCGTTTCGACCGTAGGAGGTCCGTTTCCTCCGTTTTGCAGTACGCCAGACCCCTCCCGATGAACAGGATCCCATTTCGAACGTGGCCGGTCGAACACAAGGCCGTTTCCTCCATTCTGCGGTACGCCAGGCCTCGTTTCCATCGCCTGTTCCGTCCAAGCCCTCCCGGTGAACACGACACATTCCGTTGCCTCCCCATGAACACGACGCATTCCGTTGCCTCCCCATGAACACAACGATGATGTTGTTTCTCCGTTTCGACCCAGCCATGTACATGAGCCCTCGCCGTACGTATGCGCGGGTAGGCGTTCAAGACCCCGCCCATATGTACACATATGTGGCCGTATTTTCTTTCTTGCACCCTGGCCGTTGTACGTACATGTACATGCTACGTGCGCGCATCTACTACGACACGTGCGTGCCTCTACTACGACACGTGCGCGCCTCTACATCGACCAGTATGTACGTACACGTTCGCGACCAGAATGACAACGCTACGTACGCTTCGACCAGGTGGGTCCCGACTGTCAGGCACTTCCTTGCCTGTGAAGATGTAGCTGGTCGGTCCCAGCAGTCAGGGGGCGAATAGTTTTGTTTTTTTTCCCGGACGCACTTCCTTGCATGCGAAGATGTAGCTGGTGGGTCCCAGCAGTCGGGGGCCTGGTGGGTCCCAGCAGTCAGGGGGAGAATCGTTTTTTTCGGACGCACTTCGTTGCGTGCGAAGATGTAGCTCGTGGGTCCCAGCAGTCGGGGGCCTGGTGGGTCCTAGCAGTCAGGGGGGCGAATCATTTTTTTTCGAACGCACTTCCTTGCGTGCGAAGATGTAGCTCATGGGTCCCAGCAGTCAGGCGGTGAATCATTTTTTTCGCGAAATATGGTGGCCCGTCCGGTGGGTCCCCGCTGTCAGGTGGAGGAATAATTATTTTGCGCATAACAAGGAGGCACTTCCTTGCGGCTGCCGTGGACCCAGCTGTCAGCCTCTCCACGTACAGTACTCTTCCGATGGAAGTCGGTCGTTGACCATGTTGACCACGCCGCGCCAAGAGCACCAAGGCGAAGGTCTGGACGACGGCGAGGCCTAGGAAGGGGACGACGCGGAGCCAGGGAAGACGCGGCAGTGGAAGCCCGCGCGGAGAGGAGTACGAGGGTTCACTGGTTCGGCTGTGGTGTGAGGCTGCCATCGCCGCAGAATAATAGGGGGTGTGGGTGAGTAGAGGGATGGCCTGGCCAGCGGTGGGAGTAGTACGGGGCGGTGAGGCCTCCGCGGCATCACAGTCGGCCACGGGAGGCAGGAGCACGCGACACGACCGGCGCTGCTTTGGGCGGCTGGAGCAAGAAGACCAGAGGTTGAAGAAGCACTACGGCCGTTGGATGGACACGTACGATCACTGCAGCTAGAATCGTTTATATTGACTAAGTTGACAAAGCCCTTGGTACGTGTTAACTTAGTAGGCCCACAGCTCAGATTTGGCAGAGAACATATAGCCCATTTGCGATTTGTAAGAATGTACAACCCATTTTTTAATTCTAATGGAATTTACTACAGCCCATTTACAATTTGTTAAAAGTACAGCCAAACTTCTAGCTAGGACAACGATTAAAATTTCAAACAACCGCTCAAAACAGAATTCAAAAAAATTCCCACATTTTGATGGGATCCGAAATATTTGTATCCGAAATTTCTAGTCAGGTTAAATATAATTTCAAAATAAAGTGGTATTACGTTAAAATCCAATGAAATATTGCGCGTGCAACAAGTAATGAAATTAAAATTTTCTAATTCCAAAAATAATACATTTTTCAAACTAATTACGTGTTTGGTGCATAGTAACTGTCCAATTATTATAATTACATCCCATTTATTATTTCTTAAATTCCATTTTCTTGTTAAGCCTAATGCATACCTCCTAGGAAAGTTTGCAGCCCAGCGGGGCGGAGAATAACAAGTTAACCCAGATATTGTGTACAACTGTCGGCCCAGTTGCATTGCTGATGTTGAAAAAAAAAGCTATTTTTATACACACATTAAAAAATTGTATAGATAAGGAACATTTTTTATACACACATTTAACAATTTCTAAGTACATGATTAACACTTTTTAAAACATATTTTTTAGTCAACAGTGGGCCCACAGTGAGCGGAGGAGGTCACAATACACATATTTTTTAAATACATGATTAACACTTTTGCAAAAACAATTAGCCCACAGCGAGCCAATTAGCTCCAGTCGGCCCACAGTGGGCCGACAGGGGCCAGTCGGCCAGCTGTAGGCCGACTGGAATCCAATCGGCCTGCTGCGGGCCGACTAGGCCCAGTCGGCTTGCTGCGGTGGGACGGTGTATTATTTTGAAAAAAAATTACCCAGCGTAATATTTATGAAAATTAATAAAACAATATTATTTAAGAAAAAATAGCGAAAAAAGGCCTGTGTAGTACAGTACAACCTAACATGGTTACTCAGCCCACATTCAGCGACGCCGGAAAGGCCCAAACAAGGCTTCTGTACAACTTTTTAAAGTCACTGAGCTCAATTAATAACTTAAGAAAAAAGTTAGATTAGAGTGGAATCTAATTAGAAGCTGTCACGAGCAAATAAATAATTCAACGGGTCCCACTTGTGCGTGTGTGTGTGTGTGTGGGAGAGAGAGAGAGAGATAGAGAGAGAGACCCATCAGTCGATGCTCATAAATACATCTTTCAGCCATATGCATTGCTGATGCTCAGTAAAAACTTATATAGTTGACACAATCATATAGAACATCATAGCACACTGAACTTGCATACAAAAATTTCACGCAGGCAGCACAATCAGGATGGAAGCAGTGGATCGCTACGGGAAGGGCTATGTTGAAACCAACAAAGTCGTACATAACGGTTGATCGTCTTTATCAATGACGGGGAAATATCTTGAATGTTGTGCAAAGAAAACAGACAGACAACACAATAAGTTCTCCTAGCACATTAAGTTGACGTATAGGCCTTTCTAAAAAAAGTTCAGGTAGAAAATTAGAATAGGTCACAATCAAATGTACTGGCATATCAGTGCTTCACACCCATAGCTCGGATTTAACTAGTATCTGACAAGATTCAGTTGTTACCTCAAATTAAAGCACATCCAGGCAGCCAGCCCTGCCTCTTCTCCCAAAGAAGCAGTGGCCTCCGCCGCGCGATGGAGTAGGCCCTGTGCCATCCATCGTTCCAAGCAACACGGGGAAAGTCTGACGTTGACTCCTGTAATGGACGTCGTCGATGGACCCTGGCACCAGCGGTGACGGCAGGACTTTGATTGATGGATTGACCACTTCTTCGACATGCACGAACACTCGATACAGGTACATCCCTAACATGGTCCGCGGCGGCCTTGGTGGCGACGAATAGTACAACCCCGGTTCCTGCACCGGTATCTCAACACCAATCACCTTCGGTATGGTGGACGGCTTCTTCATCCATGCCATAACCGTCAGAGCCTAGCTGTCTGGAGGAACAAACATACTTACGAGCTCACCTCCAAGGTCATTGATAAGATCGTTCATGGACTCGCTGTTTCAAGCACGTCGAGGCATGCCGTGGAAGGTAAGCTTTGTTTAAAACTCAAGCTCAGAGGGCACCGAGCCCCATCCTGGGTGCCACCGATCAAAGCTCACCAGCGCGCCATCGTAGAACAAACGCCGGGAAGATTCGAACACACGACTGTAATCGAAAGTTGTCCGGAACCTGACGAAGAAATCAGCCGGCGGCGGACAGACTTTGACGAGCAAGTCACTTATTTGGATGTCGTGCGCAATGCCAAGAGATTTGACAAGTTCATCCGGCGAGACGGGAGGCCGGTCGCTGTTGATGGTTACCATCAGCACTTTGTCAGCAAACTTGTCGTCAAGCGCCGCCATGCCACTGTTGAGCGACAGCACGCAGCGACCGAAGGCAGGACGGACCTCAGGATCTCCGGCTCGGAGATCCGCGTTGACCGGCGACATGATAGTGCGCTTGAGTACAGGGAGTACAGGAGGGGGATTTGCGGGAAGTGGAGTAGGAATCGAGATTCCAGAGGTGGCGGAGGGGCAGGAGACTGCGCATGAAAAGGTAGCATGAATTTCGAGCAGGCGTCAGTATGTTGTCGGCGCGCAAGCGCACGAAAACACCGGTGGCGCCCACATGTCGGCCTAAGAGTCCTTATTCATTCTTTTTTGGAGAGCCCGGCCTTTTTTTCAGGATCTTTTGAGAGCCCGGCCTGAGAGTCATAATTGACGTGTTTGGCATTGCGTTACTACTCGGCCCATGTTCAACGACACCTCACTGGCCCAAACAAGTGTACATCATCAAAAAGACACTGAGCTCAAATTATATAACTTGAAAAAAGGAGATATACTCTGAACACTGGAGAATGGTGATGCCCTCATTTAGCCCACCAGTAGTTCGAGACAATAAACAGTTCAAAACAACGATATATACAACATTCAAACACTGACTAGTGACTACTACTGACATAAATAGCAAGACATGATAGTTCATAAGAAGTCTTGCTACACCACCAAAACGCACCCATCTGCAGCGCCCAGACTCTCGTGATCCAGACGAGAATGACATTCTAAACAGAAGCAACTATTACATAGTAAGAGTGACATAGACGAGGTTGACCAAACGACAAGGAATATGCATAACAAAAGAAAGAACTACCCATCCAGAACCAGCAGGAAAGACAACAAAGTCATTCGAAGAGATGATCCAACACCATCATAATTTGCAGCCCCGCTTCAGCGACCAGTGATCCGGAAACACCAGTACTCCACCCTTTCGATGCAACGGCCCAATTACCTATCAACCTGAAGGCTCGAACCACATCACTGCCTGTCGTAATTAAGACATCCAAGGATCAAAGTTAATCCGGATGCCTTTGTCATTCTCACCTTCTTTTGGCTACAGGTTGTATCATTGACAATCAGGGGAGTTTGCTCCCAAACTCCTAGGGCTCGCCGTGTAGACACAGTTTTCCATAGCAAACAGAGCCTCTCTGCCATCAAGGTCCTTGCCAACGGTGATCTCCTGGTTAATCGGATAATTGAGTCCGAGAAACAGAGAGTGTGAACCAAGGCTGTTTCCCCGCCTCTAACTAAAAAATCCTAAAGGCCCCAACAAGCTGGTATCCTGCTCATAGACGTAACAGCCACTGTCCGGATACTCACGTATTACACGGTGCTTGTATACAGTGGGGTTTTTGCAATATAACTTTTCCGGCTCACGTGTCCGAATGATCATCAGTCTTTTGCTATCGTCTGATCGAGCGAGGAACCAGTTGTGCTTCCCTGTTTTTGGCAAAGGTGGTGTGATTACAAAGGGCAGTAAATGTAGGGACACTTCATCATATCAAAAAGGACAGGCATTGTTAATGTAAGATCGGCATTGTTCAGAGTATGAGTAGGATAATGCAAGAAACAGCATTGATATGTCCCTATTGGAACTAGGAGGAAAATACAGGGAAATGTATACTGGTTTCGAAAATATAGAAGTGCCATGCATGGTTATACTCATGTTATCTCGCAATCGATTCTACACAGGAAACTACCATGTCATGCATGTTATGTAATCATGTTCTTTCCTCACAAACAAATTCTTCAAGGTAACTAACAGACCATGCATTGTTATATACTCATGTTCTGTGGGCAAAAATTTTGTGAGGATATTATTCTAGCCATTGATTGTTGAAGGGCGAATATAGGTATGTACACATGGTAAGCATTGCAAGATTTCACTACTTCCAAATATAGAGTTCTCCATATGCACATTTACTTCCCTAATGTATGGTTAGATGAAACCAACAGTGTGGTGCATGTTTCTACATCATGAAAATGAGGAAACTAACATGGCCATTGATACACACTCATATTTAGTAGTAGTATATAGATTACTGTAAAATAAGGATAATATCCATATATTCCTAACTGTTTGATTATTCAGGGTATAAATTGGCTGTAATGACATGGTCACAATCGCATGAATTAACTCATTCCAAATATAGCTGATTTATGGCATCTCTAATACATTGCCATAGTTCTACTCAAATTCTGCTCAAACGGAGATATGCCAATCATCACAAAAAGTTCAAACAGTGTCATGGCGTCATCATTAACATGAGAGCAAACAACTTACACGCGCAGTCCCAGAAATACGTGGTGCCATCTGCTTTGTCGATCGCGTAGATGATGCCATTGTGTTCAATAGCCTCACAGAAGTGTGTATCAGCTTTGACGATGATCCACTTCGAGCCGAGTTGTCTCCAGCTAAAGAAGGCACCAGCGTAAAGATAGGCGAGTCTGCGGTCGAACAAGGCAATTAGCTTGAAGTCTGCGTAATTCACATGTCGTGTGGGCACTTGGCAGATTACAATCTTCTGCAAAACAAGGTCCGTCCAACTGACGTAGTAATCTATATGACTTGGACCGCGATGGTAATACTCTATATAATCCAACGGAGGAAGGATAATCTCATGGGAGGTCTGGAAGTTCACGAGCACCAACTTTTTACCGTCTTCTCTAAAGGCAGCCATCCAGTGGGAGTTCATGCCGACCCAGTACATACCTGCCAATAAGTTTCGTGCGATGGTGATCGGATCGATGTCGAGGGAAATGATGTATGGCGACCCACTACATACCTGCAAAGAAGTTTCGGCTAATGGAGATCGGATTGAAGTCGAGGGGCATCATGCACGCCTCCGTGTCATGGTGAGCCAATCTCGCAAGACCAGATAGCAGCAAGTAGGGTGTCTTGAAAAGCTTAGGCCTCGCTTCGACGATGGCCGTGTGCATGTCCCTCGAGCATGCAGCCAGCCGCAGGGCGCTCAACATATCCATACACGAACAACAAAGGTCGAGGATATCACTGGGGAGATTGCTCCAATCGCGGCTCATATGGATGCTGCGCGGTTCGCGTTCGGCCATGGTGGAGTTTGGAAGGGGGCTTGATTTATGGGGGAGAAGGATGTCGGTGCTGGAGCGGCTAGAAAGGGAATAGTGGTACTGGGGGAGGCGAGTGAGGCGACGGTACACGGGGGCACAGTGAGATGGAGACGGAGAAGGAGATGGAGATGGAGTAGTGCTATGGGAGCGGAGAGGGAGACGAGGCGAGGCGCCAATGTGCTGTACAACGGCGGTGACAGACTGCACTGTGCACAGGGTGAGGCTGACTTTGGTAAACCGAACACGCCGCCTGGACTAGTGTCAGGCGCAGGGTGTTGTCA
Organism: Triticum urartu; assembly: GCF_003073215.2. Taxonomy (NCBI): domain Eukaryota; kingdom Viridiplantae; phylum Streptophyta; class Magnoliopsida; order Poales; family Poaceae; genus Triticum; species Triticum urartu. The sequence goes on along the minus strand of NC_053024.1, from coordinate 335,313,267 downwards.
CTTCACTGTGAGGACCGGATGAATAGTATTTTGACCATCAAGTGTACCACAGTTGTACTACTACTACTACTACTACTACTACTACTACTACTACTACTACTACTACTACCAGTAGGTACATGAGTACTCCAGTATTGTATAGCGTAAATAGGTCTCCCGTGCTAGCATGCCTGTTCACTTCATCGTTCAGGTATCATCCATATTGCGAGCAGAACCAAATTCTCGTGCATGCCCAATCAACCTCTGTCGTGATGCATGCAGTGGTCGTTCTGGTGCATCAAGGACGGCATGCAGATCGTTCCACACTTGAGAAGAGGAAAAATGGAAAGGTAGAACGCGGCAGCAGAGGAAGAGAACGCTGGCTAACGAGGCTGGGAGGGGATTGAGCAGGAAGTTAATGCTCCACGCCTAAAGGTTTTGGGAAAACCTGATTTTCATAAGGTGACTTATACTCACCTAAATGGAGGGAGTATTCCTTAACTAGAGAATGTTGTGTCTCCCACTCACGCGCTCAAAAAAAACTATGACACATTTTTTATCTACTTGCATAGGTCCCAAGATGGGCACGTACACGAACATGTATGACTCATCAGTCTACCCGCATAGCCTTTTCGTTTAGTCTACCTAGCCGTCTAATCAACTGCCTGCACGCCACTTCTCCCATTTACTTCTCCATCGGGAACCGATTCTCCTCGGCTTCTTCACCTCCCCTTCGTCTTCATTTGCATCCAAACCCCACTACGTTCACATTGTTTTAACCTCTTTAAATAATCATCTGCTACTTCAGTTAGACTAGCCATCTAATCCTAATTCTCCAAACCATAGCCCTCCGTTCCAGCGGTTCCAAATGGCGATAGAGATCGAGATGCAGGTTTTTAGCTTCCAACATGTCCTCGTGGAAGGCTCGATGCGCATAGTTTCCACCGTCACCGTCCACCCAAGGGTTGTTCGGCAATGGATTAACAATGTATCCAACTCCCTCGAAAAGGTAGAGACGAGGGTCATCGGTCTTGACGCAGTGTACACGGAGCGTTCCCCTGGGAAGATCCAGCGCGCCGCCATCCTTCAGATGTTCTTCGAAGATGATGTTTTGGTGTACCACATCATACACTCGCCCTCCATACTAGGTGAGCGTCACGATTTCTTGTCTCGGGAGGATGTATACTTCTGTGGGGCAGCCATCGAAGGGGACAAACAGAAGCTGGAGCCGTACAAGCTTGATTTGAATAGCATCGCTGACCTATAAACCAGAATCAAAATTCCTGTAGAAGTTTGTGATAAACAGACACCATCCCTATTCGACGTAGAAAATTTTGTGCTCGGTACAAATCTTCAGAAGGGTGACGAGATGGCGGCATTAAGGTCGTCTGGATGGGAGAATTATCCCTTGACGTACGAGCGGATAAAATATGCTACCCTCGATGCCCGTGTGAGTTTCGAGATAGCTGCAAGGTCCAAAGAGCTTGTTGCGAAGCCGTCTCCCACAGAGAATGAGAACAAGAAGAAGAAGAAGAAGAAGAAGAAGAAGAAGAAGAAGAAGAAGAAGAAGAAGAAGAAGAAGAAGAAGAAGAAGAAGAAGAAGAAGAAGAGGTTGCACTAGCAAGAGGGCATTATGGATGGATGAACTATTTCCTCTCTTGTAAAAAAAATATTCCCTCTTGGTGTATATTGATATAGATGGACTATTTCGATGGTGTGCATGTCTTTGGAACAGAGTAGTAGCGTGGGTCCACTTGACTATAAGGAACTATTTATCCGCATATATAGCTTTCTCTGCTACTCCTTCCAGTGATCGGTATGCAGTGCATGTGTCCATAGACATGACAGCTTGTCCATGGAAGTTCAACTATGGTGACCATCACGTTTCATCTCGCGATTCCCATGACGCCTCTCCAACCCATGGCACCATGCCCCCCGACATGCGCCTCACCCCTCTCGGCCGCACTGCCCCTCTGCCTTTGTGTGCATGACATGTGGGCCACCTAAAATGCGGCGAGCATCAAGTTTCTACCACAGCCACCCGCAATTCCCACGACGCCGCTCGAACCCATGAAACCACACGTCCCCCGACCTGCGGCTCACCCCTCTTGGCCCCACTGCCCCTCTGCCTATGGGAGCATTACATGTGGACCAGTCACCTATCAGGTCCACATGTTATTGACTCAAAGGTAGGTGTAGTAAGGCGCTGAAGCTCAGTCCCGACGGCCCTGAGAGGGAAATGTAACTCCTGCGCCAGGCTTGTGGTGCTCCCGCAGCACGAACTCGTGCCAAACTCGAGATTTGTTTCTTTACTATACATGCACGCAACTATTTAATGGACATTGTAATCTCAACATGTGATGGGGAGCTCTAAATTTGAATTTGAAACTTACAAAACGAAAAGATCCAAAACAAATAAACTTGGAGAGAGGGAGTATATCGTAGGATGTGTCCCATACAAAATAAGTCCCCTGGTTTGTCACCGCGCAGATGCGGTTAGAAAGGAGCACATCGTCTTCCTACTCGTACGGCAACAAATTGGCCGCAGACAGCATGGTCCGCCTTTGACCGCCATGTGCAAGGTTCGTGCTATCTTAATCAATATCACCGTGGTTCCATCGTACTAATTCATGCGGTGGCCCATTGCATGGCTGATCCCAATGTTGTACAAAGGTTCTACGGGAACGGTTTCACCGTTTTAAATGTTGTGCAAATTGATGTTGGTACCCTCCCGTACATATGCAAGCCAATCTCCACTCGCACCGAGCCTAACCCGTGAAACAGTGGGCAGGGGGAGAATTAGGAAATGGACACGGAAGTAGTCTTTAGAATGCATTTACTACGTGATCAAACTCATCTTACCTGCTCATCGGAGGAAATCCGAGTGCCCCTCAACGTCGGCATCTCAAGGGGCGTCAACTTGCAACTACGGCCACGCCGCGCTGGAGAGACCCCCAAGGAAACATCCTCGTGCGATCCACGGAACATCAAGATGCATTTGTATGAGTAGTTTATCTTGTGAGAGAAAAGGATGAACGAGGGAAGGCCTCTAGAGATAGAGATGGACACTACTACTACCAATGTGCTGGCCCGTGCGTTGCAATGGATCCAAAGTAGTAGAATAATACTTGTCCACGTGCTTGAAATATAAACACTCTAGTTTTGATATACATGTTTCAGCAGACATGACAGCTTGTCCATGGAAGTTGAACCACGACGACCATCATGTTTCTTGTTTCTACCACTAAGCCACTGAAGTTCGGTCCCGTGGGCCCCGAGAGGGAAATGTAACTCCTGCGGCAGGCCTTGTGGTGCTCCCGCAGTACGAGCTCGTGCCAAAACTAGAATTTGTTTCTTACTACTACCAACTAGTACTAGTAAGGTACACGTGCATTGCACACATGAGATTCTGGTGGTTTGTGCATTATGCTTCTACATGTGGAGCTTTCTGGATTCTAACATGTGGCAAAATCTGGTGGAATGTAAGGTTAGGCAAGTTTGATTAACTTAGGCGAGTGTTTGATTCAAGCCACACCTTAGGCAAGCCACACTAAAGCCCCACATGACATACACACAAAAAATGTGGCAAGATTCCCTTAGGCTTGCCAACTTGTTTCTCTCGTTTTAAAGAACTAATAACTTTGCCTAAGCTTAGTTGTGGCAAAGTTAGGGTCTGTTTGATTCAAAGGATTTTCATAGGATCTTTGAAGGATTAGAATCCTTAGGAATTTTTCCTACGTTGGTCGTTGGATTCATAGGATTGAATCATGTAGAATATTTTCCGAAGGATTCATTTGTACTATGTTTCACAGGAATTCTAACATGCACTCCAACCTCTTGAAAGAAATCCTTTTTTTTTCATGTGACACAATCAAACAAACTCAAATCCTATAGGGATCCAATGAACATGCCATTCCAATCCTACTTTTTTCCTATTCCTGAGTTTCTGCAATCCTATGAATCAAAGAGGCCCTTAGTCATGAATTAAGTTCAACCATGGAGTCTTCTAGATTATACATGTGGCAGAATCTGGTGGATGATATCCAACGGCCAGTAGTGCTCGGATTTGCCATCTTTGTACCGTCAGATTGGCTTCATCGAACGACCAACTTTCAAAGTTTTTCACACACTATATAGGGGGTATTGATATAGATGTGCCGGTCTGTTGCAATGGATCCAAAGTATATATATCTATTTAGTGGAGTGCACTCTAAACACATTATCTATTTATTTTTCTCTAAACTTCCGTAGCCATGCAACCAAGTCACATAAGCTTCATGGGTGCCCCCCACATCATATTATTCATACTATGTTGATTGAAAAACAGATAAATCACCCAAAACAAGATCTTCCCGTTTTTTGTTCCTACGATGTTGTGTCGTCCATGTACCTACTAGTTGTATAGTGGTAGTACTAGTAATATAGTATTAGGAGTACAAACTTGGTACTAGTAGGAGTAGTACGAGTACGGAATGCTCCTACTCTATCAACGAGCCCCGTCTGACACCAAATTTCTTGGCTTCCATGCTACAGCTAGATCTTCCCCTCGTTTCTTTTTTCCAACCCGGCGGCGGGCAGGGTGTCGGTTTTATCAACGGCGGTCCCACATGAAAGTGAAAATGCTAGGCAACACGCCATCCCTAAGCCATGTGTCGTGCCGGACGGGCCGTGTTGTACTCCCGATTCCCGGGCGTGTGGGGGTGCGACGCAAACGCGGCAGGCCTTTTCCTTTTACCAGCAATGTGCTCGTGTGTTGCGACGGATCCAAAGTAGTAGAATAGTAGTATTTGTTCACAAATTTGAAAGAAATCACTATTGTTTTGATATACTCCTAATATATTACTCCCTCCGTACCTAAATATTTATCTTTTTTGAGATTTCAAATGGACTATCACATACGGATTATATAGACATATTCTAGTGTTTCTAGCAAGATGCCCGTGCGTTGCACGAAGTTGATGGAAAAGGTAAGCACAACTTATAAATTGTCGGATGGAGTACTAGTTACAGTGATGCATATAATTAAGCAATGGGATCGCACATGTCGGTATTGACTGGAACGAGAATGCAACAGCGCAGAATTAAGGCCACGATGATGCAATCGCAGTGGTGGTTACAGAAGGCAAGAAGAAAGATGGATCCACGAACGTACGACCTCCTCCTCCTCAACTTAGTGCGTCGGGCCACCGACCGGCGGCTAAGGAGCGGCGGCTTTTGTGGCGAGGTCGAGGTGCTTCTCAGCAAAGGCATCCAAGGCTTCCAGCTGGTTGAGGAAGGCCAACGTCATAGCATCCTCACTGGCCTTGTAGATACCTATGTACATGATTTCCTCGTACATGTGGATGTGTAGGTCGACGAATTCTTGCAGGGTGAGGCACCTCGCGGCAAGCGTGACCTCCAGGTGGACATTCTTCATGGCGTCGGCGGCCAGTCGTAGGGCCACCAGTGCTTGAAAGAGGTTCCGGCCATGGAGGCCGATTAGGGTGGCAGGCAATGAGGAGCTCGGGCGCACGGGCTGGAGGAGTATGGCGATGTCATCCGCGAGCTTCTTGAGGATGGTGAACTTGTTGCTGGTGGCAACGATCATCTGGTCCAACTGAGAGTCGTAGTTGGCGTCAAAGGCGGCCATCCACCAGCCGGTCTCCAACACCTTCTGGAGACGATCCTCGGCGCCATGCCGCAGGCCGGCGTCGTGGACCATCTGGCGCAGCCGCTGGCCGCTCACGAGCATCGCCGCCATGGGTCTGGAGTGAGCTCTTTTGCGCTTAGTGTAGGTGCTTAGGCAAATGCTTAGGTGCGTACGATGTGGTAGATGCATTGGAATGGAGGGCGCCTTTATATGAGGGCAATGAGGGCAAACTACGTTGCATTCACATCGTGCAGCCTCTTTTCTCGGACCTCATCCCATTACTTCCCTCATGCATTAATTGAAGAAGGATGCATTGGCCGTTCAACATATCAGGAACCGCTACTCCCTCCCTCGTCTGCATTAAAGCCGTACCGAGAACTGCGCCGCTCGCTGTCAAATCGAATACTCGCTCCGTCTAGGTGAGTATTAAGTCATCTTACGAAAACCAAATAGTAAACACATAGGCGTGGTGCATTAATTCTCATGTTGTTTCTTATTTTTTGACATAAATAGAGGAATCAACCAAGAAGAGATGTGGGGCTTTTATGCTTTTAATGACTTGAGACTATCAAACATGACATGCAGTGGTCACTTCGTTGCACAAGAACAAATACAACCCACGTCAGCACACATGCATCTTAGGATGGTTGTAATGGGGAGTATCATATAGTAGTATCATGCATATGATACTAGTGTATGATACTACCTCCCTAATGCATAGTATCATATATTAGTATCATGTAGTACTCTATTTATTGTCATGCATGACACAAAGTAGCATATCATTTATTATGATACGGTATCATAATATGATACTCCATCATCTCTTTCTTAATTTAATGCTACGGCACCTAATCAAAATTGCCTAGTTGGCATGCATGATACTAGCTATGATACTACCATTACGATCAGCCTTATATAGCATCACATCCAATGGCTATAAAAGATGAATGAGACCAAATTATATCTCATCTAGATGAGTTCTAGCAAAATTGTATTAATAATAATTAGTACTCCTACGCCATGTATCATATATTAGTATCATGTAGTACTTTATTTATTTATGAGTTATCCAGATGGCACTGCACCGCCAAGAAAAGAGGGTAACATCGAAATTATGGACTACTTTTTTGAGTATGTTGGTAAGGTCCGGTCATAGTCACTTGTTGAAATCTCTAAAAAAGACAAATACTCCCTCTGTCTGGAAATACTTGTCATCAAAATGGATAAAAGGAAATGTATCTAGACGTATTTTAGTTTTAGATACATCTCTTTTTATCCATTTTGATGACAAGTACTTTCGGACGGAGGGAGTAGAAAACAGAGTTGGTGATGATGGTGTGCGTGCCATCCTACAATATAGGCCGTCGGATTTATATCTAACGGATAGGAAAGAAACTATGGCAATTTTGCAAAAATATACCCACACGTCTCTCCATGTTCGCAAATAAGGCCTTCCCTCGTTCAACCTTTTCTCTCACAAGATAAACTACTCATACAAATGCATCTTGATGTTCCGTGCAACGCACGGGCAGCTAGCTTATTTCTTTTCAAATAGATGCTGTGATAATTGGGTTGAAGTGATATATTTTATGTCTGCCCCGAATGATTTCAGATTCACTAGTAGTAACAAAGAAAAGGTTGCCTTGTTAATTAACAGAAAACAGGGTGAAGACTATCACATGAGGCCGGTAAAAACAAGGCACACTGGGTTCAGCGTCATCGTCACTACAGATGTGCGCGCGCGAGAAGTCTACATATCGAGGGGGCTACCGAGCGAGGCACCGAGACACAATGTTTGAGAGAGAAACCAATTGATAGATTATGATCAGATCGACTTGTCACCCTTCTGCTGTCATTGTTGGGGGGGGGAGAGAAAGACGTATCGAGAGTGTGCGCGGCAGGCATAGAGGCACAATTAGCGAGTGTGTGTGTGTGTGTGTGTGTGTTTGAAAAAGGAGTAGATAGATTATTATCAAGATCGATGTGCCACCCTACTAGCTCCTTCAGTGCCGGGTAGTGTGTGTGTGTGTATGTTTGAGAGAGAAGCCAGTCGATAGATTAGTATCGAGATCGAGGTGTCACCCTACTCCTTCGGTGTTGGGAAGTGTGGGTGTGTGGGGAGGGGGCCAGTGACACTCACATATCTCTACTCTTATAAAAAAATAGAGTTGGTGATGATGGTGTTCCTGCCATCCTGCAATATAGGCCATCCGGTTTATATCCGACGGACAGGAAGGAAGCTATGGCAATTTTGCAAAAAGATACCCACACCCCTCTCCACATTTGCAAATAAGGCATTCCCTCATTCATCCTTTTCTCCCACAAGATAAACTTCTTATACAAATGCATCTTGATGTTCCGTGCAACGCATGGGCATCTTGCTAGTAGGGAGAATAAGTTTGTGTGACACATATCTAGCTATATTAAGGGATAGGTAGATAGCATATGTGTGAGAGACATTAGGGGCTGTGAGTGGGCGGAATTAAAGGGGTGGGCGTGTTAGACATAGAGAGCGTGTGTGTTTCTGTGTGAGAGACTTGTAGGACGGGGTAGAAAGACGAATTTAACCCTGACGGAGGGAGAGAAATACACAATGTGCGCGTGTGTGATTCCGTTGCCCACAGGGAAATGAGACATGTATGCGTGTGAGAGAGATTGCACAATTCATTCACGTATCACTATCTAGCGATCGTGGACGTGCATCGCTTGAACATAAGTCAATATCTACTTCGTATTGTGGCCAAAGGTACAATATCGATTCAATGCTATAAAGATTGGACACTCACATATCACAATTTTTTCTATTTCAATTAGCCTTTTTAGTTGTGCATGCCAAAGTTACAGTGATGTTTCTTCAAACAACCAATGTAGCTATCATGAACATGCACCATTGTTACTCTTGCATTCAAATTCATTAGTCTTGGATGATTTAAGTTTCTATTTTGAAGTAATATATGTAATATTCATATATGAATTCAACGGGCACGCAATTTATGAAATGGAGGCTATGTAATCATATGAGGTAACACTTTTAAGTAGCTGACTACAATATCCATTTCTTTTTGTGCGCCTCTACACTAACACGTCAATGCATTATGTTTAAAGTAAATAACCAATGGCACTAAATTCTCTATTTACACGAGAAATACATAGGTTGAGTGTTTGATCCCTTTTTTGTGAACGCGCCACTACGCCCGAGTGAACGTCCAAGTTATCGGCGCATCATCCCGAGTTATTGTCTTTTTTCTGGGGTGGACATCACACTAGTTATTAACTGCTGACGCGTGCCCCGTGTACATAGTCTAGCATGACCTTCCCGCTAGCACGGTCCAAAATTAGTTGAAACTGGATACGAACGATCCCGCGGGCGGCAAAATCTCCCGCCTCCTTCTAAAATTTCCGCCACCTTAGTCTTTAGCATGCGAAATCCCCCTTTTGTCCTTGGTGCACGGAGACCAACAGTTACAATACCGCCCTCATCTACATGATAGGTCGGGGCTGCTTTGGTAACTTCCGGTTCCCCCACTACACGGCACCCCCATTTCCTCTCCCCCTCCCGCAAAAACGACTAACTCCACAACATCAGAGCATCTTACATCACGACGTCCATATTTCATCGCCCTTTCTCCCCTCCCCTCTCGAAACCCTAGACTGCTCATCCACCGGCGTACCATAGCCCATTCACTGCCAGCGGCGTCCAGCTCGCTGGATATGCTTCTACGACCGCATCTACCCCTCCCACCTCCCCTAGAAACAAGTAGACTGCTCATCCACCATTGTACCATAGCCCATTCAGTGCTGGCCTTGTCCACGGCGCCGGATCTGCTTCGCTGGTACTCTCGTCAACCGCCGCGCATCTGCAGCGGCTCATTCGTACTCCCAACCAGAGACGCTTCGTCCACACTCCCCGGAGCCGCCCCACCGACGCCCCCGTCGACGGCCTCTGATCCTCTTCGCCGACACCTTCCTCAACCCTACCGGAGCCGCTTCGCCTACACCTTCCTCAACCCTACCGAAGTAGCTTCGCCTATATCATTCTCAACCCTACCAGGGCCACTTTGCCAACTCACAAGTCCACGGCCTCAGATCCGCTTCCTCGCACCCTCATCCAACCTACCGGAGCAGCTTCTGACGCCCCATCCACGGCCGTAGATCCGCATCGTCGACACCACCCTTAACCCAACCACCGGAGCAGCTTCTGACGCCCCGTCCACGGCCACAGATCCGCATCGTCGACACCATCCTTAACCCAACCACCGGAGCAGCTTCACCTACGCCCTCGTCCACGGCCATAGATCCGCTTCGCCCACACCGTAGTCCACCCTACCGGAGCCGCTCCACAAACACCCTACTCGACGGTTCTAGATCTCCTTACCAGACCCCGACAGCCAGCACAGCGTCATCACCCTCGACGTTTCTAACCTGATTCCCACAGTCTGGAGAGATGCCAAGCACCCGCCACGGCCTAGGTACTTGTCACCTTTAAACCCATCCAGCATCACCTACCCGATGTACTTCAAATATACTAACCGGTCACTGTTACCTATTATGCAGCTGGCAAAAACTACAAGGACGATGTTTCTTCTGGATCTAACAGCTTGGCCAACCAAGATCCTGGACTGAGGCATTGCTATGATCTTGTAAGCGCGTCTCTCTCTCTTGTATTGTTCTATGCCTGCCAGCGTGCTTTGCTAGGATTTTCGACTAGTAATCCCTTTGTGCAGACAATGATTTCTACTACTGGCTGCTAAATTAGATATGTAGATGTGATACAAGATACTACCTCATACCTCCGTTCCTAAATATAAGTCTTTCTAGAGATTCCACTATAGGCCAAAATGAGTGAATCTACACTCAAAAATGCATCTATATACATCTGTATGTGGTCCATACTAGAATTTCTACAAAGACATATATTTAGGAACAAGGGAAGTACATTACACAAAATCGTAGGTGGCATGTAGGAATTCCAGTGCACTACATTAGGCTCCCTTAGAGTGCCTGCTAGTCCAGCATACAGAGTCATGGCTAGTTTATGGTACGCACACAATCGTTAATTGGTGGTTTAAATATGCGCAAGGGATATGCAATGTAGTATCATGTAGAGATGTCTGAAATTAGCTATGTCAACTTGCAGATAGGGTTACACAATGAAAAAGTACAAGATGTATGTGGCAATTTCATGGAACATCACAAAAAATGGAGAGGCAGCGGTGAACCTATACAGTGTGCCATGGTACGTCACTCCTCCATTGCAATCATCGTGACATGTTATTTGTATGCCAGTTCTATTAGCCAAGTTTCTTAGGGACAGTTATTACGAGTTATCCTAAGAAAATAAGCACATGTGAATATAAGCTCCATGTAATAAGCCAACCAGTTATTTTCATTGTGTTTTTAGCTTATCTTTGGTATGATCAGTGAAAAGTCTAGATTGCATTATATTTTTTCCATTTTTCCGCCCATATGGAAATTAATTTGACTTGCAAACATCACAAATTGAACCCAGTGCAGTAATAATATGATAGGAAAACAGACCATCACTATTTGCTCAAAATGCAAATACAAAGATACCATCTACTTGGCACAATCTACTTTGGTCAATGTTTTCCATAGAGATCCCATTGCCTAATTTAAACGAAGAACGCATGACCCACGTTTAAATGAAGAACAATTATTTATTGAAATTCGATGGTCCAAGTGGCTGGTTATTATCGTATAGCAGCACCACCTGAAAGCATCATATAGCAGCAACAGCAGCTCATAGCAACTCATCATACAGCAGCAGCAGTCTGCAATCTATTATATAATTAAGACAAGAGGCAAACAAGCCATCACGTTCGTCCACACAGATTAAATTATCTCAACCATTAACATGTTAATATAAACGGCCGAGATTTAAAGACATAATGTTACATATAAATATTATGTATAGGCATATATTGTGTTGCACTGCTAAGTCTGTCACGATATGCAAAGTACATGCTCAAGGTTAGCCCCATCACGATTTCACGTAAAAAGAGAGAGAGATGGAGAGAGAGTTCGATAACAGAAAAGGAGATGTAGTCAATCCCGATTTGGATTCTAATAGAAAAAGAGGCCAACCACGCTATGCTTTGGCTTTCTTTTAGACAGGCTACGCTTTGGCTGACCTGATTTTTTTTTTGAGAAAATCTGATGTAATCAGTGCCGGTTTAAATTCTATTAGAGAAAGAAGCCCAGCCATGCTACGTTGTGGCTAACCTGCCACCAATCGGCTCAGTTTCCCACTGCACCATATTACTACAGACATATGGATCAATTTTTTTAAACAAACATATGGATCAACATCAATTGCGGCAGCGAAAGGGAAAAGAAAAAAAGAGGTGCTAAAAGATTAAAAGACCGAAACACACATCCATCCAACATTGACACATAGCTCTTTCCAAATCAACAATAAAAACATTTTATTTTATTTACAAAATTCATAATAAGAGAAAAAATGATAGCACTTTAGTTTAGCATGAATTCGAGGTAATGTTCCTAAATAGCTAAATTTAAATTCAGTTATATATATTTAAAATCTAAGATTTAAAAGATGTTGCATTACATACATTATCATGTACATACAGTATACACGACGCGTAGGAATAGTTCAACATGTCTCACGCACACTCATATGCATTTCCTATTAAGAATATCTTTCCAAGACAATCATACATAAGTTGATATCGCAAATACGGCAGGCAACAACTCATATATGGAAAAGACCGAGCACCCCTTAATAGAGTCCAAGCAGAATACGCGTCAGCAACTGAATCAATTTAGGATCCATTTTCTGTGTTAGAAAAATCAGAATACGCATTGCCAATATCAATTCATTATAAGAGAAAAAATGCTAGCACTTTTGTTGGGCATGAACTCCATGTAATGTTTCTAAATAGCTAAATTTAAATTCCTTTGTAATATTTAAAATCTAAGATTTCAAAGATGTAGCATTACATACAGCATCAGGTAGATGCAGTATACACGGCACGTAGGAATAGTTCAACATGTCTCACGTCACACTCATAGTCATAAGCATTTCCTATTAAAAATATCTATCCAAGACAATCATATATACCCACAAAAAAAGACAATCATATATACATAAGTTGGTATTGCAAATGCGGCAGCCAACAACTCCTATATGGAGAAGTTCGAGCACCCCACAAAATAGAGTCCAAGCAGAATACACGCCGCAACTGAATGAATTTGGGATCCATTTTCTGTGTTAGAAAAATTAGAATAAGCATCACCAACATCAATCCGGGCTTCTCTTTTTGGTTGTATAGTGCTTCATGTTGGGGTTGAAAACTTTGTCTACCCAGATTAAAAAAAAGAAAATAGATGTGTACGTACACAACAAAGAGTTTGTGAAAAGGGATTTATAAAACCATTTATGTTTAAAAATAATAAATATGTTAGCTGTAATATGCATGGACAGCTCGGATCAGAAATAATTTATATTTCCATTCTTGCAATTTTTTGGTAAAGAATCCTGATGTATGTTCTGTTTATTTATTTTTTGCGACGGATGATGCATGTTCTAATTACAATGGTTGAAATTCTGAATGTCAATGGAAAGAAATAAGGCATACAAATTCTTCAATATAAAAAATAAATATTCCTAATGAAAGTATAGTCATCGGAGGATGGAGTGAAAGCATATGTAATGTACATACATAAGATGAATACAGTCGATGACCGAGGGGCAAGAGAGCATTGCAAGTAGAATCGATTTTATTTGCCCACATGGACTAAACAGTTCGCTATGTCGTTATGTCATGGGTCCCAAGTACAATGATTGACATTAAAAATTTCACTTAAAAGGTGTATACGTGTGTCAGCACCAAACCAGCTATGACAGAAAATCATTCTGTAGAAATCTGTATTAAATGCATGCAACACAGTCATTTCGTATGCCACACTTCAACCAACTAATTGATCAGATATGTTGATGGTGAATCAGAAAAAAAAATACCATTGTGACTTGGAGATTTACTTGGTCCATTTCGCATGTACCACACAACTGCTTTCGATCATATATTTTTCTTCTAACATTGGACAAAAATAAATGATTGCACCAAGCAAAATCAAATCCATATATATATCATAGAGTAAGAACCCAAAAGTAGCTATTAAAAAGTACAGCAAATCGAAATTCTAACGTAGAGTAAGAAGCCAAAAATGATAATTATATATGAAGATATTTTTTGTAAAAAAAACAATATTTCATGAAATAATAGATGTCATGGCGAATGGTGAAGTGGAGATTGCAACAGAAATATTAGTACGTTAGATAGAAAAATAGATTAAAATAGTAGTGCTTTGAATTAAAGATCAAAATTGATTCAATCAAGCTAGCTAGGTGTTCCCTTGGAATATAGCTTTTATATAACTTCATCTATATTATGAGATATGAAAAAAGAGAAAATGTAGAGCTGGATATAAGTGAATAATAATTAGCATGAAGGAACACATTACTGATGAAAGACATTGAGCATGACAATCAATCAATCTACGAGCATGAATGTGCGAGCCTCTACACCGTTAACAATGAGGTGGATTGAGGAAGAGAAAGCCATGTCCAGATGTAAGATTACAATATTTTGCTTTAATTATTGGTTGAAACTTATTCCTATAATATTAAAATATCATTGTTTAGTAAAATTGCCAACTAATGGGGAACAAAATAATAGAGTGAAAAAATATGTCTTGCTAAAATTTATAGAACAAAAAAATAGAGTGAGAAAAATGTGTTTTGCTAAAATTTATAGAATTAACTACTAATATATTAATGATTTTTCGATCTCGAAAGGAAAATAGTTCCAATTTATCAATGATTCACTTGCAATCATACGATTCTACATAGCATATTCATGTGAAAGCAATGATCAAATTAAAAAATGGCATATGTACATAGATATATGTTGAAATTCTAGCCGCGCAAATGCGCGGTCACCCCGCTAGTTCTTCATATACCAGTAGCAGCTCATAGCAATTCATCATATAGCAGCAGGAGCAGCTCATAGCAATTCATCATATAGCAGCAGCAGGAGCAGCTTGTAGCTACTCATCATATAGCAGCAGCAGGAGCAGCTTGTAGCAACTCATCATATAGCAGCAACAGCTCATATCAATTCATCATATAGGAGCAGCAGCAACTCATAGCAACTCATCATACAGCAGCAGCAGCTCATAGCAATTCATCATATAGCAGCAGTAGGAGTAGCTCATAGCAATGCATCATATAGCAGCAGCAGAAGCAGCTCATAGGAATTCATCGTATAGTGGAAAGGGGAGAGGAGATGCAAGCGGGCAGGGCAATGAATGCTTGCGTGTTTGTTTTTACTTGAGGGTCAGGTGTGACACAGGCGTCAGCAGTTGCATTTTGAGTGTAATATAGGAGACAACAGAGTCATTTAACTATTCCCCTTCCCTTCAATTTTTAGTGAGGTTCTACCCGAAACAGCCCCCTCCAAAGCGAAATTAGTTAAGCCCAAGCCGATAACTCAAAAATGACTTCTTTACATCTTTCATGGCTTATTTTGACAATATGCCCTGAAAAGGCGGAATCGAACTGGCCCTTAACCTGCAATTCAATTGTGCGTGCAATGATGAATCACTCCTGCCTGCTATCTGTACATTTAGGCATCATCATAAATGGCATAACCTAATACATGTGCATTCCATTGTAGAATCTAGAAATATGCAATGTTTATGTTAGTTCATACGTTGCACATGATGTTTAAATGCCCCTTAAATCTGGTCAGTCAAGTGATGGTCCTTAAGCCTCCTTCTTTGCTTCTTTTCTTGATATGTAAGATTTGCTCACACATCTGTTCAATTGCTTGTTTGCATCAGCCAGCCATATTAGGACTGTTTGCTTTGGTTACTTGCTGTTCTTGACATAACACTCTAACAGAGCTTGTCAATGATTTAAACACTAAGGGCTGCTGTAGTGGGACCTTGTCTAACTCATAGGTGACATAAAGGTTTGGTTGTACACTACAGTAGGCTCTCCAAGAGTACCTGGAGATCCAGTTCGAAGGTATGCCTAGTTTTTACATAGTGTAGACATAGTAAATGCTCATTTCATTGTGTGTAAGTGCAAGAGATGCGGCATGTTTCATTATGTGGTGTTGTTTTGTTATAATCTCATTCTTTTGTGTTCACAGACTGGAAAGTATGCATATTTATCTTCCAAGGAGATGAGTAAATAGTTTGTGTCACCTTGCAGAGGGGGTGCAATGAAGATAAGATTGAGGATTTCCAAGTACAAGATGTTAGGAAGGAGCCTTGCAAGAGAAGTAGGAGCTGCGCTGACCTCTTCAACCTGCTAAGGTAAGTCACTGTATGCAACTCAACAGTTCAATTCCTTGTTTGTTTCAGGCATAGTTAATTTTCTCTTTTCAATTGCTTTATTTTTCCTCAGTTAATGAGATGCCCAAATAATCATGCCTGATGTTCGGTACTTGTATCACTATTAGTTGACATAATTAAAGGCCTTACCATTTAATTACTCTGCCGAAGTGTGCCTGAAGCTTTGAAGTCTATTAACCAACTATTATTGCATGAGGCTCACAATCTAGTTTATACTACGCTAATGATTGCATAGTTTTGCCTGCTGTAGTATGTTTGTATGAAACCCTCTGATGTTCATTATGCTCCCTAAGACTTTAATTGAGGCACAGAATGGCCAACTACTTGCTTAGTTATACGCAACGTGCTGTCTAAATTTGTAACTTGTTTGTGTTTTCGATTGGGCCCCAACATCATGCTCCTCTGGTGAGCTAAGAGGGATTTCTGTATGCAGGCTGCACCGACTATCTTTTTATAATTTTTAAAATATCACCTGCTTATGCCTCATGACGTGTAACATTTTTTTTAAAGTGACGTGTAACATTATTGTTAGTCATGTTTTTCCATGTAGTACAAAATAGTGTCTTGTTCGCTTCACTGTTGTAACTATATTTTTGCCCTAGTCATGTGTACTTACAGAAACATTTCAGGATGAAGTGACATCAACACAAAGATCTGCGAGCAGTGCGGCATGGCCGTTACCGAATGATTATGGATTGGAATTAGAATGTGCTGATGTTCTCGAGCATTAAGTAGAGGTGGCAAGACAACATGTACATGATTGTCAACGTATAATCAACAAGTTGAGACTGGACATGCAGGTATTAGATGCAGGAGTCAAAAAAATGAAACAAGACACTGAGGTAACCATGAAGGAATTGGAGATTTTGCAGACTGAAATTTGTGCTATCTGAATCCGGCCAATCCTATTTTCTGAAGAGATTATAGTTCAATTGGAGTTAAGTTGATGCGCGTCCATGATGTATGAGCTGTATTTGCCCAGTGTATGTAATTTGCTGTTTGTGTATGCTTTATTATCACCTGTGCCGAACCATAATGCCCAGTGGGTATAATCGGCTGTAATTTCTTTATTGTATAGTGTAGGATTATTCAACCTTTCTGTGCCTTGATCTCTTTGTTGTAATAGTGTAGGCTTTTTAGAGGTGATAGTATTGAGTAGGATAATTCTTTGAATATGCTATATCATTTAAATGGGGGCCAATTCGCCCTACCATGGCCCTTCACGGGCCGTCAGATCCATGGGTCTTCTACGTCTCATAGGATCCATGGGCCTTCTACGTCTCGTAGGATCCATGGGCCTTCTACGTCTCGTAGGATCCATGGGCCTTGTACGTCTCGTAGGATCCATGGGCGGCCAGCTCATTTATGGGTCTTGTACGGGCCTTTAATGGGCCTTACATGGGCCTTTAATGGAAATCGTACGTTTTATGGGCTGACCATAACGGGCCGTTTAATAGGCCGTATTTGGTGATGCTATGAAAATGGCCCAATAGACTAACGGTCCGCAAATGGGCCGACCGTAACGACGGGCTGAATTTGGCCCACAAACAGAAAATGACAGTAACGGGCCGTAAGTAACCGAATGCTGCAAATGAGCCCAAGAATAAATGGGCCCTCAGAAGGCCGAAAGTTAACTTGGGCTGGAAACGGCCTAATGGAATAACGGGCCGTTAATGGGTATAAAGTGATACATTGTTCATTACGGGCCAGTTTCACCATGGGCCGTTAATGGATGTAAAGTAATACACTGTTCATTACGGGCCAGTTTCAGCACGGGCCGCTAATGGGCCAAGAATTACAAAGGGCCTCATATGGGCCGAAAGACGTCATGGGCTATACATGGGCCAGAAGTGAAAACGGGCTGGAATCATATTGGACGGCCCAGATGACGCAACTGGGCCTAATTCGGATAGGGCGTAATAGGCCTTGGATTAGCGGGCTGTAAATGGGCTATATGCGAACAGGCCGTTAACAGGCTTTCTATGGGCCTGCCCGCCAGCTTTTGACCAAGTCAAATGGCCGGCCTTTTCACAGGAATGGGCCACTGTTGGGATGTGCCACGTGTCGACGTATCATAGGCGCCTTCTGTCCAGTGAGTTGATGACATCTGTCCCAATGATGAGCCGACACGTGTTTCCTCTAGCCAATGATGATTTTACATGTGGAAAAATCCCCATTAGTCGGGGTTGTTAACGGGTTATCGGATCCAAAACCCGACCCGATAGCTTAACGGCGTTCCGTTACGGTGGATGCCACGTGTCGGTCACCCTTGACGAAAGCACTTCTGTGACGCGCGAGTTATCGTCATGGAAGTGGACACTTCCGTGATGATAATTTTGGTAATGTCATGGAACACTTCTACGACAGCACAGGTATGACTATCTTGATTCTATCATAAATTTGTCATGGATGTACATGCATGACAAAAAAAGCGACCTACTGTGACAAACACGTATCATCACGGAAGTGTATTTTTTTGTAGTGCTCATACACTAACGACTTTGAGGACTGAGAGCAGCGTCCAGGATGCAAGCGGAGAGAGAGGATTGTGTGTGTGGCGAGGATGGGGGTGCGGCCGCTCGGGCGAACCATTAATATGGAGTAGTAGGAGAGAGGCGGGCAGCGGTCAAACCGCTGGCTCGCCTCCCGGTGAGCCTAGGCGCCGGACTGCTGGCATGCCTACCGTCGTTTCACATAGCTACTCGCACACCTCCCGATGACACTGTGCAACGAGCACGCCTCCGTCAATTCACACACCTGCACGCACGCCTCTGTGGGGACCCCGACTCATAAGACGTGATCACCGAATGCACGTGTACAGTGATCCCAGAGATCAATGCTCACTGAACACACAGAAACTGAGTAACAAGAGTCTTACATCCATACATACCGTATTACACAAGTAGGACCATTATGGACAAGTCTTGAGCGTATCATCGCAGCGGAAATCTTCAATAACAACTTGGACCCACGCCATCTGCCTTAACCCTACAGGCATTCTGACTGGGAAGCGTCCTAGCTCGCATGTTTGTCACCGAAGTATTCTTCTATATATCTTGTTCTTTCATGCCTGGCCAATAAAATAACCAGTGGCAAGCCAATGAGTACTTTGAATGTACTCGCAAGAAACCCATGTTTTGGTTCAAGATACAACAATGCATGATATAGGTAAATTTTTGCGGAAAGCTAGTTTTTGGGTGCAATGACATGTTCAACAACTCGTAAGACATGCATCAGGAGAATTCAAGTAACCATGAGGACAGGTTACAGATATCAACATAAAAAGAGTGGGCACCAACCCAACTCAATCATGTCAAGTCCTTTGACTTGACCCAAGTAGTGGTATCAACATAAAAAGAGTGGGCACCAACCCAACTCAATCATGTCAAGTCCTTTGACTTGACCCAAGTAGTTCTTCCCACACACACTGGTTTGTAAACAAGTGGACGTAGCCCAAGAGCGGTTACCCAACTGTCCTTGACCGTGGACATGGCTATTCAAATAGTTTTACACTCTGCAGAGGTTGCACACTTTACCCACAAGATCCGGGGAACTTCCGTTTCATCCACGACCCGCGGTACCTCAAGTACCCGGGGTAAGCACCCGATCACTATCTTTCCCTAGACGACACTAACATAGAGTCCACTCGATTGGCAGTAACCCCCGTGCCCAACATTTCACATCTTAAACTTGTGGAGCCTCGCTCCCATTTTCATCACATACCACTAGCACGGGGTACCCACGGTGTGTCCGGTGCCCTGTGAAGACAGTCATGGCCGCCCTACCTGGCACGACCCCGTCCCGAGAGAGCGCACCAACAACTCTCCCGTCACTAGTAATGCGGGATCCAAGCTAGTATCGGCCTAGGTAATCAATAATTCCCTTTCCCATACAAGGGTAGAGTGGTTGCGCATGTAATGTTGGAATAACGGTCGCAACTTAAACCAATCCGTTTTGAAAAACAACACACACACTTGCCTCGGTACACCACTTCGTCATCAAGTGGTTACCCATCTCATTATCTCCCTCGGGCATAACTGGCACCCGACGGGGTTTTCGAAAAGTCCTTTGAAAGTACTTGTCTCCATCACCATGCATATTCCCGTCCCTTTAGCGTAGCACTACTTAGCATCCTATCTACTCCCACCGGCATAACCCTCATAAGAAGGTAGGGTCATGCACAATGCAAGTATCAACAAGGAGGAATGAAGGCAACCCACCAAAGTGGCTACCATCTCATCATGATTCCGATGCAACAATAATAAAGTGTTATATGAAATGCATAAAAAGGGTTTCATAGACATGGTCAAAGGGCTGCTTGCCTGTTTTAACAAAGTCTTTGAGGTCTTCAAATATCTCTGGTCCAACTCCAAGCATTTCGTCTACTTTTTCAACTATCATCGAAAGCAACCATAATAAGCAACACAACAAGGCAGAAATATAAGTGCTCCAAAAATATTGATTTGACTTTTCTAGGACATCTCTGGTTATATGAAAATT
Source organism: Triticum urartu (assembly GCF_003073215.2). Taxonomy (NCBI): domain Eukaryota; kingdom Viridiplantae; phylum Streptophyta; class Magnoliopsida; order Poales; family Poaceae; genus Triticum; species Triticum urartu. Next base: position 335,292,752 of record NC_053024.1, on the reverse strand, counting down.
AACCAGAGTGGTTTCATTGGAAGTGGATCAATGGATATTTCTAAACATTTTGATATGATGGAATCAAGGGGTTTATGGATTTGCAAGAAGTGTAGAGAAACATATTTTTGAAAAATGAGCAAAGGCACCCATTTAACAAAACATGATTTTAGAAGCATCTAGGAGTTGGTTTCACTGGATTTGGAGTTCAAGTGAATTCCCTGTGAATTTGCAAAGTTGACAAATATGAAGAAATGGCTCATTATTTGAGGTGATACAGAAAGTACTACTACAAATGTTCAAAAACTAAGTTTTGAACTTATAGACACCGAGGATTTTGAATCATGGAATTTGGATCAATTTTGAGCCTTCTGTGATTTTCTAAAGTTTATGATAGAAATGGAAATATAGGATTTGCTAATTATTTGTGAAAGAAATATTTCTGGAAAAATGTGCAAGTAGCACCATGTGATAGGGAATTAATTTAGAAACTACTAGAAATTTGAATCATCAAATTTGGAGTTAATTTGAATTATTTATGGATTTTACAAATTATACAGAAAAGAAAAAGGAAAAGGTTTTTACCCAAACGGGCTGGATCTGGGAGGCAACAGCGAGCACTGGGCGAGACTTAGCGGGCAGCGTACTGGTCCTGGCCCAACTGCTTGGCTGCGCGCGGGTTGTCGACGCAGGAGGCGTACTCGGGGTGAATACGCCTTCCTCGAGCGAAGGCGGCAGCAGCAGAGCCCGTCTCCACTTAACCGGAATGGGGCCCACCCGTCAGCAGCTCAACCTCGTTGGCCGTCCGACACGCGGGGCCCGCTGGCAGGTTCGTCCTCAACCTCCCGTGCGGGCGTGACGGGAGACAGAGGAGGCGCCCCGACGGCGACTGCCGGCGTTACAGGGCGTCTCTGGCGACGCTCCGCCCACCGGCGTGCTCATGAGGCTGCGCCGCATCCTCCTAGGTGCTTCACGCACGCCGAGGAGGGCCGTAGTGGCGGCGGATTGGATGGTCGCGGAGGAGGTCGTCGGCCATCTTCGGCCGTGAGCGCACGGCGCACCCGGGGATGAACGGAGAGGGTATAGGGCCTTGAAGTGGTTAAATGAGGGCGCTGGTGCACCTAGGGGGAGAGGAGGGGCTCGGGGTAGCCTGAATTTAGGCGGAGCCTGATGGCTCGGCTCCGGCCATGGAGGTGGTTGGAGGGCACGAGGAGGGGAGTGGGTTGGTCCAGGGGGTCACTGGGAGTGAGAGAGTGCGAAGGGGATCCAGAGGGAGGCCTGGGACGGCTTTATATAGCCGGCCCATGACTCACCGTGGACGGGGTGCACGGGCGGCCGCGGCAATGGCTCTGGAGTTCGAGGGAGTGAGCGAGGAGGGGTCAGTGGTGCTTGTGGGGGTGGTTTAGGGCACTTGGAAGGAAGAGAAGGAGTGGGGGCGAGCTCGAGGCGGGTCCCGAGCGAGGTCAGCGAGTGGCGGAGCTGGGCGGTGCTCTGTCGCCTTCGGGGCGGCCAGGGGAGAGAGAGAGAGAGGAGAGGCCCGACCTCGTAGCGTGTTGAGGACGTCGAGGCGGCCTCGGGAGACATGAGGGGGAGGGCCGAGGTCATCGGAGGCGGTTGGCAGGGGGCGGCTATAGTGCGGGAGCGCACTGTAGCGCGCTCTAGAGCGTGCAAATGGCCGGCATGCCATTTTTTTGGCAAAGTGGGCACGGCCAAGCATGTCTGGTAGCTCTAGGGAGGAGTAAACAAGTAGGGAGGAGCTTTGGATGCCTTGGAGAGCTACTAGGAGAGGAAAGAGGTTGAGGGAGAGAGAGAAAGAGGCTATCCAGAGAGAGAAAGTGAGGGTTTCACCCCCCAAATAATTGAGCCGTTGAAAGGGGAAAATTACTGGAGGTAGAAGGTGACTAGATTAAGCTCTGGTAAAAAGTTGAGCTCATGGAGAATAGTGGAAGGGGTCAAAATAGTGGTTTTTGTAAAATGTCAGAAGGTGTTTGATAATGGTTTGGGCAAGTAGATGATTTCCATTTGCCATGAGATTCTACAGGGTGAAAGGACACATATAATTAGGGTGTTTCACAAAGTTTGATCTTATTTGTGCAAAGTTGCCAATGTAACTTTGGCAAACCCTAGAAATTAGCAGAAATGGCTTTACCAAGATTTAGTCATGCAAATCAATTCTCCTTGATGCACCACTTGGTGTAGTGTCATCATTTGAGGATTTGAACATGACCACAAAAATTCAGATCAAAAGGACACACTTGGCAATGTAGAGTTGTTCAAATTTGGTTCTGAACAGGAAGGGTTTTGGGGTACTTTGATCAAGATAACATTATCTCCAACTTGTGCCATTTGGTCTAGATGCATTATTACACCATTTGAGAATGTGCACCAAGTTTGAGAGCATTTGGACATGTTTGACAGTGCAAAGCTGTTCAAACTTGAAAAAGGACAGAAGTGGTTTTGAGAGGGTTTCATGGGGTTATACTGCTCTCCATGACATGGTATTTAGCAAGATCATCAAAAATGTCATATGTGACATGCTAGAATTTTCTTGGATTTTTATGGAAATATTTCCTGTAGAAATATTGCAAATCCTTGGAATGGGCAGGAATGGTTTTGGGAGGTTTTGTCCAATAGTTTGATCATGACCATATGTTGAAACTCATATATATGGAAAATATATGTCCATTGAGTCTCCCTAATTTTTCTCAAATACTTTTAAAGCTTTAAAATAATTTTAACCTATTAAAGACCATTTCTGGCCTAAAAAAGCCTTTAAATAAAATAGGAAAATAACTTTCAAAATTATATTTTTGTGTCTTCTGGGTGTCCTATATCTAATAGGAGTCAAATATATTTTTGGAAAGATTTTTACTGCCCTTAATTAAGTACTTGCAGTGCAAACCTCAATTCAGGGGTTTTTGGAAAATACTTTTTGGCCAAATTATTTTTGTAATAAAATACTATATTGCACTATACACATGGCATGATCATTGGGCAGAAGTTTGGGGCAAGGAGATGAAGTATAGGAGTTGGAGGATTTATTTGATTTTTAGAGCACTTGCAAACAACAGACAAAAAAAATCAAGCAAAGTCCAAAACACTCAAAAGTTTTTGTCAAACCACATTTTATCATGATTTATTAGCTTAAGTGTTGTGGCATGAAAATCAGGGTGTGATAGACCTACCCCCCTTACAAGAATCTCGTCCCAAAGATTCCCAGCCTAGGCGCGGAAAGGAATACGGAAACTTGGATTTGGGGTAGTCTTCACATCCTCAGACTGCTTCTGCTTCCGTTTGGTGCTCCATTGAACCTTGAAGTACTCGATGGCATGGCTTCGTGTTTGTCGTCCTGCTTGATCCAGATTGCAATTGGGGTCTCTCGCGTAGGTCATATTGGGCTGGAGGTCGATGGCTCGTGGTCGATGTCCTTGTAGAGACCGGGCTAGTTAGGAAGTTGGAAACGTTTCCGGATTGGTGTCGTGTGGAAAAACTTTGTGCACAGTGGGTGACCCAGGTGATAACTCTAGCTGGTAGCCGTCTATTCTTTGTCTTGCGGTGATCTTGGGGAAGGCCGATAAATCTCGGAGTGAGCTTCCCTTTGACATGGAAATGCTTGGTTCCTTTGAGAGAAGTGGTTTGCAGATATGCCTGGTCTTTGATGCGGAGGTATACTTCTTGAAGATGGTGGTTGGTGTAGTTCTTCCTCCTAGACATGACGATCTTCAGATGTTCCTTGACCAGCTCAACGATTCTTCTTCCGTCTTCGGGTAGACAAGTATGTCATCAAAGAAAGATGACAACTAACTTGTCCAAGCACTCCATGAAGTCTATGGGCTACGTAAAGTGGGCTGAGGTATTGGTGATGGACGTGGTTGAGCATTGGCCAAGGTCTTATCGATCTAGAGCCAAGGCCCAAGGTCAGGATCCGACCATGTTGTGGCTTGGTAAGGCATAAGGGGTTCAAGGATCTAGCGTGCGAGCGAATGTTTGTCACCTTATCCTTAAGCACGGTTCCTGAGATGCCAGTTTTTCTATCTAGTCCTTTAAACAAATAACCTTATACCGCTGAAAGCATCAACTCTTGTGCTATATTAGGATGACAATGTGCTTGCTCACTATGTCCACTAGTCCCATAATGATCCCAGTGATGTGCAAGGTTTACAGAGGCTTAACTGGTTCTCTTGCAATTCTGTGGGTTAAGCACATGGTTAAGGACTCGAGCTGGGGTATCTTGTGAAGTCCCGAAGGGTCTAGGAATGGGTTTCTAGTCTGGAGGGTTAAATATAACTCTACTGGGTTTCACTTGGCCAGGGAGGCTGTAGAAAAGTTCTTCAGTGCTAGTTGGTCGCCGAAGTAGAATCCTTGGTGTATCTTGTCTTGCTGGCCTTTAGTTGAGGAGAGAGATGAGAGGGATAAGTAGCATAAAGGGGGATGCCTAAAGGGGGTTCTATAGTGCAGGTGCAAACAACCAAGTGTCAAAAAGGCCCAAACAAAAGAAACAAGGTAAGGAAGGTGATATAGTCGCATACTTGTTGCCTAGGGCAAAAGTGCGACTTATATCAAAACACAATCAAATAAAAACAAGCAACACACAGTCATGGTTCTATTCGAACCATCATATGGACTCGACTACGCTTAGGGGGTACACAACTCATCCTACCCTAGGGGTTCTCGGACTAAGTAGTCGTGCTTACTTCATGCCTCATGCATTCTTCTGGGTTTTCCTCGGGTGTTGCTACGCCTCTTGTAGTTGTTCGATGAAACAATCCGGGTTGAGCCTGAAGATTCTTCAACAACTTCTCGCCTGTTGAAGTGATGGGGTGAGGGTGGCTCCTCGTAGCACGCATTGACTCGGTCTTCTGTTGTCTTCTTATTCATGACGATCCCGTTTTGTCTTCTAAGGCGTCGATGGTACCAGGTAGGTAATCCTTTATGCAATGACATTAACAAGGCATAGTAGAGATCCAACATGTCGGTTACGTTGATGACAACATCGACACCAAGAGCGGGGGATGAAGAGAACCGTCTTCCTGCTCACTATAGTGAGGCGGACCAAATGGTGAGGTTCTCATCCACCGGTGGTTGCCGATACAACAACGGTAGTGACAGGGTTACTCTGTTAGCGATGTATATCATGATCTCGCATATCCCATGCCATGATCATCCTAGGCTAACGTTGCATCATCCTGGGCAAATTCAAAGGTGTCACCGTCCTCTGGGTCTTCATGTCCTCATTCTTCAAAGGCGTATCTACTGTTGGCATCGTCTTGCTATGGTGTTGCCAATCTTGTGTTCAGAAGAGGTGGGTGAGTGTTTGGGAAGATGTAATCCTTCTAGGCTACCCACGAGGATTAGAAGGAATCCCGTGGTCAGGGGCTTGAGGGTGCTAGCGACCGAAGGTTTTGAAGGGGAAGAGATCAAAAAGGAAAGTATACCTTAGTTTTCGAAAAACTGAGAAGGGAAGAGAAGTATAGATAGTTTTGAAAACTTGTAGTAGTTTTGGAAATAGTTTTACCCTAACTAACGACCATGCTAACTAAGGCTTCCTACAGTCAGGATGGCTCTGATACCAACTCTGTGGGGACCCTGACTCATAAGTCGTGATCACCGAATGCACGTGTACAGTGATCCCAGAGATCAATGCTCACTAAACACACAGAAGCTGAGTAACAAGAGTCTTACATCCATACATACCGTATTACACAAGTAGGACCATTATGGACAAGTCTTGAGCATATCATCGCAGCGGAAATCTTCAATAACAACTTGGACCCATGCCATTTGCCTTAACCCTATAGGCATTCTGACTGGGAAGCGTCCTAGCTCGCATGTTCATCACCGAAGTATTCTTCTATATATCTTGTTCTTTCATGCCTGGCCAATAAAATAACCAGTGGCAAGCTAATGAGTACTTTGAATGTACTCGCAAGCAACCCATGTTTTGGTTCAAGATACAACAATGCATGATATAGGTAAATTTTTGCGGAAAGCTAGTTTTTGGGTGCAATGACATGTTCAACAACTCGTAAGACATGCATCAGGAGAATTCAAGTAACCATGAGGATAGGTTACAGATATCAACATAAAAAGAGTGGGCACCAACCCAACTCAATAATGTCAAGTCCATTGACTTGACCCAAGTAGTGGTATCAACATAAAAAGAGTGGGCACCAACCCAACTCAATCATGTCAAGTCCTTTGACTTGACCCAAGTAGTTCTTCCCACACACACTGGTTTGTAAACAAGTGGACGTAGCCCAAGAGCGGTTACCCAACTGTCCTTGACCGTGGACACGGCTATTCGAATAGTTTTACACTCTGCAGAGGTTGCACACTTTACCCACAAGATTCGGGGAACTTCCGTGTCATCCACGACCCGCGGTACCTCAAGTACCCGGGGTAAGCACCCGATCACTATGTTTCCCTAGACGACACTAACATAGAGTCCACTCGATTGGCAGTAACCCCCGTGCCCAACATTTCACATCTTAAACTTGTGGAGCCTCGCTCCCATTTTCATCACATACCACTAGCACGGGGTACCAACGGTGTGTCCGGTGCCCTGTGAAGACAATCATGGCCGCCCTACCTGGCACGACCCCGTCCCGAGAGAGCGCACCAACAACTCTCCCGTCACTAGTAATGCGGGCTCCAAGCTAGTATCGGCCTAGGTAATCAATAATGCCCTTTCCCATACAAGGGTAGAGTGGTTGCGCATGTAAGGTTGGAATAACGGTCGCAACTTAAACCAATCCTTTTTGAAAAACAACACACACACTTGCCTCGGTACACCACTTCGTCATCAAGTGGTTACCCATCTCATTATCTCCCTCGGGCATAACTGGCACCCGACGGGGTTTTTGAAAAGTCCTTTGAAAGTACTTGTCTCCATCATCATGCATATTCCCGTCCCTTTAGCGTAGCACTACTTAGCATCCTATCTACTCCCACCGGCATAACCCTCATAAGAAGGTAGGGTCATGCACAATGCAAGTATCAACAAGGAGGAATGAAGGCAACCCACCAAAGTGGCTACCATCTCATCATGATTCCGATGCAACAATAATAAAGTGTTATATGAAATGCATAAAAAGGGTTTCATAGACATGGTCAAAGGGCTGCTTGCCTGTTTTAACAAAGTCTTCGAGGTCCTCAAATATCTCTGGTCCAACTCCAAGCATTTCGTCTACTTCGTCAACTATCGTCGAAAGCAACCATAATAAGCAACACAACAAGGCAGAAATAAAAGTGCTCCAAAAATATTGATTTGACTTTTCTAGGACATCTCTGGTTATATGAAAATTAACCAGAGTGGTTTCATTGGAAGTGGATCAATGGATATTTCTAAACATTTTGATATGATGGAATCAAGGTGATGAGGACATCAATACCATTGTTACACCCACAGCCCCTACTGTTACATATACTGGACCAATTACTAGAGCTCGCGCATGCCAATTAAATTACCAGGTACTTTCGTTTCTTGGTAATGATTCTAATGTTCATGAGATTATGATGCTGCCTAAATTGGATACATTTGTTTTGTTTACAAATGAAGGGCCTAGCTTGGAGAAGGATGAACATTGGAGAAAGAACACGCATGGAGTTGATGGCATGCGCAAGGGGATCAAGAACGGAGTTACAAGTGATGATTTCAGGACTTTGAAGCCGCCATAAGGAGTGCATGAAGCCTTGGACGAAATATACAAGATGCCACTTCATAATATTCGTCCATAGGCTATTCTAGGTGCTGCGTCACCTTATTAATGGGCCAGGCCCATGTAATTTCGAATTACTTAAGTATAGGTTATTTTTAGAGTCCGTATGTGTGGGGAAACAAGAGTTAGGGTTGGTTTCGGACCCCACCCTCAAGGGCCACGAAATTCCCCCCTCTTCCTCCATATATACAGCCCTTAGGGCGTCGTTTAGACTTTGGGATTTGTTTGGTTAAAAGTTAGCCATTGCAACTTCGTGTACTTCGTTTGTGTCCAACGACCAGACCAAGACCGCTTACGGATCCCCACCATTATCAATACTTCATATATATATTTGCGATATTCAGATTGCTTTATCATATTCTTGCTCGTTCTTCGATTGCTTGCAGGAATAGACCTTCGTGGTCAGGCTGACCGTGCTTCCAGCATCGTCAGTAACCTCAGGAGATTGGTTTAGCGGTTGCTAAGGCGCAACGTCGTGCACGTTTGTAGTCGGATCGTCAAAGTCGTCTCCACCAAATCGATAGTTATCATCTCATCGAAAGATCGGGACCCTCGCCTCTATCAAGTGGTATCAATTTTCAGGTTGCTCGGTGAGATTTTTACAGTTTTTCGTAGATTAGATCGAGTCTGTTCTTCATACCTACAGTCCATGAAAAAGCCACAAAAAAATTAGGGTTAGTTCATCATATCCGAACCAATCTGAGCCTTTGCATAATCTTTTTAGGGTTTTTGCTTTGTTGAATTTGCGGTTGCATCGTTATGTCAAGTTGCTGGTCTTAGAGTCTAGTCTTTTAGAGTTTTGAGTTCTGGTCATAAGTTGTCACGCCGCCGCCGCACCATCATCATCGCCCATCTACCACCATTGCTTATCCGCCACCGCTCTGAATCCGTATCCATATACCACCATCAATCTGTATCCATATAGCACCACCAATCTGTATCCATATACCACCACCGCTACCATATACCACCACCGCTGCCATATACCACAACCATATATCCACCACCAATCCGAGTTCTTCTCATATTAGGTTTGTTCTTGAGATCAATCTAAATTCCGTTTCGTGTTTCCTTGCCTGCGTAGGTCTCGGAAAAAAAGAGTCTGGAGACCCCCGGGCAATTTTTAGGCCAAAATTTTCACGGGCAAAAATATTTTTTCCCTATCCTATTTTTAGGCTTTTCTAAGTCTTTTGAGCCACGTGCCATCATAGTGATTTTTTGTCGCACTTTTTCATCATCGCTGCCCTGATTTCCGAAAAAAAAAGTGAATTTTTTTTTCGTGCCCATCCTATCAGTTTGACGAGGGAAGAGTTTTGAGACACTCGCCATTATAGTGGCAAAAAAAAGAGGAGCGCAAAAAAAAGGAGCGCAAAAAAAGAGCGAAAAAGAAAAAGAGTTCCAGAGTGTGCTTTTCCCTTATTTACGTGCCGCGCCGTGATTTTGTTGGTGTTCTAGGCTCGCGTCTCTAGCACGGTCTAGCCTAGGACCAGCACAGTACCGTCGTTGAGCATTTATTCAACTTTGCATCTCTGAATTGATTATTGCTGACCCTTTTTGCTACCATATTATAAGCCTTCCCAGCTCCACATACATCTACGTCGTGCGTTTGACTCTCCCTGGTAATCGCTCTATCCAAGCTTTGAGAGTTTTGACTACGACGGTTGCCGATCACCGCCTGCTGCTGGGTAAGAACTGGTAAGAATTTGAGATTGGCTTGACGGATTTGTGACACCACCACCACCTCTTGTTAGTATTCTGTAGGATCATATTCTTGTGTGTTTCTATTGTTGCTAACCATGGAAGGATCACAAGCCGACGAGACTGACTGGGAGAACATGACGAATAAGGAGTTGCATGATAAATTTCAGCAAATGATGAATGGACAGGTGCAAGATGTGCTAAACAGATTTGAAGAGGCCATGGAGAAGATAGATGACATGGAGAAGACGTTCGAAACAAAGCTCGAGAACAGGTTTAATGAATTGCTCGCGCGTCTTCCACCACCACCACCGGCTGCTCCTAATGCACCTCTACAACAACAACAACAACGACTACCTACACATCGTGAAACAGCCCTCCGCCGAGCGAGCTGTTTCCCTCTTGCACCTGGCCAAACTGTTGGTGCTGCTGTTGCTACTTCTGTGGCTCCTGCTGCTAATGCGGAGGAGGATGATTTTGCTGGCGATTACGAGGATGAGGTTGATCAAAATCAGAACTACGTGCCACCACCAGCACAGCAACCACCAGGTCGTCCACATGCAAATAATGGCAATGGTAGGGCTCACCCTTAGGTACGAGATCATGACCATCTCCCTAAACTAAAATTGAATATTCCACCATTTGAGGGTAGATATGTTCCTGATATATATCTTACTTGGGAGTTAGAAACTGAACAACGATTTACATGTTTACAATATCCCGAGGAGAGACGTGATCCTGCTGCTGTTTGTGCATTCACTAGTTTTGCATGTGTTTGGTGGTCTGAGCATTGTAGATTATATCCTATTCCTACTACTTGGGCTGCTTTGAAAACTGCTATGCGTACTCATTGGGTTCCACCATATTATCAATGTAAATTACTTCAAAAATTGCAGCGCTTAAGACAGGGAAAACATTCTGTAGAAGAATATTATCAGGAATTACAAACTAGCATGATTAGATGTGGTATTGTTGAGGAGAATGAAGCTATGCTTGCACGTTTTATGGGTGGATTAAATAGAGAGATTCAGACGATTCTAGAGTATAAGAAGTATACTAATATCACTCGTTTATTCCATCTTGCTTGTAAAGCTGAACGTGAAGTGCAGGATCGACAGGCATTAGCGCGGACTAACTTTTCTGCAGGTCGACCCTCATCATGGACACCACGTGCATCATCTACTTCCACACGTTCTGCTACACCGGCGCCTCCGTCGGCTGCCACCTCCAACCGTGATACAATAAAGCAGGCACAATCACCACTATCTGCCAAGAGCACACCTTCTGGGCCTGCAAAGAGCTCTTCTTCATCCATGGCATCAACAGGGCAAACACATGATATTATTTGTCGACGTTGCAAGGGTGGAGGTCATTATGCGAGAGAATGCCCATCTAAGCGTGTGATGATTGTTACTGAGGATGGTGGGTATGAGTCCGCTAGTGACTATGATGAGGAGACTTCGGCTCTCATTACATGTGATGAACATGGTGGAGACGATTCTGATCATGAGACGCAATACATGGCTCCTGAAGATGCTGATAGGTATGAATGTTTAGTTGCTCAACGTGTTTTGAGTGTGCGGGTTACACAAGCTGAGAAAAATCAGAGGCATAATTTGTTCCATACAAAGGGAGTAGTGAAGGAACGTTCTGTTCGCGTGATCATAGATGGAGGGAGTTGCAACAACTTGGCTAGCATGGAGATGGTGGAGAAGCTATCTCTCACCACAAGACCACATCCACATCCTTACTACATCCAATGGTTCAACAACAGCGGCAAGGTTAAGGTAACACGTACTGTTCGTGTGCATTTTAGTATCTCTACATATGCTGATTATGTTGATTGTGATGTGGTACCTATGCAAGCATGTTCCTTATTACTTGGTAGACCATGACAATTTGATAAAAATTCTATTCACCATGGTAGAAACAATCAGTATACTCTTGTTCATAAGGATAAAAATATTACTTTGCTTCCTATGACTCCTAATTCCATTTTGAAAGATGATATTAATAGAGCTAATAAAGCAAAACAGGAGAAAAATAAGAGTGAAAATCAGATTGTGGCAAAAGAATTTGAGCAACAAATGCAGCCTAATAATAATAAACAATCTAGTGTTGCTTATGAAATTAAATTGAAAAGTGCATGTTTACTTGCCACCAAATCTGATATTGATGATCTAGATTTTAGCAAATCTGTTTTCTATGCTTTTGTGTGCAAAGAGGCATTATTTTCATTCGAGGACGTGCCTTCCTCTTTGCCTCCTGCTGTCACTAACATTTTGCAGGAGTTCACTGACGTCTTTCCACAAGACGTGCCACCGGGATTACCACCTATTCGCGGGATTGAGCATCAAATTTACTTAATTCCCGGTGCATCATTACCCAACCGTGCACCATACCGTACCAATCCAGAGGAGATGAAGGAGATTATGCGTCAAGTACAAGAACTGCTCGACAAAGGTTATATACGCGAATCCCTTAGTCCTTGTGCTGTTCCTATCATTTTAGTGCCGAAAAAGGATGGTACGTCGTGTATGTGCGTTGATTGTAGAGGCATTAATAATATTACTATTCGTTATCGTCATCCTATTCCTAGGCTAGATGATATGCTTGATGAATTGAGTGGCTCTACAATATTCTCCAAAGTTGATTTGCGTAGTGGATACCATCAAATTCGTATGAAATTGGGAGATGAATGGAAAACAGCATTTAAAACTAAGTTTGGATTATATGAGTGGTTAGTCATGCCTTTTGGGTTAACTAATGCACCTAGTACTTTCATGAGGTTAATGAACGAAGTTTTACGTGCTTTCGTTGGACGATTTGTGGTAGTTTACTTTGATGACATATTGATTTATAGCAAATCTTTGGAGGAACATTTGGAACATTTACGTGCTGTTTTTATTGCTCTACGTGATGCACGTTTGTTTGGTAACCTTGGAAAGTGCACCTTTTGCACCGACCGAGTATCTTTTCTTGGCTATGTTGTTACTCCACAGGGAATTGAAGTTGATAAAGCCAAGATTGAAGCTATTGAGAGTTGGCCGCATCCCAAAACGGTCACACAAGTGAGGAGTTTCCTTGGCCTCGCTGGTTTTTATAGGCGTTTTGTGAGAGATTTCAGCACCATTGCTGCACCTCTCAACGAGCTTACAAAGAAGGATGTGCCTTTTGTTTGGGGTACCGCACAGGAAGAAGCCCTCACGGTATTGAAAGATAAGTTGACACATGCTCCTTTACTCCAACTTCCTAATTTCAATAAGACTTTTGAGCTTGAATGTGATGCTAGTGGAATTGGATTAGGAGGTGTGTTATTACAAGATGGAAAACCTGTTGCATACTTTTCTGAAAAATTGAGTGGGCCTAGTCTGAACTATTCTACTTATGATAAAGAATTATATGCTCTTGTTCGGACCTTAGAAACATGGCAACATTATTTATGGCCCAAGGAATTTGTTATACATTCTGATCATGAATCTTTGAAACACATTAAAAGTCAAGAAAAACTGAACCGTAGACATGCTAAATGGGTTGAATTCATTGAGACTTTCCCTTATGTCATTAAACACAAGAAGGGTAAAGAAAATGTTATTGCTGATGCCTTGTCTCGTCGTTATACTATGCTTTCACAACTTGACTTTAAAATATTTGGTTTGGAGACCATCAAAGATCAATATGTTCATGATGCTGAATTTAAAGATGTATTGCAGAATTGTAAGGAAGGGAGAACTTGGAACAAGTTCGTTCTTAACGATGGATTTGTGTTTCGTGCTAACAAGCTATGCATTCCAGCTAGCTCCGTTCGTCTTTTGTTGTTGCAGTAGGCGCATGGAGGAGGATTAATGGGACACTTTGGCGTCAAGAAGACGGAGGATATACTTGCTACACATTTCTTTTGGCCAATGATGAGACGGGATGTTGAGCGTTTTGTTGCTCGCTGGACTACATGTCAAAGAGCTAAGTCACGACTCAATCCTCATGGTTTATATATGCCTTTGCCTGTACCTAGTGTTCCTTGGGAGGATATATCTATGGACTTTGTTTTAGGTTTACCTAGAACAAAGAAGGGGAGGGATAGCATATTTGTGGTCGTGGATAGGTTCTCGAAAATGGCACATTTTATACCATGTCATAAAAGCGATGATGCTGTTAATGTTGCTGATTTGTTCTTTTGTGAAATTATTCGCTTACATGGTGTGCCAAATACTATTGTTTCAGATCGTGATACTAAATTTCTTAGCCACTTTTGGAGATGTTTATGGGCTAAGTTGGGGGACTAAGCTGCTTTTTAGTACTACTTGTCACCCCCAAACTGATGGACAAACTGAAGTAGTCAATAGAACATTGTTACTATGCTTAGGGCTGTTTTGAAGAATAACAAGAAAATGTGGGAAGAATGCTTGCCTCATATTGAATTTGCTTATAATCGTTCATTGCATTCTACTACTAAGATGTGCCCTTTTGAAATTGTGTATGGTTTCCTACCTCGTGCACCTATTGATTTGTTGCCTCTTCCATCTTCGGAGAAGGTTAATTTTGATGCTAAAGAATGTTCTGAATTGATTTTAAAAATGCATGAGTTAACTAAGGAAAACATTGAGCGTATGAATGCTAAATATAAACTTGCTGGAGATAAGGGTAGAAAACATGTTGTGTTTGCACCTGGAGATCTTGTTTGGTTACATTTGCGTAAAGATAGATTTCCTAATATCCGCAAATCAAAGCTAATGCCACGTGCTGATGGTCCTTTTAAGGTGTTAGAGAAAATAAATGATAATGCATATAAACTTGAGCTACCTGCAGATTTTGGGGTTAGTCCCACTTTTAACATTGCAGATTTGAAGCCTTATTTGGGTGAGGAAGATGAGCTTCCGTCGAGGACGACTTCATTTAAAGAAGGGGAGGATGATGAGGACATCAATACCATTGTTACACCCACATCCCCTACTGTTACATATACTGGACCAATTACTAGAGCTCGTGCACGCCAATTAAATTACCAGGTACTTTCGTTTCTTGGTAATGATTCTAATGTTTATGAGATTATGATGCTGCCTAAATTGGATACATTTGTTTTGCTTACAAATGAAGGGCCTACCTTGGAGAAGGATGAACATTGGAGCAAGAACACGCATGGAGTTGATGGCATGCGCAAGGGGATCAAGAACGGAGTTACAAGTGATGATTTCAGGACTTTGAAGCCGCCATAAGGAGTGCATGAAGCCTTGGATGAAATATACAAGATGCCACTTCATAATATTCGTCCATAGGCTATTCTAGGTGCTGCGTCACCTTATTAATGGGTCAGGCCCATGTAATTTCGAAATACTTAAGTATAGGCTATTTTTAGAGTCCGTATGTGTGGGGAAACAAGAGTTAGGGTTGGTTTCGGACCCCACCCTCAAGGGCCACAAAATTACCCCCCCCCCCTCTTCCTCCATATATACAGCCCTTAGGGCGTCGTTTAGACTTTGGGGTTTTTGTTTAGATTAAAAGTTCGCCATAGCTGCAACTTCTCGTACTTCGTTTGTGTCCAACGACCAGACCAAGACGTCACAGAACCCCACCTTGATCAATAAAGCTTTCATCTTATATTCGCAATATCCAGATTGCAATCTCAGTTTCTTGCTTGTTCTTCGTTTGCTTGTAGGAAACAGACCCTCGTGGACAGGTTGATCGTGCTCCGGCGTGGTCAATAACCCTCGGAAGTTGGTTTAGCGATTGCTAAGGCGCGACGTCTCGCATGGTCGTAGTCAGATCGTCAAGGTCAACTCCCACAGAAAAAGATAGCCACCATCTCATCGAAACATCGGGACACCTTTGTCTCTATCAGATAGGGGCTTATAGTTTCGCCTCCCAACGTATTCACCTCAAGGGTGATGTCAACAATAATAACTTATGCCACCCATATTCAACTAGACATATGTGCCTAGATCTTTCCTCACCAAATGATGTTTGCCAAAGGAGAAAAATAAAAAGGAGTAGAGAGAAAACTATGACTCATGCATAAAAGTGAAGACATAAAAGTAAAAGATAGGCCCTTCACAGAGGGAAGCAGAGGTTGCCATGCGCTTGTTTGTTTGTATGCTCAACCCCTTAGTGTAAAAGAATATCACATTGTGTTGCCCCTTGTGATAGCAACCTTTATTATGCAGTCTGTCGCTTTTATTCTCCACCATCAAAAGTTCATAAAACACTCAATTTTCCCTTCCACTAAATGATCTCACACTTATAGAAGCAATTTTTATTGCCTTATTGCACCGATGACAACTTACCTGAAGGATCTGACTCAATCCTTAGGTAGGTATGGTGGACACTTGAAAATAAGATTTGAGTTTAAGGGTTTTTGGATGCACAAGTAGTATCTCTACTTAGTGTGGAATTTTTGGCTAGCAAAGATAGTGGAAAGCACCACATGTTGAAGGATCTATGACAATATAACTTCTATGTGAATATGAACAAACATAAATCAATAAGTTATCTTCCTTGTCCGACGTCAACAATTTTTGCATATAATATTTTGATGGAGGCCCACAATCCCAAAATATTTCCAGGATAGTATATTTATATTTGAATCTTCTCTTCCCTTATTAATTCTTCCATGAGTTGCATCATTGACCAATGCTATGTTTGTCAATCTCTAATAATATTTTCTACTTATACTTTTCCTTATGTGGTGTGATCACCTACCATAAGATTACCATATGATCTTTCCATTATTTTCCTTTCTTTTTATTGCAACATGAAAGTAAAGAAAGCAATAACTCAAACTAAACTTTATTATATATCTCGCACACGATTACAAAGATAGATCACTAAGAAAACTCTCGAAAAGAAAGGATCAAACTAAACTTTTATTCATCTAAAGAAAAAGATAACTATGGATCGAACTAAAATAAGCAAAGGCAAAAGATAGTGGGGGTGATACGATACCGGGGCACCTCCCCAAGCTTGGCGGAAGCCAAGGGGAGTGCCCATACCTGACACTAAATTTTCTTTTGGTGATGAATACGGTGGTGGCGATGAGGAAGAGGGTTTGTCCTTCTTCCTCAGCTTACGCTTGAGGATGGAATTTTCATCTTTCAGTTCACCGATCTCCTGCTCAAGCTCCAGTACCTTTTTGCATAAATCTTGCTTATTTTCCTGCAAAAGGTGGAAGGCTATAAACTGAACCTTAGGGCTCTTTGCTTTGTTGGGGAGGCTTGACTTATTGAATTCCACATGCATGTCCCTAGGTTGAGGCAACGGGGTTTCATCCTCATCTGAGCTTGTCTCCTCCTTCTCCCTCGCATAATAGTCCTTCTCTTCCTCTAAGGTCCAACCATAATGCTCCACATCCCCATAGGACTTGGGGTTTGCAACAAGATCAGCAACATAGCTCTCACCCTCAGAGTCCTGGGTTGACATATTTTTAGATCTATCAGGAAAACGGCAAGAGAAGAAAATATAAGAGTTCTCTGCCATATGGTGGTCAACCGGTTTGTAACGCCCCTGATGTAACTTATCATATTTGTACTCCGACACTTGCCATTTCCAGCTCTAAGTTATGAGATTTCCCCGTGGTTGGGTTTTCTCTTCGTTTTGCATTTTGTTCATGTCATGCATCTCTTATCATGTCATCATGTGCATCTCATTTGCATACGTGTTCGTCTCATGCATCCGAGCATTTTTCCCGTTGTCCATTTTGCAATCCGACACTCCTATGTCCTCCGGCGCCCCTTTTGCCTCCTTTCGTGTGCGGATGTTAACATTCTCGGAATGGACCGAGATTTGCCAAGCGGCCTTGGTACACCACCGGTAGTCCGCCTGTCAAGTTTCATGCCATTTGGAGTCCGTTTGATACTCCAACGGTTAACCGGGGAACCGTAAAGGCCTCGTATGTGTTGCAGCCCAACACCCCTCCAAAGTGGCCCAATAACCCATCCAAAACCCTCTATCCTCTCGGTCGTTCGATCACGATCACGTGGCTGAAAACCGCTCTCCATTTGGACACTCAACCTCCTTCTATGTATAAATATGTGTTCCCCTCTCAAATTCGCGATCAAAACCCTACCCTAACCTCCCTCTGCGCCACCGGACATGTCCGCCGCCCGCTGGACGTCTTCGCACTGCCGCTCCGCACCAATGGCCGCGTGACAAGTGTCCTACCACCCGCCGCGGCCCGGAGAGCCCGTGGTCGGCCCTCCAGGCCCGCGCACCGCCTGCTCGCCCCGCCTCCCGGTCGCCTCCCCGCGCCGCCTCACTGCCTCCGCCACGCCTCACCGCCTTTGCCCGCCGGACGACGACGCACCCGCGCCGCCTTCCCGCGCGCCGCCAAAGCTCGCCACCCTCGCCGTCCGGTGCCGGATCCAGTGATCCCGCAGCCGGATCCGCCACCTACCTCGTCGGACCCGCTTTCTCCGGTCACCTCCCGCCTTTACTTCGGTGAGTTCGAGTTCCTCCGGCGAAATCCAAGCTCTGCCTCGGTTCGCGCACTCAGGGTCAAACCCTAGATCCTGAGGTCCACTTTTCCACTAAGTCCCCTTTTCTGGTTATTTATGCCCTGTTCAACATCCATAACTCCTCATCCGTATTTCCGTTTTGCACGCATAATATATCAAAATGTTCATCGGGATGTGTTCTTCATTTTGTTCCATTGTGCCATGCTTATTTGAGTCCATATTGATACCCAAATCGTTGATGCAAGAGTGCTATAAAATGTTAGTTCCTGTTTCTTAGCAGAGTATGAGCATTTGTCATTTTTGCCATGATTATTGTGTGCTGCATATGGGCATGAGCTCTACATGTGTTTTGGGTTATGCCATGCCATATTTATAGGGGTGTATGCCATGTATTTTTGTGATCAACATGGTGACTAGCACAAGCATGCAAAGTAGCTCTCGTGATATTGCTGATTTCAGGGACTTAGAATTTCACTAAGTCATTTCCCTGATGTTATTTTTATGCCATGTATTCATGTTGCTACACAGAGATCCATGCTTCTTTTGAGTATCTTAAGTAAGGATGATTTGGGAATGTGGTTGTGATCTATCCATCCATGCCCCTTTTTGCATTTATGGAGTACCCTAGCATGACTCAATCTTGCTCTACTTTTGCTATGAAATGTTCCTGGCAGGTTGTTTACGTGTTAATCAATTTTTCCAAGGTTGTTGTAGTTGATCCATGCATGCTATGAGCTTGTTCTTGCTTTGGTTAGCTTTATAATCATGTCTTCTTGCTGGTAGTATGCTTATATTGTCATGCAATGCCTTGTGTTGAGTGAATCGAGCTCGCAAACATGCCTTCATAATTCTATTTTGCCATGTCCAGTTTTCTGCCAAGTCTGAATCTGTTAACGAAACTTGCTATGTTTACATGGGTGCCATCATATTTTCTGTGCACTTTTGGGTTATTGTCAGTAAGGGACTTTTGTTATATGCTTTAAGTAGATCCATGCCATGCCTTGTATTGCTATGTTATGTTCCTTTAGCATGCTGTTATCTTGCTCTAAACATTACTTCCTGATGTTAATTTCTGGCATGTTAGTATTATCACCAAGTCTGTGAAGCTGATATCTTTTGCCCTTTTGCCATGCTTGTTTGAACCTGCTCTTGTGTGATTTAGCCATAGCTCAGTGTTCATCTTTTGTCAAGCATCTTGAGTAGATCACTGCAATGTGCTTTGTTGCTATGTTGGAGTGCAGTAGCTTAGTTTCTTGCTGCATTCTAGATGGCATCGTGCTGTTTATCGCAGAATTGTGCCATTAGTGTTTTGCTTGCCATTTGCAAACCGTGCATCCGATTCCGGTGATCTTTATATCAATTTCGATCGAAATCAACTCATCTTTCCAGAGGCACTCTTGGTTTGCCAAGTTGAGGCCTGCTTCAACCTTTTCCTTCCGGAGCATGCATATGCATTGCATATCACATCCCGCATATCATGCCATGTTTTGCATCATGTTGCTTGCGCATTGCACCATGGTTGATTGTTGTTTCCTTTTTTTGTGTTCTTGCCTTGGGTAGAGCCGGGAGACGATTACGTGATCAAGGAACCCATTGAGTACGCTTACGAGGATCAAGCTTACGTCAACTCGGAGAACTTTGCAGGCAAGATGACCATACCCTCAAAATCACTTCTATTTTTGCTTGCTAGTTGTTTGCTCTATTGGTATGCCACGATACCTACCACTTGCTACATCATGCCTCCCATATTGCCATGTCAAGCCTCTAACCCACCTTTCCTAGCAAATCGTTGTTTGGCTATGTTACCGCTTTGCTCGGCCCCTCTTATAGCGTTGCTAGTTGCAGGTGAAGGTGGAGTTCGTTCCTTGTTGGAATATGATTATTGTTGGGATATCATTATCATATCTTGTTTACTTTAATGCATCTATAGACTTGGTAAAGGGTGGAAGGCTCGGCCTTATGCCTGGTGTTTTGTTCCACTCTTGATGCCCTAGTTTCCGTCATACCGGTGTTATGTTCCTTGATTTTTGCGTTCCTTACGCGGATGGGTTATAATGGGAGCCCCTTGATAGTTCGCCTTGAATAAAACTCCTCCGGCAAGGCCCAACCTTGGTTTTACCATTTTCCACCTAAGCCTTTTTCCCTTGGGTTTTGCGGACTCAAGGGTCATCTTTATTTTAAACCCCCGGGCCAGTGCTCCTTTGAGTGTTGGTCCAACTTGTCAGCCGCCGGTGGCCACCAGGGGCAACTCTGGGTTGGCCTACCGAAAGTTTGGACAATCTGGTGTGCCCTAAGAACGAGATATGTGCAGCTCCTATCTGGATTTTTCGGCACATCCGGGTGGCTTTGCTAGTCTTGTTTTTCCATTATCGAAATGTCTTGTAACCGGGATTCCGAGTCTGATTGGGTCTTCCTGGGAGAAGGAATATCCTTCGTTGACCGTGAGAGCTTGTGATGGGCTAAGTTGGGACACCCCTGCAGGGTTTTGAACTTTCGAAAGCCGTGCCCGCGGTTATGGGCAGATGGGAATTTGTTAATTTCGGTTGTAGAGAACTTGAAACTTTACTTATTTAAAATGAATCAATAGCGTGTGTAACCGTGATGGTCTCTTTTCGGCGGAGTCCGGGAAGAGAACACGGTCTCATGTTATGCTTGAACGTAAGTAGTTTTAGGATCACTTCTTGATCTGATAGTTTATCGATCGTGCTATGTTTCTCTTCTCGCTCTCATTTGCGTAAGTTAGCCACCATATATGCTAGTGCTTGCTGCAGCTCCACCTCACTACCCCCTTTTCCTACCTTAAGCTTAAATAGTCTTGATCGCGAGGGTGTGAGATTGCCGAGTCCCCGTGACTCATAGATTACTTCCAAAAACCAGATGCAGGTGCCGATGATGCCAGTGCAGGGGTCGCACCGAACTCAAGTGGGAGTTCGACGAGGATTCAGGACGTTATTATGTGTCTTTTCCAGACGATTGGTAGAGGAGCCCAGTTGGGGCGATCGGGGATCTATGCAATTGGGGTTGTCTTTCTTTATTTGGTTCCGTAGTCGGACCTTGATTGTATTTCTGGATGATGTAATATATTTATGTATTGTGTGAAGTGGCGATTGTAAGCCTACTCTTTATCCCTTTCTTATTCAGTACATGGGATGTGTAAAGATTACCCCTCTTGCGACATGCCTACTATGCGGTTATGCCTCTAAGTCGTGCTCCGACACGTGGGAGATATAGCCGCATCGTGGGTGTTACAAGGTTCTGGGGGTATATAAAGATTTTTTTATCTTGGGGAACAAGCAAGTTGTAGAAAAACGGAGTCCGGAAGGTACCCGAGATGGACACAACCCACCTGGGTGCGCCCTAGTGTCTTGTGCCCACGAGGGTGCACTTCCTGGAAGTTTCTTATTTTCCTAATTTTTGTTATATTCCAAAACTGACAAAAAATATTTTTGCGGTTTTTTTGGAGTCCGTTTACTTACCGTATCACATACCTCCTCTTTTTAACGATTCTGGAGTGTTTCGGAAGGACTCTTTTATGTGTTCCTCCGGTGTCATAGTTTGGATAATATTACTTTCAACATTAATGGGTGTACCTAAGATATAATGTTTTATTCATTGCCCATTAACAACCTTAGGGTTAGTACCTTCGGCATTATTTATTTTGATAGCTGCAGACCGATAAACCTCCTTGATAGCATAGGGCCTTCCCATTTGGAGAGGAGTTTTCCTGCAAAGAATCTGAAATGAGAGTTGTACAAAAGAACATATTCTCCAACTTTGAACTCATGCTTTTGGATTCTTTTATCATGCCATCTTTTAACTTTTTCTTTAAATAACTTGCCATTTTCATAAGCTTGGGTTCTCCATTCATCCAAAGAGCTAATGTCAAATAACCTCTTTTCACCGCCAAGTTTAAAATCATAGTTGAGTTCTTTAATATCCCAATATGTTTTATGTTCTAACTCAAGAGGCAAATGACAAGCTTTTCCATAAACCATTTTATAAGGAGACATACCCATAGGATTTTTGTATGTTGTTCTATAAGCCCAAAGTGCATCATCTAATTTATTAGACCAATTCTTCCTGGACCTATTGACAGTCTTTTGAAAAATTAATTTTATTTCTCTATTGCTAAGTTCAACTTGACCACTAGACTGAGGATGATAAGGCGATGCAATTCTATTGTTAACATCATACTTAGCAAGCATTTTACAGAAGCACCATGAATAAAGTGTGAACCACCACCAGTCATTAAATATCTAGGGACTCGAAACCTTGGGAAAATAACTTCCTTAAGCATTTTAATAGAGGTGTTGTGATCAGCACTACTAGTTGGAATAGCTTCTACCCACTCAGTAACATAACCAACAGCAACCAAAATATGTGTATACCCATTAGAGGAAGGAAAAAGGTCCCATGTAATCAAATCCCAAACATCAAATGGTTCAACAGGAAGTGAATAATTCATAGGCATTTCTTGACGCTTACTGATATTACCTATTCTTTGACATTCATCACAAGATAAGACGAACTTACGAGCATCCTTGAAGAGAGTAGGCCAATAAAATCTAGATTGCAATACCTTGTGAGCAGTCCTGTCTCCCGCATGATGCCCTCCATAAGCTTTGGGGTGACATTTCCGTAGGATTTGTCCTTGTTCATGCTCAGGTACACAACGTCTAATAACAACATCTACTCCTTCTTTATAAAGATGTGGGTCATCCCAAAAGTAATATCTTAAATCATAGAAGAATTTTTTCTTTTGTTGGTATATAAAGCTAGGTGGTAAATATTTAGAAACAATATGTAATTAGCATATTCAACATACCAAGAAGTCTTATGAGAAACATTTATTGCAGCTAACTGCTCACCAGGAAAACTATCATCAATAGGTAGTGGGTCATCAAGCACATTTTCAAGCCTAGACAAATTATCAGCTACGGGGTTCTTTGCTCCTTTTGTATTAGTGATATGTAAATCAAATTCTTGTAGAAAGAGAACCCGTCGAATAAGTCTAGGTTCAGCATCTTTATTTTCCATAAGATATTTAATAGCAGCATGATCAGTGTGAACAATTACTTTTGAATCAACAATGTAAGATCTATATTTATCACAAGCAAACACGACTGCTAGAAATTCTTTTTCAGTAGTAACATAATTTCTTTGAGCACTGTCTAGAGTATTACTAGCATAATGTATAACATTTAGTTTCTTATCAACTCTTTGTCCTAGAATAGCACTAACAACATAATCACTAGCATCACACATATTTTCAAAAGGCAAGTTCCAATCAGGTAGTTGAACAATAGGTGCATAAATTAAGGCTATTTTGAGTGTTTCGAAGGCTTCTAAACAACCATCATCAAAAACAAAAGGAACATCCTTTTGCAAAAGATTTGTAAGAGGCCTAGAAATTTTAGAAAAGTCTTTGATAAATCTCCTATAGAAACTAGCATGACCAAGGAAACTACGAGTACCTTTGATATCTTTAGGACATGGCATTTTCTCAATTGCATCAACCTTAGCTTTGTCCACTTCAATAACTCTATCAGAAATTTTATGACCCAAGACAATACCTTCATTAACCATAAAGTGTCACTTCTCCCAATTCAAGACAAGATTTGTTTGTTCACATCTTTGCAATTAAGATTGCTTAAACAATCATCAAAAGACTTCCCATAAACGGAGAAGTCATCCATGAAAACCCCAACAATCTTTTCACAAAAGTCAGAGAATATAGCAGTCATACATCTTTGAAAGGTAGCAAGTGCATTGCATAAACCAAAAGGCGTACGTCTATAAGCATAAGTTCCAAAAGGACAAGTAAAAGTGGTCTTTTCTTGATCAGATTAAGAAACAGGTATTTGTGAAAAAATAGAGTATCCATCAAGGAAGCAAAAATGTGTGTGCTTAGATAGTCTGTCTAGCATTTGATCAATAAAAGGCAGAGGGTAATGATATTTTCTAGTTGCTTTGTTTAATTTTCTTAAATCAGTTACCATTCTATAGCCTGTAACAATTATTTGTGGAATAAGTTTATTCTTATCATTAGGGAAAACAATAATACCTCCCTTTTTAGGGACACAATGAATAGGACTTACCCATCTACTATCAGCTATAGGATAGATTATACCTGCTTCCAAAAGTTTTAATATTTCCGTTCTTACCACTTCCATCATCTTCTGATTTAACCGACGTTGGTGATCAACGACGGGTTTTGCATCAGGTTCCATATTAATCCTGTGCTGACATAGAGTGGGACTAATGCCCTTTAAATCATCAAGAGTATATCCAATAGCAGCTCGGTGCTTCCTTAGAACTTTCAATAATCTTTCTTCTTCATGTTCTGAAAGGTTAGCACTAATAATAATAGGATATATCTTCTTCTCATTAACATAAGCATATTTCAAAGTATCTGGCAATTGTTTTAATTCAAACATAGGATCACCTTTAGGTGGAGGAGGACCTCCTAGAGTTTCAATAGGCAAATTGTGTTTAAGAAGAGGTCGTTGTTCAAAGAAAATCTTATCTATTTCATTTCTTTCATGCATATGTAAATCATTTTCATGGTCTAGCAAATATTGTTCTAGAGAATCAGTAGGAGGCAACACAATAAAAGCAAGACCAATTATTTCATCCTTACTAGGCAATTCTTTTTCATGAAGCTTTCTACTAAACTTGGAAAAATTAAACTCATGAGACTCATCACCAAAGCTAACACCGACAATTAGTTTCTCACAATCAATTTTAGCATTAATGGTGTTCAAGAAAGGTCTACCAAACATAATGGGATAAAATTCATCTTGTGGGGAACCAAGAACAAGAAAATCAGTAGGGTATTTTATTTTCCCACACAAGACTTCAACATATCTAGCAATCTAAATTGGTGATATAGTATTTCTATTAGCAAGTTTAATAACATCAATGTCTTCTATCTCTGCGGGTGCTATGTCATTCATAATTTCTTGATATAAGGTATAGGGAATATCATTCACGCTAGCATCTATGTCACATAAACCATGATAACAGTGATCTCCTATTTTGACTGAGACAACGGGCATGCCAACAATGGGTCTATGGTTATCCGTTCTATCGGGTTTGACAATTCTAGTAGCTTCATTATAGAAGTAAATAACATGCCCATCTACATTTTCTTCCAAGAGATCCTTAACCATAGAAGCACTAGAATCTACTTTGATTTGTCACTACTGCAGGATGCTGCTAACGCGAAACTACGATCAGAGACCCTTCGACGAAACTGTGTGTGATGCAATAATCGCAAACGGTGGTGTAAAAAACCCATCAAAGAAGGTGCAAAATGTTTGCTATGGAGGATGCATCAAACACGGTTCAGATTTTAGTTGCATGTGCGATGCAGGGCATACGGTTCAGTTCAATTAACCGTTTGCGATCAGGAGGAACAAAAGAAACGGGTAGTCAGATGAAGGTGTGTGTGATGTACAGCATACGGTTCACTCGGATGAACTGTTTGTGATTATGCAACACAAAAGAAATGGTCAGCCAGATCAAGGTGTGTGCAATGTACAGCATACGGTTCACTCGGATGAACTGTTTGTGATTAGGCAACACAAAAGAAACGATCAGCCAAATCAAGGTGTGTGCGATATACGACATGCGGTTCACTCGGATGAACTATTTGCATTGAGACAAGAGAACAGAAATGGTTCAATATAAAAAATACCATAAATATTGCAAGGTTCAAATTCAAATATTACAATGCCCAAATTCACACATTGTATACTTCGTCATTTCTGCAAAGGGATCAGCCACTGACAAGTCATGTATGGGTTTGACACAATGACTTCCAATTACTCTGTCTTATGCTCTTCCAATACGAAGTTTAGCTTTTTTGGAGCCTCTTCCATTCTGCAGTACCTGTCGGCTCTAATCAGTCCTCAATGACCATATTGTGGTCTACCTTTTTTGATCTCTCGTTGCAGCACCAGAAACACACATAGATAGTACGGAGTGTCCTGGAGGTGATGTGCAAGGTACTCGACCAATTCATCGCCTGAAGATGAAGGAACTCAAGTGTAGTACAGCCGCGGAGCAGGCGCTCCGTGTCATCCTTTGGGATGCAGACGGCGACGAGCTCGAGGTGCTTCAGTCATGGTAGAAAAAGAGCGGGCGCGTCATTAAGGGGGATGGCAGTTCATGAACTTGGCGAGGCGCAGTGTGGGCGTGAAGCAGAGCGTGGACGTTGGCAGCAAGCGCATATGCCCATCATTAAAACTGAGCTTCTCGAGCTGATCTATGACGGGGGATCAGAACCACTCATCAAGCTTGGCTCGGTCCTTGCCATTGGAACAGAACTTGCCCGTGATAAGGCCTTTGATTGGGCCATGGTGACTGTCGAGGATCTAGGAGAATGCATCCAAGCATTGGCGTTAGCCATGGCAGAGCTCATGGTCATCGAGGAGGTCGACAGGGGTGAGGAGCCATAGGGGGCGCCACCATCGGGAAAGGGCGCCTGTCCTCGCCCGATATTTGATTGGGAGGAGGGATATGATGACTATCAACATATCATCAGGGAGGTTGTTAATGAAGTCTAGGCCTGCTGGAGTCACTTGTGGTTCTTTCTCGACCCGCCTCCGCTTGTTGGCACCCTCGTTCTCCACCTCGTCGGTAGCGACGGAAACCTCTGTCTCCATATTCACGCCGTGCTCCGGTGCTTCAGCAACCCCGGCGTCGCCACTCCCTCCGATGGGGCGCTTCAGCGGCATCCTCATACACTGACGGCTTTGAGGACTCAGAGCGGCATCAAGGATGCGGGCGGAGAGAGAGGATTGTGTGTGTGGTGAGGATGGGGGGTGCGGTCGCGCCATTAATACAGACAAGTGGGAGTGTGGCGGGTGGCGGTCCAAGGTTGTCTCGCTTCCCGGAGAGAACGACTGCTTAATCTCTATGAATGAAATCTATGCTTAATTACTGAATTTTAGTTGCAAAAAATAAATAGTGCTATTGATTTTTAGCTTCATATTTTGACAAATCGCAGTGTCTCTTGGCTTAGCGCCGAAGTCCGGCTTTAATTTGCATACCGTGATCTGAACCATTTGCGTTGAAGAGATGCACAGAACCTACATTTAACAGCTTGTAGGCTTCTCGGTGAGCATGCGCACCGGACTGCGCTCGAACGCCTCCCGTTCAGTCAAGCAGCTGTCCGCACGACACCTCCTATAGCCATTAAAACCAAGACGTGGGGTCACGTGAATGGTTAACAGAACGCACACGGTTTGAATTATACAAACATTTGAGGAAGTGCCAGCTATTTTTTCAAAATGCCTTTGTTGGTTGTTATTTGAGTGCGCCTTCTCTTAAATGGACACGAAAAAGACCACAACATGTCGGGTGCCATTCCACGATAGCATGCCAAGTTTCATGAATTTCAGACGAGTTTTGGATTTACTAGAATTTAAAAGCCTGGTATCTCAACGTTTTGCCAGCAATCAACAGTCCCCTGGTGTTTGAAATTCATTCCCATTTCTTGCATGGGACCTAAGCATGCACCCAAGGACACATATTTGATTTTTCAACCAATTTATATGCACTGGAGCATGTGCATGTATTTGAAATTTGAATTATGCACATAAAATGCCTAGAAAACCCAGTTAATGTATAAAAATGTCCAAACAAACCCCGAAAAATTCCAAAACTTAACACAACACTCCTTTTGTTCTATGTTGGCACTAGAAAAAAATTTGAAAGCAATAAGAGGCAACGGATATCGTTTTGTCTGCAAAGGTGGCATGTTCCGTACTGAAACCATCAGGCTTCTTGTGAGAAGCTTTGGTTTGTGAGAAGCTTATACCCAAACCTGCCCCATATGGGACAATTTTTTTTTACCACGGCATGTTGATGCCTATCCATGATAGCATGCCAAGTTTCATGAATTTCAGACGAGTTTTGGATTTATCAGATTTAAAAAACCAGATATCTCAATGTTTTGCCGGCAATCAACAGCGCCCTGGTGTTTGAAATTCATTCCCATTTCTTGCATGGGACCTAAGCATGCACCCAAGGACATAGATTTGATTTTTAAACCAATTTATATGCACTGGAGCATGTGCTGAAGGAAATATGCCCTAGAGGCAATAATAAAGTTATTATTTATGTCCTCATATCATGATAAATGTTTGTTATTCATGCTAGAATTGTATTAACCGGAAACTTAGTACATGTGTGAATACATAGACAAACAGAGTGTCACTAGTATGCCTCTATGATACGTCTCCAACGTATCTATAATTTATGAAGTATTCATGCTATTACATTATCAACCTTGGATGTTTTATATACATTTATATGCTATTTTATATGATTTTTGGGACTAACCTATTAACCTAGTGCCCAGTGCCAATTTCTGTTTTTTCCTTGTTTTTGAGTTTTACATAAAAGGAATATCAAACGGAGTCGAATTGACGTGCCAATTTTTGATGATTTTTTATGGACCAAAAGAAGACCACGGAGTAAAAGAGTTGGGCCTGGAGAGTCCCGGGGCGTCCACGAGGGTGGCGGCGCCCCTCCCCCCTAGGCGCGTGGGCCTAGGACGCCTCGGGCAACTCCTTGACGTGAGACTGACGCCAAAAATTCCTATAAATACAGAAACCTTGTAAAATTAACCTAGATGGGGACTTCCGCCGCCAAAAGCCTCTGTAGCCACCGAAAACCAATCCAGGACATCTCTGGCACCCTGCCGGAGGGGGCCATCATCACCGGAGGGTATGGAGGAGGATCCCGGAGGGGCCATCATCACCATGAAGGCCAAGGACTAGAGGAAGAACCTCTCCCCATCTAGGGGGAGGCCATGGAGGAGGAAACACAAGGGGGAGAACCTCTCCTCCTCTCTCTCTCGGTGGCACCAGAGTGCCATTGGGATGGGAATCATCGCCGCGGTGATCGTCTTCATCAACATCACCATCCTCATCTCTTTTATGTGGTCCACTCTCCTGCACCCTGCTGTAATCCCTACTTGGACATGGTGCTTTGTGCCACATATTATGATCCAATGATGTGTTTCCATCCTATGATGTTTTGAGTAGTTATCCTTTGTCTTTGGGTTGATTTATGATCTAGATTGGTATGAGTTGTATGTTTTACTTTGGTGCTGTCCTATGGTGCCCTCCGTGTCACGCAAGCGTGAGGGATTCCCGGTGTAGGGTGTTGCAATACGTTCATGATTCGCTTATAGTGGGTTGGTGAGTGACTGAAACACAAACCCGAGTAAGGGGGTTGTTGCGTATGGGAATAAAGAGGACTTGATGCTTTAATGCTATGGTTGGGTTTTACCTTAATGATCTTTAGTAGTTGCAGATGCTTGATAGAGTTCCAATCATAAGTGCATATGATCCAAGTAGAGAAAGTATGTTAGTTTATGCCTCTCCCTCATATGAAACTACAATAGTGATTACCGGTCTTGTTAACAATTGCCTAGGACAATTCCGCACACCGATCCACCATTATTCCACACTCGCTATTTATAGTACTTAGTAATATATTATAAATTCATGATAACAGCACCTACTTTCATATTTTAGCTCTCGGATATCATACAAAGTTATCCACCTCATACCCACAACGTAGTTTTATTTCTTGTTTCTAGTTGGAAGCAAACGTTCGGTGTACGTATAGTCATATTAGTGGCAGATAGGGCTTGAGAGAATATTGATCTTACCTTTAGCTCCTTGTGGGTTCGACACTCCATACTTATCACTTCCACCTTTGGAAAATTGCTACGATGATTCCCTGCACTTGAGGATTATCAAGCTCTTTTCTAGCGACGTTGCCGGGGAGCAATACCGTGGGGTTGATATCCTCGTGTGTGCTTGTTTGCTTTCTTCACTAAGTAGATTTTATTTTTACTTTTTGTTTCTGTTTAGTTGTGGGTGAAACATACAAAAAAATTAAAAGAATAGAAATACAAAAAAATTACTTGCCTCTCATGCCTAGAAAAGTTTTTCAAAAAGAGAAGTGATTGGAAAGTTATGCATTGAAGAAGTGAGGGTCGACCTTGAGCACTAGTGTTCATGCTCACGGAAACAATGTAGAAATTTTCATGGAAGTTTCTCTGTAAATAATTATCCCCTTATATATATCCATTGTATTATAAAAATAATGTGCCAATCTTTGGTTTTAGGATGATTAGATTGCTTGTTTACTATGTGCAGAACAAAAGCAGAAACTTTGCCTGTAGCGCATGATTTTACATTTTTTTTACTGGAAAGTCAAATGGGTCTGAAACTTTTTGCACATTACTTCTGTATAAATTTTTCAAATTTTCAAATTTATTTCATAATTTTTGGAGTTACAGAAGTCTCCTAAACCTCCAGATTACTACAGACTGACCTGTTTTAGACAGATTCTGTTTTCTATGTGTTGTTTGCTTATTTAGATGAATCTATGAGTAGTATCGGAGGGTATGAACCATGTATGAGTTGGAATATAGTAGATATTACACCAATATGAATTTATAATGAGTTCACAACAGTACCTAAAGGTAGTGATTTGCTTTATTATACTAACGGATCTCATAAAGTTTTTGTTAAAGTTTTGTGTGGATGAAGTGTTCGAAGAACGATGAGTTACCGATGTGAGAAGAATAAATAGAGGCAAGAGCTCAAGATTGGGGATGCCCAAGGCACCCCAAGTAAATATTATAAGGATAATCAAGCATCTAAGATTGGGGATGCCCCGGTTGGCATCCCATCTTTCTTCTTCAACAATTATCGGTATACCTCGGTTTTTGTTTTGTTCACATGATTTGTGTCCTTTGTGTTTTTTCTTTTTTTCTTTAAGAACCATGCTAGTATGAGATAGACCTTCATTGGTTTATAGAATGCTTCATGTGCTTCACTTATATCTTTTAAGTATGATCTTATAGAATTGCTCTTTGTGCTTCACTTAAATCTTTTGAGTATGGTTTTATAGAATGCTTCGTGTGCTTCACTTATATATTTTGAGCTTGGATATGGGTTAGTTTATATTAATTGTGGAATTCTCAATGAACTTCACTTATATCTTTTAGAGTGTGAATAATACTATCATCTAAAGCGGGTTGGAAGAGTGTCAACTTTAGGAACTAGTGATCACGCTATTCCGAATGAGAAGAATTTAGCTTATGTGGAGAGTAGAAAAATTTCTATGCTCGTAGATCATGAAAAGAATGATTTAAGTGATGGTAATATTGTTGAAATCATTCATTATGCTACTGAAAATTATTATGAGGGAGGAATACATGCTTGTAGGAGTGCAATAATATCAAGTTTTCCTCTCTATGTGCTTAAAGTTTTGAAGTTATACTTGTTTTGCCTTCCTATGCTAGTTGATTCTTGTTCCCATAAATTGTGGGTTCACAAAATCCCTAGGCATAGGAAGTGGGATAGGTTTAAATTTTCTAGTCATATTCTTCATGATGCTCTCTTTATGTTTCAATTCGTATCTTTTATATGAGCATCATTGAAAACATCATGCCTAGCTAAAAGGCATTAAAGAAAAGCGCTTGTTGAGAGACAACCCAATATTTAACCTTATCGTTTTTGTGTGTTTAAATGATTAATATACTGTAGTAATCATGTTTTATAGCTTTTGTTTCAATAAAGTGCCAAGTAAGACCTTTGGGAAGACTTGGGTGAAAGTTAATGTGATCTTGCTGTAAAAAACAGAAACTTTGCGCTCACGAGATTAGCTGCCATTTTTTATAGAAGAGTGATTTGATGCTGATTCTTTTTGCAGAACATTAATAGACAAATTACTCACGTCCAACAATTTATTTCATATTTTTTTGAGTATCATAAGTATGGTTAGTGTTCAGATCATTACAGACTGTTCTGTTTTGACAGATTCTGTTTTTCATTGCATAGTTTGCTTGTTTTCTAGTTTCTATAGCTTATATTTCTCAATATAAATTTTAGAAATGATATGGTAAAGTAGGCATTGTTTGAGAACAATTATGAACCTTGTCTTTTACAGTACCAAAGTGAATGGTTTACTCTTTATCATACTAACCTATCTCACGAAGTTCCGTTAAGTTTTGTGTGATTGAAGTTTTCAAGTTTTGGGTGAGATATCGATATGATGAGAATAAGGAGTGGAAAGACCCTAAGCTTGGGGATGCCCAAGGCACCCCAAGGTAATATTCAAGGAATACTCAAGCGCCTAAGCTTGGGGATGCCCCGGAAGGCATCCCCTCTTTCGTCTTCAAAAATATCGGTATACCTTACTCGGAGCTATATTTTTATTCGTCACATGATATGTGTTTTGCTTGGAGAGTATTTTCAATTCTACTTACTGTTTGAATAAAATCATTGGATCTGAATTATTAAATGAAAAATAATCCTCCCATGGCTAGTTAATCATTTGACTACTCAATGTCCTTCACTATTATCTTTTGGAGTAGTTTGTCATTTACTCACGTGCTTCACATATATCCTATGAGTAAATGGTTGAATAATTGAATATCATAAATCTTAATTTATATATGTTTCATATGCTTATACCATGGGGAGTAATGACTTCACATAGAATAAGTATAGGTAGTAAACTTATTGAAAGTTAGCAAACGTAGAATTGGTCACTTGAACAATTCATGAAAGAATATTGAAGGAAGAGAGATTTCACATATAAATATACTATCTTGGACATCTTTTGTAATTGTGAGCACTCATTAAAATATGACATGCTAAAAGGTTGATGTCGGACAAGGAATACAACATAATGGGTTATGTTTTCTTATATCCGAAATAAAGTATATTGTCTTGGATCATCCAACATGTTGAGCTTGCTTTTCCCCCTCATGCTAGCCAAATTCTTTGCACCAAGTAGAGATACTACTTGTGCTTCCAAGCATTCCTTAAACCAGTTTTGCCATGAGAGTCGACCATACCTACCTATGGATTGAGTAAGATCCTTCAAGTAAGTTGTCATCGGTGCATGCAATAAAAATTGCACTCTATGTATGATCTATTAATGTGGAGAAAATAAGTTGTATACGATCTTGTGATGTGGAAGAAATAAAAGCGATGGACTGCATAATAAAGGTCCATATCACAAGTGGCAATATAAAGTGACGTTCTTTTGCATTAAGATTTTGTGCATCCAACCATAAAAGCTCATGGCAACCTCTGCTTCCCTCTGCGAAGGGCCTATCTTTTACTTTTATCTTCTACCCTTATGCAAGAGTCATGGTGATCTTCACCTTTCCTTTTTACATTTTATCCTTTGGCAAGCACATTGTGTTCGAAAGATCCTGATATATATATCCAATTGGATGTAAGTTATCATGAACTATTATTGTTGACATTACCCTTGAGGTAAAAGGTTGGGAGGCGAATCTATAAGCCCCTATCTTTTTCTGTGTCCGATTAAAACTTTGAACCCATAAATATCACGTGAGTGTTAGCAATTGTGAAAGACTAAAAGATAGTTGAGTATGTGGAGTTTGCTAAATCAAAGCTCTGACATAGACCCTTCCTGAAAATAATATGAATTGCAATTGTTTGATGACTGAGAATATAGTTTGTTAGTTTCAAGAGAGTTTATGATCCATACTTTAACATGTGAATAGCTTGTTACTTGATCATGAAACGTTTTATGAAGATGAGCCACTGTTATGATATATAATGATGCTAACAAAAGTGATTGAAACTATCATTGATGAAACTTATGCACTTTCTATCATTCACACTTCATAGATTATTTATTTTATCATTTACCTACTCGAGGACGAGCAGGAATTAATCTTGGGGATGCTTATACGTCTCCAACGTATCTATAATTTATGAAGTATTCATGCTATTATATTATCAACCTTGGATGTTTTATATGAATTTACATGCTATTTTATATGATTTTTGGGACTAACCTATTAACCTAGTGCCCAGTGCCAGTTTCTGTTTTTTCCTTGTTTTTGAGTTTTACAGAAAAGGAATATCAAACGGAGTCCAATTGACGTGCCAATTTTTGACCATTTTTTATGGACCAGAAGAAGACCTCGGAGTAAAAGAGTTAGGCCAGGAGAGTCCCGGGGCGTCCAAGAGGGTGGGGGCGCGCCCACCCCCCAGGCGCGTGGGCCTGCCTCATGGACGCCTCGGGCACCTCCTTGACGTGAGACTGACGGCAAAAATTCCTATAAATACAGAAACCTCGGAAAATTAACCTAGATGGGGAGTTCCACCGCCAAAATCCTCCGTAGCCACCGAAAACCAATCTAGGCCCTCTCTAGCACCCTGCCAGAGGGGGCCATCATCACCGGAGGGCATGGAGGAGGATCCCGGAGGGGCCATCATCACCATGAAGGTCAAGGACCAGAGGAAGAACCTCTCCCCATCTAGGGGGAGGCCATGGAGGAGGAAACACAAGGGGGAGAACCTCTCCTCCTCTCTCCCGGTGGCACCGGAGTGCCATCGGGAGGGGAATCATCGTCGCGGTGATCATCTTCAT
Organism: Triticum urartu; assembly: GCF_003073215.2. NCBI lineage: Eukaryota > Viridiplantae > Streptophyta > Magnoliopsida > Poales > Poaceae > Triticum > Triticum urartu. The sequence goes on along the minus strand of NC_053024.1, from coordinate 335,258,461 downwards.
CAACATCACCATCATCATCACCATCCTCATCTCTTTTACGCGGTCCACTCTCCCGCACCCCGCTGCAATCCCTACTTGAACATGGTGCTTTATGCCACATATTATGATCCAATGATGTGTTGCCATCCTATGATGTTTTGAATAGTTATCCTTTGTCTTTGGGTTGATTTATGATCTAGATTGGTATGAGTTGTATGTTTTACTTTGATGCTGTCCTATGGTGCCCTCCGTGTCGCGCAAGCGTGAGGGATTCCCGCTGTAGGGTGTTGCAATACGTTCATGATTCGCTTATCGTGGGTTGGTGAGTGACTGAAACACAAACCCGAGTAAGGGGGTTGTTGCGTATGGGAATAAAGAGGACTTGATGCTTTAATGCTATGGTTGGGTTTTACCTTAATGATCTTTAGTAGTTGCGGATGCTTGCTAGAGTTCCAATCAGAAGTGCATATGATCCAAGTAGAGAAAGTTTGTTAGCTTATGACTCTCCCTCATATGAATCTGCAATAGTGATTACCGGTCTTGTTAATAATTGCCTTGGACAATTCCGCACACCGATCCACCATTATTCCACACTCGCTATTTATAATACTTTGTAATATATTCTAACTTCATGATAACAGCACCTACTTTCATATTTTAGCTCTCTGATATCATACAAAGTTATCCACCTCATACGCACAACGTAGTTTTATTTCTCGTTTCTAGTTCGAAGCAAACGTTCGGTGTACATAGAGTCATATTAGTGGCAGATAGGGCTTGAGAGAACATTGATCTTACCTTTAGCTCCTTGTGGGTTCGACACTCCATACTTATCACTTCCACCTTTGGAAATTGCTACGATGATTCCCTGCACTTGGGGATTATCACTCTACTTGACTAGCTCATTAATCAAAGATGGTTAAGTTTCCTAACCATAGACATGAGTTGTCATTTGATTAATGGGATCACATCATTAGGAGAATGATGTGATTGACTTTACCCATTCCATTAGCTTAGCACTTGATCGTTTTCATTTACTGCTATTGCTTTCTTCATGACTTATACATGTTCCTATGACTATGAGATTATGTAACTCCCGATTACTGAAGGAACACTTTGTGTGCTACCAAACGTCAGAACGTAACTGGGTGATTATAAAGGTGCTCTACATGTGTCTCCAATGGTACTTGTTGAGTTGGCATAGATCAATATTAGGATTTGTTACTCCGATTGTCGGAGAGGTATCTCTGGGACCACTCGGTAATGCACATCACTATAAGCCTTGCAAGCATTGTAACTAATGAGTTAGTTGCAGGATGATGCATTACGGAACGAGTAAAGAGACTTGCCGGTAACGAGATTGAACTAGGTATTGAGATACCGACGATCGAATCTAGGGCAAGTAACATACCGATGACAAAGGAACAACGTATGCTGTTATGCGGTTTGACCGATAACGATCTTCGTAGAATATGTGGAAGCCAATATGAACATCCAGGTTCCACTATTGGTTATTGACTGGAGACGTGTCTCGGTCATGTCTACATAGTTCTTGAACCCGTAGGATCCGCACGCTTAAAGTTCTGTGACGATCGGTATTATGAGTTTTTGTGTTTTGATGTACCGAAGGTAGTTCGGAGTCTCGGATATGATCACAGACATGACGAGGAGTCTCGAAATGGTCGAGACATAAAGATCGATATATTGGACGACTATATTCGGACATCGGAAGTGTTCCAGGTGATTTCGGAGAAAACCGGAGTGCCGGAGGGTTACCGGACCCCCCCCCCCCCGGGAGAAATAATGGGCCTTATGGGCCTTAGTGGAGAGAGAGAGGGCTGGCCTAGGGCTGGCCGCGCTCCCCTCCCCCTCTGGTCCGAATTGGACTAGGAGAAGGGGGGCGGGGCCCCCCTTTCCTTCTCCCTCTCCCCCTTCCTTTCCCCCTCCTAGTAGGAGTAGGAAAGAGGGGAGTCCTACTCCTACTAGGAGGAGGACTCCTCCTCCTGGCGCGCCATAGAGGGCCGGCCGGCCTCCCCCCTTGCTCCTTTATATATAGGGGCAGGGGGCACCTCTAGACACACAAGTTGATCATTAATACCTTAGCCGTGTGCGGTGCCCCCCTCCACCATAATCCACCTCGATCATATCGTAGCGGTGCTTAGGCGAAGCCCTACGTCGGTAGCAACATCATCACCCTCAACACGCCGTCATGCTGACGGAACTCTCCCGTGGAGCTCTACTAGATCGGAGTTCGTGGGACATCATCGAGCTGAACGTGTGCTGAACTCGGAGGTGTCGTTCGTTTGGTACTTGGATCGGTCGGATCGTGAAGACGTTTGACAATATCAACCGCGTTCTCATAACGCTTCCGCTTACGGTCTACGAGGGTACGTGGACGATAATCTTCCCTCTCGTTGCTATGCATCACCATGATCTTGCGTGTGCATAGGAATTTTTTTGAAATTACTACTTCCCAACATGTGCATGTATTTCAAATTTGAATTATGCAAATAAAATGCCTAGAAAACCCAGTTAATGTATAAAAATGTCCAAACGAACCCCAAAAATTCCAAAACTTAGCACAACACTCCTGTTGTTCTATGTTGTCACTAGGAAAATTTTGAAAGCAATAAGAGGAAATGGATATCGTTTCGTCCCCAAAGGTGGCACGTTCCGTACCGAAACCATCAGGCTTGTTGTGAGAAGCTCTGGTTTGTGAGAAGCTTATACCCAAACCTACCCCAAACGGGACATTTTTTTACCACGGCATGTTGATGCCGCTCCATGATAGCATGCCAAGTTTCATGAATTTCAAATGAGTTTTGGATTTACTAGAATTTGAAAACCAGGTATCTCAACGTTTTGCCGGCAATCAATAGTGCCCTGGTGTTTGAAATTCATTCCCATTTCTTGCATGTGACCTAAGCATGCACCCAAGGACACGGATTTGATTTTTCAACCAATTTATATGCACTGGAACATGTGCATGTATTTCAAATTTGAATTATGCACATAAAATGCCAAGAAAACCCAGTTAATGTATAAAAATGTCCAAACGAACCCCAAAAAAATCCAAAAATTAACACAACACTCTTGTTGTTCTATGTTGGCACTAGAAAATTTTTGAAAGCAATAAGAGGCTAAGGATATTGTTTCGTCCCCAAAGGTGGCACGTTCCGTACAGAAACCATCAGGCTTGTTGTGAGAAGCGCTATTTGTGAGAAGCTTATACCCAAACCTGCCCCAAATGGGACAAATGTTTTTTACCATGACATGTTGATGCCGCTCCATGATGCCATGCCAAGTTTCATGAATTTCAGACGAGTTCTGGATTTACTAGAATTTGAAAACCAGGTATCTCAACGTTTTGCCAGCAATCAATAGTGCCCTGGTGTTTGAAATTCATTCACATTTCTTGCATGGGACCTGAGCATGCACCCAAGGACACATATTTGATTTTTCAACCAATTTATATGCATTGGAGCATGTGCACGTATTTCAAATTTTAATTATGCACATAAAATGCCTAGAATACCTAGTTAATGTATAAAAAATTTCCAAATGAACCCCAAAAAATTCCAAAACATAACACAACACTCATGTTGTTCTATGTTGACACTAGAAATTTTTTGAAAGCAATAAGAGGCAACGGAAATCATTTCGTCCCCAAAGGTGGCATGTTCCGTACCGAAACCATCAAGCTTGTTGTGAGAAGCTCTGGTTTGTTAGAAGCTTATACCCAAACCTACCCCAAATGGGACAACTTTTTTACAAAGGCATGTTGATGCCGTTCCATGATAGCATGCCAAGTTTCATGAATTTCAGACGAGTTTTGGATTTACTAGAATTTGAAAGCCAGGTATCTGAATGTTTTGCAGGCAATCAACACTGCTCTGGTGTTTGAAATTCATTCCCATTTCTTGCATGGGACCTAAGAATGCACCCAAGGACAGAGATTTGATTTTTCAACCAATTTATATGCACTGGAGCATGTGCATGTATTTCAAATTTGAACTATGGACATAAAATGCCTAAAAACCTAGTTAATGTATAAAAATGTCCAAACGAACCCCTAAAAATTCCAAAACGTAATACAACACTCCTGTTGTTCTATGTTGGCACTAGAAATTTTTTGAAAGCAATAACAGGCAACAGATATCGTTTCGTCCCCAAAGGTGGCACGTTCCGTTCCAAAACCATCAGGCTTGTTGTGAGAAGCTCTGGTTTGTGAGAAGCTTATATCCAAACCTGCCACAAATGGGACAAATTTTTTACCACGACATGTTGATGCCGCTCCATGATAGCATGCCATGTTTCATGAATTTCAGACGAGTTTTGGATTTATTAGAATTAAAAAACCAGGTATCTCAACATTTTACCGGCAATCAATAGTGCCCTGGTGTTTGAAATTCATTCCTATATCTTGCATTGGACCTAATCATGCACCAAAGTACACATATTTGATTTTTCAACCAATTTATATGCAATGGAGCATGTGCATGTATTTCGAATTTGAATTATGCACATAAAATGCCTAGAAAACCCAATTAATGTAGAAAAATGTCCAAATGAACCCCGAAAAAAATCCAAAACTTAACACAACACTCATTTGTTCTATGTTGGCACTAGAAATTTTTTGAAAGCAATGAGAGGCACCGGATATTGTTTCGTCCCCAAAGGTGGCACATTCCGTATCACGCTTGTTGTGAGAAGCTTGTACCCAAACCTGCCCCAAATGGGACAATTTTTTTACCACGGCATGTTGATGCCGCTCCATGATAGCATGCCAAGTTTCATGAATTTCGGACGAGTTTTGGATTTACTAGAATTTAAAAACCAGGTATCTCAACGTTTTGCCGGCAATCAACAATGCCCTGGTATTTGAAATTCATTCCCATTTCTTGCATGGGACCTAAGCATGCACCCAAGGACATAGATTTGATTGTAAACCAATTTATATGCACTGGAGCATGTGCATGTATTTCAAATTTTAATTATGCACATAAAATGCCTAGAAAACCCAGTTAATGTATAAAAATGTCCAAACGAACCCCGAAATTCCAAAACTTAACACAACACTCTTGTTGTTCTTTGTTGGCATTAGAAAAAATTTGAAAGCAATAAGAGGGAACGGATATCGTTTCGTCCCCAAAGGTGGCACATTACGTACTGAAACCATCAGGCTTATTGTAAGAAGCTCTGGTTTGTGAGAAGCTTATACCCAAACCCGCCCCAAATGGGACAATTTTTTTACCATGGCATGTTGATGTCGCTCCATGATGCCATGCCAAGTTTCATGAATTTTAGACGAGTTCTGGATTTACTAGAATTTAAAAACCAGGTATCTCAACCTTTTGCCGGCAATCAACAGTGCCCTGGTGTTTGTGCTTAACATGCCTTTATATGTACTCATGTAGGACAATATTGAGAACAATGTTGTTTTCCATCGAGGTTAGTTTTATCACATTGCTTATATGTACTCATTGTTTAGGATATCGGTAGCTGGTACCATATAGCATGGGGCTGATAAGGGATTAATTGTCGAATCAGACATTTCACTGAATATATATGTAACCCATTTATCAGTAGGTTAACTAGGGCTATATTTAATATATCTGAGGCTACATAGCAACATGCATTGTACTGAATGACTAAATATGCAATCCCAGGCTACATAGCAACAAGGAAGAGTGTTATCTTAATGTTCTAATGATGTCTAGATATACATGTAATAAAATCTTATATAATGGGATGGAGGGAGTATCGTACTACATCATTTTTCAATTGTTGTTTAGATTCTATTATTAACTTGGTGCTTTTAGGTACATATATCATTGCCAAAGTTCCACACTTTGACCCTTTCTAGGGCAATGAGATATTCATGAACTAGCATCAAGTGATGAAACTGATAAAGATTGTTATTAAAATGGGTCCAAAGACGTCAATCGAACTATTTGTTTACACTTTATGCTAGAAAACAGTGAACTACAGGATGGTAAGTAAGAACTCTGTAGCCTTCTTTTTACTGCGCATAATGAGTTGTGTTAGATGACAATGTCTGAATCTTTTTTCTTTTGCAGTGGATCCTAAAGCAGTTTACTCAAGATTACCTCTCAAACTACATGATTGGTGGCCGGCCATCACAAGGGGTTGGACTAGAGTCCTGCATGCCTTCTACATCCAGGAGAGCACAATAGGGCCATTCCGCTTCACCTTGTTCAGCAACTGGAATGTCTGTCGCCTCTTTCTTTACCATCTGCAATAGTGCAAGTATAGAACCCTGGTTCATCATTCTTTATTTGGTGCTTATGTAATTCTTAAACATATGTACCTGTGAATCGAATAATGCATTGCTTATTTGAACCTGATGGATATGAATAAAGCTATAGCCTACTTTCAAGTTTAAATTAGGTACAATTTTAAATAGCAGCAATTAAATTAGGGTGAAATTATGATGTGCAGGTCATTACGGTGCACACGGTTAATAAAGCACAGCGTGTGCGATATACATCATAATCTGACACGGTTCACGGAGAGGAAACGTGTGTAACAATGCACACAGTTTCCATTGACAAAGCGTGTGTGATGTCAGACACTATCACATACGGTGCGGGAAAACTAAATGTGTGTGATTGTCTACCTATCGTACACGGTTTATAATCATGAACTGTTTGTGATGTGCCAGGCATTGTAAAACTCACGTGCCTGGAATCTACCTGGTTTTAGGTAAAACCAAAAAACTCCGACTGTGATGGCAATGCGAGCACAAACGAGTAGCAAGGATGAAGCTTTTGGGATATTCGAGATATCGGAAACGGTTATATAGGGACAACTGTATGCATCAAGGCTCCCTATCCCCGACGGTTTTTGGGTCGTGTGGGAAGGACCCCCTTTCGCCATCACTCACTAGGCGATGGTTCCAAATGCCGTCGCGGAAAGGGGTTAAAAACCCTTTGTATAGCACTGACGCGTACCAGTGTGTTCATCAGGTTTGGGTGTTCTAATATAACTTTTTTCAACCAGGGTTGAAACTTTAGCATGTTCCTTTATCCTAACAGGGAAAGGTGGTTTCTCAATATAAGCAGTAGGAACAACTGGATCAACATTATAAAGTATAGTTTCCTCTTTAGCTAGTTCTGGTTCTTTAATTTCTTCTTTAATAGGTGGGTGATATTTAAACCACTTTTCTTTAGGGAGATCAACATGAGTAGCAAATGATTCACAAAAAGAGGCTACTATCTCAGAGTCAAGTCCATATTTAGTGCTAAACTTTTGAAAAGCATCGGTATTGATAAAAGATTTAACACAATCGTACTTAAGCTTAATACCTGACTATTTACCTTCGTCAAGTTCCCAATCTTCATAGTTGCATTTAATTCTTTCCAAAAGATCCCACCGGAATTCAATAGTCTTCTTGATAAAAGAACTAGTACAAGAAGTATCGAGCATGGATTGATCATCATGAGAAAGCTGAGCATAAAAATTCTGAATAATAATTTCTCTTGAGAACTCATGATTGGGGCATGAATATAACATTGACTTAAGCCTCCCCCAAGCTAGAGCGATAATTTCTCCTTCACGAGGCCAAAAATTATATATGTAATTTCGATCACGATGAACTAGATTCATATGATAATTTTTTGGTGAAATTCCAATTTCAATCGACCCCAATTCCAAGATCCGATATCATCGCATAGCCTATACCATGCCAATGCTTTTCCCTTCAAAGATAAAGGGAAAAACTTTTTCTTAACTTCATCTCCGGGAAAACCTGCAAGCTTAAACAATCCAAAAATTTGTTCCACATATATTAAGTGCATATCAGGATGTTCGGTTCCATCTCCTACATAAGGATTAGCTAGCAGTTATTCTATCATACCCGAAGGAATTTCATATTCAATATTTTCAGTAGGTCCAGTAGGTTGAGGGGTAGCTAATTGTGGTTACGGTCGAGGTGAATATATCCCGAACAAACCCCTCAAAGGATTGTTTTCCATAGTAACAAGTGACAGTAAATTTCAGCACACTATGTAAATGTTTTCTTACCAATTTCCACTTATCAAAGGTTCTTCACTCCTCGGCAACGGCGCCAGAAAATATCCTTGATGACCCACAAGTATAGGGGATCAATTGTAGCTCTTTTCGATAAGTAAGAGTGTCGAACCCAACGAGGAGCAGAAGGAAATGACAAGTGGTTTTCAGCAAGGTAATGTCTGCAAGTGCTGAAATTGTAAGTAACAGAGTAGTTTGATAGCAAGAAATTTTTTAACAAGCAAGTAATGATAATAGTAACAAAAGTGCAGCTAGGTAGTGATGCCGCTTGAAGCTACGTCAGTTTTTCCCCAAAGAGGAAGGGATGATGCAGCACAGTGGCGGTAGGTTTTCCCTCAGATGTGAAACCAAGGTTATCGAACCAGTAGGAGAACCAAGCAACACAACGTAAATAGCACCTGCACACAAATAACAACTTCTCGCAACCCGACGTGTTAAAGGGGTTGTCAATCCCTTCCAGGGTACGACGCCTCAAGATAGGCAAACAGACGTGAGGTAAATTTGTAGTAGATTAATAGATCAAACGCCAAATAAAATAAATAAGAATAAATTGCAGCAAGGTATTTTTGTATTTTTGGTTTAGTAGATCTGAAAATAAAAGCAAAGGAAAAATAGATCGCAAAGGCAAATAATGTGAGAAAGAGACCCGGGGGCCGTAGGTTTCACTAGTGGCTTCTCTCGAGAAATATAGCAAATGGTGGGTAAACAAATTATTGTTGGGAAATTGATAGAACTTCAAATACTCATGACGATATCTAGGCAATGATCATTACATAGGCATCACGTCCAAGATTAGTAGACCGACTCCTGCCTGCACTTACTACTATTACTCGACACATCCACCGCTATCCAGCATGCATCTAGTGTATTAAGTTCATGGAGAAATGGAGTAATGCAATAAGAATGATGGCATGATGTAGACAAGATCTATCTATGTAGAGATAGACCCCATTGTTTTATCCTTAGTAGCAACGATACATATGTGTCGGTTCCCCTTCTGTCATTGGGATCAAGCACCGTAAGATCAAACCCACTACAAAGCACCTCTTCCCATTGCAAGTTAAATAGATCAAGTTGGCCAAACAAAAGCCAAATATCAGAGAATAAATACGAGGCTATAAGAGATCGTGCATAAAAGAGATCAAAGAAACTCAAATACTTTCATGGATATAAAAAGATAGATCTTATCATAAACTCAAAGTTCATCGATCCCAACAAACACACTACAAAAGAATTACATCATATGGATCTCCAAGAGACCATTGTATTGAGAATTCAGAGAGAGAGAGAGAGAGATGAATCCATCTAGCTACTAACTACGGACCCGAAGGTCTACAAAGAACTACTCACGCATCATCGGAGAGGCACCAATGGAGGTGGTGAACCCCATCCGAGATGGTGTCTAGATTGGATCTGGTGGTTCTGGACTCTGTGGTGGCTGGATCAATATATCGTCGACTACCCTAGGGTTTTGGGAATATTGGGGTATTTATAGAGCTGAGAGGCGGTCCGGGGGCACCCGAGGTAGGCACAACCCACCAGTGCGCGCCTGGGCCTCCTAGCGCACCCTGGTGGGTTGGGCTCTCCTCGGAGCACCCCCAGGCATAGCCATGGCCCATTATGTTCCTTCTGGTCCAAAAAACTCTCCGTAAAGTTTCATTGCATTTGGACTCCATTTGGTATTGATTTTCTGTGATGTAAAAAACATGAAAAAAACAGCAACTGGCACTTGGCACTATGTCAATAGGTTAGTACCAAAAAATGATATAAAATGATGTAGGGTAGAACCCTAGGGGCCGATCTTTCATGAAAGGAGCGGATCCCACGAATAACATGAAGAACACAAGGAGGGAAACAAGGGAAAACACGAAGGAAACACAAGAGAAACACTAAACTAACAAGGAATAGTCACACATGTGCTAGATTCTCGAGTACATAAGAGAACACACGATCCACAGACAACTAAGGACGATACAAAGGTAGCCGATCTTCTCCGAGAGGAGGTCTTGAGGTTCTTCTCGTAAAGGGATCTTGAATCCGCTTGGGGGATCTTCTCTGAGGAAAAGGTAACCAAGTGGATGAGCAAAGCTCTCACATTAAATATGAGCTAAACCTTTGCTAACCCTAGCTAGGAGGAATGGGAGGTCTATTTATAGTCTTAGTGCAAAAGGGGGCGAAGTGGGGGGTACATGGGTTGCGGCCCAACTCATGGCAACGCACAGGCGCTAGACGTCCGGGAGTCACCGGTCGTCCGGAGGCTCGCGAGGGTCCGGACGTCCGGTGCCTGTCGGATGTCCGTAGATTCAGCTCGGGTGTGTGAAAGCACAAGTGCTCCCTAGGTGGTTTTGGTAATTAATGTCAACATATCTCTTGTTGGACTAACATTTTTATCTAGTATGTTTCAGATAAGTTCAACAGTGAAGTGGCATGGACTAGAGGATGTGAAACCCCTTCAAAGGATTGGCTCAAGCTCAAAGCTCAAGACTCTACATTTTCCATTTTAGTGATCCAAGATCACATTGAGTCTATAGGAAAAGCCAATAGTATCAAGGAGGGATGAGGTGTTGCTTAATGAGGTTCTTGCTCAAAATGCTTAGTGATATGCTCCAAAACCCTCAACTACTTTCTCACATCCACATATGACCTAAACCAAAAGTCAAAACTCGGCCCCACCGATTTTTCCTATCCGGCGCCACCGAGTTTCAAATGTCTTAGCCACTGCCACAAACCCTAGGCAAATCAGTCTCACCGAATGGGAATGCAAACTCTCTGTTGCCTATTGCAATACTTTCGGTCTCACCGAGAATTGCGATCGGTCCCACCGAGATTCCAATGTAAACTCTCTGGTCCCTTTTGTAACATTTCGGTCTCACCGAAATGAGCTATCGGTCCCACCGAGTTTACCTGACCAACTCTCTGGTTAGCTTATTACCAAAATCAGTCTCACCGAGTTTGTGTAATCGGCCTCACCGAGATTACGTTATGCCCTAACCCTAATCATATCGGTCCTACCGAGTTGCATGTCGGTCCCACCGAAAACCCTAATGGTCACTAGCTTTGCTAAATCGGTCAGACCGAGTTTAACCATTCGGTCCCACCGAGTTTGGGAAGTTATGTGTAACGGTTAGATTTTGTGTGGAGGCTATAAATACCCCTCCACCACCTCTTCTTTCATGGAGAGAGCCATCAGAACAAACCTACACTTTGAACCTATATTTTTTGAGAGAGAACCACCTACACTTGTGTTGAGACCAAGGTATTCCATTCCTACCATATGAATCTTGATTTCTAGCCTTCCCCAAGTTGCTTTCCACTCAAATCTTCTTTCCACCAAATCCAAATCCCGTGAGAGAGAGTTGAGTGTTGGGGAGACTATCATTTGAAGCACAAGAGCAAGGAGTTCATCATCAACACACCATTTGTTACTTCTTGGAGAGTGGTGTCTCCTAGATTGGCTAGGTGTCACTTGGGAGCCTCCGACAAGATTGTGGAGTTGAACCAAGGAGTTTGTAAGGGCAAGGAGATCGCCTACTTCACGAAGATCTACCGCTACTGAGGCAAGTCCTTCATGGGCGATGGCCATGGTGGGATAGACAAGGTTGCTTCTTCGTGGACCCTTCGTGGGTGGAGCCCTCCGTGGACTCGTGCAACTGTTACCCTTCGTGGGTTGAAGTCTCCTTCAACGTGGATGTACGATAGCACCACCTATCGGAAGCACGACAAAAACATCCGTGTCTCCAATTGCGTTTGAATCTTCCAAACCCTTCCATTTACATTCTTGCAAGTTGCATGCTTTACTTCCGCTGCTCATATACTCTTTGCATGCTTGCTTGATATGTATTGTGTTTATCAAACTTGTGTCAAAAATCCACTTCAACCTAAAGAATTTAAAAACTACAACTTTTAGCACCTAGTGTCTAATCACCCCCCTCTAGACACCTCTTGTCGATCCTTTCAATTGGTATCAGAGCATTGGTCTCCATTGCTTTGGTTTAAACACCATTGGAGGAAGATGGATGAGTCTACTTTGGGGAGTCTTAGACATCGAGTGCCTATTCTTGATGGAGAATAATTTCATGAGTGGAAAATGAAATGCTTGAGATTTTCAATGAATATCATCTGAGCAAGTATATTTCTAGCCCTTGTGCACCTGATGTTGATCCTTTGCATCCTACCCTTGATGAGTCTATTGACATGATCCGCAACCTTAGAACTGCTAATCTTATCACTAGAGGCTTGCCTAGAAACTTGATTGGATGTTTGCCTACTCTTAAGTCTCCTACACCATATGGAAATTTCTTGAGGAACTCTTTCCAAATTATTCCTTGAAAGATCTAGATGAAATTCTCCATAAATCCATTGCCTTGGTTAAGATGAATTCCAATGATCCCAATTTTGGTGGCTGCTTATTTGAGCTCACTAATCTTACGAGTGCCATAGGAGATGTAGGAATCATTAGCAATATCATTTCCAGAGCTATTAGAATTCATAAAGATAACTATAGAAATGATCATTTATCTAATGAATTACCCTCTCTAGGAATTGATCAATCACAAGATGATGTTGAACATGGATACTCTGATGAGGATGGTGATGATAGTGACTATGACCTTGATCATGCGATGAGACACTTTGGTCTTATGGCAAATCTTCGCGGCTACATGGCTGGAGGAAAGGACTGGGTTCTTGATAGTGGATGTACTGATCATATGACCGGAGATAAAGATATGTTCAGTGAGCTTGCTGAAAACGACGGCCCTCGAAAATATGTCACCTTTGGTGATAACTCAAAGGGTAAGGTGGTTGGCCTCGGTAAGGTGGCCATCTCACATGATAGCTCCATACAAAATGTCATGCTCGTTGAATCTCTTGGGTACAATTTACTTTCAGTATCTAGACTTGCTGATTTTGGTTTCAATGTTTTATTCACTGAAGTAGATTGCCAAGTGTTTCATAGAGACAATCGTAAAATGGTCTTTACCGGAATATGTATAGGTGATCTTTACATTGTTGATTTCACTAAAAAGGCTCAACCAAGAACTTGCTTAATTGCTAAATCTTCTAAAGGTTGGTTATGGCATAGACGATTAGGTCATGTTGGTATGCGAAACCTTGACAAGCTTATTAAAGGTGATCATATCCTTGGAGTAAAAGATGTTATATTTGACAAGGATAGACTTTGTAGTGCTTGTCAGGAAGGGAAACAAGTTGGAGGAAGTCATCGCGCAAAGAACATCATGACCACGAGAAGACCACTGAGCTACTCCATATGGATCTCTTTGGTCCAAATGCCTACAAAAGTCTCGGTGGTAACTCATTTGGACTACTCATAGTTGATGATTTTTCAAGATTTACGTGGGTGTTATTTCTTGATGACAAATCGCAGGTCCAAAAGATCTTCAAAAACTTCGCTAGGAAGGACCAAAATCAACTTGACGTGAAGATCAAGAAGGTTCGAAGCGACAATGGAATGGAGTTCAAGAACGCAAATGTGGATACCTTTCTTGACGAAGAAGGGATTTCACATGAGTTCTCGGCTACGTACACACCTCAACAAAATGGAGTCGTTGAGAGGAAGAACCGGACTCTTATTGAGATGGCAAGAATGATGCTCGATGAGTACAAGACGCCAAAACACTTTTGGGCGGAAGCGGTTGTGACAGCTTGTCATGCAACAAATCGCTTGTATCTTCACAAGCTACTCAGCAAGACGGCATACGAGCTCCTCACCGGTAACAAACCACAAGTTGGATACTTTCGAGTATTCGGCTCAAGGTGCTACATTCTTGATAAGCATCATCGTTCTAAATTTGCTCCTAAGTCTCATGAAGGTTTCCTACTTGGTTATGGCTCAAACTCTCACACATACCGTGTCTACAATAATTTCACCCGAAAGGTTGAAGAGACGGTGGATGTGAAGGTTGATGAATCTAACGGCTCGCAAGTAGAGCAATTGCCAATTGATGTAGGAGACAAAGACCCTTCGGAAGCAATCCAAGACTTCTCTATTGGCAAGATTCGTCCAACAGAGGTGAAGGAGAGTATCTCGTCCGTCCAAGTGGAAGCTTCTCAATCACAACAAGGTGAACCAAGAGTTGATACGGAAGCATCCACAAGTGGGACACATCAAGATGAAGAAAACAAGGAAGTGCATCAAGAGGAACGCCAACAACCTCCTTCTCCACCATGACAAGAGAATGACAATGTCAACAATGAAGAAGGCCAAGAAGAAGAATCAGATGAAGAAGATGTTCAACCAAGATCCAAGCAAAAGCTTTCACGAGTTCGAGCAAGAATCGCCAAAGATCATCCCGTCGAGCAAATCTACAATGATATCCAAACCGGGAGAATCACTCGCTCTAAAACTCGTTTAGCTAACTTTTGTGAACATTATTCATTCATCTCTCGCATTGAACCTATGAAGTTGAAGAAGCATTGGAAGATCCAGATTGGATAAACGCTATGCATGAAGAGCTACACAACTTTGAGAGAAATCAACTGTGGACATTGGTTGAAAAGCCCGACAACAACCACAACATCATTGGTACCAAATGGGTGTTTCACAACAAGCAATATGAAGATGGTCAAGTTGTCCGCAACAAAGCACGCCTAGTCGCCCAAGGCTACACTCAAGTCGAAGGTATGGACTATGGTGAGACATATGCCCCCGTTGCTAGACTTGAGTCCATTCGCATCTTACTTGCCTATGATAATCATCATGATATCACCTTGTACCAAATGGACATTAAAAGTGCTTTTCTAAATGGTGAAATTGAGTAGGAAGTCTATGTTAAGCAACCTCCCTGATTTTTCAATCCTAAGAAACCTAATCATGTTTACAAACTTCACAAAGCTCTTTATGGCCTTAAACAAGCTCCTAGAGCATGGTACAAGTGCTTGACCAAATTTCTTATTGAAAAAGGCTTTGAAATTGGAAAATAGATTCTACTCTTTTTACTAAAAGGTTTAATGGAGAACTATTTGTATGCCAAATTTATGTCGATGATATTATATTTGGATCAACTAACCCTCATTTTAGTGAAAAGTTTGGAAAGCTAATGTTAGAGAAGTTTGAGATGTCGATGATGAGTGAACTCAAATTCTTTCTCGGTTTGCAAATCAAGCAAACTAAGGAAGGCACCTTTGTATCTCAAACGAAGTACACCATAGACTTATTCAAGAAGTTCAACATGCAAGAATGCAAAGGTATGACTACACCCATGCCTACTAGTGGACATCTTGATTTAACCAAAGATGGTGAACCGGTTGATCAAAAGGTTTATCACTCTATGATTGGTTCATTTTTATATCTATGTGCTTCATGTCCCGATATTATGCTAAGTGTGTGCATGTGTGCATGATATCAAGCTGCTCCTAAAGAATGTCATCTTAAGGCCATGAAAAGGATAGTGAGATACTTAATCCATACACCAAATTTTGGCATTTGGTATCCAAAGAGGGCTTCCTTTGATCTTGTTGGCTACTCCGATTCATACTATGCCGGTGACAAGGTTGATAGAAAGTCAACTTCGGGTACTTGTCAATTTCTTGGTAGATCTCTTGTCTCTTGGTCCTCCAAGAGACAAAACTCGGTATCATTATCCACCGCCTAAGAGGAATACATTGCCGCTGGATCATGTTGTGCTCAATTACTTTGGATGACCCAAACTCTTAAAGATTATGGGATCAATGTGAAACATGTTCCATTGCTTTGTGACAATGAAAGTGCTATTAATATTGCTCACAATCCCGTGCAACATTCTCGAACTAAGCATATTGAAGTTCGTCATCATTTCATTTGAGATCATGTTGCCAAAGGGGACATTAATCTTAAGCATGTTCGCACCGATAAGCAATTGGCGGATATATTTACCAAACCACTTTATGAGAAAGTGTTTTGCAGGTTAAGAGGTGAATTAAACATCATTGATGCTTCAAATGTGGAGTAGGAACTCCATTTGATACATACAAGGCATGAACTTATGACTAATCCTTGATATTTCTCTTGTGTTGACTATCTTATGTCTTGGATATATTTTCACCTTGCATGCTATCTAACCCGTGTAGGTGCTTGGATGAATCGAAATCTATGAGATTGCGACTCACTCACATCCTGAGCAATTTCTATATCACCAAGTCACTACACAATGGTGGATGAAGACAAGGAAGCACGCAACCATTCAAACATATCCTTTGACAAATTCTACCATGATTGTCATTTTGGATACACAAGTGCTCTTCCTTGCAAGACTAACCCATGTAGGTAGATGAACTCAAACTCCAAGTGGTGCTCCCAACTCTTGATGAGCTACATCAACCTTGAGAAACCCACACAAGCTCAACTACATGATCATGATCAACACCACCACCCAAGGTATGTTATTCCATCTTAGAGAAGCTTTACTCCAAGTCATGAGTTAAAGCAACTCAACAAGATGTGAATACATCAAGATGCTTTAACAAAAAATGGTAACCCTATTTTGACCTTAAACGATGAGTATGACCAAAGATCAAGTGATCTCACTTGACTCCTAAGTCAATATACTCTAACATAGGTGACTTTTTCAGCGCCCAATTCTAGATGAAGTTCTCTTGTGTTCTTTTCTGTGCTCTTGCATTTGTCTCATGCATATTTGTTTCCCTCTTTATTTCAAGTAAAACTTCATCTAGATTCCTTTTAGTTTCTTCTCTTTTATTTTCTGTTCTGCATCTTCTGCATAAAATTCCTTGCAAATCCTTGTGAAGTCTTACTTGCCTAGTGAGATGAAGTGACAAGTGTTTTCTCTGCGATGAACTCGGTCACACCGGGACTTTTACTTCGGTCCAACCGAACCCTTTCGGTGCCACCGAAGCACCAAACTCGGTGCTACTGATCTCACTGCAGGACAAACATCTTGCCACTTGTTTCTAAATTATTATTTTTTATCCAGCCTCACTCAAAGAATCTTGTCCTCGACCAGCATCCTACTCAAATTGCTGCTTTGTTCCGTGACTCAAGGATCAAACCCATCATGACAAAAATCCAGAAGCACGCTTCTTCGAAATTGATGTCAAAGGGGGAGAGAGAGATCATCACATCAAAGCCTAATCATATCTATAGGGGGAGAGGATACTCTAGGGAAGAAAGAGACCCCAGATGCCTGGTGTTCAAGAGGAGAGAAGTCACATGTCTTCAAGAGGGGAAAGACATGTTCATATTTGCTCAATTGCATTAGCTCTGTTTATTTCCTTTGAGCTCTGATTTTGCTCTGATTTTATGTTCCCTATATTCTCCCAATATCCCATGTTAGATTCAAGGGGAGAAAGACATCTAAGGGAAGGAAATCCTTGAATTTATTGCACATCTTTAACTTTGGGGACATGTTTATATCCAATGTGTTACTTAGTACTTACTCTACATGTCATCCCAGTCTTGGTATTCCTGTGGTCTCTCTTGTTTGCTCTGGCCAGTAGGTGTATATGTGTTATCTAACCTTGTTTATGCAGGTTCATCCCATCCTATGTCAACTCAAGACCACAAGGTAAGTATATGCATCACAGTCATGTGAATGAGAAATTCTTGCTGATGTACATACTGTTTGCAAGAAGGACTCATAAGCATGAAGGTACATTTCTCATATTTTCATCATTTGCTCTGATGCATATAGCCAAGATACATGTAACACATTGCTTACTCTGTCATGTTTATGCATTCACATGCTCCTATATTCCATATTCACATGATTGCATACATGTAGGGGGAGCCTATGCAAGTTACATGTCTTTCCAAAGCTTTACTTACTACTCTTAATATTTTGATCTAAAGCTTTGATGTATGTTGTCATCAATTACCAAAAAGGGGGAAATTGAAAGCACAAGTGCTCCCTAGGTGGTTTTGGTAATTAATGTCAACATATCTCTTGTTGGACTAACATTTTTATCTAGTATGTTTTAGATAAGTTCAACAGTGAAGTGGCATGGACTAGAGGATGCGAAACCCCTTCAAGATGCTAAGGACAAAGGATTGGCTCAAGCTCAAAGCTCAAGACTCTACATTTTCCATTTTAGTGATCCAAGATCACATTGAGTCTATAGGAAAAGCCAATACCCTCAATGAGGGATGAGGTGTTGCTTAATGAGGTTCTTGCTCAAAATGCTTAGTGATATGCTCCAAAACCCTCAACTACTTTCTCACATCCACATATGACCTAAACCAAAAGTCAAACCCGGCCCCACCGATTTTTCCTATCCGGTGCCACCGAGTTTCAAATGTCTTAGCCACTGCCACAAACCCTAGGAAAATCGTCTCACCGATAGGGATCTCGGTCTCACCGAGATGGGATTGCAAACTCTCTGTTGCCTATTGAAATACTTTCGGTCTCACAGAGAATTGCGATCGGTCCCACCAAGATTGCAATGTAAACTCTTTGGTTCCCTTTTGTAACATTTCGATCTCACCGAAATGAGCGATTGGTCCCACCGAGTTTACCTGACCAACTCTCTGGTTAGCTTATTACCAAAATCGGTCTCACCGAGTTTGTGTAATCGGTCTCACCGAGATTACGTTATGCCCTAACCCTAATCATATCGGTCCTACCGAGTTGCATGTCGGTCCGACCGAAAACCCTAATGGTCACTAGCTTTGCTAAATCGGCCAGGCCGAGTTTAACCATTCGGTCCCACCAAGTTTGGGAAGTTATGTGTAACGGTTAGATTTTGTGTGGAGGCTATAAATACCCCTCCATGACCTCTTCTTTCATGGAGAGAGCTATCAGAACAAAATTACACTTCCAACCTATATTTTCTGAGAGAGAACCACCTACACTTGTGTTGAGACCAAGATATTCCATTCCTACCATATAAATCTTGATCTCTAGCCTTCCTCAAGTTGCTTTCCACTCAAATCTTCTTTCCACCAAATCCAAATCCTGTGAGGGAGAGTTGAGTGTTGGGGAGACTATCATTTGAAGCACAAGAGCAAGGAGTTCATCATCAACACACCATTTGTTACTTCTTGGAGAGTGGTGTCTCCTAGATTGGCTAGGTGTCACTTGGGAGCCTCCGACAAGATTGTGGAGTTGAACCAAGGAGTTTGTAAGGGCAAGGAGATCGCCTACTTTGTGAAGATCTACCGCTAGTGAGGCAAGTCCTTCATGGGCGATGGCCATGGTGGGATAGACAAGGTTGCTTCTTCGTGGACCCTTCGTGGGTGGAGCCCGCCGTGGACTCGCGCAACCATTACCCTTCGTGGGTTGAAGTCTCCATCAACGTGGATGTACGATAGCACCACCTATCGAAACCACGACAAAAACATCCGTGTCTCCAATTGTGTTCGAATCTTCCAAACCCTTCCCTTTATATTCTTGCAAGTTGCATGCTTTACTTTCCGCTGCTCATATACTCTTTGCATGCTTGCTTGATATATATTGTGTTTATTAAACTTGTGTCAAAAATCCACTTCAACCTAAAGAATTTAAAAACTGCAACTTTTAGCACCTAGTGTCTAATCACCCCCCCTCTAGACACCTCTTCTCGATCTTTTCAGTGTGCTTCGGTCGGACGTGCGGTCGGGGTCAGTCGTCTGGGCGCCGGTCGTCTGGGAGGCCTCGGAATTCCATCGTTTTGGCTCAGGTGAGGAGGTGTCGTACGTCCAGTCTGGGTCGGACGTCCGGAACCTGGAGATCGTCGGTCGTCCGGAGCCTGTAGCTTCTTCTGCATCTCTTCTTCTTCTACGTCTTCATGTCCATCTTCGTCTTCTTCTTCTCCTTGCTCCTTAGCTTCTTCGTGGCCAACTCCTAGATACCTAAGTATGCACAATGTCTCCGTTTGAGGTAGTAGCCATGTCTCATGTGTATCGAAGTGGAAGTGTGAGAGGAGAGATGTCACCTCGGTTTTGAGAGCTCTTGCACATGCTCGTGTCATGGGTCTGCTATGTACTTGGTGAGACGATGGTAGGTCCATGGGGATGACCTTGGGATGCTCCGCATCATCTCCCCTCCCTTGGGGAAGATCCGTCCTCGGATCAAATTCTTCATCACCATGGAAGTGCGAGAGGTCCTTGACATTGAAGATATCGCTCACGTTGTACTTGTCGCGCGGGATGTCGATCTTGTAGCGTGCAAGCACCTTGAAGGGTCCATCCGCTCATGGTCGAAGTTTGGACTTGCATTCTTGGGGAAAGCGGTCCTTGCGAAGGTGTAGCCACACGAGATCTCCAATGTTGAATACCATAGGTTGCTTGTAGAAGTTGAGCTTGGTCGCAAGGCATTGTACTTAGCGCTTGATGGTTTGCCTTGTATCTTCATGCGCCTTCTGGAGATGATTCACACATGCACTTGTGTCCAAATTGATGCGCTCTTGTAGTGGTAGAGGGAGGATGTCCAATGGTGATAATGGGTTGAATCCGTAGACGACCTCGAAGGGGGACTTGCCGATTGTTGAGTGTCTTGCTCGGTTGTAGGCGAACTCGGCGATAGGTAGGCACTCCTCCCACTCCTTGATGTTCTTCTTGATGAGTACTCGAAGTAGAGCAGAGAGTGTGTGGTTGGTCACCTCTGTTTGGCCGTTGGTTTGTGGATGATACGTCGTGGAGAAGAGTAGCTTGATTCCGAGCTTGGCGCATAGGGTCTTCCAAAAGTAGCTAAGGAACTTGACGTCGCTGTCCGAGACGATCGTCTTTGGCACTCCATGTAGACGCAATATTTCCCTACAAAAGAGATTAACAACATGTGAAGCATCGTCTATCTTGTTGCAAGGAATGAAATGTGCCATCTTAGAGAAACGGTCCACAACGACAAATATCGAATCCTTTACATTTCTAGTCCTAGCCAATACAAGTACAAAATCCATGCTAAGGTCTTCCCATGGTTGATATGGAATTGGGAGAGGCATGTAAAGGCCATGGGATTGAGCTTTAGACTTAGCTTTGCGACATGTAGAGCATCGGTTGGCGAAGCGGTTGATGTCGCGAAACATCTTGGGCCAAAAATAGTTCTTGGAGAGCGTGGCAAATGTCTTGTCGCGTCCAAAATGTCCCATTAAGCCTCCTCCATGAGATTCCCGCAAAAGCAACAAACGAAGAGAAGACTCAGGGATGCAAAGCTTATTAGCTCTCATAAGATATCCATATTTGATGTAATAGCGTTCCCAAGATGTATGCATCAAACATTTGGCATAAGGAGTAGCAAAAGTAGGATCATGCTCATACAAGTCTTTGATATGCTCAAATCCAATGACATCCAATTCAAGTTGAGTAACAAGCATGCATATGCGGGAAAGAGCGTCTGCCATAATGTTTTCCTTACCTTTAATGTACTTGATGACATAAGGAAAAAAACTCAATAAATTCACTCCATTTAGCATGACGCTTGTTCAACTTGGTTTGGCCCTTAAGGTACTTGAGCGTTTCATGATGTATGAATGATGAATTCATGAGGGCGAAGATAGTGTTCCCATTCATGCAAAACGCGCACTAAAGCATAGAGCTCTTTGTCATAGATGGGGTAATTGAGTTGCGCTCCGGAAAGTTTCTCACTAAAGTAAGCTATGGGGCGCTTCTCTTGCGTTAACACACCTCCTATGCCATTACCACTAGCATCACAATGAATCTCAAAGGGCTTGTCAAAGTTGGGTAATGCAAGCACGGGATCATGAGTAAGCAAATTCTTAAGCTCATTGAAAGCGATATCTTGGGATGGTCCCCAAACAAAAGGCGCACTTTTCTTGCTCAAAGCATGCAAAGGCGAAGCAATGGTGCTAAAATCTGTCACAAAGCAACGATAGAAACCCGCAAGGCCAAGAAAGCTACGCACTTGTTGCAAGTTGGTTGGTTGGGGCCAAGTCTTAATAGCATTGATCTTGGACTCATCTACATGAACACCCTTAGAAGATGCAACAAAACCCAAGAAAACAAGCTTATCAACGCCAAAAAGGCATTTCTCCATATTAGCATAGAGATGCTCTTTTCGAAGAGTTTGTAAAACGGTTCAGACGTGGGTGACATGCTCTTTGAGAGACTTGCTAAAAACAAGGACATCATCGAAGTAGACCACAACAAACACACCGATGTAAGGGTGAAAGACATGATTCATAAGATGCATAAAAGTACCCAGTGCTTCCGATAGACCCATAGGCATGACTACAACCCAAACTTGGTTTTGAAAGCGGTTTTCCATTCATCACCCTCTTGTATGCGGATTTGATAGTAACCACTTTTAAGATCAATTTTTGAAAATATAGTGGCACCACTAAGTTCATCAAGCATATCATCAAGGCGTGGAATGGGATACCTATAGAGAATGGTGATAGCATTGATAGGTCTACAATCGGAGCACATGCGAAAGCTACCGTCTCGTTTTGGCACAAGAATGACCAGGACGGCACAAGGGCTCAAACTTTCATGCACATGTCTATGGTCTATGAGATGCTTTACTTGCCTTTGTATTTCTTTGGTTTCTTTGGGGTTGACGCGGTAGGGAGCTTTGTTCGGAAGAGTTGCTCCGGGGATGAGGTCGATGCGGTGCTCGATGCCTCGTAGTGGAGGTAGTCCTGGAGGTAGCTTGTAGGGGAAAACATCTTGAAATTCCTGCAAAAGAGAAGAAAACACTAGAGGTGGAGTGTGAGAGGTGTTAGCTTGTGTTTCATTGTCCTTGCACAAAAGGACGTAGTGTAGGACACTAGATGGGTTCTCACACACTCCTCTTATCTCACTTTTGGTGGAAAATAGGACTAAGTTTTTATTTTCGCTCATCGTGGAGGCGCTCGATTTGGGCTTGTGGTCCTCACTCTCTTTTTGGTGGCTCGCTCTCTCACTATTCTCTCCACGATGGGTGGCTTGCTTGTCGGCGATCACTTGGCTTGGAGACATGGGACGAAGTACGTACTCCTTTCCCTTCATCTTGAAGATGTAGTGGTTCGTTCGGCCATTGTGGATGACTCCTCTATCAAATTGCCATGGGCGTCCAAGGAGAAGGTGGCAAACGGTCATTGGAACGATGTCGCACTCCAAAGTGTCTTCGTAGGTGTAACACCCACGACGCGGCTATATCTCCCACGTGTCGGAGCATGACTTAGAGGCATAGCCGCATAGTAGGCATGTCGCAAGAGGGGTAATCTTTACACATCCCATATACTGAATAAGAAAGGGATAAAGAGTTGGCTTACAATCACCACTTCACACAATACATAAATATAGCATTACATCAACCAGAATACAATCAAGGTCCGACTACGGAACCAAATAAAGAAAGACAACCCCTAATTCTAGATCCCCGATCGCCCCAACTGGGTTCCACTACTGATCAAAAGGAAACAAAACAAAACAACGACCAAGATCTTCATCGAGCTCCTCCTTGAGGTCGGTTGCGTCACCTGCACGGTATCGTCGGCACCTACAACTGTTTGGAAGTATCTGTGAGCCACGAGGACTCAGCAATCTCACACCTGCGAGATCAAGACTATTTAAGCTTATGGGTAGGAAAGGGTAGTGAGGTGGATCTGTAGCAAGCACTAAGCATATATGGTGGCTAACATACGCAAATAAGAGCGAGAAGAGAAGCAATGCAACGGTCGTGAACTAGAAGTGATCAAGAAGTGATCCTGAAACTACTTACGTTCAATCATAACACAAGAACCGTGTTCACTTCCCGGACTCCGCCGGAAAGAGACCATCACGGCTACACATGTGGTTGATGCATTTTAGTTAAAGTTAAGTGTCAAGTTCTCTAGAACCGGACATTAACAAATTCCCATCTGCCCATAACCGCGGGCACGTCTTTCAAAAGTTCAAACCCTGTAGGGGTGTCCCAACTTAGCCCATCACAAGCTCTCATGGTCAACGAAGGATATTCCTTCTCCCAGGAAGACCCGACCAGACTCGGAATCCCGGTTACAAGACATTTCGACAATGGTAAAACAAGACCAGCAAAGCCGCCCGAATGTGCCGACAAATCCCGATAGGAGCTGCACATATCTCGTTCTCAGGGCACACCGAATGAGCAAGACGTCGGGTTGGCATAGACCCTGGTTGCCCAGGGGGCGCCGGACATCTCTCAGGTTGGACCGACACTTAGAGAAGCACTGGCCCGGGGGGGTTTAAAATAAAGATGACCCTCGGGAGCACGACTCCCAAGGGAAAAGAAGGCTAGGTGAGGCAAATGTAAAACCAAGGTTGGGCCTTGCTGGAGGAGTTTTATTCAAAGCAAACTGTCAAGGGGTTCCCATAACACCCAACCGTGTAAGGAACACAAAATCAAGGAACATAACACCGGTATGACAGAAACTAGGGCGGAAAGAATGGAACAAAACACCAAGCATAAGGCCGAGCCTTCCACCCTTTACCAAGTATATAGATGCATTAATTAACATAAAAGATATTGTGATATCCCAACATAACCATGTTCCAACATGGAACAAACTTCAATCTTCACCTGCAACTAGCAACGCTATAAGAGGGGCTGTGCAAAGTGGTAACATAGCCAAACATCAGTTTGCTAGGACAAGGTGGGTTAGAGGCTGAACATGGCAATATGGGAGGCATGATAAAGCATGTGGTAGGTATCGCGGCATAGCAATAGAGCGAACAACTAACAAGCAAAGATAGAAGTGATTTCGAGGGTATGGTCATCTTGCCTGAGACCCCACAAGGAAGAAGAACGAGTCCATGAAGAAGACAAACAGACGAAGTCGAACGAATCCTCACAAACGTGACGTTATCGGAACCAACCCAACGAAGCAACACCGGAAATAAGCAAACCACATAGTAAACAATCAACACATCAACATGGCATGATGCACAATCGAGTATGATGCATGTCCGGTTTAAATATGCATGGCATGGCAAAGTGCACAAACAATCCTACAAATTAAGTGGAGCTCAATATGCAACTCCGTTGCATAGTGATGAAACACCACATGACTTATTTAGTTCTCTCTTGTTTAAGTACCCAACAATATTAAATGTTTATTAACATGGCAAGAGGTGAAGCAAATGAAAACTACCTATCTAGGCAAGTTTAAATGAGGCCGGAAGAACAAATAACAAGTCCGGAAACTCCTCATGTGCATATTTTAGGTTTTGGTACTGTTCTGCCCTAAACCATATTTTAGAGTTTTTGAACATTCAAAGTAAATATACCATGTCAAACTAGGCATTTTTCCACCCCATTTACATATAAAGTTTCTTAAATTCGGAGTTACGGTTATTTAGTTATGAATTAAAGCATTTTAACATGGCATTTGAACAAATTTAAACAAACATAAATTTAAACATTTCAAACATGCATGAAAGTTGGACATTATGAAACTAGATGAAATTCTAGTCATGTTTCATATATAAAGTTTTTATATCTGATGCATGGTTTGTGAGTTTTAAAATGCATGAAGTGCAAGGGGTTTTCTGCAAAACTGACGTTCTCTAGAAAAATAGCTAAATCACAGAACCTAAAAAAACTACACGGGCTGGATCTGGAACAGGGGCCAAATTAGATGGATCTGGGCTGCTCACATTGGGCCACATGGCCTGAAGCGGAGAAGGCCTGTCGCTGGGCCTTGCGGTTGGGGCTTGGCGTTGCGCTGCGCTGCGTTGACCACGCAGGGTCAAAGAGGATGAACCTGCCTCGCTCGATGCAGAGGAACAGGCGGCAGAAACCGGCCTTGGCGAGTCGACAGGGTCAGCAGAGTGTAGGGGTCACGGGTCAACAGAGGAGGCGCTCGGCTGGGTCAACACCGGCGCGGTGCTCGTCGTAGCAGAGAGCGATGCCGGAAGCAGCAGAAGCAGGGAGGCCGGCGGGTGTAGAGGTCCAGCGAGGACCTCCGGCGATGGGTGGTTGATCCAGGCGATGGTGCGGGGTTGCGGGCGCGAGGGCGGAGGTCGAGCTGATCCGGCGCTGCGGTAGCCGTGGGGCTCGGGCATCAGGCTCCGGGTTCCTATCCCTGACGAAGACACACAGAGATGAGGGAACTTGGCGGGGGCGACGGAGCCATGCGGACTGGAGGAGCTCAAGGGAAGTGGAGGAGCACGAGCGACGGAGACTCGCGGGATCACGTCGAAGAGGAGGTTCCTAGCGACGCCCGGGGCGGCGGCCATCTATGGCGTCGAGCGCAGATCGTGTTGTCCTTGAAGAAGAAAGAGAGAGAGAGACCACGAGGTGAGAGAGAGATACGGGAAGAAGGGCAATGGGAGGAAGCAGAGGAGAGGGACGCGACGGTCCTGCTGGTTCGGTCAGCTGGCGGCGGGGCTGTCGAGGTGGCCGGAGACGAGGCGAGGTGGAGGAGCACGGGGAGACTTAGGCCTTCGAGGATACTGGCGCGGCGAGAATCTCGGGCAGGGAACAGCGGAGGAGCTCGGGGCTCGGGCGACCCGATTGGTCTACCGCGCAAGATGAGGGAGGCTGTCGGGGAGGATTTGGATCGGGAGGGATCCCGAGGAAACAGAGTGGCGGCGACGGGTGGATGGGACAAGATCCCTAATTTCTAGGGTTGCCCACTATTTATATTGCAAAGGGATTAAGGTAGGGGCTACCACGTCCCTACGATCATAAATGGACGGCTGAGAAAAGTATAGGTTAGGAAGTCCAATTAACAAAAAGGAGATGTTTTGTAGATGTTTGGGGATGATCCGGATCCAACGGTAACGACAAAGCAGGTCGGGTTCGGGGAAGTTTCGGACACGTGCGAGGGGTCGATGCACTGTGCAAGGAGGGGTTTCGGGGCCTGGCGGTGATAGCGGACTGTGCAGACGGACTAGAGAGGAAAGAGAGGGAAAGCCCGGCAACAGTTTTCGGAGACCGAAAATGTCCGACGTTAGACCGGCTATACTGCCGCTATAGTTATCCGTTGGGGCATCAAACGAACTCCTAATGCGATGAAACTTGGCAGGCGGTCTACTGACAACATAACAACACCGCATGCCAACTTTCAACCCATTCCGAGAACAATTTTCAGCCACTTATAAAATACTATTTCGGACATGCCGTGGGCACGTGCGAGTGTGTCTGGGCTCAGAACGGACAGCGGATAAGACGGGGAGACCGGGACGGATGCAAGTTTTAAAAACATGATGATGCAATGCGGATGATGACATGGCAAGATGCAACACGCAAGCAAAAGACAAGGCAATAACAGCGAATAACTGGAAGACACCCGGCGCGTCGGTCTCGGGGCATCATAGTAGGCACCAATTTTGAAGGAGACTTGTACTCGATGCTCGACTTGGAGAGTTCCAGAGACGCTAAGCCATTGATCTTTGTATGGATGTGGGTTCTTCGTCTTGGGAAATTGGAGCTTGGAGCAAAGTTCTTCACTTGCGAGGTTATGACAACTCCCTCCATCGATGATGACCTTGACGGATCGTCCACTGATGCCGGCCTTGGTATGAAAGATGTGGCATCGTTGGTCTTCTTCTTGGTGATGTTGGAGAGTCAAGACCTTGGAGACAACGAGAGCATGACTTGAATCTTCATCGCAAAAGACTTGTTATTCTTCATCGTTCACTTGCCGGTGCATGGCGACTTGCTCGAGGGCGTCCATTTCTCCTTCACTCATCGAGTCGTAGGTGTCGTCGTCGTTGAGGATCATGGTCCGCTTGTTGGTGCACTCATAGGACTTGTGGCCTCGGCCTCTGCATGTGAAGCATTTGAAGGAACTCGTCTTGATGGTCTCATCGGTTGGAGTGGATAATGATGAAGCTCTCAACTTGAAGTTGCTTGTAGTAGGAGGATGACTTGGAGTTGACGAAGCTTTCTTGTGACTCGACTTGTCGATGTTACTTCTATAAGGCTTGGTAGATGGTGTTGGAGTCGTTGAAGCTTGGGTGTTGGAGAAGCCGTATGACTTGGATGAGAACTTGGCATACTTTTAATCGTCTTGCACTTGACATTCTGCTTTGGTGGTTTGATGCACTAGCTCGATAAGATTCGAGTAGGGTTGGAAGTCGGCGATCTTCTTGATAGGATGGTTGAGTCCATTCAAGAAACATGCCATTGTTTGCTCATCATCTTCCGTGACGTTGGCTCTTATCATGGCAATCTCCATCTCCTTGTAGTATTCTTCAACGCTCTTGGTTCCTTGCTTGAGTAATTGAAGTTTCTTGAAGAGGTCGCGGTTGTAGTAGGTAGGTACAAAGTGTGCTCTCATGACATCCTTCATTTGCGCCCAAGTAGTGATGGGTGGTTCTCCTCTTGCCTCTTGTCGCTCGATAACTTGTTCCCACCAAATGAGGACATAGTCTTGGAACTCAAGGGATGCCATTGCGATCTTCTTCTCTTCTTCATAGTTGTGCAAACGGAAGATTTTGTCGACCTTCAATGCCCATGATAGGTACTCTTCGGGATTGTTGCTTCCATTGAACTTGGGCTTGGTGAACTTTAGCTTGCCGTAGTGTTTCTCTTCATTGTGTTGGGGTCGAGGATGATGACGTCCATGTTGTTGATGATTGTCAAGCTCGTGTTGCTCTTGGTGAGGAGGGTTGTCAACCTCATGTTGCTCTTGTCGTGGAGGATTCCCATTGTCTTCATGCTATTGATGAATTTGATGTCCTTGGGGTTCTTGAGGAGCTTGTGGAGGGGCTTGTCGAGCTCGAGGACGAACTTGTAATGCCCGGATAATCATGCTACAGTAATCCCGCGCTAATGGTGCTACGTCACCACGGATACTGTTGTTAACCTCGCGATGATTCAAAACCGATTCAAACACAAATTTGAAATTAAGTCAAACGATAAAAGTTCACAAACGTTAAAACAAAAATGTTCGGTTTGTGCATAATATTACATAGTTAATTATGGTGAAGAAAACACATGTTTAGAAAATGCATAAATATTTTAAATTGAATTAAAACAGAAAAGGAAAAATGAATAAAAGAAAAGGAATAAAACAGAAAAACAAAAGACCAAAAAAAGGAAAAGAAGAGAAACCCCCTGGGCTTCGGCCTAGTTGGCCACAGGCCCAACCGGGCCACCAGGCCCAGCCGGCCCCCACCCTCACCCCTTATCCACTCGCCACTCCACTCCCACTCCATCGACACCCCCACTCCCCCCCGTGTAAAATATCTCCTCCCCCCTCTCTCCCGATTGGATCGGGATCGAGAGGAGGAGGCCACCGACGCCGTCGCCCGTCGCCGCCAGGAGACCACACCGCCTCACCGGAGCCCCTCCCCACCGGCCTGCTCCCACGTCGCTCGTCGTCCCCGTCCCCCACCTCGCTCCCCACTGCCCTTGTGCCCGCGCTCCCACGGTGAGGCTCCCTCCTCTTCTTCTCCTCCTTCCCTGCGGTCACCGCCGCGCACCGGCGCTCGCGCCTTCCAGCCGCACGCGCCGCCCGTCCCGTCGTGGCCTCTTCCTCCCTGCCTCGCCCCGCACGGCCAGCCGCCTCGCCTCCACCCACGGCACCCCCTGTCGCCGCCCTGTGCCTGTGCCGCCCGCACGCTGCGCGCGCCCTATGCGGCCGCGCCGTGGCCGGCCCACTCCTGAACGCGCCCACGGCTGCGCCCCTGCTGACTGTCTCCCTCGCTCACCACGCACACGCGCTCGGCTCCTGCCCGACCGCAGTGACCCGCGTCGCTGCCCGGGCGCCCCACTTCATCGCCGCTCCCATCGCTCTGCCATCGCCGGCGAGCACGCACGCGCCCGCCCCTACTGTTACGCGCTGCCGCCGTTGCTCGCCCCTCGCACGCGCCTCGCCGCCCACGTCCTCCTCCGCCTAGCCCCGCCTACCTCCAGACGTCGCTCCGGCCGCCTGGCCGGCGCCACGGCCACCGGCCTTCCCCGCTCCGGCGCCCGGCCGGGTACGCCCGCCCCTAGGCGTGCGCCCGCAACACCCAGCGCCCGCTTCCCTGTGCCCAATTGGCCCCTGGCCCAATGACAAGGGGGGCCCACCCCAGAACGTTTACAAAAAAACAAAAATAATAATAATAAAATAAAGAAATAAATAAATAATATTAATTAATTAATTACTTAATTAAAGAATTAATTAACTTAATTAATTTTGATTAATTAAACTAATCAGATAACTAAACTAATTAATCTTGATTAGGTTAATTAATATGTTTAACTAAAACGTGTCACTCACCAGTGGGACCCACTGGTCAGGTTGACCAGTCAACCCCTGTTGACTGCTGACATCAGTATGACATCATGCTGATGTCATAAATCCAATTTCGAATTAAATTAAATAATTAATTAAATTCCAAAAATTAATAAAATCTTTAGAAAATCATATATTTTAATCCGTAACTCGGATTAAATTATTTTCAACATGAAAGTTGCTCAGAACGACGAGACGAATCCGGATACGTAGCCCGTTCGTCTGCCACACATCCCTAGCATAGCAAACACGCAACTTCCCCCTTCCGGTTCATCTATCCAAAAAAGCGAAACACCAGGGATAATTTCCCGGATGTTTCCCCCTTCACCGGTACTACCTCGTACCGCGTTGGGGCACACCTAGCATCACGCTTTGTCATGTCGTGCATCGTCATGCATTTGTTTGCATTATATTTATTGTTTCTTCCCCCTCTTCTCTCGCTAGACACTGAGACCGACGCCGCTACTACCCAGTACGACTATGGTGTTGACGACCCCTCTGTCTTGCCAGAGCAACCAGGCAAGCCCCCTGTCGGTGTCAAAACCGGCGGATCTCGGGTAGGGGGTCCTGAAGTGTGCGTCTAGGCCGGATGGTAACAGGAGGCAAGGGACACGAAGTTTTACCCAGGTTTGAGCCCTCTTGATGGAGGTAAAACCCTACGTCCTGCTTGATTAATATTGATGATATGGGTAGTACAAGAGTATATCTACCACGAGATTGGAGAGGCTAAACCCTATAAGCTAGCCTATGGTATGATTGTTGTTCTGTATGTTGTCCTACGGACTAAAACCCTCCGGTTTATATAGACACCGGAGAGGGTTAGGGTTACACAAAGTCGGTTACAATGGTAGGAGATCTACATATCCGTATCGCCAAGCTTGCCTTCCACGCTAAGGAAAGTCCCTTCCGGACACGGGACGAAGTCTTCAATCTTGTATCTTCATATCCAGGAGTCCGGCTGAAGGTATAGTCTGGCCATCCAGACACCCCTAATCCAGGACTCCCTCAGTAGCCCCTGAACCAGGCTTCAATGACGACGAGTCCGGCGCGCAGATTGTCTTCGGCATTGCAAGGCGGGTTCCTCCTCCAAGTACTTCATAGAAGATTTTGAACACAAAGATAGTGTCCGGCTCTGCAAAATAAGTTTCCACATATTGCCATAGAGAGAATAATATTTACACAAATCTAATCTGCTGACGTATTCCATAGTGTGACGCACCACGGCCAAGCCTTTATTTGAATCGTTTCACTATCCCACCTCAGCGCGTCATGCGAGGCGGTTTCCTTAGCACGTCTTGTTAAAGCAGAGATCGTGTCCCCTTATTCCGGGATTTCTCATCAATACGGACGTGGGTAACCCAACCGCGCCATTGATTATGGCGCTTGGAGATAAGCGAGTTTTACCAGGCTAGTGGGGACACGTAGTTGCGTCCACCCACATAAGGGGATAAGGATCCACCTTTTCACCTACGCCTTCTTCCTCCTTCGCCTATCCATTTTCGCGCACTCGAGCTCCAGCACCCAAGTCCGCACTCCCGACCTCAACCTTCTCCAGCCATGTCCGGAGCGGGAGGCAAGTGGATGGTCTCCTCCGTTACGGAGGGACACATCAAAAGACTAAGGAAGGCCGGATACTTGTCTAACGACATTGCGCACCGGCTTCCTGAAGAGGGGCAGCTCATCCCCACCCCTAGGCCCCATGAGAGGGTGGTGTTCCTCCCCCATTTCCTCCATGGACTGGGCTTCCCTCTCCACCCATTTGTCCGGGGGCTCATGTTCTACTATGGCCTGGATTTCCACGATCTGGCCCCAAACATTGTTCTCAACATCTCGGCGTTTATCGTCGTGTGCGAGGCTTTCCTCCGCATCCGCCCCCATTTCGGCCTATGGCTCAAGACTTTCAATGTCAAGCCGAAGGTGGTGCACGGCATCCAGGCGGAGTGCAGAGGCGCCATGGTGGGAAAGATGCCCAACGTCTTATGGCTCGAGGGCTCCTTTGTGGAGACCCTGAAGGGGTGGCAATCGGGGTGGTTTTACATCACCGAGCCGCGAGACCCTGAATGGGTCGCAGCCCCCGAGTTCCGATCTAGACCCCCTACGCGGCTTGCCTCCTGGAAGGAGACGGGCCTGTCGTGGGGTAAAAAAGGAGAGCTAACCGGACTCCAAACATGCGTCCAAACCCTGGTGGAAGCTCAAACTTGTCAACGTAGTCCAGGTTATGCTCATGCGCCGGATCCTCCCGTGTCAACAACGGGCTTTCAACTTGTGGGAGTTCGACCCGACGCGACACCGAACTCTGAGCAGGCTCTTCGACACGACGTACGAAGATGCCTGGAAGGTGCTTTTCAAGGGCGCCGAGGCCCCCGCATCCGCTACCGAGGATCGCAGATTCAGTACGCAGCGTCACGCTCATGCGGTAAGCTGTTTTTACCTTTTACAGGGTATTAGTTTTTCATAGTTTGACTCCATGCGGGATCTAAGCTCCCTTACCTTTGACAGGATTGGCAGGAGACGTCCGGACAGATCAACTGTCCGGCTCCTTTGCCCGAAGGCCCAGCGGACGCTCGTTTGACGAAGCTGCTGGTCCTGGCACCCCATGTGGTGCCAGAGAAGAAGGCCAAGAAGAAGGCCATGGGGACTCGAAAGAGTGCCCGGCGCCTGGAGGTGTTGGATCCCTCATCCGACGACTCCAAGACGCACTCCTCCCATGAAGACGAGGAGGAGGAAGAAGAGACCCCTCCCCCTCCAGCGGGGGAAGGGAAGAAAAGGAAGGCCGCCCCAACTGGGGAGGCCGAAGGGTCCAAGAAGGGGAAAACCCTTCCTCCGGACTACTCCACCGACGCCGACGACGGCGGAGAGGAGTGGCCGCTCAGGGCCAAGCCCCTGGCTAAATCGTAAGTATCTGGATACTAGAGTAATTCATAGTATTCCTTTATTGCACAGCTTCCCCTTATGTCGAATATGATTATGCAGCCCACCCAAAGACCGGCTCGACGCATCGTCGAGCGGTTCACTGGACTCGTCGGATGTGAATTCGCTTCCGACGGCTTCCTCCCCCCGCCCTACGAACGACGCCGAAGTGTTGTCCCAATAGGTTCCAAGCCGGGAGGAGGTGGTCCTGGAGGCGCCGCAAGGCGACCTCCCGGACTCCAGGAGTAAAGGGGATAAAACCCCCCAGGGCTCCAAGTCCGGCCCTAGGTCGGACACCGCTCCGGAACCTTCAAAGGTTCCAGAGTCCGGCGGGCGACCTCCTTCTAAGAGGAGCAAGCCCACCGTGCCGGTGACCCCCGTCCAACCGGAGACGCCGGACAATCTGTTGGAGGTGCTCAAAGGCGCCTCCATCGACGAGGAGCACCACACCATTATGAGTGCGGTGGTCCAGAAGGTTCAGTCCGCCAAGAGCGGACTGACTGAAGCTTGTACTAGCCTTTTAACAGGCTTTGAGGTAAGTAAAGAATGTGTAAATAATATTACCGCATAGACAGTAGCCCCTGATGCTCTGTTTGGCGTTCGGGAAGAAAAGCCGAATAGAGGATCAAAATGAAATTCGCAGGAGTCTAACAAAAAGGAGTCAATATGCGTATGCAGGCTTCTCTGCTGGCTCCCGCCGTACTGACTACAGAAGTGGACACGCTAAAGCAGAACCTCGAGCAGTCCGAGCAAGAGCTCGGGCGTGCCAAGAAGAAGCTCAAGGAGAAGGAAGGTAAGAAATACCTTGTTTTAAATATATATATAAAAAAGTGTAATTGCAAAAAATGACAGGATCATCATGGCTATTGTAGGGGCCACGTCTGAGGTGGCGACCCTTAAGCAAGCATTGGTCGAGGCCGAGAAGAGGGCGGCCATGGAGCGCACCGAGCGGGAGAAGTATGAGGCCGAGGTTGGCAAGGTGCAGCAAGAGCTCCAGGCTCTCATGGAAAAACATGAGAGTTTGGAGCTTGACTCAAAGACGTGAGCGTCCGAGCTCGCGGTGGCTATTGAAGATGCCAAGTCTGCCAAGGCCGAATCCCAGAAGACCCTCTAGGAGTTGGACAGGTGAAAAAGATAGCGGCGGGTAAGGAATTATTTATGCAAAGCAAACACATAAACGTAAGTTACTTATTACTTACCCGAATCCGGAGCTCTCCAGGAGCATTCGCAGATCTTCCCCGTAGCGTGTCCGATGACGCCACATTCTATCAAGCCGAGGAGGGCAGCTCGACGGAGATGTCGGCATTCTGGGAACGGGGGTCCCCAGACTTGCCTGCCTGTGGCCTGCGGCGTGGCTCAAAAGGGGGCCCAGCGCGGCCCGTCTTCATCAACATAGACCCAAGAACCTCACGAGGGGCCAAGCCTCGTGGGGCGGACGACACGGAGCTTCCTCAGGCACGGCCTCATCAGGCTGGCTTGCGAGGAGGCGGAGAGATCAAGGCGGGGTACCTCATGAGGTGCCCGTGACGCAAGCCATGACGACCGAAGGCGCCAGGCGGGCGCCAGCCGCGCAGTGCCCTCCTTTCCTCTTTGGTGCAAAGGGAGCAAGCGCAGGCGAGAGCATCAAGCAAAGGCACCTGTTTCGGTGCAACGAGACCCAGACCAGTCCAATGGCAGGGAGGAAGTCATCGTGGAGCCCAAGCCAGCGTCACCACCAGAGCCTTTGGCAGGCAAGGACCAACTTTAGTCAGGATAAGTGTACCGGATGTTCCCCTTCAAAATGGCCAATTGTTGGCGCCCTTCCCGCTTAATATTTGGGAAGAGGCCCAGGGCCTTTGCCTATAAATAGGACTAGCCACCCCCAGGGTAGGGGAGATCGAGAATCGGCCAACCCAGAAACAAGCTGGGATCAGATCGTGTAGCATCACAGAGAGAGAGAGAAGGGTGATTGAACTCCTCCCAGCAGTTCATCGCCCCAGCCAAGGACAGACCCTCGCGAGGCTATTCTTCCTTGTATTGCTCATCATCATCAGCCCAAGAGGCAATCCACCATACCACACACTGGAGTAGGGTATTACACCACAACGGTGGCCCGAACCAGTATAAACCCTGTGTCTCTTGTGCTGTTCTTTCCATAGCTTAGATCTTAGC
This sequence comes from Triticum urartu, assembly GCF_003073215.2. NCBI lineage: Eukaryota > Viridiplantae > Streptophyta > Magnoliopsida > Poales > Poaceae > Triticum > Triticum urartu. The sequence continues at coordinate 335,223,313 of NC_053024.1, read as the reverse complement.
GTGGCGGTGGGGCGCAGGTAGGTAGAAGGCGAAATCTCCGCGCGCACCCCAGTGTTTGAACCTCAAGGGTCTGCCGGAACCCGGAATCCGACATTTGGCGCGCCAGGTAGGGGTGCACCGGAATTCGTCTTCCACCACCCCGTTCTCCTCCGACCATCGCGTCCATGTATGACGCTCGTCGGGCCCGTGCCGAGCGCCGGGCCGCTCTCGCTTCCCGCTTCGCCCAAACGGCTCCTGTCGGCGGGCGTCCTTGCCGTTCCCCGTCACCTGCCGTCAACGCCGCCACCGGCCCGGCGGGGACAAGCAGCAAGCGTCGTCTCAGCATCCGTCCGTGCGGCAAGACGGCCGCACCGCTACTCCCTCGCTTACCCCAGCTGGTTCTTTGTCCCGCGCGCTCCGCGCACCCATGGAGGCTCGAGCTGTGCTCAGCGCGGCAAACGAGCTCCTGCGCTACCGTCCTGTCAACGACGTCTACGAAGAATGGCTCGACCGCGTCGCCGAGCTCGTCCGCGCCGCAGGGGCATCTCCTGCGCCGTCCGTTTCGCTGCACCGCACCCCGCCCCGCGCGGGCGACGAAGCTCCGGCGGTGCCCCAGCCGGCTCCTCCTCAAGAAGGCGCCATGGCTCCAAGGCGTGTGCCCCCTGGGCGGAACCCGCTCTGTCAGGTGCCAGCGCGGCAAGAGCAGAGCTGCCAAGAAGTCCCCCGCCCACAAGAAGCTGCCCGGGCGCTCCCTGCTCCAGCACGTCGCGACCATGCTCCTGCTCCCGCACGTCAAGACCCCGCGCTGCTCCCAGCTGCAGCGCGTGGGGACATTCAAGACCAAGTTCTCCGTCACCCAAGGCCTCCCATGGCCACAGCAGGCTGCCGCGCCTTCATCACCAAGCTACGCAGCGTCGCGTGGCCCGACAAGTTCAAGCCAGATCTGCCTCCTCGTTACGACGGCATGGCCGACCCTGCGGAGTTCCTCCAGCTCTATGAGCTGGGCATCGAAGCTGCCAACGGAGACGAGAAGGTCATGGCGAACTGGTTTCCCATGGCGCTCAAGGATGGGGCCTGCACCTGGCTCCTGAACCTAGCTCCATGCATGATCTCCTCCTGGGACGAGATGCGCACCCGCTTCATCGCCAAGTTCCAAGATACTCGCGACCGGCCACCCGCCGTGAGCGACATGCGCCGCATCAAGCAACAACCCGGAGAGACCCTGCAGAAGTACATCCAGCGCTTCAACAATGCACGCCTCAAGATTCCCAAGGTGACCGAGGAGGCCATCATCTCAGCCTTCTCCGACGGCGTGCGCAATGTCAAGATGAAGGAGGAGATGGCGATGCATGAAGACCTGTGCACTTCCTTGGAGTTGTTCAACTTGGCAACCAAGTGCGCCAGGGCTGAGGAAGGGCGTCTCTCCGTCCTCGAGCTGCCTGCCGTAGACCCAGAAGAGAAGAAGCCCAAGGCCAAGGATGTGAACCGCAAGGGGGCTGCCGTGCTCGCCGCAGAACCAGACACCAAGCGGGGCAGAGATCAGCCCGAACCTTCCAAGGGAAGTCGGTACTGTGTCTACCACGACCTCCACACCCACAACACCAACGAATGTCAAGAGCTCCGAGCCGTGTGAGAAGGAAGGATCGGCCGTCGCCCCGATCGCGGTGATCGGGGCTATGGTCGAGGAGGAGGAAGGAACGCAGGACGCTGGGAAGACCGCTGCCCGCGCCAAGGGTGGCTCGATCAACCTCGCGAGGATCGCTGGCAAGACCCGCCTCGCGAGGGAGACTGGAGGGATCAGCCTCGCGAGGATCGCCCGCAAGGCAACGCAGGCCTCCCTCCGCTGCCGCCGCAGCCAAGAAGAAACAAGGACCGCCATCAAGACGAGGGGGCTGGGGGCTTCCAGGAGCCGCGCACGATCGCCTGCATCCTGGGAGGGGCTCAAGCCCCAGCCTCTCAGCGCATCTTCAAGCAGTTCGCCCGCGAAGTGAATGCAGTCCTCCCCAAGCTGGAAGCCACGCGCCCTCTCAGGTGGTCGACGTGCGCCATCACGTTCAGCTCAGCAGACCAGCTCAAGTGTGCGGCTACAGCCGGAGTCCTCCCGATGCTTTGTTCCCCAATCATCAGCAACGTGGTGGTCACCAGGACCCTCATCTATGGCGGGGCAGGGCTCAACGTCCTGTTCGTGGAAACATTCAACAATCTCCAAGTGCCCTACAACCAGCTTCAGCCAACCAAGCCTTTCTCCGGAGTCACCGACGGCTCCACGGTCCCGATTGGGCAGGTCCGCCTCCCTGTCACCTTCGGGGCACGCGACAACTACCGCACCGAGCTGGTCCGCGGGACCTGGCACCTTCGCCTACCGTACAACGCCATCCTTGGGTACCCAGCGCTGGCCAAGTTCATCGCCGTAACTCACCACGGCTACAACGTCCTCAAGATGCCAGGAAGTGGCGGAGTCATCACGGTGCCCTGTGAAGTGAAGGACGCGGTGTGTTCCCTGGAACGAGCCTTTCAGGCCGCATCACTGGAAGACTCGGATCACGGAAGCAGGAGGCTTCCCGAGACCACGCCCAAGAAGAAGAAGACATCGTCCGGCCCGGCCCCTCAGGAGGCAGGCCCCTCAGGGCCCGCGCCTGCCTAGGGGGAACCTCCTTCCATCGCATAGGAAAGCGCGCCTGGCGCCCTCCTCAGGCAAGGCTCGCGGGCTCTCCCATGGAGGGCCACCGACCTGGCTAAGGTCACGAGGGAGGCGCTTGGGCACCACATGGAGGCGTGCTTCGAAGCACGTTTCCCTCAAGAAGGAGTAAGGCAAGGAGAGCCAAACCCTCAGGAGTTCGTCAGCAAGGCCATTCAGGAGCTACAGGAGTCAAGAGTCATGAAAGGCGGCCGCTGCCTACCAGCTGTGGCTCCCCATCCAGGCGAGGATGGTGGGCTGCGCGTCTGCATCGACATACCAGGGCACAATCGGGTCGCCTCTCTGGAGCGCCTCTGGCCCTCGCGAGTGGGGCGCTGCGAAGGTCCAACCCACAGCTACGTTCGCATGCCTTACGGCTTGCCGAGGGCAGCTGCCACGTACCAGCGCCTCATGAGGGGTATCATGGAGGCTCAAGAGGCCAGGCGTTCCGCAGCCCTGGCGGAGATGGAGATGGTCCGCGAGGAGCCACCAGTGCCTCCGGAGCCTCCCGAGGCCCCTGCGCCTGGGGGCTCGTGAGGATCGGCTTCCGCAGCCCACCGAGCCTGCTACACCACCACTCCTTCGTCCTCAACATCATCAGGTGACATCTTTCAAGTTTCATTTCCATCTGGGAGCGCCCCTAGGGCTGCATTATTCCCAGGCCGCGTGGGTCCTTCCCTGCGGCATGTATCCCTTTTGTTTCATGTTGCTAGCTTGCTTTCTTGGGGGTGCCCCATGGGCTGCATCATCCCGAAGTCGCTCAGGCCAGACCCAGCGGCATGTATCCCTTTTGCATTTATTTCCGGCTATGCGTTCGACCCACCATGCTTGATTATTTGATGCCGGTCCACGGCACCTCTTCTTCTCCATGCCGACCACTTGCACGTTAAAGGGGGGGGTACCTGAGCATCGCGACTCAGGGCTCTTACTGGCTCTCCAGCCCTCACCCTCTGGCCTTATCCACGGCATCGCGACCTGGCATACCAGCGACGACTGAGACTAGCTCGAGGGCCGGGACCCGAGGACGTAGAGTGCCGGCATCTAACCAAATTTGTAGGGACACATCACAAGATAAGGCCCAGTGCCAGGCGCAACCCGCCTAGAGGTAGGGCCCCGTGAGTCCCGCGCTGGCTCATGGGTGCCCAGATACACCTCGCCAGGCCCTACCGTGCCAGCCACATGTCAGGGCGGGGCTGTACACGCCCCGGGGGCTCCTCCCGAAGGGGAACCCCCTCCCACGTACCAGTGGAAGCACCATGCTCCGCGCTGGCTGACGACACTGCCGAGGAGCGGCTATGCCCGTACACATACGGAAGCGCTATGCTCCGCGCTGGTGATAAACAACTGAGGGCGGCCCCCGGGCCGCATCAACCTCAAGGAGCCCAGAGCTCAGTGTCTAGCCTCATCATAACGCCTCCCCTCGGGAGTGCCGCGCGAGGGGGCTGGGCACAGGGGCTGCGCCTGGGTCACGCCCAAACGCACGCCACCCAGCCAGGCCCCCCTGGGCCTGGTTCGTCGCGCGTCTCTCCCCGAGCGGAGCCAAGGTACGAAGGCCATTTGAGCGTCAAGGGGGACTCCTGAGCATCACGAGTCAGGAGCCTAACTGGTCACGTAGCCCCTCACTCCTTAGTTCCGAAAGGCTAACGCTGGGTGAGGTATGCGCGGGGCCGGGCTCTGCAGACGTAGAACGGTAGATCCACCCACATCACACCCCCCTACTTGCTGTTCGTGTGCCAAGGGGGACTCCTGAGCATCGTGACTCAGGAGCCTAACTTGTCATGTAGCCCCTCACTCCTTGGTCCCATCCTGGTTTCCGGTCGGGGCTAACGCTGGCTGAGGTATGCGCGGGGCCGGGCTCTGCCGGCGTAGAACATAAGCAAGTAGGAAGGAAAAGCATAATTTCAAGGAATTCAAAGACAAATATTACAGTCCACACTGTTATCTCAATGCCAAACGCAAGTTTAAACGCCTCCCCGAGGCATGATACATGTGTAGGAATTAAAAGGAGCTGCGTCAGGCGGGGCCCTTGCGGTGTCTCCTTCACTCTCATCCGCGCGAACCGCTTGCACATTAAAGGGGGGGTGCCTGAGCATCGCGACTCAGGGCTCCTACTGGCTCTCCAGCCCTCACCCTCTGGCCTTGTCCACGGCATCACGACCTAGCATACCAGCGACGGCTGAGACTCGCTCGAGGGCCGGGACCCGAGGACGTAGAGCAGAAAGGGGAGCAAAGGCGAGAGGGGAGGGACACGCGAGGACCTCGCCGAGCAACCTCATGCCTGCCGAAGCACGGACCCGGCGACAAACCAGAGAGCGGTCCCTGATTCTCGAGATAAGTTACCACCCGGAAGCACTCACGCCTACCGAAGCACGGACCCGGGGACACACCAGAGAGCGGTTCCTGATTCTCGAGATAAGTCACCACCCGGAAGCACCAGCTACCGTGGCACCATCCTTGCACCTAATGCAATCCCGTGTTAGCGATGCCGCTCTCCTTTCTCACCGAACAACGGCTGCTTAAGCGCCAAAGGGGACCTCCTAAGCATCGCGACTCAGGGGCTCTTATCGGACCCCGGGTCGCTCACCTCCTGGCCTTGACCACGGCATCGCGACCTGGCATACCAGCGACGACTGAAGCCGCCTTGGGACTCGGACCTATCAGCGCAGAGCACCAAGCCCACGTGAGGTTCGAAAGGGAGGACTGAGCTAAGACGGAATGAGCAACTCACATAGTTCTACGACAAGGGTTATATTAACAAAACAGGATCACAGGCACCTTACAAGTCCCCACGGGACGCGTCTTTGATTCCTCGCAGGGAACAGATCCTAAAAGGACGCTAACTACGCGTGCCCTTGCAAAAGACGCCATCATCAACAGTGGGTCGTCAAGCACCAGCGCCAACCCCATCCAGATCAGAGTCGGCGACGGCCTGACGAGCCCGCCCTGCTCCAGAAGCGGCGCTGGCTCGGGGGCTTGTAGCTATCGTCACTCGTCTCCGGAGTCGCAAAGAGCTCGCCGGAGTCGCTGGAACCTCCGCCGCCTCCGCCGCCTGAGGAGCCGCCAAGGGAGCGGTCGGCGGGCCCAGTCCTCGCCGTAGCAGGGTCCCGACCACCCCTCCCGGGGCAGCACTCCAGCCGGCGCCCGTTAGCATCGAAGACCTTGAAGAACATCACCGAAGCACCGTCGTACTCCAAGTGGATCGCGAGGGCGCCTCTTGTCCTGCAAACCCGGGCGATTTCGCTCCAGCCTCGAGTCATGAAGACCTTGCCCGGGGCAACGACCGCGACCTCTGCCTCGGTCGCGAGGGTGCTGCAGCCAGCGTGCTGCAGCCAAAGCTCCAGGAGTTCTCCCTGCGGGATGATGGAGGCAAAGAAGGGAGGAAGGCGAATCCAAGACTGAGGAGGCATGGCGGCATGGAGCACGAACTCTCGGGAGGAGCCCTCGGTGTGGACCCCAGGGGGGACAACCCACACCTTTGAGACCCGTCGGCGCCGACGGTGGCGCCGCCCGTGGCGATCGGCATCGACTCCTTTAGAGCCCTCGATGTGGGCGTACAAGGGAAGCGGGAACCCCGGCGGTGTCTGCTCGCACCAGGGCCTCGACACCACCTGATGGGCCCCCTCGTCCCGGCCGAGGAGGGCGAGCCGTTTCTTCGGCGGGAGCGGGTCTGGTTCCTCTCGGGGAGCCTTTCCCTTCTCTGCCGTTGAGAACCGGCGGATCGGAGCCATCATAGCAAGACGGAGCAAGGACCGGGAAGAAGGAGAAGCAAGAAGGGATGGACTGGAAGGGCGCGCGCCGTTCCGTACTTATGGTCGGCGAAGGCCAACCGCTGACCTCCATGATCGCAGGTAATCATGACCCGCTTTGCATGCAGGGACTTGTCCAATCCGTGCAGTTGCCGAGGCGCCATGGGGAAGTGGAGACGCCCACGTCCAGTCAACCGCCACGCGGCGCCCAAGGCCGTAGGCTGTTAGGGCCCGCGGCGCTACGCGCTTGCCCTTTCGCCTCCCTGCACGGCCAAGTCCGGGCGCGCCTTGGGCCCGGGGGCTATTGTCGGCGTTCTGGGAACGGGGGTCCCCAGACTTGCCTGCCTGTGGCCTGCGGCGTGGCTCAAAAGGGGGCCTAGCATGGCCCGTCTTCATCAACACAGACCCAAGACCCTCGCGAGGGGCCAAGCCTCGCGGGGCGGACGACACGGAGCTTCCTCAGGCACGGCCTCATCAGGCTAGCTCGCGAGGAGGCGGAGAGATCAAGGCGGGGTACCTCACGAGGTGCCCGTGACGCAAGCCATGACGACCGAAGGCGCCAGCCGCGCAGTGTCCTCCTTTCCTCTTTGGTGTAAAGGGAGCAAGCGCAGGCGAGAGCATCAAGCAAAGGCACCCGTTTCGGTACAACGAGACCAAGACTAGTCCAATGGCAGGGAGGAAGTCATTGTGGAGCCCAAGCCATCGTCACCACCAGAGCCTTTGGCATGCGAGGACCAACTTTAGTCAGGATAAGTGTACCGGATGTTCCCCTTCAAAATGGCCAATTCTTGGTGCCCTTCCCGCTCAATATTTGGGAAGAGGCCCAGGGCCTTTGCCTATAAATAGGACTGGCCACCCCCAGGGTAGGGGAGATCGAGAATCGGCCAACCCAGAAACAAGCTGGGATCAGATCGTGTAGCATCACAGAGAGAGAGAGAAGGGTGATTGAACTCCTCCCAGCAGTTCATCACCCCAGCCAAGGACAGACCCTCGCGAGGCTGTTCTTCCTTGTATCGCTCATCATCATCAGCCCAAGAGGCAATCCACCACACCACACACTAGAGTAGGGTATTACACCACAACGGTGGCCCGAACCAGTATAAACCCTGTGTCTCTTGTGCTGTTCTTTCCATAGCTTAGACCTTAGCGTGGCGGTGGGGCGCAGGTAGGTAGTAGGCAAAATCTCCGCGCGCACCCCAGTGTTCGAACCTCAAGGGTCTGCCGGAACCCGGAATCCGACAGGAGAAGGTGTTCTGGTCTCAGTATGCTGAGGCCGGACACCCCATGCCCCTGAGCGACCAGCTGAAGCAACTGGTCGAGCTCCACAAGGTGGCCGAACAGGCCATGAAGGGCCTCATAGTTCGGCTGTGGCCTGGAGAGGCTCTGCCTGGGAGCTATTTCGGGCTGGTGCGGCGGCTGGTGGGGGCCTGTCCAAGGCTCAAAGTCATCAAGCGCTCCGTCTGCATTGAATGTGCCCGTAGGGCCCTTGCCCGTGCTAAGGTGCACTGGGGCACGCTGGATGCTGAGAAGCTTGTGAAGGACGGGCCACCGCCGGGGAAGGAGCATCGCAAGCCCGAGAATTATTATAAGGATGTTCTGAAGGGTGCCTGCCTTATGGCGGATGAGTGTTCCAGGGATGTAATTTTTGAGTAAAACTCGCTCATTTTGTCCTGTGCGCTGAAAACTTGTTCATATGGGCTAAGCAATGCTGTTGGAATTTAAAATATTACCTTCTGTGTGGCTGTTTATCAATTCTGAGAGATGGCGAGTCGTCGGCTTCTGCCCCCGTGCCGCTAGTGCTGGGGTGTTCGGGGATAAACCTGAGCGCTCTTTTTCCCATGTTTCGGTCCTTCGAGGGAGGCGCTCAGCACAACGAACAAGGCAATCGGACTATAATGCTTGAACACTCTCACTTAGCCATAGAATTCTATAATTTTAAATTTCGTTGAAGCCCCTGGTATTCGGAAGACCGAGTTCGGGGCGCTATCCATGCCTTGGCCGGACAGAGCCGACTCCTCGCTCTAAGCGGCATAAGTCTTTAAGGACTCGAAGAACCTCTCGAACAGCGACCAGCTCTCGCTTCATCATGACAGTCAGTTTTAGCTTTCTCTACTGAGGTGCTCGACCCAGCTCAACTGGGGCACAATCGCAGTAGTTGTCCTAGTGCTACCTTAGCCGATATAGCGGAACGTAAGGCACCAAAACATAGGAGCCGGGCAAACCCAACTATTGACCCAAGACATGATTCGGAGCCGATACATATAATGCTATAAGTTCGGGGTGCCGCACATGTTAAAGTGTTCGGACTTCTCACACCATATTGAGGGGTAGTAAAGCCCCTGGCGTATTTTGGCCGTACCAAAGTGTACGGGTGCAACATGTCGTTAAGGAACATATATTTGTAAAAAAAAGGTAATGCAAAAATAGACAAAAGCTATACATTGTTTATTAAAAAGGGCTGCGATCAAAGCAGAACGATACAAATAATGCGATAAGAAAAAGGTTGGACTATTTAACATGTCCGTTCCAGGGGCAGGGTGCGAAATGGTATGCGAAACAGGTATACTACTCGTGATAGAGACCACCTGGGAGTTCCGTAATGCGGGATGGCTTGTCTGCTTCCCTGGTTCTTGCATCGTTTGTGCGGCAATTGAACTGCCGAACAGGCCTTCCGAAGAATGGAGTCCTGAAAGTAAGAGAAAATTAAAAAATCGGCAGCCCCTGGTGCGGTTTAAGCCGTGTTTCGGGCGTGCCGTGATGGTGCCCCTCCCCCTGCACCCATGGTATTTCTAGAGCGTAGTTATGTACGCGAAGCACTGGTGTCGCATTTTTGCGAGGGATGGGGTTGGGGCCGTAATGCTACGCCTGCTCGGAACGTGCCAGGTGGTCTTGTTATAGGTTACTCCGGGCGCGCTTGACGGTGTCCGGACGTTTAATGGCCGGACTGGAGAACTGCCTGGAGAGGCTGCTTTGTACTTCCGCTACAAGGGCCGCCGTGTGCTCCTCCGTTCGGAGGGAGCGTTCGGTGTTTCCATTGACCGTAATTACTCCTCGAGGGCCTGGCATCTTGAGCTTAAGGTATGCGTAGTGCGGTACCGCATTGAACTTGGCGAATGCGGTTCGCCCGAGCAGTGCGTGATAGCCACTGCGGAATGGGACTATGTCGAAGATTAACTCCTCGCTTCGCAAATTATCCGGAGATCCGAAGACCACTTCAAGTGTGACTGAGCCTGTACAGTTGGCCTCTACACCTGGTATTACGCCTTTAAAGTTCGTGTTGGTGGGATTAATCCTCGAGGGATCTATGCCCATTTTCCGCACTGTATCCTGATAAAGCAAGTTCAGGCTGCTGCCGCCGTCCATAAGGACTCTAGTGAGATGAAATCCGTCAATAATTGGGTCTAGAACCAATGCGGCGAATCCGCCATGATGGGTGCTAGTAGGATGGTCCCTTCGATCAAAGGTGATCGGGCAGGAGGACCATGGGTTGAACTTTGGGGCGACTGGCTCTACCGTGTATACGTCCCTTAACGCGCGCTTCCGCTCCCTCTTGGGGATGTGGGTTGCGTATATCATGTTCACCGTCTGCACTTGTGGGGGAAAACCCTTCTGTCCACTGTTGTTCGGCGGCCGGGGCTCTTCGTCGTCGTCGCTATGCAGCCCCTTGTCAGTATTTTCGGCATTTAACTTGCCTGCCTGCTTGAACACCCAACAATCCCTGTTGGTGTGATTGGCCGGCTTTTCGGGGGTGCCGTGTATCTGGCACAAGCGGTCGAGTATTCGGTCCAAACTGGACGGGCCCCTATGATTTCTTTTGAATGACTTTTTCCGCTGACCAGATTTATAGCCTCTGAATCCAGCATTAACTGCCGTATCCTCAGCATTGTCGCCGCTAATGCGTCGCTTCTGCTTGTTGCGACGCGACCTGCCACTACTATCCCTGGTATCTGAATTACCAGGGTTCTTGGTCATATTGTTGCTATGAGTAAGCCAGCTGTCTTCTCCCGCGCAAAAGCGGGTCATGAGTGTCGTGAGTGCTGCCATAGATTTCGGCTTTTCCTGTCCAAGGTGCCGGGCAAGCCACTCGTCATGGATGTTGTGTTTGAAGGCTGCTAGGGCCTCTGCGTCCGGTCAGTCGACTATTTGATTTTTCTTTGTTAGGAACCGTGTCCAGAATTTCCTGGCCGATTCCTCTAGCTGCTGAATTACGTGGCTTAGGTCATCGGCGTCTGGTGGTCGCACATAAGTGCCCTGGAAATTGTCGAGGAATGCGGCTTCTAGGTCCTCCCAACAACCGATTGATTCTGCTGGCAAGCTGTTAAGCCAATGCCAAGCTGGTCCTTTAAGCTTGAGTGGGAGGTATTTGATGGCGTGGAGATCATCGTCGCGGGCCATGTGGATATGAAGGAGATAATCCTCGATCCATACCGCAGGATCTGTTGTGCCATCATATGATTCGATGTTTACGGGTTTGAAACCCTCGGGGATATGATGATCCATTACTTCGTCTGTGAAGCATAGTGGGTGTGCGGCGCCTCTGTACTGGGCTATATCACGACGTAGCTCCAATGAGCTTTGTCTACTGTGTTCGGCCCTGCCAGATTTGTGTCCGGCGTGACGGTTACCGTCTCGAGTCATGGGACGCCCACGCGATCCATAGATCGATCTTGTTTGCCTTGTCCTCCAACATATCTCGCAGGTTAGGCGCATTTTCCCATGCCTTGGTACAGGGTGCGGCTTGAGTGGAGGGCCGAGAGGCCTCTCTGTCGCGGCCACGAGGTGGCCCGTTAGCCGTATCAAGTGCTGGTGATGTAGGTTTAAGTGCTTCCTCCTCTAATCGGGGTAGCAACCTGCGCTTTGGGTAGCTCTTGGAGGGGCGTTCGAGTTTATGCTCTTTGGCCGCAAAGACTTCCGTCCATCTGTCGACTAGCAAATCTTGATCAGCTCTAAATTGTTGTTGTTTTTTCTTGAGGCTTCTTGCCGTGGCCATAAGCCTGCGTTGAAAATGATCTTGCTCGACGGGATCCTCTAGCACGACAAATTCGTCGTCGTCGAGGCTTGCCTCGTCTTCGAGGGAGGCGTATAATTATCGTCCTCGACCTCTCTGTCTGCCGCTCTCTCATGAGGGCTGGCTTCTCTATCCTCCTGTGCTGAATCTTGCTGGAGGGGGTTTTCTTCGGCACTCTCCGGAGTATTATTATCTCCCGTGCCGGAATCGCCGTGTTTGCTTTGGCGGGATTTTGAGCGGCGCCGCTGACGCCGGCGCTTAGGCTGTTTCTTGGAGGGGTCATCCTCCGCTGTTCCATCGCCATCTCCTTCTTTTGGGGTGTCCACCATGTATATGTCGTATGACGAGGTGGCTTTCCAGGGCCCAATAGGCGCTGGTTCTTCATCATCTCCTGCATCGGCGTCCATACCGTCGATGTCTTCAAAGTCGAAGTCGAGCAAGTCGGTTAAATCGTCGACAGTGGCTACAAAGTGGGTGGAGGGTGGGCTTTGAATTTCTTCATCGTCCGTATCCCAACCTTGCTGACCGTAGTCTGGCCAGGGCTCTCCTGATAAAGAGAGAGACTTTAGTGTCTTCAGAATATCGCCGAAAGGCGAGTGCTGAAAGATGTCCGCGGCTGTAAACTCCATGATCGGCGCCCAATCTGATTCGATCGGCAGGGGCGCGGAGGGTTCGGAGTCCGGAGAAGAGTCCGGCTCCTTGGAGTCACGAGTCTCGTGGAGTGCAGGGCTGGTGTTCGGCTCGATCGCCGTTGGGATCACAGCCCCCGAGGCGGCGTCCAACCACCCATCCTCGATCAGCGTAGTTGGCTTCGAATTAAGGGTCGAAGATGATGCGGGTGTGGCCTCCAGGGCACTGTTCGGCGGCAGAGCTAGATCATGCTCGTCGTGACAGTGCGGCGCACTCGGCAGTGGCTCGAATCCATCGAGGATCAAGTACCCGCGGATGTCAGCCGTGTAGTTTAAACTTCCAAATCTGACCTGACAGCCAAGGGCATAGATTTCGATCTGCTCCAGATGGCCAAGTGAATTGGCCCGCAGAGCGAAGCCGCCGAAGACGAAGATCTGTCCGGGGAGGAAGGTCTCACCCTGGACTGCATCGCTATTGATGATCGTAGGAGCCATCAAGCCTAACGGCGACGACAGAGAGGAACTCTCAATGAAAGCACCAATGTCGGTGTCAAAACCGGGGGATCTCGGGTAGGGGGTCCCGAACTGTGCGTCTAGGCCGGATGGTAACAGGAGGCAAGGGACACGAAGTTTTACCCAGGTTCCGGCCCTCTTGATGGAGGTAAAACCCGACGTCCTGCTTGATTAATATTGATGATATGGGTAGTACAAGAGTAGATCTACCACAAGATCGGAGAGGCTAAACCCTATAAGCTAGCCTATGGTATGATTGTTGTTCTGTATGTTGTCATATGGACTAAAACCCTCCGGTTTATATAGACACCGGAGAGGGTTAGGGTTACACAAAGTCGGTTACAATGGTAGGAGATCTACATATCCGTATCGCCAAGCTTTCCTTCCACGCCAAGGAAAGTCCCTTCCGGACACGGGACGAAGTCTTCAATCTTGTATCTTCATAGTCCAGGAGTCCGGCTGAAGGTATAGTCTGGCCATCCGGACACCCCCTAATCCAGGGCTCCCTCACCCCCCCTTGATCACCAGATATCGCCTACTCTTCTCTATACTTCTTGCACTAGAGTAGTGTAGCATGTTACTGGTTTCCATTTATCCTATCCTGATGCATAGCCTGTCCTTGCTACTACTGTTGTTACCTTTACCTGCAATCCTAATGCTTAGTATAGGATGCTAGTTTATCATCAGTGGCTCTACATTCTTGTCCGTATGCCATGCTATACTATCGGGTCGTGATCACTCAGGAGGTGGTCACGGGTATATACTTATACATAATATATGGTTCTTTGTTGTGAAAAAAGACGGGTCGGCTCGAGGAGTACCCGTGGTTGATTCACGAATTGTGGGCTGGAAGGACATACTTTCCCGACAGCCCTCTGTGTGGATCTTTGTGGTGAAGCGACAGGGCAGGTTGAGACCACCTAGGAGAGAGGTGGGTCTGGCCCTGGCCGGCGTTCGCGGTTATTTCAAGATAACACGTTTAACGAGATCTTGGTATTTGATCTGAGTCTGGCCACTGGCCTATACGCACTAACCATCTACGCGGGGACAGTTATGGGCACTCGACGTCATGGTATCAGCCGAAGCCTTCATGACGTCAGCGACTGAGCGGCGCGCGCTGGATTGGACCGTAAGCCTGCTCTTGTATTAACACGCCTGCTCTTCCGGCCGCGTATGCAACGTGCAGGTCTGCAATGGGCGATGGGCCCAGACCCCTGCGCCATAGGATTTAGACCGGTGTGCTGACCTCTCTGTTGTGCCTAGGTAGGGCTGCGACGTGTTGATCTTTCGAGGCCGGGCATGACCCAGAAAAGTGTGTCCGGACAAAGGGGATCGAGCGTGTTGGGAAATGTGGTGCACCCCTGCAGGGAAGTTAATCTATTCGAATAGCCGTGATCTTCGGTAACAGGACGACTTGGAGTTGTACCTTGACCTTATGACAACTAGAACCGGATACTTAATAAAACACACCCTTCCAAGTGCCAGATACAACCCGGTGGTCTCTCTTTAACAGGCGACGAGGAGAGAACCGCCGGGTAGGATTATGCTACGCGATGCTACTTGGTGAACTTACCTTCTATTTTCTCTTCTACATGCTGCAAGATGGAGGTGGCCAGAAGCGTAGTCTTCTATAGTACTAGCTATCCCCCTCTTATTCTGGCATTCTGCAATTCAGTCCACATATGATACCCCCTTTTCCATTTGATACCAATGCATACATATGTAGTGTAGCTCCTTGCTTGCGGGTACTTTGGGTGAGTACTCACGGTTGCTTTGCTCCCTCTTTTCCCCCTTTTCTATACCCAGCTTCGACCAGACGTTGGAGCCCAGGAGCCAGACACCACCCTCGATGATGACTACTACTACTCGGGAGGTGCCTACTACTACGTGCAGCCCGCTGACGACGGCCAGGAGTAGTTTAGGAGGATCCCAGGCAAGAGGCATGCGCCTCTTTTGATCTGTATCCCAGTTTGTGCTAGCCTTCTTAAGGCAAACTTGTTTAACTTATGTCTGTACTCAGATATTGTTGCATCCGCTGACTCGTCTATGATCGAGCTCTTGTATTCGAGCCTTCGAGGCCCCTGGCTTGTAATATGATGCTTGCATGACTTATTTTATTTGTAGAGTTGTGTTGTGATATCTTCCCGTGAGTCCCTGATCTTGATCGTACACATTTGCGTGTATGATTAGTGTACGATTGAATCGGGGGCGTCACAAGTTGGTATCAGAGCCGACTGCCTGTTGGAATCCCCCTTCCACACTCCTTGGCCGAAGTCGAGTCTAGACATTACAAAAACTTTTACTAACATGGCTGTGTGCCTTACGGGCCCATGTCGCCATCTGGGTGGTATTAGGATCTTTTACTCCTCGATCCTTACTCTAGGACTCTGAACTCTCTTCTACTCGGGTTAAACGATTTTACTAACTCTAACATTAGGATCCCGTGACCACATTCACCCCAAAGTTGGATAAGCCCTAGTTATTCTTGAGAGTAGTATTTGAACATTATCCACATTGTCATTTGACTCCTGTGAAAACATCTTTGTTTTCTGATGGAACCCACGAGACAGGTCGTGCGCCACACGACGACCATTGCTGCCTCAGGATCATCTGCCGTGTTGGTTGAGATGATGACCTATCTGGGTTAGCGCTGGCACCCTGAGTACACCGTCTACAAGGAGTACCAGGACTTCAACCAGGAGCAGTACCGTGCCATCGTCCACCTCTACTCTCAGGAGTATGACTCCACTACCGTGCTGCACACTGCTCATGGTGTTGGAGTGACTATCGACATGGCGGTCCATGATGCTGCTTATGCTGCTCTGACATGTCTTCGTGGAGAGTATCAGGAGTTGGACACCTCCCCCTTCAGGCACATTGCTATCGCATCCGATGTTGGTGCGGAGGGATACTACACTGCTGCCTACTCCACCGTCACCCGAGAGCCCTTCTAGCATCAGAACATGGTTCTGCATGCTGATGGGATGGATAGAGCTAACCGAGCTCTTCGCCACGAGTTGTACACCACCCGTCAGCACCTGTACCGTGCTCTGACGCTGTTGCACCCCTCTATCCAATCTGGTGATCTATCGCGTTCTGCGATCTATCCTTCCAGGACCGTGATGCCCCAGGGCATTGGCTGGCCAGATGTGGGAGGCTACTCTCCCGCACTTGGTCCTCTCTTGCCACCTGCGCATCAGGTTCCGCACCAGAGTATCCGCGGACCCCAGGCTACTCGCATGGAGGTCTTCCCTTCGCGTCACTAACAGCTGTCAGGCAACACCTACCTCCACAGTTCCTCCTGGGACTGATGTAGGATTGCTTGTTAGTGTTAGATGCATTCGCCGTGAGCCTGCGTGCCGCCTATGATGTTCTTAGTCTATGTACTGAACTCTGTGTATCGAACTCTATGCATGATCACTTTTGTAAGATATGCCAACTACTATGCAGTGTCTATTGTGTTCCTTTCATTATGCATGTTTCATCATGAATGATTCTTGTCCTTGCAAATTCTCAATGCTGAACTACCTCTGTTATATATTAGCAGGATGGTTAGACCAGGTGGTTGTGGTCGTGGTGACCCTCCCCCCACCCCCGCCTGAGTACATGGCTGGGATAATGCAACAGTTTGAGCTGAATCACCAGTTCATGGAGAATATTATGGCTCAGTTTCCTCGCCACAATATGAACCAGCAGCCAACCCAAGTGACTGCAGGATTTCATGCGCCTTAACCCAACCGTGTACCGTAGCTCAACTCAGCCTCTGGATGCTGATGACTGGCTCCGTGACATCACCTATGAGATGGAGTCGGCTGATGTAGGCCCTGCCAGCTATGTCACCATTGCTTCCTTCTTGAAGGGACCCGTTGCTCAATGGTGGGACAGCCACAGGCGTACTCTGCCAGTTGGAGCAATCATCACCTGGCCAGACTTCCAAGCTGCCTTCTGTGCTCGCTTCATTCCTCAGGGAGTCATGGACCGGAAGAAGCGCGAGTTCCGCAGCCTCACCCAAGGCAACAAAACTATGGAAGCTTATCACCGGGAGTTTCTGGACTTGTCCCGCTATGCTAAAGAACACATTGCAACTGATGCACGCAGACAGGAGAAGTTCCGTGATGGTCTTCAAGCTGGCATCAAGCTCGCACTTCTAGTGCATGATTTTGCTGATTTCGCCACCTTGGTCAACAAGGCCATCAATGTCGAAACTGGTCTGCAGGAATACCAGAGCTCTCACAGCCGCAACCGTGAAACGGGCTCATCTTCGGGCCCGTCCTCGCAGAAGCGTAGGATATGGATTCCCAACAGCATGTATCAGCCAACTGCACCTGCTCCAAGGCAGTCCTATGATGCACCGCGTCTGCCTCCCCCACCAACTAGGCAGCCAAGACTTCCAGCTCCACCACCCCAAGCTCCTGTTCCCACTCCCAATAATGGTCTCTGCTACAAGTGTGGTCAGCCAGGTCACCGTGCCAGAGACTGCAATCAGAATCAGAATCAACTGGCCCTTCCCGCAGCTGGCCGTGGAAACAACCAGCCTCGCAACAACAATGCCAGGTCTTATGGTCGTGTTCATGCCAACCACGTTGATCTTAATGAAGCTCAAGACTAGCCTTCTACTGTGATGGGTAGACTCCTCGTAAATTCAGTACCTGCATCTATTTTATTCGATTCAGGAGCATCGCATTCATTCATGTCAGAAGATTTTGCATACAAGCATGACGTTAAATGTGAGGAGATGAACACTTCGGTATTGGTAAAAACCCCCGTGGGACAATGTCAAACCTCACTGGTTGGCATCGACGTCCCCGTGGAAATCGAAGGGCTGGAATTCTATGCCTCTCCCATTATCCTGAAGTCGTCTAACATCGACCTCATTCTGGGGATGGATTGGTTGAAAGCGCATACTGCTTCTATAGTTTGCGCCACTAAGACCGTCTGAGGGAGTCCTGGATTCGGGGTGTCCGGGTAGCGGGACTATACCTTCAGCCGGACTCCAGGACTATGAAGATACAAGATTGAAGACTTCGTCCCGTGTCCGGATGGGACTTTCCTTGGCGTGGAAGGCAAACTTGGCGATACGGATATTCAAGATCTCCTACCATTGTAACCGACTTTGTGTAACCCTAACCCTATCCGGTGTCTATATAAACCGGAGGGTTGTAGTCTGTAGGGAATCAACTCCATACACAACAATCATACCATAGGCTAGCTTCTAGGGTTTAGCCTCCTTGATCTCGTGGTAGATCTACTCTTGTACTACCCATATCATCAATATTAATCAAGCAGGACGTAGGGTTTTACCTCCATCAAGAGGGCCCGAACCTGGGTAAAACTTCGTGTCCCTTGCCTCCTGTTACCATCCGGCCTAGACGCACAGTTCGGGACCCCCTACCCGAGATCCGCCGGTTTTGACACCGACATTGGTGCTTTCATTGAGAGTTCCTCTGTGCCGTCACAATCAGGAAGGATGCCTCCTCCCGTCTTTAAAGATGGCGCCGTTGCTAAGGGAGCCTTGGCTGTCGGCCAAACCCTCTGGCTAGGTGGTTTCCTCATGACCGCCTGTTTGGCTGTTGCGCCGACGGTGACCTCTCGGGTCATCAAAAGCAGCCTACACGTCAGCTCGGAGCTCGTCGAGCAGCTAGGTCCAATGGAGCTCTCTTCCGTAAACGAGCTCTTGGATCGCATCGCCGCCCTGGGGGTCGCTACGGATTACGACTAGGTTGGGCTTAAACCCGATCTAAGAGAAATTAACTCTCCCCAAGTCACCCACCACGTTGCCGTGGTAGAGACGCAGTGCGGCGACCCTTCATATATTTTAAGGACTAGCTACGTCCGAATTCCCGACCCCTCCAAGCCGGATACCCGCAGAGGGGGAGATGTAACTCAAGACTTGAGCTTAGGATCAGGCAACGGGCCAGATTCACTGGACAACATCCAAGAATCCGAACTTTAGAGTTCGGAAACTCTTCGGCCTCCGAATCTTACTGGATCCATACTGGAAAGATGGCTTGATGGACCCTGTAGAATTCACAGTACAGAAGACGCCACACCAACTCACAGCCTTAGAGCATGTTGGATACTCCGGCAGGTGGCCAAAATCGGCGAGGACCTCTTAATTCCGGAGGCCGCAGAAAGCCAACCCAAGGACACAAGTACCGTTCTCACAGTCTTCGAGACTTTCGCATCAAACAATGTGCGAAAAAGAACACTCCGCAGCCTCGCTGAAGTCTATCAAGTTGCAACAATAAATCCATGGAGCGACACTGCCATTACCTTCAACGCAAGTGATGAACCTAGATTCCGAACAGCCCGAGCACCAGCCGCATTGGTCCTCAGTCCCATAGTGGACGGCTTTCGCCTCACCAAGGTGCTCATGGATGGAGGCAGCGGACTGAACCTCATTTATGAGGAAACCCTTCAAAAAATGGAAATAGACTGGAACCGCGTCGAGCGAAGCAGCACAACCTTTAGAGGAATAATCCCGAGTCGGGAAGCGCGCTGCACAGGAAAAATCACACTAGATATGGTGTTCGGCACGCCGGATAATTACAGGTCCGAAGAAGTCACGTTTCAGGTGGCCCCGTTCAAAAGCGGATATCACGCTTTACTAGGGCGGGAAGCACTCACAATCTTCCAAGCAATACCCCATTACGGGTACATGAAGCTTAAGATGCCCGGGCCGAACGGAATTATCACTCTAGCTAGTGATCCGGACATAGCACTCCGTGCCGAAAACAAGACGGCCGCATCAGCCCTTGAGGCACTATCCGAAGCCTTAGCAGCCGAGGAACTGACTGCGCTGCGCTCCACAGTTAACAGGGATGATGTGATACTCGACAAGAGATCCAAATCCACATCCTTCAAGCCAGCTGACAAAATAGTCAAATTCCAGGTCCATCCAACGGACCCCAATAAAACAGCTTCCATCGGGGCACGACTAAACCCTGATGTAGACGCCGCACTGCGAGAGTTCCTATGAGAGAACTGGGAAATTTTCGCCTGGCACCCTTCAGACATGCCAGGGATCCCACGCAGGCTGGCTGAACATAGCTTAAATATCCTAAAAGGATTCAAACCTGTCAAACAAGCCCTTCGGCGTTTTTCCGAACCCAAGAGACAGGCTATGGGAGAGGAGCTAGCCAAGCTATTGGAGGCCGGATTCATTAGAGACATAAAACATCCGGACTGGCTAGCAAACCTGGTGATGGTACCAAAGAAGGACAAATCCTGGCGCCTGTGTGTCGATTTTAAAGACCTTAACAAAGCTTGCCCAAAGGATCCCTTCCCCCTCCCCCGTATCGATCAAATTATCGATGCCACCGCAGGACACGACTCGTTGTGTTTCCTCGATGCAAACTCCGGTTACCATCAAATCAAGATGGCAGAATCAGACCAAGCCGCAATAGCATTCATCACACCATACGGCCCATTCTGCTTCAACACAATGCCCTTCGGGCTGAAAAACGTCGGCGCAACATATCAGCGCATGATCCAGACATGTCTGGCAAACCAGATCGGCAAAATAGTGGAGGCATATGTGGATGATGTGGTCGTTAAATCAAGACATGTCAAATCTCTAGTAGACGACTTGAGGCTTGTATTCGATAACCTCCGAAAATAAGACATCAAGCTCAACCCGGAAAAATGCGTCTTCGGCATTCCAGCCGGAAAGCTCTTGGGCTTCATTGTATCCGGTAGAGGAATTGAAGCAAATCCAGCCAAGATCCGAGCTTTGTCCCAATTGGATATCCCAAAGGACCTCAAACAAATACAAAAATTAACCGGATGCGTGGCGGCTTTAAGCCGCTTCATCTCCCGCTTGGGAGAAAAGGCACCACCCCTCTATCGCCTCCTTCGGCGCACCGAAAACTTCGAGTGGACGAATGCCGCCACGGCCGGAATTGATGAAATAAAAGCCATATTGGCAACAAACCCAGTCCTGGCCGCGCCAAACACCGGTGAACCAATGTTATTGTACATTGCAGCAACACATCAAGTTGTCAGCGCAGTGCTCATTGTCGAGCGGAAACGGATGGACACAAATTCCCCCTTCAAAGGCCGGTCTACTACGTATCCACTGTCCTCACTCCATGCAAATCACGGTACCCGCATTATCAAAAGATTGCATACGCGGTATTCATGGCATCCCGGAATCTACGACACTACTTTCAAGAGTGTTCCATAATAGTAGCCTCGGAAGTACCACTCAACGATATTATCAACAACCGCGATGCAACGGGCCGGATTGCAAAATGGGCCATCAAGCTTCTCCCGTTCGATATAACCTATAAGCCACAGCGAGCTATTAAATCGCAAGTTTTGGCCGACTTCGTCGCAGAATGGACGGAGGCCGAGCTCCCTAAAGAGTATGGCACACATTCAAACTGGATCATGCATTTCGACGGCTCCAAAATGTTGGCCGGACTGGGGGCTGGCGTCGTCCTAACATCCCCCACGGGAGACACAGTCGAATATGTGCTCCAGATCATGTACACGGATTCCAACAATACAGCCGAATATGAGGCCCTCCTACATGGTCTCCGGATAGCAGTATCCATGGGTATCCAGCGCCTAGAGGTACGCGGGGATTCAAACCTCGCGATATCCCAAATAAATGGAGACTTCGACGCCAAGGACCCAAAAATGGCAGCTTACCGCAACGCCGTCCTAAAAATGTTAGCTCGGTTCGAAGGGCTGGAGTTTCACCATATAGCCCGAGAAAACAATCAAGCAGAGGACGTCCTGGCACGCATCGGAGCAAAACGCGATGCAGTCCCCCCCCCAACATATTTTTGGAAAGATTGTTCAAGCCATCCGTAGCATGGGAGAGGGAACCCGCAAATAACAGCCCGGACCCAGCCGCACCACTCGACGCCGAAAAATCTGACACAATTGGAGGCTCTGCCAATGAAATTACACCTTCAGCCCACGTAATAATGGCGGTTATCACCCCGTGGACAGAACCATTTCTAGCCTACCTTACTAGGCAGGAACTCTCGGAGGACCAAAATGAGGCCCGCTGCATAGTGCGGCGATCTAAAGCCTATAGAGTCCATGAGGGAGAGCTTTATAAGAAAAGCACTACCGGAGTCCTTCAAAGGTGCATCTCCGAAGAGGAAGGGCGGAACCTTCTGGCTGAAATTCATGTCGGACTCGATGGTCACCACGCCGCTGCTCGGTCCCTTGTTAGCAAGGCTTTCCGTACAGGCTTTTATTGGCCGACGGCCCGGGCAGACGCTCAGGACCTAGTACAACGATGCGCTAGTTGCCAACTTTTTGCCAACCAAAGCCATATGCCACCCACCGCACTCCAAACTATACCCATCACCTGGCCTTTTGCGGTCTGGGGGCTTGACATGGTCGGACCCCTTAAAGGTGGGACCGATAGGAAAAAATACTTACTAGTCATGGTGGATAAATTCACCAAATGGATAGAAGCCAAGCCTATTAAAACGGCCGAATCTGGACCTGTGATAGACTTCATATCCGGGGTTGTACACCGTTATGGCGTCCCCCACAGCATCATAACCGATAACGGTACAAACTTTACCGCCGACGAGGTAAAACTCTAGTGCAAAAACATGGGCATCAAGCTCGATTATGCATCCATCTGTCACCCACAAACCAATGGCCAGGTCGAACGTGCAAATGGTCTTATCATGAGCGGCATTAAACCTAGACTGGTGCGGTCCCTCAAGGAATCTAACATGCACTGGGTAGAGGAGCTCGACTCCGTGCTATGGGGGCTGCGGACCACGCCAAATCGCACCACCGGATACACACCATTTTTTATGGTGTACGGCGCAGAGGTAGTTCTGCCCTGCGACATAATTCATGACTCACCTAGAGTGCGCATGTACGAAGAAAGAGAAGCCGAGCTCGATCGGCAGGACAACTTGGACGCCTTGGAGGAGGAGCGTGACGTGGCAAAAGCCCGTTCCGCATTTTATCAACAGCAGGCCCGAAGATATCAAAGCAGAGAAGTACGGGCCAAAAATTACAATGTTGGCGAACTAGTTCTACGCCTGCCGGATAAGAAAAAGGACAAACTCAAGCCCAAGTGGGAAGGTCCATTCATAATCGACCAAGTCCTGACTGGTGGGGCATACCGCCTGCGAGATGCGTCGGATAACCGACTCGAGCCGAACCCGTGGAACGCCACCCGTCTCCGAAGATTCTATGCCTAGCGCCGGACTCTGTGTTCGCCTCCTTCCTCTGTCCATTTTTTGCATTTTTCTGTCTTACATTTCTCTCCTTCCCCTCTTTCCTTTTATAGCCCTTAAAGGCTCATCTAGTGACGCGCCACTCGCGCTCATTAAACCTGGGGGCTTCTTTAACAGAAGCTTATTTATACGGGCTTCACGCCCAACACATGCGTCAAACTTCCACATGTACCTTTTTCTTCACCATTATATGCATCGATATGACTTAAGTTTTGGCCAAGCTGGGTTGCGTGGCTCCTGTGCTTACCCCTACGTTCCTGATTGTTCGGCTAGGTGGTAAAGGGAGCACCTCTGCGATTGTTACTGCCGGGTTAGCCGGATGTGTACCTCAGACTGGGTGAAGCCGAAAGCTAGCGTTCTTAAGGGAATATTCGGTCGGTGAAATAAAAGATGATCTTTTTACTCATTTTATGCGCCCCCAGATGCTTTTTTCTGCGTCTTTTCACGCAGTCCGGACATGCACTTTAGGGCATGCCTCCCAGCGAAAGGAACCCCTAACGGAACTATTCTCTCTGGAAGATGTTTCTTACTAACCATGTAATATAACATAACTAGTTGGGCACTTGTCTGATAAAGCACTAATGACCCCTACGCCTGGTCTCCACGCATACCCCGGTTCTTATATAACCGCTATGGTATTCGGACACACTCCGGACCGTCAGGTCCCGAGCTTGAAGCGAAAAGGTCGGCAACGACAAACGATCTACAATCTGGCTAGAAGGCATTACACATGTCAATTAAAAATTACATAGTCATTCTGACTGATTGTATTCCTCTTCTATACCATCTAACAGGCTGTCTAATTTACAGTCCTGCTGGGAATACTTCGCGGCCAACTCTACTTGGTCGTATACTAAGCTCACAGGGATCTCCTTCCCGTCAGACCCCACTGGTCCGACCTCGGCCATGTGGTTTGGGTCAGACTTCGTAAAACGGGTCTTCACCATGGCCCAGGCCTCCCTAGCGCCTTGTCGGCAGGCCGATATCTTCCACAACCGGAAGCGCCGCCGAGCTCCCTTCAGCTTCTCCGCAAGCTCTCCAAGGCCCTCGGGCACGGAGTGGGCAGGCCATAAGGCTTGGGCAATACCCCGCATCGCCTGCCGAATTCGCTCATGCAGTTGCAAGAGTTCGGGAAGAAGGTCACCCGTAGAACCAGGCATCTCCTTTGCAGGACGACCCATGAGCATACCTACAGACATTACTCTGTTAGTCGACTTCCTCGCCGAACTTTTTTTTCGAAGTTCGTTCAAGCACTTACTAAAAATGTCGCGTCGAAGCCGCTGATTCTCCTTCGTGGAGTCCGACAGCTGGCCACGAACATCTTTAAGTTCGACGTCCAGCTTGGTGTTGGCATCCTGAAGATCATTCTTCTCTCGCCTCACCTTTGTCAGCGTACTCTCACCGGCCTTTAGCCGGCGTAAGAGTTGTTGCTTGTCCGGATCGAGTCCGGCGCCATCTGCAATATGATTTGTCAGATTTGCACCCACACCGCACAATACTAATCTTTCGAAGTGTATCTTACCTGAGGGGGTCTCTTTGGGCTCCCCTGCTGCGGCTAGTGCGGCCTCTAGATGGGCCTTGCACTTTTCCAGCTCCTGGGACAGTACGGTATTCTTCTCTGTAAGAACCTGCATATTAAATGATCCTCAAATCTGTTGCTCTAACTGCTTCAAGTCTCGGGGGCTACTGGCATATATATGTTTAACCAAAATTTTCTCACCCGTATGTCTTTTACATACTGCTCCGTGGCTCTGGCTAAACCATTTTGAGCGGCACGGAGGTATGCATCTCCCGAATTAAAGGCATCTAAAGCCTCTTGGGAGAAACAAGCGTCGCGTAGAACTGTCTGGCGACGCCTGTGGTTCATGGCACTCTCCACTTCAGAATTTGTGGCAGACAGCCTGTCCGCATCCTCTGTCGGAGGAGCGTCCGGTGCGCACCTTGTGCTCGCCTCCGCTTCCTGGCCAGACGTTGGAGCCTGGCTGGTGGAGGCGCGATTGGCAACCTCTCCGGATGTAGTCCGACGAGGTCTCTTCGTTCTGAAGATAGCACGAACGTTAATATGCCTTGACAGAATAACACCAGGGAAACAGAGGGTGCGCTATACCTTTGCGCCGGCATCTTAGTCCGGACTGCATTCCTTTTTGTCCCATGGGGCCCTGCGGCCCCTCGTTGGCTAGCCGCCGCAGGTTCGGCCTCCCGCCTCGGAAATCTCCCCTACAAAACACGGTTGTCGTCAGAAACATCGGAATACGTGAGAGTGGAATCTCTCTCAAGGGAATGAGACTCCGGTTTCTGTCACCTGGGAGGCCGGATTAACCCTGGGTAATCGGCCGTAATGGCCACCAAGGCGTTGTCCTTGCTCAATTGATGGAACACTCCATCAATCAGCTCCACAGATATATCCGGATCCTCTTGAGAGGCCAGGTCGAGGGACCTTCCTGGGTCCTCAGGTTGTGGAGGAGGGCTGTTTATTTCCTTAACAGCCCGGCGCAGTTCCTGCGTTGAAGTCGTTAGACTAAATATTTAACAATGGGAATACAAAACGAATGGGCAAGTAAATGCGACCGCTTACCCAGCTTGGTGGATTATGCATAGAGAATCCACCCTGTGGGTTGACGCGGAGAAATTCCTCCTCTTCTCCCTTATACAAAGTGGACAAGATCTTTAGTAGAGCGGCAGCCGAATCCGGCCCCTTACAGCCGTAGCGGGTGGCGTCGTCCTCCCCGTTGAAGTCCCACATGGGGTGGCTTCTATACTGAAGTGGCTGCACCCCCCGCATAATGCATTCGGCCATAACCCCGATCATGGTCAGTCCGGAATGGGCTAACAATCTTATTCGGCCCATCAGGTAAATGATGTCCCTGTCACTTTCCCCCTGAGGGCTCCGTGGACGCCAGCTCAGGCGCTTCTTTAAGGGAGCACTGTCGAACTCAGGAAGGCCGATCCGAACAGGATCCGACAGCGGGACATCCTCTATATAAAACCATTCCGAGGGCCAGTCTTCGGACGCCTTCTTTGGGGTTCCGGATAGATATCCGGTCCCGGCGATGCGCCACACTTCGGCTCTGCCCACTTGATACATTGACCCCTCCTTAGAGCGGGGCACCAGGCAGAATAACCTCTTCCACAGTGCTAAATGAGCCTCAACACCCAGGAATAGCTCGCAAAGGGCGACGAAGCCTGCGATATGCAATATAGAGCCGGGCGTGAGATTGTGCAGCTAGAGGCCGTAGAACTCCAGAAGCCCGCGGAGAAATGGATGAATTGGAAATCCAAGTCCTCTTATGAGATAAGGGACGAGGCACACCCGCTCTCCTTTGGAAGGATTGGGGGTGCTCTCCGCTTGCTCTCCACCATTATAGGTGGCGAGTCCGGCTCGGACCGGGACCATATAGGCCTGAGGGAGAAATCCCTTGGCCTGAAGCGACACTAGCTCGTTGTGCGGGACGGAGCACATCTCCCAGTCTCTAGGTTTAGGACTGGAAGGGCGAGAGGAGGAGCTGTGACGGCTGGCCATGTTGGAATGGGCCTTTGCTGGAGGCGCTCTGATGATTACTTGCAGGGAGGAGAAGGTGTGGTTTGGGTCTGAATCCCCATTCCATTAAATAGGCAGCTCATTTATGCGGCTAGGGGTGTGAATGTAAAAACGCCCCGGCTTTTCGCATTCGTTTGACACGTGGAAGATGGCCATTATTGGGCGTGGAAGCCGAGGAGCACTACATTACAAAAATCAGACATTATTCCTACAGGTACACAAGATTTGGAGAAGAACCCGCCTTGCAATGCCGAACAATCTGCGCGCCGGACTCGTCGTCATTGAAGCCTGGTTCGGGGGCTACTGAGGGAGTCCTGGATTAGGGGGTGTCCGGGTAGCCGGACTATACCTTCAGCCGGACTCCAGGACTATGAAGATACAAGATTGAAGACTTCGTCCCGTGTCCGGATGGGACTTTCCTTGGCGTGGAAGGCAAGCTTGGCGATACGGATATTCAAGATATCCTACCATTGTAACCGACTTTGTGTAACCCTAACCCTATCCGGTGTCTATATAAACCGGAGGGTTGTAGTCCGTAGGGAATCAACTCCATACACAACAATCATACCATAGGTTAGCTTCTAGGGTTTAGCCTCCTTGATCTCGTGGTAGATCTACTCTTGTACTACCCATATCATCAATATTAATCAAGCAGGACGTAGGGTTTTACCTCCATCAAGAGGGCCCGAACCTGGGTAAAACATCGTGTTCCCTGCCTCCTGTTACCATCCGGCCTAGACGCACAGTTCAGGACCCCCTACCCGAGATCCGCCGGTTTTGACACCGACACCGTCCATCTGCTACATCCTTCCGACGAAATAGTTACTTACCAGACTCATCTAGTTCATAATGCCGAGGCACGACTTTATGCCTTGAATGCGTTGAACGCTGCACCACTCGAGGGCATTGAAAACATTCCCGTTGTTCGTGAATTCCAAGACGTCTTTCCGGAAGAACTTCCAGGGATTCCCCCTGCTAGAGCTATCGAATTCATTATCGACTTGAAGGCACCACCCCTATAGCCAAACGACCCTACAAGATGCCGCCACATGAACTCATTGAGCTTAAGGAGGAAATCGACAAATCTCTTGTCAAAGGTTTCATTCACCCAAGTTGCTCTCCTTGGGGAGCACCTTCTCTCTTTGTTAAGAAGAAGGATGGGACAAACCGATTAGTCCAAGACTACCGTCCTATAAACCAAGCTACCATTCAGAATAAATATCCTCTTCCTCAGATCAATGATCTTTATGATCAACTGGCTGGTTCATCAGTGTTCTCCAAACTCGACTTGAGGTTGGGTTACCACCAGATCCGTGTTCGTGAAGAGGACATCCCAAAAACCGCCTTCGTGACTCGGTATGGATCATACGAGTACACCGTCATGTCATTCGGCTTAACGAATGCTCCATCCACCTTCTCTCGTCTGATGAACTATATATTCATGGATTACCTCGACAAGTTCGTCGTGGTTTATTTGGACGATATCCTTGTATTTTCCAAGAACAAGGAAGAACATGTTGAACATCTTCGTCTTGTGCTGGAAAAGCTTAGAGAGCATCAACTGTATGCTAAGTATTCCAAGTGTGAATTCTGGCTCCCCGAAGTAACCTATCTTGGGCGTGTCATCTCCAAGGATGGTATTGCCGTCAACCCTGAATGAGTTCAGGGTATTCTTGATTGGACTCCTCCGAAGAATGTCAAGCAAGTCCGAAGTTTTCTCGGTCTCGCCAGCTATTGCCGTCGATTCATCAGGAACTTCTCCAAGATTGCCAGGCCTCTGACTAATCTGTTTCATAAGGGTGTCAAGTTCGAATGGATAGACAAATGTCAGGAAAGTTTCCAGGCACTCAAAGACAAGTTGACTTCTGCCCCAGTGCTTGCTCCACCTAATACTAAGAAGGACTTCGTCATTTACTGCGACGCTTCCCGTCAAGGATTAGGTTGTGTCCTAATGCAAGAGCATAGAGTGATTGCTTATGCCTCTCGTCAACCGCGCCCTCATGAAGAAAACTACCCAGTCCACGACCTCGAGCTTGCTGTTGTCATTCATGAACTGAAGCAGTGGCGACATTACCTTCTCGGTAATCGTTGCGAGATCTTCACCGACCACCAAAGTCTGAAGTATATGTTTACTCAGCCAGATCTGAACCTCCGTCAGCAGAGATGGATGGAGACTGTTGCGGACTTTGACGTGGGTATATCCTATACCCCCGGCAAGGCTAATGTAATGGCTGATGCCTTGAGAAGCAAGTCTTACTGCAACCACCTCTAGGTTCACAAAGTTCAGCCCTCGCTTGTCGAAGAATTTAGAAAGCTGAACCTTCATATTGTTCCTCCAGGAGCACTCGCCCCCCCTCCCCAGAGTTTCAGAAGATGAATCTTCGTGTTGTTACTAAGGGTTCTCTAAATACCCTGGCTGTCGTTCCAGATCTCGTAGATGGTATAAAGACTATTCAGGGTAATGACTCTGAGGTCCATAAGATTAAACGCCATCTAGCAGAAGGAAAGCCCTCATTCTTCACGCCGATGATGGCGCCTTGTACTTCAAAGGCCGCCTAGTGGTACCACGTTCGAGGAAAAACCTGGATCACACTAAAAAGGTTATGAAAGAAGCTCATGATACGCCTTTGTCTATTCATCCCGATAGTACAAAGATGTATCAGGATATTCGTCAGAGATTCTGGTGGTCTGATATGAAGCAGGACATTGCTCGTTATGTTGCTGAGTGTGACGTTTGCCGCCGTATCAAAGCAGAGCATCAAAGGCCTGCTGGAACTCTGCAACCTATATCTATTCCTGAATGGACATGGGACCATGTTGAAATGGACTTCGTCACTGGATTTCCCAAATCGCAGAAAGGTAATGATGCTATTCTTGTCGTCATTGACCGGCTTTCTAAAGTTGCACATTTTCTGGTGGTCAAAGAGACAATCACTGCTAGTCATCTTGCTACTCTCTACATGTCCAGAATTATTTCACTTCATGGTATTCCACTGTTTATCAGTTCAGACCGTGGCAGCTTATTCACTTCAAGATTCTGGGCAAGTTTCCAAGAAGCTATGGGGACTCATATGTCGTTCAGTATTGCGTTTCATCCTTAGTCGCAAGGTCAAGTTGAACGTGTCAACCAAGTTCTCGAAGACATGCTTCGAGCTTGTGTAGTTTCCTTCGGCAAGAAATGGGAGGAATCTCTTCCATATGCCGAGTTCTCTTATAATAATAGCTATCAAGCTAGTCTGAAGATGCCCCCCTTCGAAGTGTTATATGGACGAAAGTGTCGGACCCCTCTGAACTGGTCAGAAACTGGGGAACGTCCACTCTTCGGTCCGGATATTATCCAACAGGCCAAAGAACAAGTTCGCATTATTCGCGAGAATCTCAAGACTGCCCAGTCACGTCAAAAAAGTCAGTATGACCGTCATCACCAAGACATGGTCTATCAACCTGGCGAAAAGGCTTATCTTCCAGTTACACCAAGGGTGCTCACCGCTTCAGGATCAAGGACAAGCTAGCCCCTCGCTATATCGGTCCCTTCACTATTCTCGAAAGGTGTGGAAAAGTGGCATATCAACTGGAGCTTCCGCCGAACCTTTCCCAGGTTCACAATGTGTTCCACGTGTCACAACTCCGTCGTTGCTTCAAGGATCCAATAAGAGCAGTGGATCATGAAGTGCTCGAATTGCAATAGGACCTCTCCTATAAAGAGCATCTGGCCCGAATTCTCGACCAAGCTAAATGCCGCACACGTCAGAAGGCGATGAAGTTCCTCAAAGTCCAGTGGTCGAATCACTCTGAAGACGAAGCCACTTGGGAACGCGAGGACCGCCTGCGTGATGAATACCCTGCACTGTTTCCTTCTACCTCCTAAATCTCGGGACGAGATTTCTTGTAGTGGAGGAGTTTTGTAACGCCCGGATAATCATGCTACAGTAAGCCCGCGCTAATGGTGCCACATCACCACGGATACTATTGCTAACCTCGCGATGATTCAAAACCGATTCAAACTCAAATTTGAAATTAAGTCAAACGATAAAAGTTTACAAACGTTAAAACAAAAATGTTCGGTTTGTGCATAATATTACATAGTTAATTATGGTGAAGAAAACACATGTTTAGAAAATGCATACATATTTTAAATTGAAATAAAACAGAAAAGGAAAAATGAATAAAAGAAAAGGAATAAAACAGAAAAACAAAAGACCAAAAAAAGGAAAAGAAGAGAAACCCCCCTGGGCTTCGGCCCAGCTGGCCACAGGCCCAGCCGGCCCCCCCCCCCCCCCCCTATCCCCTCGCCCCCCCCCCCCCCCCCCCCCCCCCCCCCCCCCCCCCCCCCCCCCCCCCCGTAAAATATCTCCTCCCCCCTCTCTCCAGATTGGATCGGGATCGAGAGGAGGAGGCCACCGACGCTGTCGCCCGTCGCTGCCAGGAGACCACGCCGCCTCACTGGAGCCCCTCCCCACCGGCCTGCTCCCACGTCGCTCGTCATCCCCGTCCCCCACCTCGCACCCCACTGCCCTTGTCCCCGCGCTCCCGCGGTGAGGCTCCCTCCTCTTCTTCTCCTCCTTCCCTGCGGTCACCGCCGCGCACCGGCGCCCACGCCTTCCTGCCGCACGCGCCGCCCGTCCCGCTGTGGCCTCTTCCTCCCTGCCTCGCCCCGCACGGCCAGCCGCCTCGCCTCCACCCGCGGCATCCCCTGTCGCCGCCCTGTGCCCGTGCCGCCCGCACGCTGCACGCACCCTGTGCGCCCGCGCCGTGGCCGGCCCCCTCTTGAACGCACCCAAGGTTGCGCCCCTGTTGACCGTCTAACTCGCTCACCATGCACGCGTGCTCGGCTCCTGCCCGACCGCAGTGACCCGCGTCGCCGCCCGCGCGCCCCACCCTCGCTGCTCCGCTGCCTACCTACTGCAGCTTCGACTGGCGCCAGTGGCCCACTTCGCCGCCACCCCCATCGCTCTGCCATCACCAGCGAGCACGCACGCGCCCGCTCGCCCCTACTGCTACGCGCCGCCGCCGTTGCTCGCCCCTCGCGTCCGCCTCGCCGCCTGTGTCCGCCTGGCCCCGCCTGCCTCCAGACGTCGCTCCGACCGCCTAGCCAGCGCCACGGCCACCGGCCTCCCCCGCTCCAGCGCCCGGCCCGGTACGCCCGCCCCTAGGCATGCGCCCGCAACGCCCAACGCCCGCTTCCCTGTGGCCGATTGGCCCCCTGGCCCAATGACAAGGGGGGCCCACCCCAGAACGTTTACAGAAAAAGAAACAAAAATAAAATAAAATAAATAATATTAATTAATTAATTACTTAATTAAAGAATTAATTAACTAAATTAATTTTGATTAATTAAACTAATCAAATAACTAAACTAATTAATCCTGATTAGGTTAAATAATATGTTTAACTAAAATGTGTCACTGACAAGTGGGACCCACTGGTCAGGTTGACCAGTCAACCAATGTTGACTGCTGACATCAGCATGACATCATGCTGATGTCATAAATCCAATTTCGAATTGAGTTAAATAATTAATTAAATTCCAGAAATTAATAAAATCTTTAGAAAATCATATCTTTTAATCTGTAACTCGAATTAAATTATTTTCAACATGAAAGTTCCTCAGAACGACGAGACGAATCCGGATACGCAGCCCGTTCGTCCGCCACACATCCCTAGCATAGCAAACACGCAACTTTCCCCCTCCGGTTCATCTGTCCGAAAACGTGAAACACCAGGGATAATTTCCCGGATGTTTTCCCCCTTCACCGGTACCACCTCGTACCGCGTTAGGTCACACCTAGCATCACGCTTTCTCATGTCATGCATCGTCATGCATTTGTTTGCATTATATTTATTGTTTCTTCCCCCTCTTCTCTCGCTAGACACCGAGACCGATGCCGCTTCTACCCAGTACGACTACAGTGTTGACGACCCCTCTCTCTTGCCAGAGCAACCAGGCAAGCCCCCCCTTGATCACCAGATATCGCCTACTCTTCTCTATACTGCTTGCACTAGAGTAGTGTAGCATGTTACAGCTTTCCGTTAATCCTATCCTGATGCATAGCCTGTCCTTGCTACTACTGGTGTTACCTTTACCTGCAATCCTAATGCTTAGTATAGGATGCTAGTTTATCATCAGTGGCCCTACATTCTTGTCCGTGTGCCATGCTATACTATCGGGTTGTGATCACTCCAGAGGTGATCACGGGTATATACTTATACATAATATATGATACTTGTGGTGACAAAAGACGGGTCGGCTCGAGGAGTTCCCGCGGTTGATTCACGAATTGGGGGCTGGAAGGACATACTTTCCCGACAGCCCTCTGTGTGGATCTTGGTGGCGAAGCGACAGGGCAGGTTGGGACCACCTAGGAGAGAGGTGGGCCTGGCCCTGGTCGGCATTCACAGTTATTTCAAGATAACACGTTTAACGAGATCTTGGTATTTGATCTGAGTCTGGCCACTAACCTATACGCACTAACCATCTATGTGGGGACAGTTATGGGCACTCGACGTCATGGTATCAGCCGAAGCCTTCGTGACGTCAGCGACTGAGCGGCGCACGCCGGATTGGACCGTAAGCCTGCTCTTGTATTAAGGGGGCTAGTTCTACTTCCGGCCGCGTACGCAACGTGCAGGTGTGCAATGGGAGATGGGCCCAGACCCCTGCGCCATAGGATTTAGACCAGCGTGCTGACCTCTCTGTTGTGCCTAGGTAGGGCTGCGACATGTTGATCTTACGAGGCCGGGCATGACCCAGAAAAGTGTGTCCGGACAAAGGGGATCGAGCTGGTTGGGAAATGTGGTGCACCCCTGCAGGGAAGTTAATCTATTCGAATAGCCGTGATCTTCGGTAACAGGATGACTTGGAGTTGTACCTTGACCTTATGACAACTAGAACTGGATACTTAATAAAACACACCCTTCCAAGTGCCAGATACAACCTGGTGGTCGCTCTCTAACAGGGCGACGAGGAGACGACCGCCGGATAGGATTATGCTACGCGATGCTACTTGGTGAACTTACCTTCTATTTTCTCTTCTACATGCTGCAAGATGGAGGTGGCCAGAAGCGTAGTCTTTGATAGTACTAGCTATCCCCCTCTTATTCTGGCATTCTGCAGTTCAGTCCACATATGATACCCCCTTTTCCATTTGATACCAATGCATACATATGTAGTGTAGCTCCTTGCTTGCGAGTACTTTGGATGAGTACTCATGGTTGCTTTGCTCCCTCGTTTCCCCCTTTTCTATACCCGATTGCTGCGACCAGACGTTGGAGCCCAGGAGCCAGACGCCACCGTCGACGACGACTACTACTACTCGGGAGGTGCCTACTACTACGTGCAGCCCGCTGACGACGACCGCGAGTAGTTTAGGAGGATCCCACGCAGGAGGCATGTGCCTCTTTCGATCTGTATCCCAGTTTGTGCTAGCCTTCTTAAGGCAAACTTGTTTAACTTATGTCTGTACTCAGATATTGTTGCTTCCGCTGACTCGTCTATGATCGAGCTCTTGTATTTGAGCCTTCGAGGCCCCTGGCTTGTAATATGATGCTTGTATGACTTATTTTATTTGTAGAGTTGAGTTGTGATATCTTCCCATGAGTCCCTGATCTTGATCGTACACATTTGCGTGTATGATTAGTGTATGATTGAATCGGGGCGTCACAGAACTTTAGGAACTTGATGATGCACACGTGATTGGTAAATCCTCTCTTGAACCTCTTCGCGAAGTGCTTCCTCTTGTTCACGCCGATGTCGATTATGTCTGGCGATGGCGTGACTTGAATCTTGAAGGGCACGTTGCGCCGCAAGTGATTGAGCTTCACGGAGTTGTTGTTCTTGGCGTTGTGCCTCGGTATCTTGTGCATCTTGGTGTAGGCGCGTGCGCTCTTCCTCTTCATGTTGGCGTTGTCGTTGCCATTCTCGTGCTAGCGCAAAAGCCTCTTGGGTTTGACATTGTCGGTGCTCTTGAGAGTTTGTGTCGCATAGAGGATTGAGGCTTGCTTGAGGATCGTTGCGCGCGGCACGTCGAAGAGTGTTCGATGTTAGTGTACTTGAGCCGGAGAGGGTGAAGTCGGAGTGTCGGCTTGAGCGAGTCTGTCTTGATGAGGACGAAGTGGAAGAAGAGCGGTTGAGCAACAAAGTGCGAATCTTGTCCATTCTTGTGTCGTTCTCTTGCTTGTGATCGTCGAGCTTGTGGTTGAAGTAGTCCCTTGTACGTTGCTCGGAGAGTCGCAAGTCAGCGGCGAGGTTGTCGATGTGTTCACTCATTGCTTGTTGCTCTTGATGCAAAGCACGTTGTGCACCAAAGAGGTGGCTCTTGGTGATGTAGGAGTTCATATCGTCGTCGTGCTCAATGAGGAGTGGATTGGTAGAAGTACTTGGCCTATCCATCATTCCAAAAGAAAAATGTGAGTGGTAGAAAGAGAAGAACGAATACCAAATGTACCTTGACCGAAGTTGAAAGTGGATCAATGATCACTCTGATGTGGACAAGGAAATAGCACAGTTGGTACCAATTCTTGTCGTTTTCTCACACCTACACAAGTAAAAGCTTATGGTGGATCTTGGTTAGGATGGTGGCACAAAATTTTATGCAATTGTAAGTGATATTCAATAATGTTGGAAAAGATTCACAAGATTGCAATGCAACAAGTAGACCAAGAAATGTAATGTACACGGAAACACACATGCAAAGAGATGAGTGGGGTTGGGCAACCAAGGATGAGCCAAAATGTGGAATCCACAAAAATGCTCTTGTTGCACAACACTAGAGAGACGCTAGCACGATTGCACAATAGGCGGGAACAAGACTTGTGCACAACCTACTAAGAAAAATGCAACGACTTCTATCCCAAGTATCTTCTATGCAAGGTGTGTCTATGATATGATCCAAGATGATCTAATATGACAACCTTAATGTTGTATGATGCTATGGTGCTTGCTTAAAAGCTCTTTGATTATATTTCCCTTTTGCTTCAAAGCTTGTTTGGCTCTTTGTTGTTTGAGCTCTTTTCTCATGCAATGCTTCACGAACCAAGATAGCAATTGTGTATGCGATGACAACCTTGTGACACAAGAGATGATACCAAGATATGTAATAATGATGTATGTATGCTATGGGAAGGATGTTCACTAATGTGCACAAGTCTCGTTGCTGGCAATACTCAAAGGCTAGTCTCGATGGGTAAGCGACGCAAAGGAGTAAGGCTATGATGGCTATCAATGTAATGGCAAGAGTGATATGTCCAAAACTAAGACGAGGTTACCGTTCTTGCTTATGGTATGGTGTCCAAATGGTGGCACGAATACCAAGATGTAGTCGAGGTGGTCGTTGTTGATGACGCGTCTGTGGCGAATATGAGCGGCGGTGATGTTGATGTCGAACCGTACCTAGATAGTCGAAACACAAAAGGATATGGAGCCGCAACTCAAATTCTCAAAGCTCGAAGTGGCAACACGTATCGAAGTGCAAAGCGGGTAAGCAATGGTGTTGGTATGCGGAAGTGGTGATGGTGTA
Source organism: Triticum urartu (assembly GCF_003073215.2). Classification (NCBI taxonomy): domain Eukaryota; kingdom Viridiplantae; phylum Streptophyta; class Magnoliopsida; order Poales; family Poaceae; genus Triticum; species Triticum urartu. Next base: position 335,187,485 of record NC_053024.1, on the reverse strand, counting down.
TAGGTGGTGGGAGTGCGTATGCGGAAATGTGGGGCGGTGGTGGTGACTAAACTGAAAAAAATCAGTTTCGTCAGTGATCATCGGACGTCCAGGCTGGGCCGGTCGTCCGGCCGTCGGACGTCCGGTGAGGGTCGGACGTCCGGTGCCAGGGCGATTTTTGGGCACGGGATGAACTTCACGTGGTCGAGGTGAATGGGGAGAAATTCGTCGAATCCGGGCGATTTCGTGGATGGAAAGGGTGGGGAAAGGGGGAAAAGCTAGATCCACTCAAAACAAAGCAAATCCACGGATCAAATCCAACAAAATTTCAACACACCAACAAATCACAAAAAAAATTGGGGCTATTTTTGTGGGGAATTTTTTGAATTAGGGACAAAATCAACAAAAACTAGGCTAGCAACACAACGGGAAGGCTCCGAAATCATGATCAATGTGCCTCTAGATACCAAGATGATGTAGGGTAGAACCCTAGGGGGCGATCTTTCACAAAAGGAGCGGATCACGCGAAGAACACGAAGAACACGAGGAGGGAAACGAAGGAAAACACGAAGGAAACACGAGAGAAACACTAAACCAACAAGGAATAGTCACACGTGTGCTAGATCCTCGAGTACATAAGAGAACACACGATCCACGGACATCTAAGGACGATACAAAGGTAGCCGGTCTTCTCCGTGAGGAGGTCTTGAGGTTCTTCTCATAAAGGGGTCTTGAATTCACTTGGGGGATCTTCTCCGAGGAGGCGCTATCTCCGAGGAGAAGGTAACCAAGTGGATGAGCAAATCTCTCACATGAAATATGAGCTAAACCTTTGCTAACCCTAGCTAGGAGGAATAGGAGGTCTATTTATAGTCTTAGTGCAAAAGGGGGCGAAGTGGGGGTACATGGGCTGCGGCCCAACTCATGGTAGCGCACAGGCGTCGGACGTACGGGAGTCACCGGTCGTCCGGAGGCTCGCGAGGGTCCAGACGTCCGGTGCCTGTCGGACGTCCGTAGATTCGGCTCAGGTGTGCTTCAGTCAGACATCTGGTCGGGGTCGGTCGTCCGAGCGCCGGTCATCCGGGAGGCCTCGGAATTCCGTCATTTTGGCTCGGGTGAGGAGGTGTCGGACGTCCGGTCTGGGTCGGACGTCCGGAGCCTGGAGATCGTCGGACGTCCAGAGCCTGGAGATCGTCGGACGTCCAGTCCTCGTTGGTCGTCTGGAGCCTGTAGCTTCTTCCGCATCTCTTCTTCTTCTCCGTCTTCACGTCCATCTTCTTCTTCTTCTCCTTGCTCCTTAGCTTCTTCGTAGCCAACTCCTAGACACCTGAGTATGCACAATGTCTCCGTTTGAGGTAGTAGCCATGTCTCATGTGTATCGAAGTGGAAGTGTGAGAGGAGATATGTCACCTCGGTTTCGAGAGCTCTTGCACGTGCTCGTGTCATGGGTCCGCTAGGCACTTGGTGAGATGATGGTAGGTCCATGGGGATGACATTGGGATGCTCTGCATCATAAAATGACTATAAAATGATTATAAAACATCCAAGATTGATAATATAATAGCATGGAACAATCAAAAATTATAGATACATTGGAGACGTATCAGCATCCCCAAGCTTAACTCCTAATCGTCCTCGAGTAGGGAAGTGATAAAAACAGAATTTTTTCTGTGGAATGATGCCTAACATGTCATGTCATATTCTTTTCTTTATAGCATGAACATTTGTACTTTTATGTTGTTCAAAGCAATAGTCTGATTTTGATGTAGGGTGGAACCCTAGATGGCCGATCTTCCATGAAAGGAGCGGATCCCAATGAGGAACACGAAGAACACGAGGGGAGACACGAGGGAAAACACGAGAGAAACACTCAAACCAACGAGATTAGGTCACACATATGCTAGATCTTCGAAACACAAATAGATACATGATCCAAATCCAACAAAGGACGATACATAGGTAACCGGTTCTTCTCCTAGAGGAGGTCTTGAGGTCTTCCCGTTAGGGGTCTTGAATCCAAGTGGATCTTCTCCGAAGAGGTGAAGGTCCCTCACGATGGAGTAGATCCGGATGGATGAGCGAAGCTCTATCTCATATATGAGCTAACACAACGCTCACCCTAGAAAGAGGGAGGAGGAGGTCTATTTATAGTCTTAGTGGTTGAAGGGGTACATGGGCTTAGGCCCAACACGAAATCAACACACCGACGTCAGACGTCCGGCGATTACCGGTGGTCCGGTGGCTCGTGAGGGTCCGGACGTCCGGTACTTGTCGAAAGTCCGTTGTTTTGGTTCGGACGTGCTTCGGTCAGACATCCGGTCGGGGTCGGATCTCCGGGGCGTCGGTCGTCCAGTGGTCTTCATAAATCCGCTGATTCGGCTCGGATGAGGCGGTGCTGGTTGTCCGGAGGCGCACGGTCGTCCGGGCGCTGGGAGGTGTCGGTCGTATGGTCCTGGGCGGACGTCCGCTTGCTTTAGCCCGCGTTGGCTGGGACTTGGGTCGGTTGGGTCTTCAGGCGATGGACGTCCGGTCCCGACCTATTGTCCGGTGGCTGGAGCTTCTTCGGTAGCTCTTTCTCTTGTCCCTCATCCTTGGTGTTCTCGCCGTCTTGTCCGTTGGGTGTAGCTGATCCGTGGCTTTCCTCCAAGTACCTGATCACACATAGGGTCTCTGCATGAGGTAGTAGCCATGTCTCATATGTGGAAAGTGGAAGTTCGGAGAGGAGCGAGTTCACCTTATCTTCGATAGCCATTGCTCGAGCTCTTGTCATTGGTCCAAGTGGTGTCGTAGGAGACATAGGTAGGTCCATGGGGATGACCTTGGGATGCTCCGCATCATCTCACCACCCTTGGGAAAGATCCGACCTCGGATCGAAATCTTCATCACCAAGGTAGGGCGAGAGGTCCTTGACGTTGAAAACGTCGCTCACGTTGTACTTGTCGCACGGGAGGTCGATCTTGTAAGCGTTATTGTTGTAGCATGCTAACACCTTGAAGGGTCCATCGGCTTGTGGTAGATGTTTAGACTTGCGTTCGTTGGGGAAGTGGTCCTTGAGAAGGTGTAGCCACACACGATCTCCAATGTTGAATATCATGGGTTGTTTGTTGACATTATGCTTGGTCGCAGGTCATTGTTCTTGGCGCCCGATGGTGTGCCTTGTAACTTCATGCATCTTCTTGAGATAGTTCACTCCTGCACTCGCGTCCATATTGATGCGCTCTTGTAGTGGTAGAGGAAGAATGTCCAATGGGGACAACGGGTTGAATCCGTAGACGACCTCGAAGGGGGACTTGCCGGTAATCGAATGTCTTGCGCAATTGTAGGCGTACTCGGCGATCGGTATGCACTCTTCCCACTCCTTGATGTTCCTCTTGATCAACACGCGTAGTGGGGTGGAGAGTGTTCGGTTCGTCACTTCCGTTTGGCCGTCGGTTTGTGGATGGTATGTCGTGGAGAATAGTAGCTTGATTCCGAGCTTGGTGCATAGGGTCTTCCAAAAGTAACTCAAGAAAATGACATTGCGGTCCGAGACAATCGTCTTTGGCACTCCATGTAGGTGTAATATTTCCCTACAAGAGCGATTTGCAACATGTGAAGCATCGTCTATCTTGTTGCATGGTATAAAATGAGCCATTTTAGAGAATCGGTCCACAACAACAAACACGAAATCTTTGCCATTTCTAGTTCTAGGCAAGCCAAGCACAAAATCCACGCTAATATCTTCCCATGGGTGATATGGAATAGGAAGGGGTGTATATAGACCATGAGATTGAGCTTTGGACTTAGCTTTGCGACATGTCGAGCATCGGGTGGTGAAGCGTGAGACATCGCGTGACATCTTGGGCCAATAGTAGTTCTTGGAGAGCGTAGCAAATGTCTTGTCACATCCAAACTGTCCATTAGTCCTCCTCCATGAGATTCTTGCAAAAGTCACAAACGAATAGAAGACTCGGGGATGCAAAGTTTGTTAGCTCTCATAAGATAATCTTTGATGTAATAGCGTTCCCAAGATATATGCGTCAAACATTTGGCATAAGGAATAGCAAAAGTAGGATCATGCGCATACAAGTCTTTTGTGTGCTCAAAGCCTATGACATTCAATTCAAGTTTGGTGACAAGCATGAATATGCGGGAAAGAGCGTCCACCATGAAATTTTCCTTAACTTTAATATACTTGATGACATAAGGAAATGACATAAGGAAATGACTCCATTTAGCATGATGCTTGTTCAACTAAGTTTAACCCTTAATATACTTAAGCGTTTCATGGTCGGTATGGATGACAAATTCATGAGGGCGAAGGTAATGTTCCCATTCATGCAAAACTCGCACTAAAGCATATACCTCGTTGTCGTAGATGGGGTAGTTGAGTTGCGCTCCGGGAAGTTTCTCACTAAAGTATGCTATGGAGTGCTTATCTTGCGTTAACACACCTCATATGCCATTACCACTAGCATCGCAATGAGTTTCAAAAGGTTTGTCAAAGTTGGGTAATGCAAGCACGGGAGAATGAGTAAGCAAATTCTTAAGTTCATTTAATGTGGTAACTTGGGATGGTCCCCAAACAAAAGGCGCATTCTTCTTGCTCAAAGCATGCAAAGGTGAAGCAATGGTGCTAAAATCCTTCACAAATCGATGATAGAAACCGGCTAAACCAAGGAAACTACGCACTTGTTGCAAGTTGGTTGGTTGAGGCCAAGTTTTAATAGCATTGATCTTAGATTCATCTACATGAACACCCTTAGAAGACAGAACGAAACCCAAGAAAACACAGAAAAAAGGCATTTGTCCATATTAGAATAAAGGTGCTCTTTTCTAAGAGTTTGTAGCACAGTTCTATGGTGGGTGACATGGTCTTTTAGAGATTTTCTAAAGACAAGAATATCGTCAAAGTAGACCACAACAAATACACCAATATAAGGTCAAAAAACAAATGCATGAGTCGCATGAAAGTATCGGGTGCTTTGGATAAACCCATTGTCATAACAAGCCATTCATATAAGCCAAACTTGGTCTTAAATGTGGTTTTCCATTCATCACCTTCTTGGATGCGTATTTGATAGTAGCCACTCTTAAGATCAATCTTAGAGAAAATGGTGGCTCCGCTAAGCTCATCAAGCATATCATCTAGGCGTGGAATGGGGTAACGATAACGCACGGTAATAGCATTGATAGGACGACAATCGGAACACATGCGATATGTACCATCTTTCTTGGGAACAAGGATTATCGGAAATGCACAAGTGCTCAAACTTTCTCGAACATGGCCATTATTGATGAGTTGTTGTACTTGTCGTTGGATCTCCCTAGTTTCCTCGAGGTTGACGCGATATGGAGCCTTGTTAAGAAGAGGTGCTCCAGGGATGAGGTCGATCCGGTGCTTGATGCCTCGTAGTGGAGGTAGACCTGGAGGTAGCTCGTCAGGGAAAACATCTTGGAATTCCTACAATAGAGAAGATAACACTAGGGGTAGATTGTGAGAAGCGTTAGCTTTTGGTGCATCATCCTTGCACAAAAGGACATAGTGCATGACACTTGATGGGTTCTCACACCCTTCGCTCATCTCACGTTTGGTGGCAAATAGAAATAAGTTCTTCTTGTCGCTCATCGTGGAGGCACTCTATTTTGGCTTGTGGCGCTCACTCTCTTTTTGGTGGTTTGCTCTCTCACTATTCTCTCCACGATGGGTGGTTAGCTTGCCGGCGATCACTTGGCTTGGAGACATAGGTCGAAGGACATACTCATTCCTTTCATCTTGAAGCTATAGTGATTCGTTCGGCCGTTGTGGATGACACCTCGATCAAATTGCCATGGTCGTCCAAGCAGAAGGTGGCAAACGGACATTGGAACGACATCGCACTCCAAAGTGTCTTCGTATGCTCCTATTTTGAAGGAGATTTGTACCCTATGCTCTACTTGGATAGTGCCGAAGTCACTAAGCCATTGAACTTTGTAGGGATGTGGGTGCTTCGTCTTGGCCAATTGGAGTTTGGAGCAAAGTTCGTCACTTGCCAAGTTATGACAACTCCCTCCATCGATGATGACCTTTACAGACCTTCCATTTATGCCGGCCTTGGTATGGAAGATATGGCATCTTTGGTCTTCTTCTTGTTTATGTTGAAGAGTCAAGACCTTGGAGACAATGAGAGCGGGGCTCGAATCTTCGTCGCAAAAGACTTGATCATCTTCATCTTCGTTCACTTGTCGGTGCATGGCCACTTGGTCAAGGGCTTCCATTTCTCCTTCGCTCATAGATTCATATGTACCATCGTCGTTGAAGATCATGGTGCGCTTTTTTGTAGATTCGAAGGACTTGTGGCCTCGCCCGCCGCATGTAAAACATTTGAAGGAACTTGTCTTGATGGTCTCATCGGTTGGGGTAGATGATGATGAAGCTCTCGGCTTGAAGTTGCTTGTAGTAGGAGGATGACTTGAGGTTGTCGAAGTTTTCTTGTAACTTGACTTGTCGCCGTTGCTTGTAGATGGCTTGGTTGAGGTAGAAGGTGTAGTCGTTGAAGCTTGAGGGTTGGAGAAACCATAGGACTTGGATGAGAACTTGGCATATTTGAAGTCATCTTGCACTTGGCGTTCCGCCTTGGTAGCTTGATGCACTAGCTCGATGAGGTTCGAGTATGGTTGGAAGTCGGCGATCTTCTTGATTGGGTGATTGAGTCCATTCAAGAAACGTGCCATAATTTGCTCATCATCTTTCGTGACATTGGCTCGTAATCATGGCAATCTCCATTTCTTTGTAGTATTCTTCAACGCTCTTGGTTTCTTGCTTGAGAATTTGGAGTTTCTTGAAGAGGTCGTGGTTGTAGTATGTTGGCACGAAACATGCTCTCATGACATCCTTCATTTGCGCCCAAGTAGTAATGGGTGGTTCACCTCTTGCCTCACGGCGCTCAATGACTTGTTCCCACCAAATGAGGACATAGTCTTGGAACTCAAGGGATGCCATCGCAATCTTCTTCTCTTCCTCATAGTTGTGCAAGCGGAAGATTTTGTCAACCTTCAATGCCCGTGAAAGGTACTCTTCGGGATCATTGCTTCCGTTGAACTTGGGCATGGTGAACTTTAGCTTGTCGTATCGTTGCTCTTCATAGTGTTGTGGTCGAGGGTGATGACGTCCTTGATGAGGAGGATTGTCTCCCTCAACTTGTTCTTGTCATGGAGGATTTCCATTGTTTTCTTGCTCTTGGTGAACTTGAGGTGCTTGTCGAGCTTGTGGAGGAGCCTAAGGAGCTTGACGATGTACTATTGATTGAAAAATCCTCTCTTGAACCTCTTTGCGAAGCGCTTCTTGTTGCTCACGAGCTTGCCGGTTTTGCGTGGCTATGACTCGACTTGAATCTCGGAGGGCACGTTGCGCCTCAAGTGCTTGAGCTTCACGTAGTTATTGTTCTTGGCGTTGTGCCTCGGCATCTTGTTCATCTTGATGTTGTCTCACTCGTTCTTCCTCTTCTTGATGGCGTTGGCGTTGCCATTCTCGTGCTTGCGCGAAAGTAGCTTGGTTTTGACGATGTTGTTGCTCTTGAGAGTCGTTGTCGTGTAGAGGGTTGCGGTTTGCTTGACGATCTTGGCGCGTGACACGTCGAAGAGTATTTGATGTCGGTGTACTTGAGCCGGAGATGGTGTCATCGAAGTGTCGACTTGAGCGGCTTTGTCTTGAGTAGGACGAAGTGGGAGAAGAGCGGTTGAGCAACAAAGCACGAACCATGTCCATTCTTGTGCCATTCTCTTGTTTGTGGTCGTCGAGCTTGTTGTCGAAATATTCTCTTGTACGTTGCTCGGAGAGTCGCAAATCGGTGGCGAGGTTGTCGATGCGTTCGTTCATTGCTTGTTGCTCTTGATGCAAAGCACGTTGTGCACCAAAGAGGTGGCTCTTTGTGACGTAGGAGGACATGTCGTCGTCTTGCTCGATGAAAAGTGGGTTGGTAGAAGTACTTGGCCTATCCATCATTCCAAGCAAAATATGTGAGTGGGAGAAATAGAAGAACTTATACCAAATGTACCTTGACCGATGTTGAAGATGGATAAATGATCATTTAAATGTGGAACAAGGAAAGAGCACAATTGGTACCAATTCTTCTCAGTTTCTCACACCTACACAAGTAAAAGCTTATAGTGGAGCTCGGTTAGGATTGTGGCACAAAATTTGATGCAATTGTTAGTGAGCTTCAATAATGTTGGAAAAGATTCACAAATTTGCCATTTCAACAAGTAGACCAATAGTAAGATATGGTACACGGGAACTCACACACGGAGAGATAAATGGGGTCGTGCAACCAAGGAATGAGCACAAAATGTGGAATCCACGAAAATGATCTTGTTGCACAACACTAGAGAAACACTAGCACGATTGCACAATAGGCGGATACGAAGACTTGTGCACAACCTACTAAGCAAAAATGCAATGACTTCTATCCCAAGTATGCTCTATGTATGGTATTCCGATGATATGATCCAAGATGATGTAGTATGACAATCTTAATGTAGTATGATGCTATGGTTCTTGCTTAAAAGCTCTTTTCTTATCTTTCCTTTTTCTTAGAAGCTTGTTTGGCTCTTTCTCTTTTGAGCTCTTTTCTCATGCAATGCTTCACGAACCAAGATAGCAATTGTGTATGTGATGACAACTTTGTGACACAAAAGATGATACCAAGATATGCACCAAGATGATATGGTATGTATGCTATGGGAAGTATGATCACTAAGGTGCACAAGTCACGTTGCCAGCAATACTCAAAGGCTAGTATCGATGGGTAAGTTACGCAAAATTGGGCTATGATGGCTATCGATACAATGGCAAGATTGTATAATGATGGTGTATCGTGATACCAAGAAGAAGTTACCGATTCTTGCTTACGGTATGGTGTCAAAATGGTGAAGTGGTTGTTGTCGATGACGAATCCATGGCAAAGATGAGCAGCGGTGATGTTGATGTCGAACCATCCCTAAGTAGCCTAAACACATTAAGAAATGGGAACCGCAACTCAAGTTCTCAAAGCAAAATGTGGCAAAATTGTGTCGGAGTGCGAAGCAAGTAAGAAATGATGGTTTCGGAAAGCGATTGTGGTATTGGGGTGCGTATGCGGGAGAAGAATGGGTATAGGAGTGCGTATGCGGAAGTGGAAGTGGAGTGGTGGTAGTGGCCGGACTGAAATTTTTCAGTTTCGTTAGGAAACATTGGACGTCCGGTGGAGGAGTAGACGACCGGTGGTTGAACGTCCGGTGACTTGCAGACGTCCGGTGCCTGGGCGGTTTCGGGCACGGGATGAACAGCTAGGGTTCGTGGTGGATGTGACAAGATCGGTCAAATCCGGGCGATTTTGTGGATGGAAAAGGTGGGGATGATGGGGGAAAGCTAGATCCACTTGTGGCAAAGCAAATCTATGGATCAAATCCAACAAAACTTCAACACACCAACCAATCACAAAAAAATGGGGCTCTTTTTGGTGGGGATTTTTGAAATTGGGGAAGGACACGACAAAATCAAGCTAGAAAATGAAGAGGGGAGGCTCTGAAATCGTGATCAACGTGGCTCATGATACCAAGATTATGTAGGGTGGAACCCTAGATGGCTGATCTTTCACGAAAGGAGAGGATCCCAACGAGCAACATGAAGAACACGAGGGAAAACACGAGAGAAACACTCAAACCAATGAGATTAGGCCACACACATGCTAGATCTTCAAAACACAAAGAGATACACGATCTGAATCCAACAAAGGACAATACATAGGTAACCGGTTCTTCTCCTAGAGTAGGTCTTGAGGTCTTCCCATTAGGGGTCTTGAATCCAAGTGGATCTTCTCCAAAGAGGTGACGGTCCCTCGCGATGGAGTAGATCCAGATGGATGAGTGAGGCTCTATCTCACATATGGGCTAACACAACACTCACCCTAGAAATAGGGAGGAGGAGGTCTATTTATAGTCTTAGTGGTCGAAGGGGTACATGGGCTTTGGCCCAACACGAAATCAACACACAGACGTTGGATGTCCGACGGTTACCGCTCGTACGGTGGCTCGCGAGGGTCCGGACGTCCGATACTTGTCGGAAGTCCACTGTTTTGGTTCGGACGTGCTTCGGTCGGACGTCCGGTCAGGGTCAGATGTCCGGGGTGTTGGTCGTCCGGTGGTCTTCGGAAATCTGCTGATTCAGCTCAGATGAGGTGGTGCCAGTCGTCCGGAGGCGCACGACCGTCCGGGCGCTGGGAGGTGTCGGTCGTCTGGTCCTGGGCGGACGTCTGCTTGTTCTAGCCCGCGTTGGCTGGGACTTGGGTCTGCTGGGTCTTCAGGCGCCGGGCGTCCGGTCCCGACCGGTCGTCTGGTGGCTGGAGCTTCTTCGGCATCTCTTTCTCTTGTCCCTCATCCTTGGTGTTCTCGCCATCTTGTCCGTTGGGTGTAGCTAATCTGTGGCTTTCCTCCAAGTACCTGATCACACATAGGGTCTTCGCATGAGGTAGTAGCCATGTCTCATATGTGGGAAGTGGAAGTTCGGAGAGGAGCGAGTTCTCCTTATCTTCGATAGCCTTTGCTCGGGCTCTTGTCATTGGTCCAAGTGGTGTCATAGGAGACGTAGGTGGGTCCATGGGGATGACCTTGGGATGCTCCTAATCAATTTTGATATGATAATTTAAATACTCAAGCATATCAACAAGCAACCATGTCTTTCAAAATATCAACGCTAAAATAAGTTATCCTTAGCCCATCATGCTCAACCATTGATCCATTCATGAAACACGCTCGCATATTAGCTACACCCAATACTCAAGTATGATCATATTGCCTCCTAGTTGGTGCTTTTATAAGAGAAGATGGAGACTCAAATTCAAAATAAAATATGCATAAAGTAAAAGAAAGGCTCTTCATAGAGGGAAGTAGGGATTTATAGAGGTGCCAGAGCTCAAAGCGAAAAACTTAGAGATAAAAACATTTTGGGAGGTGTATACATCCCACCAACGAAAATGACTTAGAGTTCCTAACACTTTACATGCTAGATATATCATAGGCGGTTCCCAAACAGAAAATAAAGTTTATTCCTTTTTCAACCATACTTTCACTTTCCATGGCTAGCCGTATCCACGGTTGCCCTCCATACCAACACTTCCCAAGGAATTTATTATTTGACAACATAAAGTAAATTCATTTTTCATTTTGGGACTGGGCATCCCTACCTTTTCCTTACTCTCGTGCAATGAAAAGTGAATAAACACTCATCGTGAGAATAACACGTCTAGCATGGAAAATATTAGCCACCCCTCACCGCTACGCGAGCGAAACGAACACACAAAAGAGAAGTTTATTTTGAAAATTAGAGATGGCACATGCAAATTTTCTTAGACAGGCAAAAGAATACCGCATATAGGTAGATATAGTGGACTCATGTGGCAAAAACTAGTTTAAAGGATTTTGTATGCACAAGTAGTGATCATACTTAGTGCAAAATGAAGGCTAGCAAAAGATTGAGAAGCGACCAACCAAGAAACGGATAATCCCATAAGCAAGCATTAAGCATAACTAACACCGAATAATGCACCATAAGTAGGATATAATTTCATTGCATGACTATTGACTTTCGTGCTTGCATAGGGAATCACAAATCTTAACACCAATATTCTTACTAAAGCATAATTACTCATCAAGATGACTCACATATCACATCATCATATCTCAAAACTATTACTAAGAATCAAGTTTATTTTGTCAAATGATCTTCATGAAAGTTTTTATTATATCCTTGTTGGATATCTATCACTTTGGGACTAATTTTCATGTGTTGCTTTTCATAAGCTCAAGCAAATATAAGTGAAGATCATGAGCATAATTTTTCTTTCTCTCAAAATAATTTAAGTGAAGCAAGAGAGAATTTCTTGAAAATTTTACTAACTTTCAAATAAATCTAAGTGAAGCAAGAGAGCATTTCTTCAAAAATACTAAGCACACCGTGCTCAAAAAGATATAAGTGAAGCACTAGAGCAAGTCCATAGCTGATAAAAATTTAAGTGAAGCAAAGAGAGCAATTCTAACAAGTCATGACATAATTTTGGCTCTCCCAAATAGGTGTGTACAGCAGGGAATCAAGACTTAAACACAAAATAAAACAAGCAAAGACTCATATAATACAAGACGCTCCAAGAAAAACACATATATGTGACGGATAAAAATATAGCTTTGAGTAAAATACGGATGGTCGTTAGAAGAAAGAGGGGATGCCACTCGGGGGGCATCCCCAAGCTTAGTTGGTTGCTCATTTTTGGATAATAGCTTGGGATGTCGGGGCATCCCCAAGCTTAGGCTCTTCTACTCCTTATTCCTTCATCCATCATAAGATAACCCAAAACTTGAAAACTTCGATCACACAAAACTCAACAAAACCTTTGTGAGATCCGTTAGTATAAGAAAATAAATCACTACTATAAGTGTTGTATCAAACCAATTCATATTTTGTTCTTGCATTATATCTACTGTATTCCAACTTTTCTATGGCAAAAACTCATAAAAAAACCATAGAGCCATCAAAATAAGCACACAACACAAAGAAAACAGAATCTGTCAAAAACAGAACAGTCTGTAGTAAAATGGGTGTTTTGAATACTTCTGTAACTCCAAAAAAATTGAAAAATTAGGACGGCCTGAGAAATTTGTATGTTGATCTACTGTAAGAGGAATTGGTATTTTATCACTCTCTAGTTAAAAATGAGAATTACTTTCTCGAGCGCAAAAGTTTATGATTTTTCAGCAAGATCAAACAACTATCACCCAAGAAGATCCTAAAGGCTTTACTTGGCACAAACATTAATTGAAACATAAAAACACAATCACAACAGTAGCATAATTATGCTTACACTTAGGAACAGGAAGCAAAAAGCAAAAATAAATTTATTCATTGGGTTGTCTCCCAACAAGCGTTATAGTTTTACGCCCTTAGCTAGGCATAAAGTAAGGATCTTAGTTTTGCCATCCGTCTTCTTAATTTTCTTAGAGGTACTTTCATCATGGGGTTTTGTAAACACAGCATAAAACATATTATCCATACAAACCTAAGAATTCCTAAGTTTGTGTTCATCATAACCTTTTTGATTCCCCGCAACAATCCAAGAGTAATGTTGATTAACATTATTGAAAACCTGTTGGATTATATCTAAAATGGGGACTTCCTTTTTAATATTCTCATCAACGATTTTATTATCCCCAAGAAAATGTCTTAATGCATAGTCATTGTTGTAAAGAATTTCATCTATCACAGGTTTCTCACGATTCATACCATAAAAATCAAAGAATTTCCTAGCTTCCCGTATTATGTAGTCAAACTCATTCATAAGGACGAGAGTGCCAACTTTTTAGCCCTAGGATTCTTTATAATTGGAAGCTCAAAAAACAATCTTTGCAAAGTAGGATGGGTACGAATAAATTTACTTTCAAGTTTCAGAACTAGTGCTGAAATAGCATCCGCATAAGATCTAGTAGTTTTAAGTATAGGAGCATCATCAACACTCAAATTTCGCACACAATTGAAAAATTCTTGGATACGTTCTTTTCCTATAACATTCCCTTGCCCTAAGATAAAAGTTTTAGCATCCAGATTGCCCGTACGTCCAATCTTAGGAGTTAGGCCATCATTTGTTGGTGCCATACCAAAATCACTCATGATTGCAAGCAAATGATAGATCTGACAAGAAAACGGCAAATTTTTGTGTAGTGGGGGAGAGGAAAACAAGAGGCAAATGGAAAATAATGTAAATTGTGAGGAGATGAGATTTGTGATTAGGAACCTGATATATGTTGAAGGTCCTCCCCGGCAACGGCGCCAGAAATTCCTTTTGATGTCGCTTGAAGCTACGTCGGTTTTTCCCCAAAGAGGAAGGGATGATGCAGCACAGCGGTAGTAGGCCCTTAGATGTGAAACCAAGGTTATCGAACCAGTAGGAGAACCAAGAAACACAACATAAACAGCACCTGCACACAAATAACAACTTCCCGCAACCCCACGTGTTAAAGGGGTTGTCAGTCCCTTCCGGGGTACAGCGCCTCAAGATAGGCAAAACGAACGTGAGGTAAATCTGTAGTAGATTGATAGATCGAACGCCAAATAAAATAAATAAGAATAAATTGCAGCAAGGTATTTTTGTATTTTTGGTTTAGTAGATCTGAAAATAAAAGCAAAGGAAAAATAGACCGCAATGGCAAATAATATGAGAAAGAGACCCGGGGGCCGTAGGTTTCACTAGTGGCTTCTCTCGAGAAAAATAGCAAACGGTGGGTAAACAAATTACTATTGGGCAATTGATAGAACTTCAAATACTCATGATGATATCCAGGCAATGATCATTACATAGGCATCACGTCCAAGATTAGTAGACCGACTCCTGCCTGCATCTACTACTATTACTCCACACATACACCGCTATCCAGCATTCATCTAGTGTATTAAGTTCATGGATTAACGGAGTAATGCAATAAGAACGCTGACATGATGTAGACAAGATTTAACTATGTAGACATAGACCCCATCATTTTATCCTTAGTAGAAACGATGCATACGTGTTGGTTCCCCTTCTGTCACTGGGATCAAGCACCGTAAGATTGAACCCACTACAAAGCACCTCTTCCCGTTGCAAGATAAATATATCAAGTTGGCCAAACAAAACCCAAATATCGGAGAAGAAATATGAGGTTATATGAGATCATGCATAAAAGACATCAAAAAGAAACTCAAATACTTTCATGGATATAAAAATATAGATCTAATCATAAACTCAAAGTTCATCGATCCCAACAAACACATCGCGAAAGAGTTACATCATATGGATCTCCAAGAGACCATTGTATTGAGAATTTAGACAGAGAGAGAGAGAGAGAGAGATGAGGCCATCTAGCTACTAACTACGGACCCGAAGGTCTACAAAGAAGTACTCACGCATCATCGAAGAGGAACCGACGGAGGTGGTGAACCCCATCCGACATGGTGTCTAGATTGGATCTGGTGGTTCTGGACTCTATGGCGGCTGGATCAATATTTTGTCGACTCCCGTAGAGTTTTGGGCATATTGGGGTATTTATAGAGCAAAGAGGCTGTCCAGGGGGCACGCGAGGTGGGCACAACCCACCAGGGCGCGCCTGGGCCTCCTGGCGCGCCTTGTTGGGTTGTGCTCTCCTCGGAACACCCCCCCCCCAGGCATAGCCAGGGCCCATTATGTTCCTTCTGGTCCAAAAAAATCTCCGCAAAGTTTCGTTGCGTTTGGACTCCATTTGGTATTGATTTTCTGCGATGTAAAAAAACATGGAAAAAACAGCAACTGGCACTTGGCACTATGTCAATAGGTTAGTACCAAAAATGATATAAAATGATTATAAAACATCCAAGATTGATAATATAACAGCATGGAACAATCAAAATTATAGATACGTTGGAGACATATCAGGTAGCACAATCCTTTTGAGGCAAAGGACAGTCCAAAACAGTCTCTTATAGTAAGCAAAGCGTTCTTGAGGGTACACGGGAATTTCATCTAGTCACTTTCATCATGTTGATTTAATTCGTGTTTGCTACTTTGATAATTTGATATGTGGGTGGACAGGTGCCTAGGTGTTGTTCTTACTTGAATAAACCTCCTACTTATGATTAACCCCCTCGCAAGCATCCGCAACTACGAGAAAAGTATCAAGGATAAATCCTAACCATAGCATTAAACTTTTGGATCCAATCGGTCCCTTACACTACAAAAAAAATACACATCTGTGACATTTTGGGCCGAACGAAAAAAAATTATGTCATACATATGACACTTCTATGACGATAATTGTGACAAAACCCGGTATCATCATAGATGTGATGGGCTCCTACTTCTATGACAAAAAATCATGACAGAAAATAGGCTCTTCGTCCTGGGTGGGCCGGAGACGCAGCTGCATGACATTCTTTGGGCCGTCCATGACGGAAAAAACCGTGGTAGAAGCGAGGGCGAGGAAAATTTCGGGGAGTTCCCGGTTACGGTGGGAGGTCGGGGGCCGAGCGATGTGCGTTTCTCTCGTACACGTACGCGCGTGTGTGCGAGGCGTTAGCTCTAACTGAACCCGAGCGAGGCGTTGGGCTCTAACTGAACCCGAGCGATTGCACTGCAGGCTACGCGTTACTGAACCCGAGCGATCGATCGATGGCTGTTAACTGAACCTGATCGAGCGATTCCTTCGCTACTGCTGGTAACTGAAGCTGATCGATGCTGCCTATGGATGGATAGTGAGCGTCGCAGGGGGGTTTGGATGAACAGTTCCCGGTGGGGGTGGATGAACAGGACCCCGTGGTGTTTCCTCTAGATGAACAGGACCCCGATCGATCGAGCCAGTTGGGGCTGGATGAACAGGACCCCATGGAGGGCTGGATGAACAGGACCACCCCGTGGAGGGCAGGATGAACAGTAGACGGTGGAAGGAAGGATGAATAGTAGCCCATGGAGGGGTGGTTGAACATGAGCCCGTGGAGAGGGCTGGTTGAACAGTAGCCGGTGGAGTAGCGCGCGGTGGAGGCTGGATGAACAGGAGCACGTGGATGAACAGTCGCAGGTGGAGGCTGGAGGAGGTCAATGGTGGATGAACAGTAGCTCATGGAGGCTGGAGGGGGTCAACGGTGGAGATGAACAGTATCCCGTGGAGTCCCGTTTTGCGGTATGCCACACCCCTCCCGATGAACAGGACCCCCGTTTCGACCATAGCGCTCCAACACAAGTCTGTTTCCTCCGTTTTGCGGTACGCCACACCCCTCCCGATCAACAGGACCCCCGTTTCGACCATAGGAGGTCTGTTTCCTCCGTTTTGCGGTATGCCACACCCCTCCCGATGAACAGGATCCCGTTTCGAATGTGGTCGATCGAACACAAGGCCGTTTCCTCCGTTCTGCGGTACGCCAGGCCTCATTTCCATCGTCTGTTCTGTCCAAGCCCTCCCGATGAACATGACGCATTCCGTTGCCTCCCAATGAACACGACGCATTCCGTTGCCTCCCCATGAACACGACGCATTCCGTTGCCTCCCCATGAACACGACGACGACGCTGTTTCTCCGTTCCGACCCAGCCATGTACACGAGCCCTAGCCGTACGTATGCGCGAGTAGGCGTTCGAGACCCCACCCGTATGTACACATACGTGGCCGTATTTTCTTTCTTGCACCCTGGCCGCCTCTACTACAACACGTGCGCGCCTCTACATCGACCAGTATATATGTACGTACACGTTCGCGACTAGAATGACAACGCTACGTACGCTTTGACCAGGTGGGTCCCGACTGTCATGCACTTCCTTGCCTGCGAAGATGTAGCTTGTAACGCCCCGAGACCGATGTGCCAGGTGTCGTTCAGTTATTCGCTGTTGTTGCCTTGTCATTGCTTGCGTGTCATGCATTGCATATCATGTCATCATGTGCATTTCTTTTGCATACGTGTTCGTCTCATGCATCCGAGCATTTTCCCCGTTGTCCGTTTTGCAATCCGGCGCTTCGTTCTCCTCCGGTGGTCATTTCTAGCTTTCTTTCATGTGTGGGGGTTAAACATTTCCGGATTAGATCGAGACTTGCCAAGCGGCCTTGGTTTACTACCGGTAGACCGCCTGTCAAGTTTCGTACCATTTGGACTTCGTTTGATACTCCAACGGTTAACCGAGGGACCGAGAAGGCCTCATGTGTGTTGCAGCCCAACACCCTTCCATTTTGGTCCAAAATACACCTAACTCTGCTCCATCATCTCGGTCGTTCGATCACGATCGCATGGCCGAAAACCGCTCCTCATTTGGACTCTCCTAGCTCCCTCTATGCCTATATATACACCCCCTCCGAAATTCACGGTTCATTCTTCCCCTAACCCTAAAATTCTCAGATCTGCGCCGCCGGACGAAATCCCCACCTTCGCCGGACATGTCCGCGCCCCTCCACGCCGCTCCAGCCAATGGCGTCGCGCCACATCGCCTCCGCTGCCGCCCTTGGCCTATCGTTTTGCGCCATGTGTTCCTGCCGCCGATCCACCACCGCGCCGGCCCGCAGAGCCCATCGCAGGCCCGCACGGGCCCGGTCGCCGCCACCGCCGCCCACGGGCATGTGCCCGCGCCGCTCCTTCGCCGGACATTCGCCGGACCTCCGCCGATTTCCCTCGCGCCGCCACCCCGTCTCACATCGCCGCCTCGCGCCCTGCTCGGCCCCGGCCACCGTCGAGCTCGCCGGATGCCGCCCCGTCGTCCTTCGCTTCCCGCCGCCGACCCGGAGTGCAGCTGCCTCGATCCGACCCCAGGGAGGAGCCCCGGTGCTGTCCGCTCCAAGATCCGGCGCCGCCGCCTCAGTTCCTGCCGTCCCCGTCGCCGGAGTTCCCGGTGCGCCGCCGCCGGAGAGGATCGGGAGGAGCCCCGATCTGTCTCCCGTTGACCACGTCCTCGCTCGCGTGGGCCTTGGCCTCCCAGGCCCAGATCGTGCCGGCCTCGTTTGGCCTCCTCCTCCTTCGTGGACCGGCCCAGCTCCAGCCGGCCCAAACGCAGCCCCTGCCGGCCTCATCTCTCCACTGACCGGGCCAAGGCCCATGGTGAGCCCCCCCCCCCCAGCGTCTCTTGTTTTTTTACTGTTGGGTCTGCTCCAGCCAGTTCCGGCCCGCATAAGTTTTTTTCCCTGATTCTGTGATTTTTCCAATTATCCAGAGATTGCCAGTTTTGCAGAATAGTCCCCCGGCTTCATGCATTTAATAACTCACTAACCGTGCATCGGATTAAAATGTTTTATATATGAAACTTGCTCAGAATTTTGTGTAGATTAATAATATCCAACTTTCATCTATGTTTGAAATATTTAAAATGTTGTTTGCATATATTTGCTCCTATGCCATGTTAAAATGATTTAATTCATAACTAAATAACCGTAACTCGAATTTTGCCTAGTTTATCATGGTGACCTTATTTTGCATGTTTAATAACTCTAAAATTATGTTTAGGGCAGAACAGTACCAAACCTTAAATTATGCTCATGGGGAGTTTCCAGAATTGTTGTTCGTTGCTTCCGACCTCACTTAACCTTGACTAGATAGGAAGTTTTCTTTTTGTTTCCCCTCTTGCCATGTTTAACAACATTTAATATTGTCGGGTACATAAACGAGGTCGAACTAAATAATTGATGTGGTGCTCCGTCAATATGCAACTCGTTGCATATTGAGCTCCACTTAATTTGTAGTTTTGCTTGTGCATTTTGCCATGCCATGTTTCATTAAACCGGACATGCATCATACTTGATTGTGCATCATGCCATGTTTATTGTGGTGGATGTTTTACTATGTTGTTTGCTCCTTTCCGGTGTTGCCTCTTCGGGTTGGTTCCGATAACGTCGTGTTGTGAGGATCCGTTCGTCTACGTTCCGTTTGTCTTCTTCATGGACTCGTTCTTCTTCCTTGCGGGATTTTAGGCAAGATGATCATACCCTCGAAATCACTACTATCTTTGCTATGCTAGTTTGCTCGCTCTTTGCTATGCCAATGCTACGATGCCTACTATTTGCTTGTCAGCCTCCCAAATTGCCATGTCAAACCTCTAACCCACCATGTCCTAGCAAACCGTTGATTGGCTATGTTACCGCTTTGCTCAGCCCCTCTTATAGCGTTGTTAGTTGCAAGAGAAGATTGAAGTTTGTTCCTTACCTTGTTGGTACATGGATATGTCGTTCCTTGTTGGGACATGTTTACTTGTTGGGATATCACTATATATCTTATTTAATTAATGCATCTATATACTTGGTAAAGGGTGGAAGGCTCGGCCTTATGCCTGGTGTTTTGTTCCACTCTTGCCGCCCTAGTTTCCGTCATATCGGTGTTATGTTCCCGGATTTTGCGTCCCTTACGCGGTTGGGCTATAATGGGAACCCCTTGACAGTGTTCCTTTGAATAAAACTCCTCCAGCAAGGCCCAACCTTGGTTTTACCATTCGCCGCCTAGTCTTTTTCCCTTGGGAGTCGCGCATCCCGAGGGTCATCTTATTTTAACCCCCCCCGGGCCAGTGCTTGTCTAAGTGTTGGTCCAACCCAGAGCACCGTGCGGGGCCGTCCCTTGGCAACTTGGGTTATGTTGGCTCCCGTACGCTTAGCTTATCCGGTGTGCCCTGAGAACGAGATATGTGCAGCTCCTATCGGGATGTCGGCGCATCGGGTGGTCTTGCTGGACTTGTTTTACCATTGTCGAGGATGTCTTGGAGTACCGGGATACCAAGTCTGATCGGAATGTCTCGGGAGGAGGTCTATTCCTTCGTTGACCATGAGAGCTTGTGATGGGCTAAGTTGGGACACCCCTGCAGGGATTTGAACTTTCAAAAGCCATGCCCGCGGTTATGGGCGGATGGGAATTTGTTAACGTCTGGTTGTAGATAACCTGAACTTGACCTTAATTAAAATGAATCAACTACGTGTGTAACCGTGATGGTCTCTTTCCGGCGGAGTCCGGGAAGTGAACACGGTTGTTGGAGTTATGCTTGACGTAGGTTGTTCTAGGATCACTTCTTGATCATACTTTTATCGACTGTGCTTTGCCTTCTCTTCTCGCTCTCATTTGCGTAAGTTAGCCACCATATATGCTAGTCGCTTGCTGCAGCTCCACCTCATACCTTTACCTTACCCATAAGCTTAAATAGTCTTGATCGCGAGGGTGCGAGATTGCTGAGTCCCTGTGGCTCACAGATACTTCCAAAACCAGTTTGCAGGTGCTGATGAGTCCGTGCAGATGATGCAACCCAGCTCAGGAGGAGCTCGATGAAGATCTTGTCCTTTGTGTTGTTTCCGTTCTAGTTGATCAGTAGTGGAGCCCAGTTGGGGTCGATCGGGGACCTTTGTCGCATTTGGGGTTCTTCTTTTATTTTGGTTCGTAGTTGGACCTTGATTGTATTTGTATGATGTAATGCTTTATTCATGTAATTGTGTGAAGTGGCGATTGTAAGCCAGCTATGTAACTTCTTCCCCTATTTATTACATGGGTTGTTTGAAGATTACCTCACTTGAAACATATGCCTTCAATGCGATTATGTCTCTAAGTCGTGCCTCGACACATGGGAGCTATAGTCGCATCGAGGGTGTTAGAAGTTGGTAATCAGAGCCTTCCCCGACCTTAGGAGCCCCATTGCTTGATCATTTTTAGCAGTCGAGTTGTGTCTAGAAAAATGTTTTGAGTCATTAGGAATTATATATCGGAGAGTTTAGGAATTCTTTTTACTTCCCAGTCTCCTCATCGCTCTGGTAAGGCATCGTGACGTAGAGTTTTGACTCTTCTCTTCTCTAATTTCACTAAAAAAAATTTAGGATCACGCGGGTATCTTGGAATCGTTCCGATGGTTTTGTGACGAGAACATTGTCTTGGTGCCTCCTGTCAGGGGTTTTGTGGAAGTGTCCCGGGGAGTTGAGCTCCGAGGTGTTGTCATCATAATTTTATCGTTGCAATTCTGGAATACCTGAGTTCAGTACGCCGACATCGAAAATCTCTTTTATGTAGTTCGTTGGTGATATAACCTCGACGCCACCCAGTACTGGGGCGGGAGTTCGGGAGTATTGCCATAACTTGTATAACGGATGCTTTTCGAAGGTTGAGGTAGACGATTTCCGAAGGTTTCTTGGTTATGTGTTGAAGGATGGATACAGCTGGATGTAGGATTTGCTAGTTTGGGTGAGATATTATGCTTCCCCTGTATCCCCAACACCTGATTGCATAACCGGAAAATTTCGGAAGTTTCATAGGTGGGAATTCAAGTAGCTCTTAGGATATCTTTCTGACAGATGTATGATATGAAATTGGGGTTCGACGTCTAGTGCTCCGCCTATTCACGGTCGGTTTTACAGTGGTCTCGTTGTGTCTTAAAGAGTCCTTGGCTATGCTGACTCGGGGACGCTTCGTATGTCATGTGCACTGCCTTGTACATGATGGTGCTGTACGATCGAGCCCGTGTAGGCCCCACCACGAAAACTTCGGACGAAATCTCTATCATATGTTTGTTCTGGCTTATTCTGCAAGCCAATCCTTGTTTGGTTTTGAGCTGTGGTATTCGAGTTGCTTCAAAGTCAAATGTTGATTCCATACCTTTCCCCAAATGGTATTCTCATACTCCTATGTGAATACTAGTCCTTCATGATAATCGATATTGTCATGTCAATCCTTTTTCAACCGGCGTGTTTCTCTTCAAGTGGATCCGATCATTTCAACAACCGCAAGATCAAGTATCAGTTCTTCTCAACGGTGTTTGTTTCATCCATCTCCAAGTTGCTTTTGTGTTTTTTCCCCCCCCCCCCCCCCTTTTTTTTCAAGGACTCAGATTTCTTATTCAACTATCCATTTTATTGATGGGAAATCTCTCCATTCTTTTCCGTCAATGCTCTTATCCGGTGATTCTCATGAAGATTCTAACGGAGCTTCAAGTTCGTCACTCTTCACTCATTTTCTTCTCCGGTGGATTCAATTCTAACTTTGTTGATCATATCCTTTCCTCATTTCAATGCCTTCTCGTACCGGTGCACCTCATAACCATGCATTTCTCGCTATTCATTTGTTCCGGAGTGCTCAAGATATCTCAGAAGGCTCGTTTTTTTATTCAAGATCAGTTCAACCTATTTCGAGGTTGTTATCTCTTTCAAGTCATTTAATTCAATCAGTGCAATATCTTTCAAGTAATCATTTCTACGGTGTTTCTTTTGAGTGGGCCCATAACCCACAGGTCTTTTCCCAGGATCTTACCCGACTCTTCTTATTTTCCCGGAGCTATCCTAAATCCCTTTTAAAGTTTGACGTAAGAATGAGTTATCATCAGTCAAATGCCATATCCTAGATCTTTCACAATTCTTTTCATCGTTGGCTCAACCTCTTCGTTTGGATTCTTCCGGAGTGTCTAAATAATTCTTGGTGGTGTTTCTCATCGTCATTCTCAAAATTTGAAGTCCAAAGAAGAGTTTTTCCTCCATATCGTATCCGTTCTCTCAAGGATTCGGGATTCTAGCTTGTTGCCATCCTCTCATAATTGTTTGATTGTGAGAATTCTTTTCACCTATCCGGAGCAATTCAAGAGTCTTCTCAGTTTGATTATCTGGAGTCTATCAATTCAGAATTATTCATTCTCAGCTTTCAGCTCACTTACTCTAAATCATACCGGTGTTTAAATCAAGGATCCTCTAATCACCTCGTGATCTCTTCGTTCTCATGTATCTAAATCCTCTCAAGCATCCTCATTCATTTGCAAATTCTTCCCGGTGATTCGTTATCTTTTATTCGTTCATTTTCAATTCTTACGGTGGTTCGTTCAAGATTTCTTCTTCTTTCTTATCATATCAATTTATTCGTTGTTTCAACCCTTCCGGTGGTTCGTTCAATACCTTCCCAAGTCTGATGTTATATCTCTCTTAATCTTTTCTACGAGAATAAGTAATATGCCAAATCCGTTGATTGTCATCAATTTAAATTGGTGAAGGATAAGCATAATGTAATTCTTACTCTTGTTTCATCCAAGTGATTTAATTACTTATTCCGGAGGCTCTCCAAATTCTTGGTTTCACTTGTTTTCATCTTTTCTTTCCCGGAGTTCCAAGCTCTAATTATCATTCCAAAGATCTATCTAATCATTGCAAGGGTTCAACTTGTGTTTTCAACTTCTCCTTCATTCCGTTTTGATCATTCTTTTCTGACCGGAGTACTTCATCAAGGTGCTACATGATGGTTCATCAAAGAAATAATTCCTTCTCCAAGTATTCATTGAGATTCCTTTCAAAGGAGCTCAAGCTTTCTTCATCTTGCAATCCGGAGTGCAATTCTTTCTTCCGTATCATTGGAGGTGGTTTTACATCATTCTTGATCATTTGAGTTCATGATTCACATGTTATTAAGAATGAGGTATTTTAAATCCATCAATCTCTTCTTTGAAATTAGCTTGGGTTATACTTCACCAAAAGCCTTCCCTAAGGATTGTTGTTTTATGGTGCTTATAATTGACCCAAGTTCTTCATCTACCCCCAACGGTGAAATAAGCTTCTCATCTCCTTGTTGTTATCAATCCAATTTTGTTTCCGTTAGTGGCAGAATTTCACCTCGTAATTTTGAGATGTGCTCCATAAGCCCACTACAACATTGTTCTTTTCGTTGTTGGTTTTCAACAACTCCGTTCTAGCATTTGTTGTAACCGTGCTCTCTCAAGATCTTGTTTCCCTTCGTTCCGGAGACATTGTGATGTTGCTCTCCTCAACCTATCGTCTCGTTTGTCTAAGATCATGTTCTTTTCATGATTGCCCATTTAACCGGAGTGTCGAGCCCTCTTTTCAAGTTCTATCTCCTTATCAAGTTCTTATTCAATTATTTTCATTTCAACCGGAGTGCTGCCCGAATTTGGTCTTCCTTGATCCCCTTCTTTAACCGGAGTGTTTTCAATATATATCTTGCCCTTCAACCTCAAGGTTTTTTGCTATGTTCTTTGTCCCTCTTTTCTAACGGAGTGTTTTCAACTTCGTTCATCTCCATTGTATTCTTTTCTCGAAATGGCTTAACCTTTGCAAGGTTCTTTGGTTTCACTTGTTTGTCAAAAGAAGCAACTTAGTTTACCTCTTCTCTTTCTCCTCCGTTTTTCCCTCCGGTGCCATTCTAAATCTCGGGACGAGATCCTCTCGTAGTGGTGGAGTGTTGTAACGCCCCGAGACCGATGTGCCAGGTGTCGTTCAGTTATTCGCTGGTGTTGCCTTGTCATTGCTTGCGTGTCATGCATTGCATATCATGTCATCATGTGCATTTCTTTTGCATACGTTTTTGTCTCATGCATCCGAGCATTTTCCCCGTTGTCCGTTTTGCAATCCGGTGCTTCGTTCTCCTCCGGTGGTCATTTCTAGCTTTCTTTCATGTGTGGGGGTTAAACATTTCTGGATTGGATCGAGACTTGCCAAGCGGCCTTGGTTTACTACCGGTAGACCGCCTGTCAAGTTTCGTACCATTTGGACTTCGTTTGATACTCCAACGGTTAACCGAGGGACCGAGAAGGCCTCGTGTGTGTTGCAGCCCAACACCCTTCCATTTTGGTCCAAAATCCACCTAACTCTGCTCCATCATCTCGGTCGTTCGATCACGATCGCGTGGCCGAAAACCGCTCCTCATTTGGACTCTCCTAGCTCCCTCTATGCCTATATATACACCCCCTCCGAAATTCATGGTTCATTCTTCCCCTAACCCTAAAATTCTCAGATCTGCGCCGCCGGACGAAATCCCCACCTTCGCCGGACATGTCCGCGCCCCTCCACGCCGCTCCAGCCAATGGCGTCGCGCCACATCGCCTCCGCTGCCGCCCTTGGCCTATCGTTTTGCGCCATGTGTTCCTGCCGCCGATCCACCACCGCGCCAGCCCGCGGAGCCCATCGCGGGCCCGCACGGGCCCGGTCGCCGCCACCGCTGCCCACGGGCATGTGCCCGCGCCGCTCCTTCGCCGGACATTCGCCGGACCTCCGCCGGTTTTCCTCGCGCCGCCACCCCGTCTCACATCGCCGCCTCGCGCCCTGCTCGGCCCCGGCCACCGTCGAGCTCGCCGGATGCCGCCCCGTCGTCCTTCGCTTCCCGCCGCCGACCCGGAGTGCAGCTGCCTCGATCTGACCCCAGGGAGGAGCCCCGGTGCCATCCGCTCCAAGATCCGGCGCCGCCGCCTCGGTTCCTGCCGTCCCCGTCGCCGGAGTTCCCGGTGCGCCGCCGCCGCAGAGGATTGGGAGGAGCCCCGATCCGTCCCCCGTTGACCGCGTCCTCGCTCGCGTGGGCCTTGGCCTCCCAGGCCCAGATCGCGCCGGCCTCGTTTGGCCTCCTCCTCCTTCGTGGACCGGCCCAGCTCCAGTCGGCCCAACGCAGCCCCTGCCGGCCTCATCTCTCCACCGACCGGGCCAAGGCCCATGGTGAGGCCCCCCCAAGCGTCTCTTTTTTTTTACTATTGGGTCTGCTCCGGCCAGTTTCGGCCCGCATAAGTTTTTTTCCCTGATTCTGTGATTTTTCCAATTATCCAGAGATTGCCAGCTTTGCAGAATAGTCCCCCGGGTTCATGCATTTAATAACTCACTAACCGTGCATCGGATTAAAATGTTTTATATATGAAACTTGCTCAGAATTTTGTGTAGATTAATAATATCCAACTTTCATCTATGTTTGAAATATTTAAAATGATGTTTGCATATATTTGCTCCTATGCCATGTTAAAATGATTTAATTCATAACTAAATAACCATAACTCGGATTTTAATAAACTTTATATGTAAATGGGGTAGAATTTTGCCTAGTTTATCATGGTGACCTTATTTTGCATGTTGAATAACTCTAAAATTATGTTTAGGGCAGAACAGTACCAAACCTTAAATTATGCTCATGGGGAGTTTCCGGAATTGTTGTTCGTTGCTTCCGGCCTCACTTAACCTTGACTAGATAGGAAGTTTTCTTTTTGTTTCCCCTCTTGCCATGTTTAACAACATTTAATATTGTCGGGTACATAAACGAGGTCGAACTAAATAATTGATGTGGTGCTCCGTCAATATGCAACTCGTTGCATATTGAGCTCCACTTAATTTGTAGTTTTGCTTGTGCATTTTGCCATGCCATGTTTCATTAAACCGGACATGCATCATACTTGATTGTGCATCATGCCATGTTTATTGTGGTGGATGTTTTACTATGTTGTTTGCTCCTTTCCGGTGTTGCCTCTTCGGGTTGGTTCCGATAACGTCGTGTTGTGAGGATCCGTTCGTCTACGTTCCGTTTGTCTTCTTCATGGACTCGTTCTTCTTCCTTGCGGGATTTCAGGCAAGATGATCATACCCTCGAAATCACTACTATCTTTGCTATGCTAGTTTGCTCGCTCTTTGCTATGCCAATGCTACGATGCCTACTATTTGCTTGTCAGCCTCCCAAATTGCCATGTCAAACCTCTAACCCACCATGTCCTAGCAAACCGTTGATTGGCTATGTTACCGCTTTGCTCAGCCCCTCTTATAGCGTTGTTAGTTGCAAGAGAAGATTGAAGTTTGTTCCTTGTTGGAACATGGAGATGTTGTTCCTTGTTGGAACATTTATTTACTTGTTGGGATATCACTATATATCTTATTTAATTAATGCATCTATATACTTGGTAAAGGGTGGAAGGCTTGGCCTTATGCCTGGTGTTTTGTTCCACTCTTGCCGCCCTAGTTTCCGTCATATCGGTGTTATGTTCCCAGATTTTGCGTTCCTCACGCAGTTGGGTTATAATGGGAACCCCTTGACAGTTCACTTTGAATAAAACTCCTCCGGCAAGGCCCAACCTTGGTTTTACCATTCGCCGCCTAGCATTTTTCCCTTGGGAGTCGCGCATCCCGAGGGTCATCTTTATTTTAACCCCCCCCCCCCCGGGCCAGTGCTTGTCTAAGTGTTGGTCCAACCCAGAGCACCGTGCGGGGCCGTCCCTTGGCAACTTGGGTTATGTTGGCTCCCGTACGCTTAGCTTATCCGGTGTGCCCTGAGAACGAGATATGTGCAGCTCCTATCGGGATGTCGGCGCATCGGGTGGTCTTGCTGGACTTGTTTTACCATTGTCGAGGATGTCTTGGAGTACCGGGATACCAAGTCTGATCGGAATGTCTCGGGAGGAGGTCTATTCCTTCGTTGACCATGAGAGCTTGTGATGGGCTAAGTTGGGACACCCCTGCAGGGATTTGAACTTTCAAAAGCCATGCCCGCGGTTATGGGCGGATGGGAATTTGTTAACGTCTGGTTGTAGATAACCTGAACTTGACCTTAATTAAAATGAATCAACTACGTGTGTAACCGTGATGGTCTCTTTCCGGCGGAGTCCGGGAAGTGAACACGGTTGTTGGAGTTATGCTTGACGTAGGTTGTTCTAGGATCACTTCTTGATCATACTTTTATCGACTGTGCTTTGCCTTCTCTTCTCGCTCTCATTTGCGTAAGTTAGCCACCATATATGCTAGTCGCTTGCTGCAGCTCCACCTCATACCTTTACCTTACCCATAAGCTTAAATAGTCTTGATCACGAGGGTGCGAGATTGCTGAGTCCCCGTGGCTCACAGATACTTCCAAACCCAGCTTGCAGGTGCCGATGAGACCGTGCAGTTGACGCAACCAAGCTCAGGAGGAGCTCGATGAAGATCTTGTCCTTTGTGTTGTTTCGTTCTAGTTGATCAGTAGTGGAGCCCAGTTGGGGTCGATCGGGGACCTTTGTCGCATTTGGGGTTCTTCTTTTATTTTGGTTCCGTAGTCGGACCATGAGTGTATTTGTTGATGTAATGTTTATTCATGTAATTGTGTGAAGTGGCGATTGTAAGCCAACTATGTACCACTTTCCCTTATGTGTTACATGGGTTGTGTGAAGATTACCTCACTTGCAACATATGCCTTCAATGCGATTATGTCTCTAAGTCGTGCCTTGACACGTGGGAGCTATAGTCGCATCGAGGGTGGTAGAAGTTGGTAATCAGAGCCTTCCTCCGACCTTAGGCCTTTTCCCTTGGGAGTCGCGCATCCCAGGGTCATCTTTATTTTAACCCCCCCGGGCCAGTGCTTGTCTAAGTGTTGGTCCAACCCAGAGCACCGTGCGGGGCCGTCCCTTGGCAACTTGGGTTACGTTGGCTCCCGTACGCTTAGCTTATCCGGTGTGCCCTGAGAACGAGATATGTGCAGCTCCTATCGGGATGTCGGCATCGGGTGGTCTTGCTGGACTTGTTTTACCATTGTCGAGGATGTCTTGGATACCGGGATACCGAGTCTGATCGGAATGTCTCGGGAGGAGGTCTATTCCTTCGTTGACCGTGAGAGCTTGTGATGGGCTAAGTTGGGACACCCCTGCAGGGATTTGAACTTTCGAAAGCCGTGCCCGCGGTTATGGGCAGATGGGAATTTGTTAACGTCCGGTTGTAGAAAACCTGAACTTGACCTTAATTAAAATGAATCAACCGCGTGTGTAACCGTGATGGTCTCTTTCCGGCGGAGTCCGGGAAGTGAACACGGTTGTTGGAGTTATGCTTGACGTAGGTTGTTCTAGGATCACTTCTTGATCATACTTTTATCGACCGTGCTTTGCCTTCTCTTCTCGCTCTCATTTGCGTATGTTAGCCACCATATATGCTAGTCGCTTGCTGCAGCTCCACCTCATACCTTTACCTTACCCATAAGCTTAAATAGTCTTGATCGCGAGGGTGCGAGATTGCTGAGTCCCCCTGGCTCACAGATACTTCCAAAACCAGCTTGCAGGTGCCGATGAGTCCGTGCAGATGATGCAACCAAGCTCAGGAGGAGCTCGATGAAGATCTTGTCCTTTGTGTTGTTTCGTTCTAGTTGATCAGTAGTGGAGCCCAGTTGGGGTCGATCGGGGACCTTTGTCGCATTTGGGGTTCTTCTTTTATTTTGGTTCCGTAGTCGGACCTTGATTGTATTTGGATGATGTAATGCTTTATTCATGTAATTGTGTGAAGTGGCGATTGTAAGCCAACTATGTATCTCTTTCCCTTATGTATTACATGGGTTGTGTGAAGATTACCTCACTTGCGACATTGCTTTCAATGCGGTTATGTCTCTAAGTCGTGCTTCGACACGTGGGAGATATAGCCGCATCGAGGGCGTTACATAGCTGGTGGGTCCCAGCAGTCAGTGGGCGAAATATGGTGGCCCGTCCGGTGGGTCCCTGCTGTCAGGTGGAGGAATATTATTTTGCACGTAATAAGGAGGCACTTCCTTGCTGCGGCCATGGACCCAGCTGTCAGCCTCTCCACGTACAGTCCACGTCCGATGGAAGCCGTTCCTTGACCACGTTGACCACGCCGCGCTGAGAGCACCAGGGCGGTGGACGACGGCGAGGCCTAGGAAGGGGACGACGCGGAGCCGGGGAAGACGCGGCAGTGGATGCCCACGCGTAGAGGAGTACGAGGGTTCACTGGTTCGCTGCGGTGTGAGGCTGTTGTCGTCGGAGAATAACAGGGGGTGTGGGTGAGTAGAGGGATGGCCTGGCCAGCAGTTGGAGTAGTAGGGGGCGGTGAGGCCTCCGCCGCATCGCAGCCGGCCATGGAGGCAGGAGCACGAGGCACGACCGGCGCTGGTTTGGGCGGCTGGAGCAAGAAGACCAGAGGTTGAAGAAGCACTACGGCCGTTGGATGGACATCGTACGGTCACTGGAGCTAGAATCGTGCATATTGACTAAGTTGACAAAGCCCTCCGTCCCCGTCAACTTAGTAGGCCCACAAGTCAGCCTGCCACTATACTGGGTCCCAGCTAACAGGGGGAGTATTCATTTTTTTGTGCGTAATAAGGAGACACTTCCTTGCATGTGAAGATATAGCTGGTGGGTCCGAGCTGTCAGCGGCGGTAACATTTTTTCGCGAAATACAGAGGCCCTTTCGGTGGGTCCCTGATGTCAGGTGGAGAAATCATTATTTTGCGCGTAATAAGGAGGTCGCCGGAGAATAACAGCAGGTGTGGGTGAGTAGAGGGATGGCTAGGCCAGCGATGGGAGTACGGTGGGGCGGTGAGGCCTGCGCGGCAGCAGAGCCGGCCGCGGGGAGGAGGGAGCAAGCAGTCCCGCCGGCGCCTGTTTGAGCGGCTGGAGCAGAAAGAGCAGAGATTGAAGAAGCACGACAGCCGTTGGATGGCCATCCAACAGTGACTGCTTGTGCGTCAACCTTTTTTTAGGAAAGCCTCAAATCTGTGGAAAACAGCATACAGCCCATCTGCCATTATTTCTAATAATTTACAGCCCATTTGCTAATTATTAAGGTTTTTTTGGAGCCCATATTCTTTTTGTTAGCATTACAGCCCATATTGTGGCCACGGTTAAAAAATTATACGAAATTTTGCATATTTCGGTGCGGTCCGAACTATTTTTAATCCCGAAATTTCGACTCACATTCAAACTGATTTTTAAAATAAATGTATATCAATATAAAATCCAACAAATTCTCCACGCATAAAAATTAATGTAATTTCAAATCTCGAAATGAAAAAAAGATATTTGAAACTAATTGCCAGTTTGATGTGTTTTAAAAATGTACAACCCATTTCTCATTACTGATGGGCCATTTTCTCGGCCAGCCGAATGAAAGCTCTCCTCGTCTTGAAAGATTTGCAGCCCAACAGGCCTGACAAAGCGACTTACTTGGCAAATCACAAAAAAAACTGGGCTGTGGCCGTGGACCCAGCTATCAGCCTCTCCACGTACAGTACTCTTCTGATGGAATGTCGTTGACCACGTTGACCACGCAGCGCTGAGAGCACCAAGGCGGTGGACGACGGCGAGGCCTAGGAAGGGGACGACCACGCGACAGTGGATGCCCACGCGGAGAGGAGTACGAGGGTTCACTGGTTCGGCTGCGGTACGTGCAAACGATCATCAATCTTTCGCCGTCGTCTGATCGAGCCAGGAACCACCTGCAACTGCCATGCCGCTTTTCTTTGAAAGGTTCTGGGATTAGGAAGGTTAGGGACACCAGGCGGCCTACAACATCATATCAAGTTGGAGTCAAATAAAAAAGGGCTCTTGGTTTAGTCAATCTTAAGAACAGCATGTTATGAGCATGAATATTTTTTCAGCAAATGTTGACAGCAATATAAGCAAGCCATCATGATATCATAGGAAAGTAACATACTGATGTAACAGCTGTTTGTAGCGATGACTGGAGTAGGCCAGCAATACGTCCAGCCATAGAAGGAGTCGACAGCGTAAATGAAGCCCTTGTGTTCAATGGCATCAGAGAACCATGGAGGATGTATGATCCTGCGATGGACGTGCAGATTTATCCACTTACCGCAGTGACCTGTCAGATAGGCGAGACCGCGGTTGAAGAACGCAATTAGCCTGAAGTCTTTATAATTCGTAGATCTTGTGGGCACTTGGCAGATTACAACCTTGAGCAAATCAAACTTGGTATCATGTTGGCTACTGTAAGATTCCAAGTATTCTAGGCCGCGGTGCCAAAGCACTGCAGTGTTAATCAAAGGAAGGGGGATCAATCGCCGGGTGTAGACCTCCACGAGCATCCAGCTACCGCGACCGTTGACGAGCACCATCCAAGACGTGTTCATGCCGACCCAGTACATACCGTTAATGTAGTTGAGGCTAACGGGGATCGGATCGCGGTCAAGGGGGTTGATGCTCGCCACCCTACGATCGTTATGCTGCGTGACACGCCGTTTCTGAAGATCAAGCGGCATCAACAAGCAAGGAGCTGGCTTAAAAAGCTCCGGCCTGAGGGCTTTGAGTAAACGGTACAACCCCGACGAGCACGCCACGAGCGGCATGGTACTGAGATTGTCCACATGCGAAACAATGAGCTTGATTACCTCTGTGGAGAGCGAATTCCAGCCACTCTTTCGGCGGACGCTGCTCGGTTCTACCATTGTTAGTGCTTGGGTTCGGACGAGGGGGGGAGGCGCCTTAGCGGGGATGGAAGATTGGACGAGATTATGTGCGGACAAAGATGGAGAAGTGAATATGTGCTGCGGGAAGTGGACAGGTGATGATGACTACATCACGCCGCTTGACTTATGAGACACATACCAGCAGCGTAGGGTCATGTCGATGCCAGACAACTTGCTTGAGTGATCACAGTACTGGTACTGTAGCGACCAGACCTTAAACGGTCCAACCTATGTGCTCAGGTGTCATCCCTGGATTAGTAATGCTGACACCACACCATACTTGAAGGATTTATAACAGAGTAGCAATCACACACTTATTACATCGAGTGTCTCAAAAGAGAACTTATTACAATGAATATGGCTTAAGGGCATCTAATAACGATAACAGCGGAAGGCTTGGAAGATAAGTGAGTCCATCAACTCCAACGGCATCACTGAGTATAGAACCACGACCTAAAAGCACCTTAATCGTCGTCTGAAAAGTCTGCAACATTAACGTTGCAGCCCGAAACGGGTCAGCACATGGAATATGCTGGCAAAGTAACACATAGAGAGTAATGGAATGAAATAGGCTAATCTATATGCATATTTGGCTGGTGGAGAGCTCTATGGTTACAGTTTTGCGTAAAGCCAATTTTTCCCTACTACAAAGGAATAAATTTTATTTAACTATCATGGTAGTTGTTAAACATTGAGAATGGTTCACAGCATTCTCAATCCCAATTAAGCATCATCGTTAAACAAAACCCAACAAAATTAATTTTAGAGTAACATGTTGAGATTCACATGATAATCCAGGTACTAGATACTCAAGATGTCCATAACCGGGGACACGGCTAATCATGATTAGTTTATACACTCTGCAGAGGTTTGCACACTTTTCCCCACAAGACTCGATTGCCTCCGTTTGGTTTCTCGCACTACATGGTGTTTGAGAAACGGATGACCGAGACATAGTCTTTCAGAAGCGCTAGCACCTTACGATCGGGTAGACCATTACACCTACTTTCCCCTACATCTGCTAGTCTACCACTGTAAGAGTTCGCACAACTTAATCAACTATGCTAGAGCCCACAATAGCTTGTGGCTGCACACGGAAGTTTCTAGCATGAATAATCTCATGATCCCTTTGAGCCTGGGTGGCGGTCCGTAAAGAAAAACAGGCAATCGTTGGAATACCCAGGTGCCTCAATCCACCCAGATGTGTATTTAAGTTGCCACCTTAAATAAACCATTAATTAACAATCTCACATCTGTCATGGATACACTCACCCAATCCACGTCTACTAGCATAGCATGGCATAATAAGCAAACGTAGAAGTAACTCCCAAAGGTTTGACAAAGAAACGGGTAATAGGTACTACCTCAACTACTTCCCAAACCCATAATTTAATTAGATCCTAATCATGCAATGTGTGAGGATTGATCTAATGCAATAAAACTGGGTAGAGAGAAAGCATGATCAAAGTGTTACTTCCCTTGCTGATGATCCGGGAAACCTAGCGATTCGAAGTAGCAAGCGGCGCACTCCGGGTACTCTATCGCAAACAAACAAGCATAGAATAAGTACTCAACTAATGCATAGGTAAAACTCAAATAAGAGATCTAACCAGAAAGTTCAACTTAAGAACTCTGCTTGGCAAAAGAATCAAATCGAACGAAGCAACGAAAGACAAACGGCAAAAGAAACAGGCTTTGTTCACTATTCTGGATCTAGGGCAATTTTTACAGTGGAAAAAACTTCTTTGAGTTGGTTAAATGGAAAGACGGTTTCGAGACGAAACTCCACGCGCTTGAATCGCCTGATTCCGATAAACGAGCGAAAAGTTAGACTAAAACGAAAATCGGATCAGGAATCGCGATCAGAAAAATCACGGATTTAATCCGAGAAAAAGAAAAATGATGAACGTTCGTTAAAACGAACAAACGGCGAACTCTCGCTAATTAAATAAACCGGAAAACCAATCTATTTAAAAAACGAAACTAAAAAAATCGACGGAAAACCGATCGATTTTCTAAAAAAACCGGCGGCGGTCCGGCGAGGCGACGGCGGCGGCCTAGGGTTTTCGGCGGCGGGGCGGCTTGGGCTAGCCTCGGGGCCTCGGGCGCTATTTGAAGGCCGGCCGGACCAAGTGTCCTAGTCGGACACGGCCCGGTTAGGTCGGTTCATTTTTTTTAAATTACACTCGGGAAAAAAAACAGAAGGAATACTAAACGGACTCCAAAAATCCCGAAATAAATTTTTCCCGGCTTCTAAAATTGAGCCGCACAGGATGAACATTTATTTGGGGCCTAAATGCAATTTTGAAAAACGTGCATTTTTCCCTAATACAAATAAAGTAGCAAATAAAACCAAAAAAAATCTTATTTGATTTTTTTATTAAATCCTCAATATTTCTTTATTTTGGGAAAGTCATTTTATTCCCTCTCTCCTATTTTTTGTAATAGAAATAATTGAAGATAAAATAAATAAAATCAAATGATCCTATTTTCAGAATTTGAGAAAACTCAAATATGAAAATAACAAAATCCCCAACTCTCTCCAAGGGTCCTTGAGTTGCGTAGAATTTCTAGGATCAACCAGAATGCAACAAAATATGATATGCAATGATGATCTAGTGTATAACATTCCAAATTGAAAATTTGGGATGTTACAAACCTACCCCCTTAAGATGAATCTCGCCCTCGAGATTCGTGTTGGCTAGAAAATAGGTGAGGGTGGTCCTTCAGCAAATCTTCTTCTCGTTCCAAGGTGGCTTCATCCTCCGTGTGGTGGCCCCACTGAACCTTGCAAAACTTGATAACCTTGCTGCGGGTGACTCGACAGGCATACTCTAGAATCTTAACTGGTTTCTCCTCATAGGTCAAATCACTGTCCAACTCAATTGCTTCCAGTGGTACTGTATCTCTCAGCGGTATATCAGCCATCTCTGCGTGGCACTTCTTCAACTGCGATACGTGGAACACGTCGTGAACTCCTGACAATCCTTCGGGCAATTCCAACTTATAGGCTACTTCCCCCATACGCTCCAAAACTTTGTATGGTCCTACAAAACGTGGCGCTAACTTTCCCTTAACTCCAAAGCGCTTAACTCCTCGAAGTGGTGATACTCGAAGATAAACTCGGTCTCCGACTTCGTAAACTGTCTCCTTGCGTTAAGAATCTGCATAACTCTTCTGCCTGGATTGAGCTACCTTGAGCCTATCGCGAATCAATTTCACTTTCTGTTCAGACTCCTTTATCATATCAGGTCCAAACAACTTGCGGTCTCCAACTTCATCCCACGACAATGGGGTCCTGCACCTCCTTCCATACAAGGCTTCGAAAGGAGCCATCTTCAAACTGGATTGATAACTGTTGTTGTAAGAGAACTCTGCATATGGAAAATTCTCGTCCCAACTAGATCCGTAATCTAGCGCACAAGCTCTCAGCATATCCTCCAAAATTTGATTGACTCTCTCGGTCTGTCCATCTGTCTGCGGGTGGAAAGTTGTGCTAAACTCCAGTCTGGTACCCAAAGTTTCATGCAACTGATTCCAGAACTTTGAGGTAAATTGGGTTCCTCTATCTGATACAATGCTCCTTGGAACTCCATGCAGACATACGATTCTGGTCATGTATATCTTTGCGAACTTTGCACTGGTATAGGTAGTCTTCACTAGAATGAAATGAGCTACCTTTGTCAAACGATCGACTACAACCCATATCGAGTCATAGCCTGAACGTGTTCTGGGCAATCCTGTAATAAAATCCATGCCTAGCTTATCCCACTTCCATTCGGGTATCGGCAATGGTTGTAGCAATCCGGCTGGCTTCTGATGCTCTGCCTTTACTCTTTGACATACATCACAAACTGCTACATATTCCGCAATATCCTTCTTCATTCCGCTCCACCAGAAAATATCCTTCAAATCCAAATACATCTTGGTATTTCCTGGGTGAATCGAATACGGTGAATCATGGGCCTCTTATAGAATTAACTTCCTGATCTCCGAATCATTAGGCACATAAACACGGTCTTCAAACCATAGGGTATCGTGCTCATCCTCACGAAATCCCTTAGCTTTTCCTTTGCTCATTTTCTCCTTAATAGAAGCAATCTCCTTGTCGGTCTTCTGGGCTTCTCTGATCTTATTCATTAAAGTAGACTGAATCTCCAATGCTGATACATAGCCTCTCGGAACTATTTCCAAACATAGCTCTCAAAGATTTTTGGCTAACTCCCTTGGTAAATCTCCCGTCATTAAGGTGTTGACATGGCTTTTACGGCTCAACGCATCGACTACTACGTTAGCCTTACAGGGGTGATAATGCAATCTCATATCATAATCCTTGATGAGTTCCAACCATCTCCTTTGCCTGAGATTCAACTCCTTCTATGTGAAAATATACTTCAAACTCTTGTGATCCATGCACACCTCACAATGGTTTCCAATCAGAAAATGTCTCCAAGTCTTCAATGCATGCACTACGGCTGCTAACTCCAAATCATGCGTAGCATAATTCAACTCATGGGGCTTAAGCTATTGTGAGGCATATGAAACAACTCTTCCTTCCTGCATAAGCACTGCTCCAAGTCCTCGACGTGAAGCGTCACAATACACCTCATAATCCTTGGTCTGATCCGGTAAAATCAACACTGGTGAGGTAACCAAACATTTCTTCAACTCCTGGAAACTAGCCTCACATTCCTCAGTCCATATGAACTTGGTATCCTTCTTCAACAACTCCGTCATAGGCTTAGCAATCTTTGAGAAATTCTCAATAATTCTCCGGTAGTATCCTGCGAGTCCAAGAAAACTCTCGATCTCTCCAACTATTGTTGGCGCTTCCCACTTGGTCACGGTATCAACTTTAGTGGGATCTACTGCTATACCTTCTCCTAATATAACATGTCCGAGAAATCCAACTTCCTTCAACCAAAACTCACATTTGCTAAACTTGGCACATAGTTGATGTTCTCTAAGCTTTCCAAGAACCAAACGCAAATGCTCCTTATGCTCCTCTTCATTCTTCGAGTAAACCAGGATATCATCAATGAACACTACGATGAACTTATCCAAGAACTCCATAAACACTTTGTTCATCATGTTCATAAAATATGCAGGTGCGTTAGTCAGACCAAATGACATAACGGTATACTCGTATAGCCCATACCTGGTGGTAAAAGCCATCTTAGGTATATCCTGTTCTCAAATCTTCAACTGGTGGTATCCTGACCGCAGATCGATTTTGGAAAATACCTTAGCTCCTTGCAATCGATCAAACAAATCATTGATCATTGGTAGAGGGTACTTGTTCTTGATGGTTACTTCATTCAAACCTCGATAATCAACAACCATCCTTAACGATCCATCCTTCTTCTCCACTAGAAGTACTGGCGATCCCCAAGGCAAAGAACTTGGGCGAATATATCTTTATCCAGTAACTCCTTAATCTGCTTCTTAATCTCCACCAAATCCTTTGTGGGCATCCTATATGGTCTCTTTGATATTGGCCCTATGCCTGGCAAAAGCTCAATCAAAAATTCAATGTCTCTATCCGGTGGCATGCTTGGCAACTCCTCGGGAAATACATCAGGGAAATCCTTCACTACTGGTACTTCCTCCTGCACAACTCCTGTTAAACAATTTACTTGAGTCCTCTTCGGCACATGTCAGGATACATAATTGATCCTTCTCCCTTCTGGGGTGGTAAGCAAGACCGACTTACTGGCGCAATCGATGTTTCCTCCATACATCGACAACCAATCCATACCCAGAATTACATCCAAACCTTGTGATTCCAATATTA
Source organism: Triticum urartu (assembly GCF_003073215.2). Classification (NCBI taxonomy): domain Eukaryota; kingdom Viridiplantae; phylum Streptophyta; class Magnoliopsida; order Poales; family Poaceae; genus Triticum; species Triticum urartu. The sequence goes on along the minus strand of NC_053024.1, from coordinate 335,149,321 downwards.
TCAAATCTGAGGGAAACACATGCCTACCTATACTTAGTGGCACTTGAAAACATCCTTGGCTAGCCATATACTCCGCTCCTGGTGAGCTTACTAACATAGGTGTTCTAAGAACTTTGGTGGGCAGGTTATACTTATCCACAAATCCCCTTGATATGTATGAATGCGATGCACCAGTATCAAAAAAGAATGAGTGCAGTAAATGACTTAACCAAAAACTTATCGATTACTGCATCCGGCTGCTCTTCAACCTCCTCCACGTTAACGTGGTTCACCTGTCCCCTGTTGAAAGGGTTCGGCTTCTTCCCAGAGCTTCCACTGCCATTACCATTCTGTGATTCAGGACATTCATTGGCATAATGTCCGGTCTTCTGGCACTTAAAACAAGTGACTTGGCTCAGGTCTCTCTTGGCTGGGGTCGATGGGTTGGTGCGGTTCTGGCCGTTGCTTCCTCCATTCCCATTACCATTCTTGGTGACATTATGATTGTGCGAGCTACCTCCTCCATGGGTATGCTGAAAATGTCCTCCCGGTCTAGGGGTAAAACGTGGCTTCTGCCGAGCTCCTGAAATGTGCTTCCCTTGTCCATACTTCCTCTTGTGATTCTCAATCTACCGCTGCTTCCCTTCAATCATGAGAGCACGATCTACCAACTCCTGGTAGTTGTTGAAGGTTGCTACCATCAACTCAACTGCATGCTCAACTCATCATTCAGTCCTTCCAGAAACTTCTCCTACTTAGCTGCATCCGTAGCAACGTCATCTGGGGCATAACGTGCTAATTTACTAAAGTCCTCCACATACTTGCCAACTGTTCGTCCTCCTTGGCGCAAGTTGCGAAACTCTCGCTTCTTCATGGCCATAGCTCCTGCTGAAACATGGGCAGTTCGAAAAGCCTGCTGAAACTGGTCCCATGTGACAGTGTCGACAGGGAAAGTGGCTGTGAAATTCTCCCACCATGATGTTGTAGGTCCTTCAAGCTGATGTGCGGCAAACTTCACCTTTTCCGCATCCGTGCATCCTGCTGTGGTCAACTCTCTAGCTGTCTTGCGGAGCCAATCATCTGCTACTATCAGCTCGGTGCTACTGGAAAACACCGGCGGAGTCAGCCTAAGAAAACGAGCTAAGTGATCAACAGGTGGTGGTGGTGGTGGGTTGTTGTTGTTGTTCCCCTGATTCTGATTCTGGACTAGCAACTGCATCAATGTGTTCTACTGCTGGATCAACTGGGTGAGCTCCGGTGGGAAGGTAAATCCGAGGTCACGTCTCGGAGGCATCTGAGGGTTTAGAAAAGATGAGATTTAAGAATAGAAGGGGTCTAAAGGGAAAATACTACCCATATGCACATGAGGCAAAAGCAAACAATTCACTTCATTCAATCAATCAAACAAGGGCATATAATCGATCTAACTATCACAAAAGTGCTCGGACTACTATATTGACATGGTGGACTACTACTACTGATTAGGTGGTCTACTAGAAATATTCTTTGGTTGCAGACTCCATGATATCTGCTCCAGCTTCATCAACATAGTCATCATCGCTATCATCTGGATCCGAGTCGGTGTCGTCGATGATGATGTAGTCTTCTGGGCGAATCTCCTTGGGTTCTTCGTCTTCTTCTACTGGTGTAGGGCCTCCCATAAATATTCCAATCTTCTTGATCAGATCGTCATTCTTCTCCACTAATACTTCGATTTCCTCTTCAAAATCTTCACATGTAGCCTTGAGTTCCTCCAGTTCCTTGATTCTTGTCCTTGCCTTCTTCAGATCTATCATGTCGGCGCACATCTGGTTCTCCTAACGTCGAATGTGCTGGTTTAACTCCTGGATAAAAGCTACAACTGATCTATACTTTCTGTTGCTGATCATCTCCCAGTGCTCATCTCGGCGCCCACAAATCTGGTAGATAGTATCCTCGAGATCATTGCGGTAGACTTCTCCAATGCGTCCCATGGCGATGTGAGCTGCCATGCTCTTTCCTAGACTCCAAGTTGGTGCATCAAAAGAAAACTCTATGGGCTCAGTGACTGGCATGAACGTCCTTCCTGGAACTTGAACTTGAATCATCCAGCGCTCTTCTTCAGGTAAAGTGGCGTTGTAGGTTCTCCGTGAAGCTTGGTACTCCTATGTTCAGGTATCTAGTGACTTCCTTCAAGTGTACGTCCAAAGGGTGTATCTTCATCCGGTTGCGTGAACTTGTTCCTTGCATCCGCCATCCTAAAGAGTAGAAAAGATGAGAGGTCAGAAGAGAAGAGAGTGAATAGTGATCTAGGTCTTTTAGCTTAGTGGTCGTGTCCTACAGTCAGCGTGTGCTCTGATACCATCTCTGTAGCGACCAGACCTCAAACAGTCTGATCTCTGTGCTCCGGTGTCATCCCTGGATCAGTAATGCTGACACCACACAGTACTCGGAGGATTTATAGCAGAGTAGCAATCACACACTTATTACATCGAGTGTCTCAAAGAGAACTTATTACAATAAATATGGCTTAAGGCCATCTAATAACGTAACAGCGGAAGGCTTGGAAGATAAGTGAGTCCATCAACTCCAACGGCATCACTGAGTATAGAACCACGACCTAAAAACTCCTTAATCGTCGTCTGAAAAGTCTGCAACATTAACGTTGCAGCCCGAAAACGGGTCAGCACATGGAATATGCTGGCAATGTAACACATAGAGAGTAATGGAATGAAACAGCTATACTATATGCATATTTGGCTGGTGGAAAGCTCTATGGTTACAGTTTTGCGTAAAGCCAATTTTCCCTACTTCAAAGGAATAAATTTATTTAACTATCATGGTAGTTGTTAAACATTGAGAATGGTTGACAGCATTCTCAATCCCAATTAAGCATCATCATTAAACATAACCCAACAAAATTAATTTAGAGTAACATGTTGAGATTCACATGAAAATCCAGGTACTAGATACTCAAGATGTCCATAACCGGGGACACGGCTAATCATGATTAGTTTGTTACACTCTGCAGAGGTTTGCGCACTTTTCCCCACAAGACTTGATCGCCTCCGTTTGGTTTCTCGCACTACATGGTGTTTGAGAAGACGGATGACCGAGACATAGTCTTTCAGAAGCGCTAGCACCTTACGATCGGGTAGACCGTACCACCTACATCCCCTACATCTGCTAGTCTACCACTGTAAGAGTTCGCACAACTTAGTCAACTATGCTAGAGCCCATAATAGCTTGTGGCTGCACACGGAAGTTTCTAGTATGAATAGTCTCATGATCCCTTTGAGCCTGGGTGGCGGTCCAAAAGAAAACAGGCAAGTCCTGGAATACCCAGGTGCCTCAATCCACCCAGATGTGTGTTTAAGTTGCCACCTTAGATAAACCATTAATTAACAATCTCACATCTGTCATGGATTTCACTCACCCAATCCACGTCTACTAGCATAGCATGGCATAATAAGCAAACGTAGAAGTAACTCCCAAAGGTTTGAAATAAACAGGTAATAGGTACTACCTCATCTACTTCCCATCCCACAATTTAATTAGATCCTAATCATGCAATGTGTGAGGATTGATCTAATGCAATAAAACTGGGTAGTAGAGAAGGTATGATCAAAGTGTTACTTGCCTTGCTGATGATCCGGGAAACCTAGCGATTCGAAGTAACAGGCGGCGCACTCCGGATACTCTATCGCAAACAACAAACGAGCATACAATAAGTACTCATCTAATGCACAGGTAAAACTCAAATAAGAGATCTAACCAGAAGGTTCAACTTAAGAACTCCGGTTGGCAAAAAGAATCAAATCGAACGAAGCGAAAGTCAAACGGCGAAAGAAAACAACTTCGTTCTAATGGATCTAGGGCAAATTTTACAGTAGCAAAATCTTGTTTAAGTTGGTTAAACGGATAGAGGGTTTCGAGACGAATCCCTAGGCGCTTGAATCGCCTGATTCCGATAAACGAGCGAAAAGTTAAACTAAAACGAAAATCGGATCAGGAATCGCGATCAGAAAAATGCGGATTTAATCCGAGAAAAAGAAAAAGGAAGAAGATTAACGAACGAACGTTCGTTATCTGAAACTAAACGTTGAACGTGTTCGTTAAAACGAACGAACGAGCGAACGCTCGCTAAATAAAAATAAACCAAAAAAATGATCTATTAAAAAAACGAAAACTAGGGTTTTATAAAAAAACCAAAGTGGTTTCTCTCAAAAAATCGGCGGCGGGGCGGCTACCTCGGCTCGGGCTCCGGCGAACTCCGGCGGGGCTCCGGGCGGCGGCGGCGGCTATGTGGGGCGGCGGGGCGACGCAGCAGCGGCGGCGGCGGTAGGCGACGTGCGGCGTGCGGCGGCAGCAGCGCACGCGGCGGGGGCGGGCTGCGGTGCGGGGCGGCGGGGTGAGGAGAGGGCGGCGGTGGGGCGGCTATTTAAGAGAGGGAGGGGGGCTGACTTGGGGAGGGGGTCGGGCGGCGGCGAGGCGGCTCCGGCTCGGACTCCTCCCGAGTCCGGCGGCTGGGCCGGCCTGGCTCGGCTGGGCCCTTGGCCCAGTCGGGCGCGGGTTTTTTTAAATAATCCGCTCGGAAGAAAAGAATAAAAAGAAATACTAAACGGACTCCAAAAATTCCGAAATAAATTTTCACGGGCTTCTAAAATCAAGACTCACAAGGTGAACATTTATTTGGGACCTAAATGCAATTTTGAAAAATGCACTTTTTTCCTAAATTCAAATAAAACATCGAAAAACTCCGAAATAAAAACTTATTTGATCTTATTATTAAATCCTCAATATTTCTTTATTTTGGTAAAGTCATTTTATTCCCTCTCTCATATTTTTGTAATAGAAATAATTGATGATAAAATAAATAAAATCAAATGATCCTATTCTCAAAATTTGAGAGAACTCAAATATGAAAATATCGAAATCCCCAACTCTCTCCGTTGGTCATTGAGTTGCGTAGAATTTCTAGGATCAACCAGAATGCAAAAGAAATATGATATGCATTGATGATCTAATGTATAACATTCCAAATTGAAAATTTGGGATGTTACAGGAACACTGAGACCGAAAGGTCGAGCGTGAATCATATAGTAGATGTGATCAACATAGTGATGTTCACCATTGAAAACTACTCCATTTCACGTGATGATCGGTTATAGTTTAGTTGATTTGGATCACGTGATCACTTAGATGATTAGAGGGATGTCTATCTAAGTGGGAGTTCTTAAGTAATATGATTAATTGAACTTAAATTTATCATGAACTTAGTCCTGATAGTATTTGCATAACTATGTTGTAGATCAATAGCTCGCGATGTAGCTCCCCGTTTATTTTGATATGTTCCTAGAGAAAAACTAATTTGAAAGATGTTAGTAGCAATGATGCGGATTGGATCCGTGATCTGAGGATTATCCTCATTGATGCACAGAAGAATTATGTCCTTGATGCACCGCTAGGTGACAGACCGATTGCAGGAGTAGATGCAGACGTTATGAATGTTTGACAATGCTCAGTATGATGACTACTTGATAGTTTAGTGCACCATGCTTTACGGCTTAGAACCGGGACTTCAAAAATGTTTTGAATGACATGGAGCATATGAGATATTCCAAGAGTTGAAAGGTATTTCAGACTCATGCCCGAGTCGAGAGGTATGAGACCACTGACAAGTCCTTTGCCTACAAGATGGAGGAGAATAGCTCAGCTAATGAGCATGTGCTCAGAATGTCTGAGTACTACAATCACTTGAGTCAAGTGGGAGTTAATCTTCCATATAAGATTGTGATTGATAGAGTTCTCTAGTCACTATCACCAAGTTACTAGAACTTCCTGATGAACTATAATATGCAAGGGATAACGGAAATGATTCCCAAGCTCTTCGTGATGCTTAAATCGACGAAGGTAGAAATCAAGAAAAACATCAAGTGTTGATGGTTGATAAGACCACTAGTTTCAAGAAAAGGGCAAAGGGAAGAATGGGAACTTCAAGAAGAATAGCAAGCAAGTTGCTAATCAAGTGAAGAAGCCCAAGTCTAGACCTAAGCCTGAGACTAAGTGCTTCTACTGCAAAGGGACTGGTCACTGGAAGCATAACTGCCCCATGTATTTGGAGGATAAGAAGGATGGCAAAGTGAACAAAGGTATATTTGATATACATGTTATTGATGTGTACTTTACTAGTGTTTATAGAAACCCCTCAGTATTTGATACTAGTTCAGTTGCTGAGATTAGTAACTCAAAACGGGTGTTGCAGAATGAACAGAGACTAGTTAAGGGCAAAGTGATGATGTGTGTTGGAAGTGGTTCCAAGATTGATATGATCATCATCGCACACTCCCTATACTTTTGGGATTAGTGTTGAACCTAAATAAATGTTATTTGGTGTTTGCGTTAAGCATGAATATGATTTGATCATGTTTATTGCAATACGATTATTCATTTAAAGTTAGAGAATAATTGTTGTTCTCTTTACATGAATAAAACCTTCAATGATCATACACCCAAGGTGAATGCTTTATTGAATCTCGATCGTTGTGATACACATATTCATAATATTGAAGCCAAAAGATGCAAAGTTAATAATGATAGTGCAACTTATTTGTGGCACTGCCATTTAGGTCATATTGGTGTAAAGCGCATGAAGAAAATCCATGCTGATGGTCTTTTGGAATCACTTGATTATGAATCAGTTGATGCTTGCGAACCATGCCTCATGGGCAAGATGACTAAGACTCCGTTCTCCCGAACAATGGAGCGAGCAACAGACTTGTTGGAAATAATACATACTGATGTATGTAGTCTGATGAATGTTGAGGCTCGCGGCAGGTATCTTTATTTTCTGACCTTCACAGATGATTTGAGTAAGATATGGGTATATCTTCTTGATGAAACATAAATCTGAAACATTTGATAAGTTCAAATAATTTCAGAGTGAAGTGGAAAATCATCATAACAAGAAAATAAAGTTTCTATGATCTGATCGTGGATATTTGAGTTACGAGTTTGGTCTTCATTTGAAACAATGCAGAATAGTTTCGCAACTCACGCCACCTGGAACACCACAACGTAATGGTGTGTTGATACATCTCCATCGTATCTACTTTTCCAAACACTTTTGCCCTTGTTTTGGACTCTAACTTGCATGATTTGAATGGAACTAACCCGGACTGACGCTGTTTTCAGCAGAATTGCCATGGTGTTATTTTTGTGCAGAAATAAAAGTTCTCGGAATGACCTGAAAATCAACGGAGAATTATTTTGGAATATATAAAAAATACTGGAAGAAGAATCCACGTCATGGGGCCTCCACCTGTCCACGAGGGTGGGGGTGCGCCCCCTGCCTCGTGGACCCCCTGACACTCCACCGACCTCAACCTTGACTCCATATATTCACTTTCGGGGAGAGAAAAATCAGAGAGAAGGATTCATCATGTTTTACGATACGGAGCCGCAGCCAAGCCCTAAACTCTCTCGGGAGGGCTGATCTGGAGTCCGTTCGGGGCTCCGGAGAGGGGAATCCGTCGCCATCATCATCATCATCAACCATCCTCCATCACCAATTTCATGATGCTCACCACCGTGCGTGAGTAATTCCATCATAGGCTTGCTGGACAGTGATGGGTTGGATGAGATTTATCATGTAATTGAGTTAGTTTTGTTAGGTTTTGATCCCTAGTATCCACTATGTTCTGAGACTGATGTTGCTATGACTTTGCTATGCTTAATGCTTGTCACTAGGGCCCGAGTGCCATGATTTCAGATCTGAACCTATTATGTTTTCATCAATATATGAGAGTTCTTGATCCTCTCTTGCAAGTCTATAGTCACCTATTATGTGTTATGATCCGTTAACCCCGAAGTGACAATAATCGGGATACTTACCGGTGATGACCGTAGTTTGAGGAGTTCATGTATTCACTATGTGTTAATGCTTTGGTCCGGTACTCTAGTAAAAGGAGGCCTTAATATCCCTTAGGTTCCATTAGGACCCCGCTGCCACGGGAGGGTAGGACAAAAGATGTCATGCAAGTTCTTTTCCATAAGCACGCATGACTATATTCGGAATACATGCTTACATTACATTGATGAACTGGAGCTAGTTCTGTGTCACCCTAGGTTATGACTGTTACACGATTGATCGCATCCGCCATAATTCTCCATCACCGATCCAATGCCTACGAGCCTTTCCTATATTGTTCTTCGCTTATTTACTTTTCTGCTGCTACTGTTACAATCACTATAAAACCCAAAATTATTACTTTTGCTACCGTTACTTTTGCTATCCGTTACCACTACTATCATATTACTTTGCTACCAAATACTTTGCTGCAGATATTAAGTTTCCAGGTGTGGTTGAATTGACAACTCAGCTGCTAATACTTGAGGATATTCTTTGGCTCCCCTTATGTCGAATCAATAAATTTGGGTTGAATACTCTACCCTCAAAAACTGTTGCGATCCCCTATACTTGTGGGTTATCAAGACTATTTTCTGGCGCCATTGCCGGGGAGCATAGCTCTATTCTTTAAGTCACTTGGGATTTATATCTGCTTATCATTATGAAGAACTCGAGAGATCCAAAAACCAAGATTTATCCCTCAACTACGAGGGGAGGTAAGGAACTGCCATCTAGCTCTGCACTTGATTCACCTTCTATTTTGAGTAAGCTTGCGACACCTAAACCTGCTTTTGCTATTCGTTCTGATATGTCTCATGTTATTGATGATGCCACTTCTGCTATGTATGATACGTATGATGAAACTACTTCTATGCTTGATACTACTATGCCACTTGGTGAATTTCTTGATGAACAACTTGTTAGGGTTAGAGAGAATGAAAATATTGAATCTGATAATATTGATGAAAGTGATGATGAAGACTCTCCCTCTAATGAATATGAATCACTAGTTATTCCTGAGGGTTATGTTTTTGAAAAAGAAGCTGCTTTAGCTATTTTAGCTTGCAAAGATAGATACGAACTCAAGATGTTATTAGCTAAATGGAAGCAGCAATCTCTTAATGCTAGAATGAAACCTGTCCCTGCTTTTGCTACTTCACCTATCTGTGTTACTGATAAGGATTATGAATTCTCTGTTGATCCTGATATAATTACTTTGGTTGAATCTGATCCTTTTCATGGCTATGAATCTGAAACTGTTGTGGCACATCTTACTAAATTAAATGATATAGCCACCCTGTTCACTAATGATGAGAGAACTCGTTACTTTTATATCCTTAAAATATTTCCGTTCTCATTAAAGGGTGATGCTAAGATATGGTTTAATTCTCTAGATCCTGGTTGTGTGCGTAGTCCCCAGGATATGATTTATTACTTCTCTACTAAATATTTCCCTGCTCATAAGAAACAAGCTGCTTTGAGGGATATATATAATTTTGTGCAAATTGAAGAAGAGAGTCTCCCACAAGCTTGGGGGAAGCTTCTCCAGTTACTTAATGCTTTGCCTGATCATCCTCTTAAGAAAAATGAAATACTTGATATCTTTTATAATGGACTAAACGATGCTTCCAGAGATTACCTGGATAGTTGTGCTGGTTCTATTTTCAGGGAAAGAACATCGGATGAAGCTGAAATTCTATTGAATAATATGTTGACAAATGAAAATAATTGGACACTTCCTGAGCCTATTCCTAAACCAACTCCTAAGAAGAGATGTGTTCTATTTCTCAGTCCTGAAGATATGCAAGAGGCAAAGAAATCTATGAAAGAAAAAGGTATTAAAGCTGAAGATGTTAAGAATTTACCTCCTATTGAAGTAATACATGGTCTTAATTTACCGCCTGTTGAAGAAACATATGATCTTAATCCATTACCTATTGAAGAAATACATGGTCTTGATAACCTGACACAGGTGGTAAAGGTAAATTCTCTCTATAGATATGATAAAGCTGAAATCCCATTTACTAAGATTGCTAGCCCATGCTTAGATGAGTTTGATAAATTTATGGTTAAGCAAGAAGACTTCAATGCTTATTTTGGTAGACAATTGAAATACAATTCAAATATGGTTGAACACTTGGGTGAGTGTATGGCTAATGTCAAAGGTGAACTTAAACTTATTAGTAAACATGCTTCTATGGTTACCACTCAAGTAGAACAAGTACTTAAGGCTCAAAATGATTTGCTCAATGAATTGGATAGTAAGAAAAATGATAATGCTGTTAGAGTTATGACTAGAGGTGGTAGAATGACTCAGGAACCTTTGTATCCTGAAGGCCATCCTAAGAGAATTGAGCAAGATCCTCAGAGAAATAATATAGATGCACCTAGTCCTTCTAAAAGGAAGAAAAAGAAAAATAATAGGACTTTGCATGCTTCTAGTGAACCTATTGCTGAAACACATGAGAATCCAAATGATATTTCTATTTCTGATGCTGAAACACAATCTAGTAATGATCCTGAAATTAGTGATAATGCTAATAATAATGTTCATGATGATGCTCAACCTAGTAATGATAATGATATAGAAATTGAACCTGCTGTTGATCTTGATAACCCACAATCAAAGAATCAACGTTATGATAAGAAAGACTTTGTTGCTAGGAAACATGGTAAAGAAAGAGAACCATGGGTTCAGAAACCCATGCCTTTTCCTCCCAAACCATCCAAGAAAAATGATGATGAGGATTTTGAGCGCTTTGCTGAAATGATTAGACCTATCTTTTTGCATATGCGATTAACTGATATGCTTAAAATGAATCCTTATGCTAAGTATATGAAAGAAATTGTTACAAATAAGAGAAAGATACCGGAAGCTAAAATTTCCACCATGCTTGCTAATTATACTTTTAAGGGTGGAATACCAAAGAAACTTGGAGATCCAGGAGTACCCACTATACCATGCTCCATTAAAAGAAACTATGTTAAAACTGCTTTATGTGATCTTGGAGCTGGTGTTAGTGTTATGCCTCTCTCTTTATATCGTATACTTGATTTGAATAAGTTGACACCTACTGAAATATCTTTGCAAATGGCTGATAAATCAACTGCTATACATGTCGGTATTTGTGAGGATGTGCTTGTTGTAGTTGCAAACGTTACTATTTTAACGGACTTTGTTATTCTTGATATTCCCGAGGATGATAGTTGTCTATTATTCTTGGAAGACCCTTTTTGAATACTGCAGGGGCTGTTATTGATTGCACTAAAGGCAATGTCACTTTTCATGTTAATGGTAATGAGCATATGGTACACTTTCCGAGGAAACAACCTCAAGTTCATAGTATCAACTCTATTGGAAAAATTCCATCGATTATATTTGGAGGTTTTGAATTTCCTCTTCCTACTGTCAAGAAGAAATATGATATTCTTATTATTGGGGATGTGCATATCCCCATTGAGGTAACATAGTGTTATTCGAAATTTCTCCGGTTCCATGTTATTCGGAATGAGTTCGTTAACAAGACTTGATCAACCTTGTTAGTGGATTCCTTTTGATGATCATGAGATGGATGAATTTAGAAAACACAACTCTGTGTACCCTCTTTCTACTTTCTGTTATTTATATTAAATAAAATAAAAATAAGTATTTTCCATCTGTTATGTGAATTATCCGCGCAATATACAAATACCTCAAAAATAAAAGTTCTCCAAATGCCCTGAAATTTAAATATGATTTTTTCTGGAATATTTGAGAATATTTGGCACCAAGAACACAGCACGGGGGGCATCCACCTGTCCACGAGGGTGGAGGGCGCGCCCTACCCCCTGGGCGCGCCCCCTGCCTCGTGGGCCCATGGTGGCCCTCCTCCACTTATTCCTGCACCCACACACTCCTTCTTCCTCCCACAAACACGAAAATCCAGCTCAAACCCGAGTTCAAGCTCATTTTGCTGCCATTTTCGATCTCCTTGCTCAAAGCACCTCTAACAAAACTGCTTGGGGAGATTGTTCCTTGGTATGTGACTCCTCCATTGGTCCAATTATTTTTTGTTCTAGTGCTTTATCCATTGCAAATTTGTGCTGCTTAGGTGACCCTGTTCTTGAGCTTGCATGTCAAATTTATATGGCCAAAAGTAGTTTTGATGCATGATATAGGCTCTAGGCACTTGTAAGAGTAGTTGCTATCAATTTTGTTGAGTTTGGTTTACTTTTATTTTGAAGTTACTAAAAATTTCAGAAATTTTTCAGAGGAAGAAATATGCTTAGGAAAATGTACCAAGGTGGTTCTTCAAGGAAGCAAGGACCCAGGCTTGCAATGCGTGATGCTGATGAAGAGCCACCAAGAGACGCTCCAGTGCGTCCTTGTGAATGGCCTTCGGAAAACTTTATGGATCGAGCGGGAGTTAAGGAAGAATTTAACGCACATTTGCGTAACACTGATCTTGTGAGCTTCGAGGAAGAGAAGTGCAGCCAGTATCACTATCTCACTAGTTCCTTTGTGAGAAGGTTTGAATTTTCATCTTCACGTAATTCTCCAACTGTCTTGTTTGATCTTTATGAAAATTCTTACACTATGGAGTTAGAGGATTTTACCACTGCTTGCAAACTTCCACAATGGGGTAGTGTCAGGGAACCTCGCAAATCTGAATTTAGAGATTTTCTTGCTAGTATAATTGTGGGGGAATCTAGAGATATAACACAAGCTACCATAGGGAGCATTCACTTTCCTACTATACATTATTTTGCTCTCTTCATAGGTAGATGCATTAATGGTAAAGATGAGACATGTCACATGTGTGTCCCTGACCTCAGTATTCTTAGGAGTGCTGTGTTAGGAGATAAATCTTATAATTTGGGAGCCATTGTTGCACGTAGGTTGCATCTTAATAGATTTAATGGAGATTTCTTTGGTGGAATTTATGCAACCCACATAGCTAATTTTCTTGGTATAGCCATACGTGAAGATGATATTGAGTTGCCCCCTGCTTATTTGGATTATGATGCTATGGTTCACCACCAGTTTGTCGAGAGGAATGAATCACCTCTCCAGTATCGCTTAATCTTTGACAGACGTCGTGCTGTCCATATTACTCTCCCTGCTCCTGCCTTCTTTGATTATCAGGCAAAAGGAAGATATGTTATCACCAGAGAGGAGGCAGATGAGTACGAGAGGAGGGCGGAGGCCGCTCGTCGCCACGCTGCAGCTCAGGAGGCGATAGCCGCTGCATCTCAGTACGACCCCAACTATTATTATGGATATCCGCCAGGCCAACCGTGGCCATAGACCAACTTAGGCCAAAGGCCTAAGCTTGGGGGTGTACGTATTTCTCACCGACATTACATTCATGTTCACACACTCATTGCTAGATGTCGGTGCTCATACTTTTTCATTGTATCATCCATGCTAGTTTATTTCCCTTTTTATGCTTTCTTCTTGTGTGTTTAATAAACCTTAAGAAAAACCAAAAAAATTAGTTGTAGCTTTTAGCTAGTTTTAATTTCCATGCTTGTAGTAGTAATTAAAAAGAAAACCCAAAAATATTTCCTGTTCTTCTTTTGCTTGTTGGGAGCTTTCCCGTGTAAATAGTTTTATTTCTTTTCTTTTCTTTGGGGGTCGATAGGAGAAGACCATAATTAAATTGTTGAAGCGGCTCTTATATGCATTATTGTTGATCTGACAAAAGAGCCCATATTGCCTTGTCTTCTCCTGTTTATTGAATGCTTGCAGATTCCAGCTTAGTCCAATGCACGTGCACCATTATTATTATCCACATCATTCGGTCGTGTAAGTGAAAGGCAATTATGACGATATATGATGGACTGACTGAGATGAAAAAAGCTGGTATGAACTCGACCTCTCTTGTTTTTGTAAATATGATAAGTTCATCGTTCTTGATTCAGCCTATTATGAATAAACATGTTTGCAATGACAACTAGAGATCATAGTTTCTTGTGCCATGCTTGATTAGCTAGGAGCTTATAATGGTTTACCTTGCGTGCCAACATGCTATTAAAATGGTTGTGATGTGGTATGATAGGGTGGTATCCTCCTCTGAATGATTTAAGTGACTTGACTTGGCACATGTTCACGCATGTAGTTGAAACAAAATCAACAAAGCCTTCACGATATTTATGTTCATGGTGGATTATATCCTACTCATGCTTGCATTCGGTGTTGATTAATTTTAATGCATGTTCATGACTGTTGTCGCTCTCTAGCTGGTCGCTTCCCAGTCTTTTGCTAGCCTTCACCTGTACTAAGCGGGAATACTGCTTGTGCATCCAATCCCATAAACTCAAAGTTATTCCATATGAGTCCACCATACCTACCTATATACGGTATCTACCTGCCGTTCCAAGTAAATTTGTATGTGCCAAACTCTAAACATTCAAATAAATATCCTGTTTTGTATGCTCGAATAGCTCATGTATCAACTAGGGCTGTCCGTATCTTCCATGTTAGGCGGGTTATTCTCAAGAGGAGTGGACTCCGCTCCTCAGTCACGGGAAAGTGGCTGGTCACCGGGATGCCCAGTCCCATGCTTTATGCAAATCAAATCAAAATAATTGCAAACAAAACTGCCCCTGGGACTCTTGTTAGTTGGAGGCACTCGTTGTTTCGAGCAAGCCATGGATTGATGCCTGTTGGTGGAGGGGGAGTATAAACTTTACCATTCTGTTTGGGAACCGCCTATAATGTGTGTAGCATGAAAGATATCGCCATCTCTTGGTTGTTATGTTGAAAATGAAAGTATACCGCTCAAAATATTATTCGCCTCTATTTCAAAACCGAGCTCTGGCACCTCTACAAATCCCTGCTTCCCTCTGCGAAGGGCCTATCTATTTACTTTTATGTTGAGTCATGATCCTCTTATTAAAAAGCACCAGTTGGAGAGCACCGCTGTCATTTGCATTCATTACTGTTAGTTTACATTGAGTATGACTTGACTAGATCTCTTTTACCATGAATTGCAATGTCTAGTCAGTCCTTGATCTTTAAAGGTGCTCTGCATTTATGTTTTGAGGTCTCAGAAAGGGCTAGCGAGATACCATCTTGTTATATCATATTACAATTGTTTTGAGAAAGTGTTGTCATCCAAGATTTATTATTATTGCTCGCTAGTTGATTATGCCATTGATATGAGTAAACATGAGACCTACGCGTTATTGTGAATATGGTTAGTTCATAATCTTTGCTGAAAACTTGAATGCTGGCTTTACATATTTACAACAACAAGAGCAAACAGAGTTTGTAAAAGTTTTTCTTTATCACTTTCAGTTTATCAACTAAATTGCTTGAGGACAAGAAAAGGTTTAAGCT
Organism: Triticum urartu; assembly: GCF_003073215.2. NCBI lineage: Eukaryota > Viridiplantae > Streptophyta > Magnoliopsida > Poales > Poaceae > Triticum > Triticum urartu. The sequence goes on along the minus strand of NC_053024.1, from coordinate 335,134,130 downwards.
TGGGGGAGTTGATACGTCTCCGTCGTATCTACTTTTCCAAACACTTTTGCCCTTGTTTTGGACTCTAACTTGCATGATTTGAATGGAACTAACCCGGACTGACGTTGTTTTCAGCAGAATTACCATGGTGTTATTTGTGTGCAGAAACAAAAGTTCTCGGAATGGCCTGAAACTTCACGGAACGTCTTTTTAGAAATAATAAAAAATCCTTGCAAAAGATGAAGACCAGGGCCCCCCCTAACCACGAGGGTGGGGGCGCGCCCCCCTACCTCGTGGGCCCCCTGGAGCTCCTCCGACCTCAACTCCAACTCTATATATTTGGTTTCGGAGAGAAAAAAATCAGGGAGAAAGATTCATCGCGTTTTACGATACGGAGCCGCCGCCAAGCCCTAAAACCTCTCGGGAGGGCTGATCTGGAGTCTGTTCGGGGCTCCGGAGAGGGGAATCCATCGCCATCGTCATCATCAACCATCTTCCATCACCAATTTCATGATGCTCACCGCCGTGCGTGAGTAATTCCATCGTAGGCTTGCTGGACTGTGATGGGTTGGATGAGATTTATCATGTAATCGAGTTAGTTTTGTTAGGGTTTGATCCCTAGTATCCACTATGTTCTGAGATTGATGTTGCTATGACTTTGCTATGACTTTGCTATGCTTAATGCTTGTCACTAGGGCCTGAGTGCCATGATTTCAGATCTGAACCTATTATGTTTTCATCAATATATGAGAGTTCTTGATCCTATCTTGCAAGTCTATAGTCACCTATTATGTGTTGTGATCCGTTAACCCCGAAGTGACAATAATCGGGATACTTACCGGTGATGACCGTAGTTTGAGGAGTTCATGTATTCACTATGTGTTAATGCTTTGGTCCAGTATTCTATTAAAAGGAGGCCTTAATATCCCTTAGTTTCCGCCAGGACCCCGCTGCCATGGGAGGGTAGGACAAAAGATGTCATGCAAGTTCTTTTCCATAACCACGTATGGCTATATTCGGAATACATGCCTACATTACATTGATGAATTGGAGCTAGTTCTGTGTCACCCTAGGTTATGACTGTTACATGATGAACCGCATCCGGCATAATTCTCTATCACCGATCCATTGCCTACAAGCTTTCCATATATTTTTCTTCGCTTATTTACTTTTCCGTTGCTATTGCTATCATCACTACAAAATACCAAAAACATTACTTTTGCTATCATTACCTTTTGTTACCGTTACCACTACTATCATATTATTTTGCTACCAAATACTTTGCTGCAGATATTAAGTTTCCAGGTGTGGTTGAATTGACAACTCAGCTGCTAATACTTGAGAATATTCTTTGGCTCCCCTTGTGTCGAATCAATAAATTTGGGTTGAATACTCTACCCTCGAAAACTGTTGTGATCCCCTATACTTGTGGGTTGTCACTCATGCCATGCTTAATTAGCTAGGAGTTTATAACGGTTTACCTTGCGTGCCAACATGCTATTAAAATGGTTGTGATGTGGTATGATAGGGTGGTATCTGATGTCTACTACACAACCTTCTTCTTGTAGACGTTGTTGGGCCTCCAAGTGCAGAGGTTTGTTGGACAGTAGCAAATTTCCCTCAAGTGGATGACCTAAGGTTTATCAATCCGTGGGAGGCGTAGGATGAAGATGGTCTCTCTCAAGCAACCCTGCAACCAAATAACAAAGAGTCTCTTATGTCCCCAACACACCCAATACAATGGTAAATTGTATAGGTGCACTAGTTCGGCAAAGAGATGGTGATACAAGTGCAATATGGATGATAGATATGGGTTTTTGTAATCTGAAAAATATAAAAATAGCAAGGTAACTAATGATAAAAGTGAGCACAAATGGTATTGCAATGTGTTGAAACAAGGCCTAGGGTTCATACTTTCACTGTGCAAGTCCTCTCAACAATAATAACATAATTGGATCATATAACTATCCCTCAACATGCAACAAAGAGTCACTCCAAAGTCACTAATAGCGGAGAACAAACGAAGAGATTATTGTAGGGTACGAAACCACCTCAAAGTTATTCTTTCTGATCGATCTATTCAAGAGTCCGTAGTAAAATAACACGAAGCTATTCTTTCCGTTCAATCTATAATAGAGTTCGTACTAGAATAACACCTTAAGACACAAATCAACCAAAATCCTAATGTCACCTAGATACTCCAATGTCACCTCAAGTATCCGTGGGTATGATTATACGATATGCATCACACAATCTCAGATTCATCTATTCAACCAACACAAAGAACTTCAAAGAGTGCCCCAAAGTTTCTACCGGAGAGTCAATATGAAAACGTGTGGCAACCCCTATGCATAATTTCACGAGGTCACGGAACTCGCAAGTTGATCGCCAAAACATACATCAAGTGTGTCACATGATATCCCATTGTCACCACAGATAAGCAAATGCAAGACATACATCAAGTGTTCTCAAATCCTTAAAGACTCAATCCGATAAGATAACTTCAAAGGGAAAACTCAATCCATTACAAGAGAGTAGAGGGGGAGAAACATCATAAGATCCAACTATAATAGCAGAGCTTGCGATACATCAAGATCGTAGCACCTCAAGAACACGAGAGAGAGAGATCAAACACATAGCTACTGGTACCACTACAAAAAAGACACATCCATGACATTTTGGGCCGAACGAAATTTTTTTCTGTCATACATATGACACTTCTATGATGATAATTGTGACAAAGCCTGGTATCATCATAGATGTGGTGGGCTCCTACTTCTATGACAAAAAATCATGACAGAAAATGGGCTTTTCGTCCTGGGCGGGCCGGAGACACAGCTGCATGACATTCTTTGGGTCGTCCATGACGGAAAAAACCGTGGTAGAAGCGAGGGGGAGGAAAATTTCGGGGAGTTCCCGGTTACGGTGGGAGGTCGGGGGCCGAGCGATGCACGTTTCTCTCGTACACGTACGCGTATGTGTGCGAGGCGTTGGCTCTAACTGAACCCGAACGAGGCGTTGGGCTCTAACTGAACCCGAGTGATTGCACTGCAGGCTACGTGTTACTGAACCGAGTGATCGATCGATGGCTGTTAACTGAACCCGTTCGAGCGATTCCTTCACTACTGCCGCAAACTGAAGCCGATCGATGGGATGAATAGTGAGCGTTGCGGGGGGGGGGGGGGGGGGGGGGGGGGGGGGGGGGGGGGGGGGGGGGTTGGATGAACAGTGAGCGGTGGCGTTGCCTCTGGATGAACAGGACCCCGTGGTGTGGTGGAGGGCTGGATAAACAGTAGACGGTGGAGGGGTGCCCGTGGAGGGGTGGATGAACAGGACCTCGTGGTGTGGAGGCCTGGATGAACAGTAGACGGTGGAGGGGTGGTTGAACAGGACCCCGTCGTGTGGAGGGCTGGATGAACAGTAGACGGTGGAGGGGTGCCCGTGGAGGGGTGGTTGAACAGGACCCCGTGGTGTGGAGGGCTGGATGAACAGTAGACGGTGGAGGGGTGGTTGAACAGTAGCCGGTGGAGTAGCGCGCGGTGGAGGCTGGATGAACAGGAGCCCGTGGATGAACAGTCGCAGGTGGAGGCTGGAGGAGGTCGATGGTGGATGAACAATAGCTCGTGGAGGCTGGAGGGGGTCGACGGTGGAGATGAACAATATCCCGTGGAGTCCCGTTTTGCGGTACGCCACACCCCTCTCGATGAGCAGGACCCCCGCTTCGACCGTAGCGCTCCAACACAAGTCCGTTTTCTCCGTTTTGCGGTACGCCACACCCCTCCCGATCAACAGGACCCCCGTTTCGACCGTAGGAGGTCCGTTTCCTCCGTTTTGCGGTACGCACTTCCTTGCGTGCGAAGATGTAGTTGGTGGGCCCCAACAGTCAGGGGGAAACGCTTTTTTCACGAAATACAGTGGACCATCCGGTGGGTCCCAGCTGTCAGGTGGAGGAATCATTATTTTCCGCGTAATAAGGAGGCACTTCCTTGCTGCAGCCATGGACCCAGCTGTCAGCCTCTCCACGTACAGTCCACGTTCGATGGAATTCGTTCCTTGACCACGTTGACCACGCCGCGCCGAGAGCACCAGGGCGGTGGACGACGACGAGGCCTAGGAAGGGGACGGCACGGAGGCAGGGAAGACTCGGCAGTTGTTTCCCACGCGGATGGGAGTACGACTGTACAAGGGTTTACTGGTTCATCTGCCGTCGCTGGAGAATAACAGCAGGTGTGGGTGAGTAGAGGGATGGCTAGGCCAGCGATGGGAGTACGGTCGGGCGGTGAGGCCTGCGCGGCAGCACAGCTGGCCGTGAGGAGGAGGGAGCAGGCAGTCCCGCCGGCGCTTGTTTGAGCGGCTGGAGCAGGAAGAGCAGAGATTGAAGAAGCACGACGGCCGTTGGATGGTCATCCAACAGTCAGTGCTTGTGCATCAACCTTTTTTTAGGAAAGCCTCAAATCTGTGGAAAACAGCATACAGCCCATCTGCCATTATTTCTAATAATTTACAGCCCATTTGCTAATTCTTAAGGTTTTTTTGGAGCCCATATTCTTTTTGTTAGCATACAGCCCATATTGTGGCAACGGTTAAAAAATTATACGAAATTTTGCATATTTCGGTGCGGTCTGAACTGTTTTTAATCCCGAAACACTACAAAAAATACACTTCCGTGATGATACGTGTTTGTCACAGTAGGTCGCGTTTTCTGTCATGCATGTACATCCATGACAAATTTATGACAGAATCAAGATAGTCATACCTGTGCGGTCGTAGAAGTGTTCCATGACATTGCCAAAATTATCATCACGGAAGTGTCCACTTCCATGATGATAAATCGCGCATCACAGAAGTGCTTTCGTCAAGGGTGACCGACACGTGGCATCCACCGTAACGGAACGCCGTTAAGCTATCGAGTCAGATTTTGGATCCGGTAACCCGTTAACAGCCACGACCAATGCCGATTTTCCACGTGTAAAATTCTCATTGGCTGACGGATCCACGCGTCAGCTCCGCGTTGGCACATGTGTCACTCCTCCAACGGTCGATATGGGCCTATGATATGTTGACACATGGACCGGCCCAAAAGTGGCCCACAAAGAGTAAATGGGCCAGCCCAACCAAAGGCCCATAAGATTTAGCAAACCATAATGGCCGACCCAGCTAAAGGCCCACAAAATTTAGCGGACCATAATGGGCTGGACCAGCTAATGGCCCACACGATTTTGCAGACCATAATGGGCCGGCCCAGCTAAAGGCCCACAAGATTTTGCAGACCACAATGGTCCGGCCCACCTAAAGGCCCACTAGATTCTGCCGACCATAATGGGCCGGCCCAGCTAAAGGCCCAACATTCTCTGTCAAATCGGCCCATCAACGGCCTGTCCTAAACTTGTCATCAACGCGGCCCATGGTCACTTCTGGCCCATTAACAGTCCGCTAAGTAATTGGGCCGAATTACGGCCCGATGTATTTCCGGCCTGTTAAAGGTCCGGCTTCATTTGGGCCCATTTACAGGCCATCAAAACTTTCGGCCCATAAACGACCATGAAGGATTTGGGTCATATTCGGCCATGTGTGACATTCGGCCTGTTAGAGGCCCACTATAGCTTTGGGCCACTTTCGGCCTGTTGTCATTTTCGGCTTGTTAACACCGAACGTAAACCATGGGCCATATGTGGCCCAACGTCATATCGGGCCCATTAATGGCCCATATAAAAATGACGATAATCTAGCCCGACCGAAGTTCCGGCCTGTTAAAGGCTCGTGTATTAGGTTGGCGCATTTACGTCCCGTCCGAATTTCGTCCTGTTAAAGTCCAGTGGGTTATTTGGCACAATCAGGGCCCAATCTCACTTTCGGTCTATTAAAGGCCCATGTATTTTATGGGCTCAAGATATTTACACCTGTAAATGGCCTATTTTTACTGAGGGCCCAAATTACGTTTAGGCCTGTCAAAAGGCCCACTATGGGCACATGCCTACCAGAAAAATATGAAAGCTTATGCTGATTTAGGCCCAGATATTTTTAGTGGGCTACATGCCAATTTTGGCCCATAATCGTTTTTAGCCCAATTGGAACGGGCCCGACAAATGTTGGCATGTTGGGCTCCTACGAAGCTTTAGGTCGAATACATTACTAAGATAAACCTACACTATACAAAAATAGCGTCGTAATTACTGCAGCCTGAGGCAGCATCATAAATGTTGTATCACAAAAAAATAAATTCCAACCATACAACAAAAGGCCTGTTGGCATAAAGTTTACAGTCCTTCCAGATAAAAGCACCATCAGATGTATAGAAGCACATATCATTTGACCTGAGTGCTAATGTTTCAGGCTATAGAATCTGATGGAGCAGCACGATCTCCACCTTTTTTCCGCCATTGCTCTTGAACAACGAAGCGAATGTCTGATAGTCTGGTTTCAAAACCATTCATATCTTGACGACATTTCTCAACCACTATTCTTGTTTCCGAAACAACGTCCACTAGGGATTGGACTTGTGTCTGGAGCACAGATATATCACTCTGTCTAGCAGGAAGATTTTGTTCAGTAGGCGATTTGGACGAGGTTACCTTGACAACCAACCCAGAATTACGCAGGAAGGTGCTTTTTGCACTGTTAGTGGAGAGATACTGATGCACTGCAGCAAGAGGTGACATTGTGCCTGTAGTAGCCTCGTCACCTTCAGGTGGTTGTGGCTGTTCAATCATTTGTTCCATAGCTTCCTGAAAGTTTGAACTTGTAGATTAGTGTACCAGATAAGTTACTAATGAGACAAAAACAAACAAAGTAGGTTAAACGTTTATACATAACTTATTTTGGTGAACTACTGTAATACATTAGCATGTATTGTAGTGCCAACTACATAATAAAATCACTTTCGGAACATATGTCCATGTAGCATGCCTACTGTATTGTCTATTTCCTCACATTCGTTGACATCTAAGGATAAAGAGACATGGTTTAAAGTAGGATGAACATAGTATGACATCATTCATATCATGGGCAAACAGATATAAAACAAACAGGCTATTTTATCATTGTGTGCGCACGTGAACATAACAACTAGATTACAGATCAAGACCAAAAGAATATCCTTCATCTCTTTTAAACCATGTAAGGTGAAATGATACGTTAAGACAACTGTGAATAAAAGTGAACAGAGTAACTGACATTGGCTGCAAACCAAGTAGTTAAATGAACACATCACAGTACCAATCAGTTCAAGGCAGGAGGAGTAAGGACTTACAATAGCGGCTTGAACTGGTGTGCTCATGCCCTTCATCTTGCTGGTGTGGCAATCCTTGAAGATTTGCACTGCATTTAGTTCAGGTTGTTTTTGGTCCGCATGGGATTTCCTCTGTATTGGGAACAAGTCAATATAGATGCGATAATATGGCACAAAAAAAGAAGGAAGTAGCAGCTATTTACAAGAGCCTCGCAGTGTGCAATATAGCTACGAGATCCTGTGGTCTGTTGGAATTTCACTTTAGAACGGTTGGTTTTGTTCTTCAAACAGTTAGCCTAGAAGAAGATACACTTGTAAGGCACATACATAAATACAAGTTCAATATGTGGCCTTTTTAAACCTGCCTCAAAATGGATCTCCATTCTTCCTCCTTTAGATTTTGTTAATCTGTCAAGCATTATCCCTGATGTCTGTTTCCGCTTGCGCCATGGTGCTAGTTCAACAACGAATATGGAAAGTGTTGGTGTACATCAAACTATGAGAGTACATATAAAGGAGCATGCAACTGCAACTTGACTCGGTCAGGTACCGTCTTGGTGTTGATGCTCATGAGGTTCATCTGATCTTGCCAAGTCCTGTTGTGTCAGCAGTGCTTCGGAAGTAGTGTTAGGTGTGAAGGCAGCTTGGGAACTGGCCAGTTCCGGAGCAAACGAACGGGTAACTGGTTGAGATGCTGGTATAGTTGAAGCAGATGCTGCAGCTGGTGGAGCAGGTGATACTGTGTTTGTAGATTTAGCCGGTGGACTTGGACCTTCTACTTCACTATAAGTACCAGCAGAATCTCGACGGCAGAACCTTTTCCGTTTCACCCGACGAGTAACAGCACTCCCTACTATATTATTATCCTTGCTCTTTTTTGACTTTGCCATGTCAAGCTGTACCCACAACACAAAAGAATAAAATCACTCTTCAGAACTCATTGATGCATGATACAGACAAGCAATACTTTGATGTAAGACAATCGTATGAGGATGGAATATGTAAGAAAAATAGGACGGCATGACATATTCACAACTACGATGTGCAAACTAAGCAGAAGGATTTTCAAGAAAATAGGAGTAATGCAAGCTAGACACCATATGAAAGATGCAACCAATATTACTCTGCCAAGTTAAAAGTGTCTTGTCATAAGTGGCAATTCGAAAAATTAGAAGCAGTACAACGTAGAAATCAATGCAAGATGCAACCACTATCAAACTGCCATGTTAGAAGCATCCAATCATGAGTGACTGATGCAGGATACACAACAGCAGTACTTTGATGTAAGAACATGGTATGATAGATAGATGCAGTGTATTCTAGACACAGAAAGCCATGTAATATGCACATGTATAACGTATAAACTCAGCAGGTGCAATTTAATCAAAATAGAAGAAATACAGGTTAGAAAACATATGCAACATGAAACCAATTATCACACTGTCAACTTAGAGCAAGCACCTGCGATGGTGGAGTGGGGGAGATGATCTCATCATGTAGACTTGGGACTTCAACTTCATTAGCAGTAGCAGTGGCAAATCTAGAGAGTCTCTGTTTGTGTCGGTGGGGAGGACCACGAACATCCCCTAACTTACTCTTTTCCTTCCTATTTTCTGATATTGCCTTATGAAGTCAAAACCACAAGAAGATGAATAAAATTAGCTCTGCATAACTGGTTGATGCATGATACAGACGAACACTACTTTGATGTAAGGCAAGCGCAGGATAGGAGGATGGAATATATACAAAAAAGAAAGTGTTTCATATTCACACGTACGATAGGAGGATGGAATATGTATGAAAAAACAGTAAGCGGAAGGCATTTCAACAAAATTAGAAGAAATGAAAGCTAGGCACCATATGAACATGCAACCAATATCACTCTATCAGGTAAAAAGTGTCTCGTCGTAAGAGCCATTTCAAGAAATTAGAAGCAGTACAAGCTAGAAGACAATGCAAGATGCAACCTACATCACAGTCCCAAGTTAAATGTGTCTTATGGGTAAGTGATCGTTGCAGGTATAAGTTGTAAGCTATGCAGATGCAATTCAACATAATAAGAAGCAATACAAACTAGACATCATACGGAAAACGCAACCACGTATAACAGTTCCAAGTAAGAGCAAGCACCTGTGATGGTGGAGTAGGGGAGATGTTCTCATCATGTACACGTATGTTCTAGAAATAGGAACACGTGTCATATTCACAGGCATTATGTGTAAAGTAAGCAGATGCAATTCAAGTTAGAAGCAATACAAGCTAGACATCATACGCAACATGCAACCGCATATAATAGTGTCAAGTTAGAGCAAGCACCTGTGATGGTGGAGTAGGGGAGATGTGCTCATCATCTACACAGCTACGTTGACTGTCCAGCCTTGTGTTGTCTTGCAAATCTTGTTGGGAGGATGGCGGAGTAGAATCTGTAGAGACCCCCTGTTTGAGTTGCTCCGAAGGACCACCATCATCCACTGCCGGACTAATTTCCTTCAGCTGTAATGATTTTGCTCTTCAGAACTCATTCATGCATGATACTGACGAACACTACTTGGATGAAAGGCAAACACATGATGCGAGGATGGAATATGTATGAAAAACAGGATGGTGTGACATATTCACACCTATGATTTGGTAACTAAGCATAAAGCATTTCAACAAATTAGAAGCACTGCAAGCTAGACACCATATGAAAGATGCAACCAATATCACTCTGCCAAGTTCAAACTGTATGGCGTTTCAACAAATTAGAAGTAGTACATGCTAGAAATCATATGCAAGACACAACCAATATCACAGTGGCGACTTAAAGGTGCCTTATCATAAGTGACTGATGCGGGATATGCAAGAATAGTAGTCTGATGTAGAAACAGGAATACATGTCATATTCACAGGCATTATGTGTAAAGTAAGCAGATGCAATTCAACAAAGTTAGAAGCAATACAAGCTAGACATCATACGCAACATGCAACCACATATAATAGTGCCAAGTTAGAGCAAGCACCTGTGATGGTGGAGTAGGGGAGATGAGCTCCTCATCTACACAGCTACATTGACTGTCTAGCCTTGCGTTGTCTTGCGAATCTTGTTGGGAGGATGGCGGAGTAGAATCTGTAGAGAACCTCTGTTTCAGTTGCTCGGAAGGACCACCATCATCCAATGCCTTGCCAACTTTATTGATTTTGCATTGTGAGGTCATACCGACAAGAAAAAGGAATATCATTCGCTCTTCAGAACTCATTCATGCATGATACTGACGAACACTACTTTGATGAAAGGCAAAGTCATGATACGAGGATGGAATATGTACGAAAAAATGGATGGCTTGACATATTCACACCTATGATGTGGTAACTAAGCAGAAGGCACTTCAACAAATTAGAAACACTGCAAGACACCATATGGAAGGTGCAGTCAATATCACTCTGCCAAGTTAAAACTGTCTCGTCATAGGTGGCGTTCATCAAACTAGAAGCAATACATGCTAGAAATCATATTCAAGACTCAAACCAATATCACACCGCCAACTTAAAGGTGTCCCATCATAAGTGACTGATGCAGGATACACAAGAAGAGTAGTTTCATGTAAGAACATGGTGTGATAGACATATATAGTATGTACCAAAAACAGGAAAGCATGTCATATTCACATGTATCATGTGTAAGCTAAGAAGATGCAGTTTACACTAATTAGGAGCAATACGAGCTAGACACCATATGCAACATGCAACCAGATATCACACTGCCAAGTTAGAGCAAGCACCTTGGATGGTGGAGTAGGGGAGCGGAGACTTGGACCTTGTAATGCACTATCAGTACAAGGAGAATCGGTACAGATGCTCCATTTACGTTGCTACAGAGGACCACCATCATCGCCTTCCTTACTCTTTTCCTTCCTCTTTCTTGATTTTGCCTTGTCAAGTCAAACCCACAAGAAAAAAGAATAAAATTTGCTCTTCAGAACTCATTGATGCATGATACTGACGAACACTACTTTCATGTAAGGCAGCCGCATGATAGGAGGATGGAATATATATGAAAAACAGGACGACGTGACATATTGACATGTATGATGTATAAAGTGTAAACTAAGCACAAGGTGCTTGAACTTGTTAGAATCGATGCAAGCTAGAAACCATATGAAAGATGAAACCAATATCACTCTGCCAAATTAAAAGGGTGCCCTAACAAATGTATTTGACCAAATTAGAAGCAATACATTGCAACAGGCTAGAAATAATATGCAATATGCAACGAATAAAGGTGACTCATCGTAAGTGATTGATGCAGGATACAGAAGAGAGGTAGTTTCATGTAAGAACAAGGTTAACACATAGATGTAGTGTGTACCAAAAATAGGAAGGCATGTCATATTCACAGGTATAGTGTGTAAACTAAGCAGATGCAATTTACCCTAATTAGAAGCATTACAAGCTAGACACCGTATGCAACATGCAACCACATATCACACTGTGAAGTTAGAGCAAGTACCTGTGATGGTGGTGTAGGGGAAGTGCGGTCTTCAGGTACAGAGCTACATTCAATATCTTCATTTAGGCTTGCTGTTTCTTAAGAATCATGTGGAGAGGATGAAATTGCATTGTTTATAAGAGTATTGCGTCTCATATTAACCCACGCGCGTGACTGTCTCATCATAAGCAATAGACGCAGGATACACAAGAACAGTAGTTTGATGTAAGAACATGGTGTGATAGGCAGATGTAGTATGTACCAAAAATAGGAAGGCGTGTCATATTCACATGTATAATGTGTAAGCTAAGGAGATGCAATTTAACAAATTAGGAGCATTGATGAGGGATACACAAGAAAAGTGCCTTATCATAAGATACAGTATGTACCAAAAACAGGAATGCGTGTCATATTCACATGTATCATGTGTAAGCTAAGCAGATGCAGTTTACACTAATTAGGAGCAATACGAGCTAGACACCTTATGCAACATGCAACCATATATCACACTGCCAAGTTAGAGCAAGCACCTTGGATGGTGGAGTAGGGGAGCGGAGACTTGGACCTTGTAATGCACTATCAATACAAGGAGAATCGGTACAGATGCTCCGTTTACGTTGCTGCAGAGGACCACCATCACCGCCTTCCTTACTCTTTTCCTTCCTCTTTCTTGATTTTGCCTTGTCAAGTCAAACCCACAAGAAAAAGGAATAAAATTTGCTCTTTAGAACTCATTGATGCATGATACTGACGAACACTACTTTCATGCAAGACGAACACTACATATCACACTGCCAAGTAAGAGCAAGCACCTGCGATGGTTGTGTGGGGGAATTGCGGTGATCAACTAGAGAGTTACGTTGACATCTTCATTTAGCCTTGCTGTTTCTTGAGAATCATGTGGGGAGGATGACACTGCACTCTTTATACGAGTATGGCGTCTCACAGAAACCCACCCGTGTGACTGTCTCATCATAAGTGATTGACGAGGGATACAAAAGAGAATTAGTTTGATGTACGGACATGGTTAATAGACATATGTAGTATGTATCAAAAACAGGAAGGCATGTCATTATCAAAGGTATAATGTGTAAAGTAAGCAGATGCAATTTAACCAAATTGGAAGCAATACAAGCTAGACACCATATGCAACATGCAACCACATTTGACAGCGCAAAGTTAAAGCAAGCACCTGGGATGGTTGTGTGTGGCAATTGAGATCATCAACTGCAGAGCTAAGTTTACTGTCTCCAACTGCTGACACTAACCCGTTAGAGCGCTGGAACGCTTAGTGCTTATCTTCGAATTACACTGGAGTGACTTCTGTCTTTTCTTTTCTTCATTCATCAACACTGCGTCAGAGTCTGAAATACCCATGCATAAAAAAATAGTGTAAGTATGGGTGAAGTGTGTGCACAATTAGTACAGTGTAAAGGTAGCAGATAGCAGGTCGGTGAGAAATAAATGACGGGAGACATATGATAGCTCTACAACATGCATGGCACACTAAATTACTACAGGATTCTATGAAAATAATAGTCGACTGAAAGCAAATAGGTCAGTCCATTTTTTCTGCACCGTCCGATGTACAAAGAACGGGCAGATCACCTTCATCTACCTCCAGCGAGTCAGTGTTGATGATCTTCCTCGAAACACCAGCGACCACCGGCCCAGTATTCCTCCCCTGCCTGCGCCCTCCCCTCGACCTCACCGCACTGCCGTGCTTGGCATCGCCCCCCCCGGCCATCCATTCAAGCCCCGCCAACCTCCAGATCAGGCGCAAGCAGCTCCTGCGCTCCACACCCCTATGATAGACACCGACGCGCCGCTTCCTCGGGGAACAGGCGGACTAGATGCTCCGCGCGCCTAAGCGGGTGCTGCTTCTTTTCATTGCGGTTCGACTGACCCTGAATTGAAATCCAGGCAGGCTACTGACCTCTAGCAAAGGTGAAATAGTAAAAGGGAGGAAACCTTGTGCATTTAGTATCACAAAGAAGATGCAGTAAGAAGCGATCAACTAGTTTCTTTCGTGGGATGAATACGGTGTGAGCGGAGACGTAAGATTTGCACGAATAAGGGAAGAGGAGTACCTTTTTCTGCTAGCAGTGCTGTGTCCTCCTTCTGTTTTTCCGACGATCTTCTTGTTGTTCGCCGCAAACCAGAAGTTGTGGAGGACGGTGCAGCCTTGGACGAACCCATGGCCAAGTTGTTGAGTGTGGTGCGGTGGCCGTCTGTCGGCGGCGAGGAAGCAGATCCGAGGCGACGAACGATGGCGTAGTGGGAACAGGTCCGGTGCGGTGGACGGTTGCGACAGTGGAGCCGCTGCAGTGAGGTGCATGACGACGTGGTCGGAGTGGTTCTGGTATGGCGCACGTCGGCGTCGGCGTCGTGGAGGCAGCTTTGCCTCGGCTTCAGCTACTAAGTCCTTGAGGGCGTTGCGGTTGCAGTTGCGTTGGACGACGACGTTGGGGTACCGGCTCCGGCGTGATGGAGGAGGGCGGCGGTGGATTGGCCGCTATGGGGTGGAGGACGGAGGAGGCTGGGGTTTCACGGCTGGTGGAGAGGGCGTTTTCGCGCCCACGGAGTATGAATGTGGAAACAGAGGGAGGCGGGGAACTAAGGGGGAACAATGTTTCGGTTTGAGACGCGCTTGTTTGAAATTTGGGGAAAGTTACAAACTTTCCCCCCATCTAAAATTTCGGACATATTGCGGGTTGGGGGTAGGACAGTCATGTCAGGTGTCCCAAATGTGTGCGGGATAGATTTCGGCCGAGCGCATGGGTAGGCGCCCACGGCGTAGGAATGCTTCTCTGGCATCTTGGTGAAGTTACAAACCTACCCCGGTTTAGACCTTTGGACATTGGGCCGATAGGCTACACGGGCCAGAGTCAGGACAGTAATTTCCTACCACCAAAACATTAGTCTCGCGCAGTTTCGGGTGACCAGAGGCCTATTTGGCGCTTCGTTCAGGGCCTGTTTGATTCACAGGATTGTCAAAATGAAGGAATAGGAAAAATGCAGGAATAGGGTGACATGTCCCATAGTATCCTATAGGATTTGAAAGAATGTTTGATAGCATAGGAAAAACAAAGGAATTCTACAAAGAGGTTTGAGTGGATGGAAATTTTCCTCCAAAATGTAGTACAAATGGATCATATGGAAAAATTCCTAAGGATGCCAATCCTACAAATCAAACGAGCATCACAGTAAAAATTCCTAAGGGTTTAAATCCTCCAAAAATCCTATGCAATTCCTTTGAATCAAAGGAGCCCTCAATATTTGGGAGCAGAAGAATTTAACGTTTTCGGTTCTCTTGAATTGAACTTTCAGGATTTGTCAAACTTCACAAATCTTTACTCTTGAAAATCCTAAAGCTACGATTATTTTGGAATGGAGGGGGTACATTTTAATATACATTGTACACGAGTATATATTAAAAAATATGCAACTTACCTCAGTTCATGCATGGTTCCAGATATAATCTCCTTGGTTGCAAAAAAAGTTAGATATGCGTATGAATATATATAGCATGTTCAAACTCACAACAAATATTGATGCCCCCTTTTACATCTAATTTACAAATGCCATTATCTCGGGTTCAAATAGATGAATGCACTTCCTATGAATTCGAATCTTCGAAACCCCCTTTATGTTGAATTCGACATGTATTCTATTTCATAGCTAGCAATTTGGAATGTATCCATGCAAGTGACAAATGTATAAAGTGCTTCACACTAACAACATGGAGTGCACTAATTAATGTTTATATATGAATTGCAAAAGCATCCATTGCCTGTATTTCAAACCGCTCTCACTCTATGGATCGATAATATGAAATAAACACATGCACATGCTAGAATTCAATTGTAGTTGAAGAAAGAGCCTACTCATGGTACTGTATATTAGTGATAGGGGTGTGTACAAAGTACACGTGAATACCATGCATTGTGCGTGTGTGTATACTATCGACGAACTAGCCCCCAAGCTTGTATAACATACTAAGGGCCTAGGGTTACAAATCATATATAGTCGGCTTATCACCAGTGGGGATAGAGTCCTCCGCGACTCTGGTAACTTCGTGTTGTATGCCGAGTCCTCCACATGGGTCTTCGTATAACACGTCTCGGTCCAACCTATATGTGGCGCAGGATGGAACCGACCCATGAGTCTTCATGTTGACCCACCACAACTAGAAATGATGTGCCCACCACAGCACACACGCAATCGACCACTAAGAAAATAAGCATATACAATAGTACAACGGTATCTAGCTCACGATACGTCTCCATATTTTGTTGATGACACTGACGGACTTTGCATTTGATGCGTGCTCCGTATTTTGTTGACGACACTTACGGTCATTGTATTTGAAGAGAAAGCACGATATGGTCACTGGACTTCAGAATAAGCTCATCACGGTCACCACATACATTTTTTCATGCTAACCAACATGTGGTTGGATGGTTAGAGGACAGTGGTTTCTCGAGCCTGATACGTCCATTTTGCATCATGCTTTTATATCGATATTTATTGCATTATGGACTGTTATTTCACTTTATGTCACAATACTTATGGCTATTCTCTCTTATTTTACAAGGTTTACATAAGGAGGGAGAATGCCGGCAGCTGGAATTCTGGGTTGGAAAAGGAGCAAATATTAGAGACCTATTCTGCGCAACTCCAAAAGTCCTGAAACTCCACAGAACATCTTAAAATAAATAAAGAAAAATCCTCGCCAAAGATGAAGGCCAGGGGGCCCACACCCTTCTCACGAGGGTGGGGGGCGCCCCTCCTAGGGCGCGCCCCTACCTCGTGGGCCCCCTGGTGGCTCTCCGACGCCCATCTTCTCCTATATGAAGTCTTTCGATGAGAAAAAAATAGGAAGGAACTTTTCGGGACGAAACTCCGCTGCCACGAGGCGGAACCTTGGCGGATCCAATCTAGAGCTCCGGCAGAGCTGTTCTGCCGGGGAAACTTCCCTCCGGGAGGGGGAAACCATCACCATCGCCATCACTAACGCTCCTCTCATCGGGGGAGGGCAATCTCCATCAACATCTTCACCAACACCATCTCATCTCCAAACCCTATTTCATCTCTTGTATCCAATTATTGTCTCAAAGTCCGGGATTGGTGCTAGTAGGTTGCTAGTAGTGTTGATTACTCCTTGTAGTTGATGCTAGTTGGTTTAATTGGTGGAAGATCATATGTTCAGAACCTATATGCATATTATTACCCCTCTGATTATGAACATGAATATGCTTTGTGAGTAATTATGTTCGTTCCTGAGGACAAGGGAGAAGTCTTGCTATTAGTAGTCATGTGAATTTGGTATTCGTTTGATATTTTGATAAGATATATGTTGTCTAGCCTCTAGTGGTGTTATGTGAACGTCGACTACATAACACTTCACCATTATTTGGGCCTAGAGGAAGGCATTGGGAAGTAATAAGTAGATGATGGGTTGCTAGAGTGACAGAAGCTTAAACCCTAGTTTATGCGTTGCTTCGTAAGGGGATGATTTGGATCCATATGTTTCATGCTATGGTTAGGTTTACCTTAATACTTTTGTTGTAGTTGCGGATGCTTGCAATAGAGGTTAAACATAAGTGGGATGCTTGTTCAAATAAGAACAGCACCCAAGCACCGGTCCACCCACATATCAAATTATCAAAGTATCGAACGCGAATCATATGAACGTGATGAAAACTAGCTTGACGATATTCCCATGTGTCCTCGGGAGCGCTTTTCCTATTATAAGAGTTTGTTCCGGCTTGTCCGTTGCTACAAAAGGATTAGGCCACCTTGCTGCTCGTTATTTACTTTTGTTACTTGTTGCTCGTTACAATTTATCCTATCACAAAACTATCTGTTACTACTTATTTCAGTACTTGCAGAGAATACCTTGCTGAAAACCGCTTATCATTTCCTTCTGCTCCTCGTTGGGTTCGACACTCTTACTTATCGAAAGGACTACGATAGATCCCCTATACTTGTGGGTCATCAAGACTCTTTTCTGGCGCCGTTGCCGGGGAGTGTAGCGCCTTTGGTAGGTGGAATTTGGTAAGGAAAAATTTATATAATGTGCTGAAATTTACTGTCACTTGTTACTATGGAAAGTAATTCTCTGAGGGGCTTGTTCGGGGTATCTTCACCCCGTCCAGTAGAGCAAAGAGTTGCTCCTCAACCTACTGAACCTATTGAAAAAGAAACTCCTTTTAAATTTCCTTCGGGTATGATGGAAAAACTGCTAGCTAACCCTTTTACAGGAGATGGAACAAAGCATCCTGATGAGCACTTAATATATGTGGATGAAGTTTGTGGATAATTTAAGCTTGCAGGTATAGCCGATGATGTTGCTAAGAAGAAGGTCTTCCCTTTATCTTTGAAGGGAGACGCATTGATATGGTATAGGCTATGTGATGATATGAGATTCTGGGACTATAAAGATGACGTCACACTCAATGAACAATCATCAGTTTATGAAATGCCTGCTTCTGACCGCCCTGTCCCACCAAAGATTCCTCTGCTGTGCGCTGCCTGCGTTGGGTCACTGACATGCATGCCATGCACCCAAAGAGCCCACATGTCAGTGGAAGAACAGCGCGGTGTCCTAGGTCAGAGTCGAGGGTGCCACTCGTGGCACGCCCGGCTGAACACGCCTCCGTGCCGCATTCAAACGCCTCCATGAAACCCGCCCGTGTGGAAGCCGAGAAACCCACTCTGGAGACACGTCTGTTCATGACCGGACCGCTCCCCTATCTCCTCCACCATTTTGTCCACTCTTACAATGGCTTACGAAGATTAGTTATTCCGCATCCAAGCCGGCTGGGTAGCCCGCCGGATACGAGCTATGCAGCTCGCTGATCCACCTCCCTCCCCTCGCCCGACGGAGCCAGTTGCCGCCCCAAGCCATGGAATTTTGCCATGTGTTGTTTTCATGGACTAGCAAGATGCTCGTGCATTGCACGGAACATCAAGATGCATTTTTCACAAACTCCCGCATGCATGCAAGGGATAATTAATGTCCTCCTTTGCTAGTACCACGAGGCAAACACCATTAATATTGCATCGATTAGTGTTAGTGGCCTTGTATATCTGCAAATTGTAATTTTGATAGTGGCCCCTTGTATATAAAAATGGAGAGAGAAAGATGAGAGATAAGGTGAGGAGGAGTGGGGCGTGGTGGTGACTGGTGGTCGGACTGGGCGGAGGCATGGGGATGGACGGCGCATTATGTCTAGGTTTGTATCTCTCTCACACACACCCACGTAGGTGGGGGACGTGCACGAAGAGAAGAGGTGCACGCACGGCGCACGTACTCCCGTCTCTTTCCCAACCACACCCGCGCGGGTACACGGTGGAGCTCATTTCTGTACGAAAAAGTAGCCCACGTGGTAATTTGGCACGTGTACTGGTTGTCCACTTGGTGGAGGGAGGATCGTCTACCACGGGTGTACAAACAAATTGCGACTTGACGTGTTATGTTAAATTAAAAAAAGAGGCAAACCATGTGGGGCCTACCTTAGATGCAAGGCTCTATACACTGGAGTACTTTTGATATGTCCCGTCAACTCGCAGAACGAGGAGAAGCTTGCTTAGTATGCCGTCTCCCCCGCCCACGGGAGCGGTGGCTCGCAGGATGAGGTGAAGCTTGCTTACTAGTATGCCTTACGCCCGCTCCCTCGCCCACGCGCGCGGTGGCTTGCAGCACGAGGAGAAAATTTTACTACTCCCTCCGTTTACTCCTCGCCCCTACTACGTACTTTGGTTAGTACTCCCTCCATTTACTTATACAAGGCCACTATAAAAAAATACATTTTGCATCTATACAAGGCCACAAATAGTAATCGAGACAAAAGTTACTACTCCCTCCTTTCCAGTTTATGGCTCAATTTCAAAATCTCTCCAACCAAGGTAGACGGTGAGTGGTCGAATTAATTTCGTATTTTGCACAAGTAATTAGTACGCTCGTTTTTCACAAGAAGTTATGTTTACCGAGGCATTAATTAGAACGAATGCATGAATGACCACTAAATTTCCATGAACTTGTACATGCATTGGTTAGTTTCCTCTTGACACTGCTTGCGTCGGGTGATCTAACGCACCTCGAAATCCAACATGTAATGGTACTACTACTAGTATAGTAGAATTGAGACTTATCAAACAGAAAAACGAATGTTTTTTAGATGAGCCCTATAAACCCTAGTGGGTACGTACTCCGTAAAAATAGATTTTTCCAAAACCAAGTCGCTCCCTTTCATGAATTATGTAGTATACTCCTCCGTCGACGCTCCCTTTCATGAATTCTATACTTCCTATCGCCGACATGTGGGACATATAGCAACCGGATCGACGTGTCAAGCACCAAATAACAGTGCAGAACAGCAGGGGACGCACCCCACTCGTACCGGCCCACTAGTAGTAATGAGCAATGAGACGTCAAATCACAATGCCGCACTTTCCCAGACGGACGAAGCAACCATTATTTCACACTTCGGTTCGCCATCATCTCAAACCACGTACTAGTATTGCTTCTGCCTCAAGAGGGACATGCGCATCGCCTTGGTACATCATGACACGTGGGACCGCATGACAGGCCATGCTCCCCCGCCGATCGCTCGATAAAATCACCTCATTTTTACTATACTTCCTCTATATCGGTTTACTACATGGCATGCACGTCGTTCTAGGTTGAGAATTTAACTGGCTATATATGTGATGAACAGTACTCTAGCCTTTTAAAAAATGTATACTTTTGTACAGCAATACTATCGATGGATTGCACCATGGAGCAAAACTTGAAATTAAAAAAGGTGGTACATATAGAGAGCGCTCGTCGCCAAATTATGCATATAGTACTATTAAAAAGGCTAGTCACAATAATGGTGTCCAGCACAACCCACCCCTCAAATAAAACTAAGAGGGTGCTTGGATACGTTTTAGTCCCATGACTAAAAGTAGTGGGACTAAAACATGCTAGCCTCACCCATGCTTGGACGATCCAAATACTAAAAAGGCTAAAATCAAGTTAATGAGCATTTATTATCCTCCAAACCCTCCAATCCAGAACTCGCCTGTGTTAAAGGAGAGGAGTTAAATGAGTAGAGAGAGGACTAATCCACATTTTAGTAGGGGTACCCCTGACTAAATTTTTTTAGTCTCAAGACTAGTTTTAGCCCCTCTTTAGTCAGAGGTGCTTGGAACTTTAGCCTCTTAAAGAGACTATTTTTAGTCAGACTAAAATAAGTCCCTTGGATCCAAGCACCCTCTAGGCATCCTGGAATTCTTTGACAAAACTAAGCACCCTGAAATTCCTTGACAACAAAACTGCTGGCTATATGATGTTGGCCATATATATTGTACGTATATAATGTGAAGAAACGAGTGGTAGTACTATACCAACTAAAAGATGAAATGTAAGAAATACTAGTATGTACGTACTGAAGAGTTAAAGTAACGAGAATAAACATAACATAATTCTGCTGGGTGCTCAGCACAACACACCCCTCAAATTAAATTAAGCACACCTGAAATTAAACTTTGCAACTATTCCGGTAGACACTGCATTAGAACCACCATGAGCAACGACACTGCCACCTTACTCGGAGTCCTCGTCCACGTCCTCGACTCCGTCCTTGTCCCTCTTCCTCTTGGTCGATACTTCTTTGCTTGAACCGCACACTTGGCTGTTGCTCTTCGTCCAACCCTTGTAGATATTGAAGCAAAGGTAGCCATCCATTGCAGCGTAGTGGATGTGGTCTATATCTAGTACATTCCGCTGCCATGCATGATGATGAAACGTGTATGGAGGTTTCTCCAGTTTACCGTACGAAGGATGAACCATGGCTCCTGCCAGGGTCAGCATCGAAGGCCGATGAGAGGACACCAGCCGATTCTTCTGGAGGTCGAAGGGGTTGCCTACAACGAGACCTATCCGACGCAAGGCATCCCTGTCGTTCTTAAAGTCTACAACAATGAATTTCACTGTTTTGTCCTTGAGGAAGTTCTTAAAATCCTGGCACTCAACGTCGGCATGGCATATGTGGTAGACCAAGAAAATGTTATCTACGCAAACCTGGATCACGGCGGGCTTCTTCCTCTCTTCGTCCTTTAGATCCTTCTCTTGTCCCAGGACTGTGGTGTACTCAACATCTAGCCCAACGACCCACTCATCATCTGAGTTTTCAAACATGCGTCTGAAGCGAGAAAGGCATCCTTTCACCATCGCGGAAGAACGGGTGTAGATGACGTCGAACTCATCGCCGGTGATGGTTCTAACCTTGTACTCATCGCCGATCATGGAGATTTGGGACGCCATGGATTTGGGAGGAGGGTTAGGATTAGTGGAACTTCCGTAATGTGAATGGATGGGACGACTAGGAGCGAACCGCCGTAGTATCGAAGGATGTGCGGGGACAAGTAGGAGCGAACTGCCAGCGTGCGAACGGCACGGTAGTGGCTTTCCATTCTCCAATGATACGAGCTTCCGAGATCCCTTGGATCTGAGATCGAACGGTTGCATGGCGTGATTCTAGACCTGTGGGTGAATATCCTATCCTGGAGGGTTATTCTGCAAATTTTCAGCAACTTAGCATGCGACCGTTTGATCTCAGATCCAAGGGCTGCCAGCAGCTCGTATCATGGTCACGCCTACCACGACCGTCGCGTCGCTCGCGCGGTCGCGCCCTTGGAGATTTAGCATGGTGCGTTAGGCTATCTGATGTTGGCATGTCATACATAGTCATCACTTAGTCACTCATACTACAACAAGGTTGGCTATAAGTGTATTTTTACTCCTCTCTATCTCTTTCTTCGTACTCAAGGAAGAAACGGTGCTAAGCGCGTGTATTTATTGCATTTGCCAAGGAGTGACCTCTTCCAATGAAATGGTGTTGCTAAGTTTGCTTCATTGAATTAGCTATAGACTCAAAATTGTCTTTTCACCTAGGTACACGCGCTTAGCACCGTTTCTTCCTTGGGTCACCAAACTAGTCTCTCTCTTCTTGATTAACTTGCCACATTAGACTTTATGCTTATGTGGCAAGCTTAAGCACCTGTAGGAGCAAGTAAAAGTAAGTACAATAGTGCGCTTTACATGGCATTTTTGCATATGTGGAGGAAAGAGAGGCAAGGAAAAAGTGGAGAAGTGGGCTCTCATGCAAGAGCCAGCCTCTACTACATGGTGGAGCATTGGGAGAGGCACCTATATGGAGGTGGTCAGGAATCTGGGAGACTCACGCCGGTCGTAGCGCCGCAGTTAAAATGATAATGGCAAGTCAAATCACAGGGCCCCACCTGTCCAGCAGTTACTCGCTGTCAAATCACACAGCCCTACGTTTGCAGCAGCCTACTCCCTCATCTTCTCCCGTCTCTGTCCCGCCACCTACCGCACAGGAAAAGCCCCGCCCTCGACTTTTAAATACAACTACATCTGCTTAAGAATCCAATGATATACTTTTTGTGACATAGTAACTCATATTTAGTTAGTCAAATGGATGACCTAGAACTATGTGCAGGCCCTATAAACCGAGACGCCTAAAAATAAAAAAACCGAGACGGAGAGGGTAGTTCAGCACGCATCTTTTTAGATCAATATAGTCGGGATTCACCAAGGAGCAAAACCAAGTGGTAGGCTGCTCCTGTCGTGTTGGCGTAGCAACTCAAGCAGGGTCAGTCCGCACACAAAATGGTGACACACTTAACAGGACCCCTTTGGCCGACATGTGGCTCATCCACCGTCTTGCTCCACGTGCGATGCACCAAATTACAGTTCAGAGCAGCGGTTGGAATTGGAGGCAACCCGGTCGTAGCGCCGCAGTAGTAGAAAATGAGCGACGAGGGGTCAAATCACAAAGCCCCACCTTTCCCGCATTAAGCTGGACGGACGAAGCAACCATCATTTCACTCTAGGGCGCAAGAGCATAAAGAAAAGAGAAAACAATGATGCGTGCGGCAGCTACCTAGGGCACCCTAGGGTAGGGGTCTCCACTACAGATCCTTTTTTTTGAAAGCGCCTCCACTACAAATCGGCTTCTCCCTCGTCCTCTTGAAGAAAACCGATGATGAGTGCGGCGGTAGAGTTTGTAGGAGTACTACGGCGTGCGGGGCCACGTCGTAGTAAACGGGTTCGAGCCGACGCCTTAAATATGTGTGGGCCACTTGGTTTTACGGGAACGAGGCAGCATTTTGGGTTCGGGGACCAGTGGAGATATAGTACGTACAAAAAATTGTGGACATAGGTTCGACCGAAAGGCAATGATGCATGGGCCCTGCATTTTGATATACCCGAGGCTGCGTGAAATTTGCTACTCTACTCAAAACTAGTAAGGTGCACATGTATTGAACGCATGAGATTTCGAAACCAAATTATGAATAAATACACACTATAGGATGTAAAGCTTTGAGTCATATATGCATGATGTAGATGTTCGCTTAGTTCTTATAGTTCATCTCATTCAAAATCAATAAGTTTTATAAAAATGTTAAGATTCATGGGGTTGTGCATTGTACTCCCTCTATTCCAAAATAGATGACCCAACTTTGCACTAACTTTGTACAAAGTTAGTGCATAGTTGGGTCATCTATTTTGGAACGGAGGGAGTAAATCATAAAGTAAAAAACAAATAATGGCAATTCATTTAGAAAAAAAATAAAATATGATACAGAAGATTCTATAACAAAGGAGAAGTGCTTGTGTTTTGAGGTTTGTGCATTATGCTTAAGTTCAACCATGGAGTCTTCTAAATTGTACATGTGGCAGATCTGGTGGAATGTTGATGATATCCAACGGCCAGTAGTGCTCGGATTTGCCTATCTCTGCACTGTCGGGTTAGCTTCATCCAACGACCATCTTTCAAAGTTATTGGCACACTATATAGTTCTTGTGCCATAGTTGCATGTTTTGGAAAAAAAGCTACTAGTGGGTTGTACTATCTATTTAGGAATAGAAGATGTATACATGGAAGTTGTAGGGAAAGAGATGACATGGAGCATCTCAATTCCTATGAGTAGGGATTGGAAAAGAGATGTCATTTGGTTCACATCATAGGAAATTTTGTATTGAATATAGAGATGACATGTTTCTCAATTCCTATGAGGAGGGATTAGAAAAGAGATGTAATTTGGTTCATATCATAGGAACTTTTCTATTGAATATACGCTAATGTTTATTTTCCTTTTAAATTAAGGGAGTATAGGAATCCATTCATATGAACCAAGTGGCTCTAAAGCTATAGAAATGATATCATGTTTATTTCCTTTGAAATGTGGAGTATATGAATCTATTCCTATGAACCAATTGGCTCTAAAGGAAAAAAATCCTATAAAAATCATATCATATAGAGTTCCTATGATATTCCTCGACACTAAAGGATGCTTGAAATTGCTGCGGGTGATACGATGGTCTTTCTTTGTAGACTCCTCACCCAACTTTATAGTTACCTCTCTAAGATGAATGAAATGATATATACATGGTATTCTACATGTGCAATTTGGTACACGAAAACTCGGTAAAAGTTTGCGAGGTTCGAATTTTCAATAAAGCTATATGCACTGCATTTCGGGATGGAGGGAGCATACGGCTGTTGCTAACACTCACGTGGAAGATTTGTGTGTAGGAGGAGTGACTGTTCTGTTAAATGACATGGAAAAACTGACACTGTCGGATGCCGATCTAACGGTCCTTATGGCGTTTGTCAGGAAAAGGCTTGTGGCAAACGTTTGTCAGATAATGATTTACGAACACATGCATTGCATTGATACGTGCCCCCCTCTCTCTCACGCACACGCACCCTCAGGAGTCACGACTCTCCCGAGTCCTCTCGCAGACTCGGACGTCGCTCCCACCGTCTATCTGCAGGTAGACGTCACGCACATATGTGCTCTTCACACCCTACCCTCAGAACTTCTAAAAAACAAAAGACGGCGCGCACATTTTTATTTTAGCTCACACGTCACACACTTGTACTATTACTCTTGCGGTGAACGTTCTTTGGGCATAGTATATTGTACTCTCACGAAGAGAAGCGGTGCACGCACGCACTAGTTCTCTCACACCCACTCGCGGGTACACGTAGGAGCGCATTTTTTTGAAGCTGGTACAACAAAATCACTCCACTATATATAAAAGCAGGAGCCTTAGCACTTGCTTTACTAGGGTTCCTCTCATTCACTCTCTCATGCTCTCCAGATCTAAGCAACACATAGGTGGCCACACTCTCTCTCAGCTCACGGCTGGTCACAAATCTGGCCGGTCAACCTCGACTGGGGCAGGGGTGTAGGTGCATCGTTCATGCTGTCATCGGCGGCGAGGGAGGAGACCAACGGCTGCCCGCGCGTCCCGATCGGTGGCCGTGCCGTTCTCTCTGAGAGAGCGCCGGCTCGGGAGGGCCTCCGACCACTTCTTCCTCCCTGCGGTATTGTGGCCAAGATGCGGCCTCCCGACGCCGTCTTTGCGACATGCCGACGGCCCTCAGGTATATATTCCTTCGAAACCTGCCTTGCTCTACTGCCCCAGCTCCCTTCGTGTGGATCCTTTTCTACTTCCGTCCGCTGTTCCAAAGCCACCTAGACTTCTACTAAGGCACGTGCTTTGCACGTATGTTCTGTATGATAGATACTCATATACCTTCTTTTTAGAGAGTAGATATCATAGTGTGTTTGTTTGCATGATCTAAGGACTATTCTGAAATAAGAAGCAAATCACTTGCACAAATCAAATTGAGTTCCAAGTAAGAATTTGATTACAAGATAAAAGTTGTAGTTTTATTATATGCTGTTTCCTGGGTTCCACTGATGTATAGTTCCAGAGTTGTTTGACGGTTTACATGCATGTTTATGGACTATTTTGTGCAACTAAATAAGTCATTTAGGTCTGACAGATACTCATGTCCTGTATTAGCTTGAGGTATAGCTTATGTATGACTGAAATAAAATATTACACTTTTTCTGCGAATAATAAAAATATTACATTTCTCGATGAAGCAGAATAAAACTTTAGCTAGCATCAGCCATGCAATGTTATGTTATGTGAACAGTGTAAACTTTGCAGTATAGCGGCATCTAAAAAATCCATTTTTACAGTAATCTAAAAAATTAGTTAGTAGTAGAGTGTTTATTTGCCAGGTGACAACGGGGAACCAAAATGTGCTAGCTATTTGCCAACTTGTCGTACTTGCATGTGAGGAGGTGGCAACAGTTTCTAGACATTTCTCAACTTCAGTAGGTGCAATCCAGATTCAACGGGGACTTCTTTATTTGTTTACTTGAAGAGCAGAGTCAGCCATGTGCACGAGGAGCGGGAGCGAATCCGGCAGCTCTTAGCCGTCAGATCATGTCATCCTTTGTTTGATGGACGGCAGTGATATGCATGAGAGGGGAAATGAACGGTGGATTTTGAGCCAATGCTTGTTTGGGCGGGAGAACCGAAGATGGAGTGGTAAATCCAATTTCAAAACTGCCTCATTATAGTAGTAGTAGATTAGAAGTAAAGCTATTTCATACAGTCGACTCAAAGCGTTGGTTCAAACAGGGAAGAAAGTGGGAAAGTTGTAGCATGAATCTAGGACTTGGTTCTAAGAGGAAACAGGGGAAAGTAGTAATATCTGTCACTGTTTAAATAACCGTATATCTTATTTGCGCAAACAGGGATGTCTGTCTCCATATCATTTCGGGATGTTTGTCTCTGTATCGTTTCTATCCGCGCAATCAAAAGCACACACCTTAGTTTTAGTACAAGTGCGCAAAATGAGATGGCTATCCCTCGCTGCCGTCGTCTAACCTCCCGTCTTCATGGTATCCCTACATTGGTAGTAACTAAGGTAGAATGACCAACACAATCTAAAAGAAGCTGATTCATATGTTTTACTTCCTGATTGTAGTGCAGGGACGAGCGAAAACAACTGCATCCTAGTCCGGAATGCACTTTCTACCAGTTCATCCATGGACCAAGGACTAGCTGGCACGGCTGCACAACGGTTTTTTGGACAGGTGCGCGGACAAGAGGCATTGTGGTCTGCTTATTTCTGCAAATAGCGGTGCTTAAATTTAGTGGAATGCACAAGCATTTCAGCTGGTCAGTAAACTGCATGGTTCAATTTAGCATTCCAGCTGATACCACAATTATAATTGGTTATTCTGGAATGAGAGAACCTAACCCTAAATGGTGGCAACAAGAAAAAACCAGAGTGAACTCCAGGAAATTTAAGCCTGCCGGGAGGCCCTTTGCTCAGAGAGAAGCCTTGCTTGTTTTTTCCCGATTTGTAAACCTTCTCACAACTTTGTCTTTTGCTGTGAACTAGTATATGTTTGTTATGTTCTATGAATCATTGAGATGTATAAAATTGCTTAACTTATGCTTTTCAAGTTTTTTATGAAGACGAGTTTAATGTGAGTGTTCCACATGAGCGCTGGACTAGCGTGTGAACGTTTGGAATTTATTACATTGTGGCCTCAATTAACTGCATGAACCACTGTAACAAGATATATAGTTGCCTATATGTCAGACAGTAGATTGTTGATTGTTAGCTGGTCGATAGCCTAGTGTTGAAGCGAGCTGAGCCAATGTGCCGTGTTTTGCACAACTGCTTACAAGTGGGGTAGCACCAACAGTGTTTACAAGTACTTATGTATATGTCGGCGCACGGTTCTTGAACGAGTGCTCTATTTCGTCAAAACACACACTGCTCGTATGATAAACCGTGACAACTTATGTCTTACCATGCCATATTCATGAAAAAACTAGTGAGGACGCATCTGTTTCGGCAACAATTACGATGGTTCTCACATGATTCACGGGCACACAAAAGTAGCAGCAGTTCCCATACACGGATTCAAACAGAGTACTAGCCCCAGAGGGGTCAATAACATGCAAGGTTCGGATAATTAGACACAATCCAAACTACTATTAAACACTAGCTGGGGCAAATATTCATGCCTCGATCTAATTTGGGCTGGACACAAGACGGACCTTGCCATGAACATCATCGAGGACGTCCTGCAGCAGCTCAATCCTGTGAACCTTCATGAAGACAACCTTGTGGCCTTGCCACTGATAAACTTGTTTGTGGAGGCATGCCACGTCATCTTCCTGCGTAAGCTTGACAAGAACAGTATTCCTCACAAACGAAGGAGTAGCTTTGAACTTCTTGTGCTTCAGTACACCCTGGACAACACACCTGACAACAGTGAGGCTGGAATACAACTCTTCATTGGTACAACCGCAAATGGCTTCCAGGATCCAACAGCCTAAGAACTCTGTTTTCCCAGTGCGTATATTCAGGTCGTCCGCCTCATAGCGAGTGACATGTACAACCACACAATCCTTGTCTGGATCAGGGCTCTAATTGAAACAGAAACAAATTCTGAATTACATTTCAGTATAAGAAACACAAGTTATTTAAACCACTACTTATACCATGGCATTGAAGCTAATAAAATTGTGCATTATTAATCACCACATACTTCCTTTTCTAAAAAAAATCACCACATACTTAGATGAAAAACCACAATCGAGATCGGCAAAGAAGGAAATCACCTTGAGCAGCTCAGCGGGGGGGGGGGGGGGAACACATCCTCGAAGGGGGAAAACTGCTCCTGCAGTGCCACGGGGGCTGTAACCTCAAACGGGGCGTTGACCATCTCAGTATCTGGGGTCACCTCCATGGTTTCCTCCATCTTCTTGGAGCTCTCTGTCTTGTGGGGATCAGCCTCCCGCGTCTGCTGCAATATCGGCAGACCTTTGCCTGGTTCTCCTTGGTCCATCATGAAACTGACGAATACTAGGAGTCCACTGAAAGGAAAACACAATCGCAATGACAATGAAACAAAAAAGAGAGTGAGGATCGGTTACTGCTTTGCAAAAGTTCTTTTTGTCCTCTGAACGAAAATATACCAACATCACGGATCCGCTTACCTTCCCTTCGTTCAGAGAGAAGAACAGTGGCAGATGCAAGTGTTGCCTTTCTTGAAGACGGTGAGGGAGAAGGGGATTCAGCGAAGAGTGAAATGATGGTTGCTTCGTCCGTCAAACTTAGACTGCGGGGAGGTGGGGTTTTGTGATACGATGGCTCTTTACTGCCGCGCTACGACTGGGGTGACTCTCCGCCTGCATACTGCCTTCTAATTTGGTGGATGGCATTTGGGCCCGCGCGCTGCATGACCCGCATGTCGGTGAACAAAAGTATAACGACATTCAGTAGAGGGAGACGTTTCAATGACCCAGGAGGAGCCAGAAGCGGTAGAGTGTCTCCACTGTACTAGTAGTAATTGTTTTTCTGGGTAGCTGTAGAGTGTCTCCACTGTACTAGTAGTAATTGTTTCTCGGGTCCCAAGACAAAACAGCCCATCCACACTAGTAAATAGTAAAATCAATTCAAAAACCTGGGTGCTCTTCTTCCTCCTCGCTCCCACCCACCTCACGTCAGCTCGCTCCACTCGTACCCCCAAATTCCTCACCTCACTCCTACAGAAAACCCCAGCTCCCCTTCTTCCTCACTCCTACATAAAACCCCCAGCTCCCCTTCTTCTTCGCTCGCACTACAACTAGGCTCGTCATTCGTTACTCTGCTCAAAACCATGAGCGCGACGCGACGCCCTCGAGGAAAATGGAATCGGCTGACCCCAGCGCCAAGAAGATGAGGCTCCCACCAGCGGCGACGCCTGTTGTAGATCCCGCACCCGGCAACGCGGGGAGAAGCGGCGACCCCGCCCCCACCGGATCCCAGGAACCCGTAGAATCTCGGGTGGACTACATCAGTGATCTCCCGGACGCCATCCTTGGGGAGATCATCTCGCTTCTCCCCACCAAGGATTGCTGCCGCACGCAAGTCCTCTCAATTCGGTGGCGCCCTCTATGGCGCACCGTTCCCCTTAATCTCGACTGTCGTCAGCTATCTCTCTTCAATGATTTTGAAATCCCCAGAGCCATCATCTCCTCCCACCAGGGCTCCGTTCAAAGCCTCTGCATCCCGTCATGCTACCTGAGCAAGCATACCATGCCCTGCATGGTGGACGCCTGGCTGGAATCCCCTGAATTCACAGAACTACATCTACTTGAGTTCTACTATTCCCCTAGAAATCACATACCACATACCGAATGCCATGAACTTGTGCCCTCAGCACCAATGTCCGTCTCGGGGTTTTCGTCCTCTCTCCACACCGCACCTTTGCGCAGTGCTACCTACCAGACAATCTGGTACTAAACCTTCGACTCCCATTTGTCAAGAAACTTTCACTTGTGCGGGTTCGTATATCGGAGGCCTCATTGCACAACATCATCCACTCCAGTTGCCCTACGCTGGAGTGCTTGGTGCTTGTTTTCACAGTTAGAATCGGTTGTCTCCAAATAAAGTCGCCTAACCTTGTAAGAATTGGAATTTCTTTTGACGGAAGGCAGCTCATCATCCAAGATGCCCCTTCACTTCAAAGGTTGATCCTTGATTCTAGTTATTCACCGTTGCAAATAACCGTCCTCCCTGCGCCTAAACTGAAGACCTTGGGTGTAATACATGATCTCTGTGCTCATTTCAATATGGTGTTTGGCTCCACAGTTCTTCAGGTACTTTACATTATCATCTACACTTGTAACCATAAGCTGCATTTTAAATTTCTGCGCATAATTTATATATCATCTTGGGGTACACATTTTGTACTAATATTATGTTCTATGCTCAATGAAGAGTTTCTCCATGGATGGCCTATCAATGGTGCTGGATTCTGTTAAGATCTTATATATCCAAATGAATAGTTTTGATCTGAACAAGATTATTGGCTTGCTGCAATGCTTTCCATGTTTGGAGAAGTTGTATATAAAGGTGATAATTTCACGCACATCGGAAGCCCGCATAT
Organism: Triticum urartu; assembly: GCF_003073215.2. Classification (NCBI taxonomy): domain Eukaryota; kingdom Viridiplantae; phylum Streptophyta; class Magnoliopsida; order Poales; family Poaceae; genus Triticum; species Triticum urartu. The sequence continues at coordinate 335,102,610 of NC_053024.1, read as the reverse complement.
AGTGTACTAGAATTAACCGTTCAACTGTTGCTCTTTCGACACTCTTCTTTTAGACCTTAACTGTTTTCAATCTTCATGTCTATTTAGGCAACATGACGGGGTAAGAAAGTTATAACCAATCGGTGGATTCGTAAGCATCGGGATTTTCTCACTTCTCATGAGATTCTATTGAAGACAATAACGCTAGAACGATATGTAGCCAACCGTGCAAACACAAGATTTGTCACATTCTTCCTGCTGAATGCGAGGTTACTATTGTCCATCAGGCTTAAGTTTATCAGCAACATGGTTTTTACGGATGGGTATGTCGAAGAGCAAAAAAAGGAGTTTCAGGTGGGCAAAAGAGCTTCTGAACGTGCCGGGCTTCTATTTACAACATATTGTGGTCATAATCCAGTAAATTTTACGACCCAGGATGTTCATTCTATGGACCTGACCGACATTTGACTGTGACTGCCGAAAATAGTTCTGGAGTTAGATGTTGTTGCCCTTTTCAATCTGGTTTTTTTGTAAACCTGGTGAACAATTAACCCTCGTGCTTTTGTACAGTTTGTAAGCTGGAGTTAGATATTCCTGCCCTTTTTAACTCGGCTGTGACTGTCATATTTTCTTTGAAACAAGGCAAATGGCTTGCCATTCATTTAATTTAGAGTGAAATATTGTAACAAATCCAAACCAAGGGAAATAACATCACTCTCGCCGGCTGCTTGAGCTCACTGTGCATTACAAAAGCCAAGTGATTAGCCCCCACCAGCACCCACAAACTTATTTCAAACTAGCACATCAAATGGGCTATAAATTTTCATAGGAAAGGCTGCATGACCGTGACAGATTTGGATTCTGACATTTGGGACCCGCGAGGAAATAGCCTATCCAAGGTGGTGTCGACTTACCAGCCAGTCAACAAACGATTCTGCCTAGCAGCCGTTGGATTGACATCCAACATCTGTTGTGTATCTTCTATCTCTTGTCTTCTTCTTCCTCCAATCGCCCAAACCAAACCACCCCGTCGGCTCCGCCTGCTCCCGCCTCCCATGGCTGGCTGCACCTCCGCCGCCCTACCGTACGTACCCTCCAACGTTGGCTAGTCCCTCCCTCTATTCCCCCACACGTCCTGTTATTCTCTGGTGACGTCAGCCCCAACACGCACCCGCGCCAGAACCAGTCAACCCTCGTACTCCCCTCCGCCTGCGACTGGACCGACGCATCTTCAACGGCTCCTGTTCGTTCCGTCCGAGGCCTCGCCATCGTCCTCCGCCTTGCGGCCTTGGTTCGCTCGCCGTGCGCGGTGCGCCGCCCTCTTGCGTTGTCAACGTCGTCAACAACCGAGAGGAACAAGGAGATGACTGTACGTGGAGAGGATGACAGTAGGGACCCACCAGCGTCATGGCAGTACGCAAGCAAGTGCCTCTATAGTACAAGCCCAAAAATATGGTTCCTCCTAATTGGTTGGACATCTGGGGCTCATGCCATTGTCAACGTAGTCAATAAACGAGAGAATTACACTACGAGCGGCTGACACCAGGGACCCAGCAAGTCGCGCAGTTTTTTTGAGGAACAAACAGTTGTTATTTATACTACTTTTAGCGACGGACCAGGGTAACAACGGGGCTGTGCGGGGGCTGTGGCCTGTCTAGCCAGGGTTTTATTTATGTTCACCACATCATAAGCCCAGTTGTGTTTTTTTCTTGCTGAAAATGGCTAGCCTAGTTCTATTTTTTTAAAGAAATACCCAAACAAGGCCTACTTGCTTTATCGGCCCTGATGGGCTACAAATCTTTCAAGACTAGGAGAGTTTCATTCGGTTTGCCCAAAAATGGGCTGTACATTTTTAAAACACATCAAACCGGGAATTACTTTCAATTTTTTTTCATTACAAGATCTTAAATTCCATTGATTTTTATGCGTGGACAATTATTTGGATTTTATATTTATATAAATTATTTTTCAAAATAGTTTGAATGTGAATCGATATTTCTAGATTAAAAATAGTTGTCCGCATGTAAATATGCAAAATTTCGTATACTTTTTAACCGTGGCCACAATATGGGGTGTGATGCTAACAAAAAGAAGATGGGCTCCAAAAAAATTCTTACGAATTAGCAAATGGGCTGTACATTATTAGAAATAATGGCAGATGGGTTGTATGCTGTTTTCCACAGATTTGAGGCTGACTTGTGCGCCTACTACAGGTTGACGCGTATGCTTTCATAAAAAAAGGTTGACGCACACGCAACACCCTGTCAACTTAGTCAACACATGAGAGTAGTGACTGTTGGATGTCCATCCAACGGCTGTCGTGCTTCTTCAATCTCTGCTCTTCATGCTCAAGCCGCTCAAACAAGCGCCGGCGGGATTGCCTGCTGCCTCCTCCCACGGCCGGCTATGCTGCCGCGCAGGCCTCACGGCCCCACCGTACTCCCATCGCTGGCCTAGCCATCCCTCTACTCACCCACACCTGCTGTTATTCTCCGGCGACGGCAGACGAACCAGTAAACCCTCGTACTCCTCCGCGTGGGAAACAACTGTTGAGTATTCCCTGGCTCCGTGTCATTCCCTTCCTAGGCCTTGCCATCGTCCACCGCCCTGGTGCTCTCGCCCGGCCTGGTCAACATGGTCAATGAACGACATCCATCGGAACTACACTGTACGTGGAGAGGCTGACAGTTGGGTCCACGGCCGCACGCAAGGAAATGCCTCTTTATTACACGCAAAATACTGATTTCTCCACCTGATAGCTAGGACCCACAGGAAGGGCCTCTGTATTTTGCGAAAAAACGTTCCCCCACTGACAGGTTGGACCCACCAGCTATATCTTCACACGCAATGAAGTGCCTCCTTATTATGCCCAAAAAAATAATACCCCCTGCTAGCTGGGACCCACCATATTGTTGGGCTGACTTGTGGGCCTACTAAGTTGACAGGGACGAAGAGCTTTGTCAAATTAGTCAATTCTCCAGTGACCGTATGATGTCCATCCAACGACCATAGTGCTTCTTCAACCTCTGGTCTTCTTGCTCCAGCCGCCCAAAGCAGCTCCGGTCGTGCCGCCTGCTCCTGCCTCCCGTGGCCGGCTGTGCTACCGCAGAGGCCTCACCACCCCCATACTACTCCCACCACTGGCCAGGCCATCCCTCCACTCACCTACACCCCATGTTATTCTGTGGTGACGGCAGCCTCACACCGCAGCCGAATCAGTGAACACTCGTACTACTCTCCGCATGGGCATCCACTGCCGCGTCTTGCACGGCTCCGTGTCGTCCCCTTCCTAGGCCTCGCCGTCGTCCACCGCCGTGGTGCTCTCGGCGTGGCGTGGTCAATGTGGTCAATGACCGACTTCCATCGGAAGAGTACTGTACATGGAGAGGCTGACAGCTGGGTCCACGGCAGCCGCAAGGAAGCGCCTCCTTATTACGCGGAAAATAATTATTCCTCCACCTGACAGCGGGGACCCACCGGACGGGGCACCAGTATTTTGCGAAAAAATCATTTCCCCCTGACTGCTGGGACCCACCGGACGGGCCACCGTATTTCACGAAAAAAACGTTCCTCCCGCTGTCAGCTCGGACGCACCAGAAGTGCCTCCTTATTACGCATAAAAAAATGAATACTCCCCCGGCTAGCTGGGACCCACCTTGCTGGGAGGATGACTTGTGGGCCTACTAAGTTGACGGGGACGAAGGGCTTTGTCAACTTAGTCAATATGAACGATTGTAGCTCCAGTGACGTACGATGTCCATCCAACGGCCTTAGTGCTTCTTCAACCTCTGGTCTTCTTGCTCCAGCTGCCCAAAGCAGCGCCGGTCGTGTCGCATGCTCCTGCCTCCCGTGGCCGGCTGTGCTGCCGCAGAGGCCTCGCCGCCCCCTACTATTCCCACCGCTGGCCAGGCCTTGCGGCGACGGCAACCTCACACCGCAGCCGAACCAGTGAACCCTCGTAGTCCTCTCTACGCGGACTTCCACTGCCGCGTCGTCCCCTTCCTGGGCCTCGCCGTCGTCCACCGCCGTGGTGCTCTCCGCGCGGCATGGTCAATGTGGTCAAGGAACGACTTCCATCGGAAGAGTAGTATACGTGGAGAGGCTGACAGCTGGGTCCACGGCCACAACCCAGTTTTTTTGTGATTTGCCAAGTAAGTCGCTTTGTCAGGCCTGTTGGGCTGCAATTCTTTCAAGACGGGGAGAGCTTTCATTCGGCTGGCCGAGAAAATGGCCCATCAGTAATGAGAAATGGGTTGTACATTTTTAAAACACATCAAACTGGCAATTAGTTTCAAATATCTTTTTTTTCATTTCAAGATTTTAAATTACATTAATTTTTATGCATGGAGAATTTGTTGGATTTTATATTGATATACATTTATTTTTAAAATCAGTTTGAACGCGAGTCGAAATTTCGGGATTAAAAACAGTTCGGACCGCACCGAAATATGCAAAATGTCGTATAATTTTTTAACAGTTGCCACAATATGGGCTGTAATGCTAACAAAAAGAATACGGGCTCCAAAAAAAACCTTAAGAATTAGCAAATGGGCTGTAAATTATTAGAAATAATGGCAGATGGGCTGTATGCTGTTTTCCACAGATTCGAGGCTTTCCTAAAAAAAGGTTGACGCACAAGCACTGACTGTTGGATGTCTATCCGACGGCCGTCGTGCTTCTTCAATCTCGGCTCTTCCTGCTCCAGCCTCCGGTGGGACAAGCGCCGGCGGGCTGCCTGCTCCCTCCTCCTCGCGGCCGGCTGTGCTGCCGCGCAGGCCTCACCGCCCGACCGTACTCCCATCGCAGGCCTAGCCATCCCTCTACTCACCCACACCTGTTGTTTTCCTCCGACGACGGCAGACGAACCAGTAAACCCTCGTACATTCGTACTCCCCTCCACGTGGGAAACAACTGCCGAGTCTTCCCTGCCTCCGTGTCGTCCCCTTCCTAGGCCTCGCCATCGTCCACCGTCGTGGTGCTCTCGGCGTGGCCTGGTCAACGTGGTCAACGACCGACATGCATCTGAAGTGGACTTTACGTGGAGAGGCCGACAGCTGGGTCCACGGCCGCACGCAAGGAAATGCCTCCTTATTACGCGCAAAATAACGATTCCTCCACCTGACATCAGGGACCCACCGAAAGGGCCTCTGTATTTCGCGAAAAAACGTTACCTCCGCTGACAGCTCGGACCCACCAGCTATATCTTCACACGCAAGGAAGTGCCTCCTTATTATGCACAAAAACTGAATACCCCCCTGTTAGTTGGGACCCACTATAATGACAGGCTGACTTGTGGGCCTACTAAGTTGACGGGGATGGAGGGCTTTGTCAACTTAGTCAATATGCACGATTCTAGCTCCAGTGACCGTACGATGTCCATCCAACGGCCGTAGTCCTTCTTCAACCTCTGGTCTTCTTGGTCCAGCCGCCCAAACCAGCGCCGGTCGTGCCTCGTGCTCCTGCCTCCCGTGGCCGGCTGCGATGCGGTGGAGGCCTCACCGCCCCCTACTACTCCCACTGCAGGCCAGGCCATCCCTCTACTCACCCACACCCCCTATTATTATGCGGCGATGGCAGCCTCACACCGCAGCGAACCAGTGAACCCTCGTACTCCTCTACGCATGGGCATCCACTGCCGCGTCTTCCCCGACTCCGCGTCGTCCCCTTCCTAGGCCTCGCCGTCGTCCACTGCCCTGGTGCTCTCGGCGCGGCGTGGTCAATGTGGTCAAGGAACGGCTTCCATCGGACATGGACTATACGTGGAGAGGCTGACAGTTGGGTCCACGACCGCAGCAAGGAAGTGACTCCTTATTACATGCAAAATAATTATTCCTCCACCTGACAGCGGGACCCTCCGGACGGGCCACCGTATTTCGCCCCCCTGACTGCTGGGACCCACCAGCTACATCTTCGCAGGCAAGGAAGTGCCTGATAGTCGGGACCCACCTGGTCGAAGCGTACGTAGCGTTGTCATTCTGGTCGCGAACGTGTACGTACATACTGGTCGATGTAGAGGCACGCACGTGTCGTAGTAGAGGCGCGCACGTGTCGTAGTAGAGGCGTGCACGTAGCATGTACACGTACGTACAGTGGCCAGGGTGCAAGAAAGAAAATACGACCACGTATGTGTACATACGGGCGGGGTCTGAACGCCTACTCGCGCGTACGTACGGCCAGGGCTCGTGTACATTACTGGGTCGGAACGGAGAAACAGCGTCGTCGTCGTGTTCATGGGGAGGCAATGGAATGCGTCGTGTTCATGGGGAGGCAACGGTATGCGTCGTGTTCATCAGGAGGGCTTGGACGGAACAGGCGATGGAAACGAGGCCTGGCATACCGCAGAACAGAGGAAACGACCTTGTGTTCGACCGACCACGTTCAAAACGGGATCTTGTTCATCGGGAGGGGTCTGGCGTACCACAAAACGGAGGAAATGGACCTCCTACGGTCGAAACGGGGGTCCTGTTGATCGGGAGGGGTGTGGCGTACCGCAAAACGGAGGAAACAGACTTGTGTTGGAGCGCTATGGTCGAAACGGGGGTCCTATTCATCGGGGGGGGGGGGGGGGGTGTGGCGTACTGCAAAGCGGGACTCCACGGGATACTGTTCATCTCCACCGTTGACCCCTCCAGCCTCCACGAGCTACTGTTCATCCACCGTCGACCTCCTCCAGCCTCCACCTGTGACTATTCATCCACGGGCTCCTGTTCATCCAGCCTCCACCGCGCGCTACTCCACCGGCTACTGTTCAACCACCCCTCCACCATCTACTGTTCATCCAGCCCTCCACACCACAGGGTCCTGTTCAACCACCACTCCATGGGCACCCCTCCACCGTCTATTGTTCATCCAGCCCTCCACACCACGGGGTCCTGTTCAACCACCCCTCCATGGGCACCCCTCCACCGTCTACTGTTCATCCAGCCCTCCACATCACGGGGTCCTGTTCAACCACCCTCCACCGTCTACTGTTCATCCAGCCCTCCACACCACAGGGTCCTGTTCATCCACCCCTCCACCGTCTACTATTCATCTAGCCCTCCACCACACCACGGGGTCCTGTTCATCCAGAGGCAACGCCACCGCTCACTGTTCATCCAAACCCCCCGCAACGCTCACTGTTCATCCCATCAATCGGCTTCAGTTAGCAGCAGTAGCGAAGGAATCGCTCGATCGGGTTCAGTTAACAGCCATCGATCGATCGCTCGGGTTCAGTAATGCGTAGTCTGCAGTGCAATCGCTCGGGTTTAGTTAGAGCCCAACGCCTTGCTCGGGTTCAGTTAGAGCCAACGCCTCGCACACACGCGCGTAAGTGTACGAGAGAAACGCGCATCGCTCGGCCCCCGACCTCCCACCGTAACCGGGAACTCCCCGAAATTTACCTCCCCCTCTCTTCTACCATGGTTTTTTCCGTCATGGATGGCCCAAAGAATGTCATGCAGCTGCTTCTCCGGCCCGCCCAGGATGAAAAGCCCATTTTCTGTCATGATTTTTTGTCATAGAAGTAGGAGCCCACCACATCTATGATGATACCAGGTTTTGTCACAATTATCATCGTAGAAGTGTCATATGTATGACAAATTTTTTTTTCGTTCGGCCCAAAATGTCACGGATGTGTCTTTTTTTTGTAGTGAAATTTCGACTCACATTCAAACTGATTTTAAAAATAAATGTATATAAATATAAAATCCAACAAATTCTCCACGCATAAAAATTAATGTAATTTAAAATTTTGAAATGAGAAAAAGATATTTGAAACTAATTGCCGGTTTGATGTGTTTTAAAAATGTACAACCCATTTCTCATTACTGATGGGCCATTTTCTCGGCCAGCCGAATGAAAGCTCTCCTCGTCTTGAAAGATTTGCAGCCCAACAGGCCTGACAAAGCGACTTACTTGGCAAATCACAAAAAAACTGGGCTGTGGCCGTGGACCCAGTTGTCAGCCTCTCCACGTATAGTACTCTTCCGATGGAAGTCGTTCCTTGACCACGTTGACCACGCCGCACGAAGAGCACCACGGCGGTGGACGACGGCGAGGCCTAGGAAGGGGACGACGCGGAAGTGGAAGCCCGCGCGGAGAGGACTACGAGGGTTCACTGGTTCGACTGTGGTGTGAGGCTGCCGTCGCCGCAGGGCCTGGCTAGCGGTGGGAATAGTAGGGGCGGTGAGGCCTCTGCGGCAGCACAGCCGGCCACGGGAGGCAGGAGCATGCGGCACGACCGGCGCTGCTTTGGGCGGCTGGAGCAAGAAGACCAGAGATTGAAGAAGCACTACGGCCGTTGGATGGACATCGTACGGTCACTGGAGCTAGAATCGTTCATATTGACTAAGTTGACAAAGCCCTTCGTCCCTGTCAACTTAGTAGGCCCACAAGTCAGCCTCCCAGCAAGGTGGGTCCCAGCTAGCCGGGGGAGTATTCATTTTTTTGTGCGTAATAAGGAGGCACTTCCAATGGGTCCGAGCTGACAGTGGGGGGGAACGTTTTTTTCGCGAAATACGGTGGCCCATCCGGTGGGTCCCAGCAGTCAGGGGGAAACGATTTTTTTCACAAAATACTGGTGGCCCGTCCGGTGGGTCCCCGCTGTCAGGTGGAGGAATAATTATTTTCCACGTAATAAGGAGGCACTTCCTTGCGGCTGCCATGGACCCAGCTGTCAGCCTCTCCACGTACAGTACTCTTCCGATGGAAGTCGGTCGTTGACCACGTTGACCACGCCGCGCCGAGAGCACCAGGGCGGTGGACGACGGTGAGGACTAGGAAGGGGACGACTCGGAGCTGGGGAAGATGCAGCAGTGGGGTGTGGGTGAGTAGAGGGATGGCCTGGCCAGCGGTGGGAGTAGTAGGGGGCGGTGAGGCCTCCACGGCATCACAGCCGGCCACGGGAGGCAGGAGCACGCGGCACGACCGGCGCTGGTTTGGGCGGCTGGAGCAAGAAGACCAGAGGTTGAAGAAGCACTACGACCGTTGGATGAACATCGTACGGTAACAGGAGTTAGAATCGTTCATATTGACTAAGTTGACAAAGCCCTCCGTCCCCATCAACTTGGTAGGCCCACAAGTCAGCCTCCCACTATACTGGGTTCCAGCTGGCAGGGGGAATATTCATTTTTTTGTGCGTAATAAGGAGGCACTTCCTTGCGTGCGAAGATAGCTGGTGGGTCCGACATGTCAGCGGGGGGCACTTTATTTCGCGAAATACAAAGGCCCTTCTGATGGGTCCCAGATGTCAGGTGGAGGAATCATTATTTTGCGCATAATAAGGAGGCATTTCCTTGTGTGCGGCCATGGACCCAGCTGTCAGCCTCTCCACGCACAGTCTACTTCCGATGGTGTCGTTCGTTGACCACGTTGACCACGCCGCGCCGAGCGCATCCAAGGTGGTGGACGACGGCGAGGCATCGGACAACAACGAGCCGAAGATGGGAAGACGCAGGAGTAGAGTCACAGACAGAGAGGTGTACGAGGGTTAACTGGTTCTAGTGCGGTGTGGTTCGGCAGTCGGTGGAGAAGAACAGGAGGTGTGGATGGGTGGAGGGATGGCCTGGCCAACGGTGGAGTAGCGCTTCATAGCGAAGCGTGCTAAGCAAAGCTGCTAGTAGGTGGAGGCGGGAGGTGGTCCCGGCGGCGCTGGAGGAAGAAGACGAGAGATTGAAGATGGATGCCGGTCGTTGGATGTAAATCCAACGGCTAACATGTCAGAATCATTTGTTGACTAAATTGACAACGACTTGCATTGGCTTCGACCTACTGGCCCACATTTCAGCCTCCAAAAATGTGGCACGTATTCAACCCATTTTTTCAGAATTTACTGTCTTTTTTTGCACGATAGAATTTACAGTCAATTTGATCTTTTTTGTTGAATTACAGCCATTAGCTGGGTTGGGTGAACAAATAATGTAGCGTCCATGTGGCCCGTTTATTTTATTTCCTAAAAAATTACAGCCCATTTGCACTTTCTCGAAATACACGATTTTGCTGGGCTGATTCTAATTATAATGTTGGGTTGGGCCAGCAATGTTATCGAAAAATAAAAAGGGGCTGAGCATTTTGTTATAAATATATTTAAATGATAAGTGATATTATTACATTCGTCCTTAAATCTTACCAAGCTTTTGTACACAATCACTAGGATTTTCGTGCCAAAACAATCCAGGATTTTATTTGTTAAGAAATTATTTTTATAAGTTAATAAGATGTGGGATATTGTTTTCTTACATATGTAAGTATCTGTTAAATATATGATGACAATAAAAATAATATATAATAGCATATAAAATATTTTTTTAGAAAAACATGGAGCATCTCCCCGGTTCCATTGCTGAGAACGAAACCACAACATATTCTGATACAGCAGCTCAAAGAGTAGTTCGAAAGCAAAGGTAGAAAAGCTACAAACTAGGGGGGGTGGATGAACAAGTTCTCTGAATAACACAAATCACCCGAGTGGTGCCAAAGGCAGAGCGGATAGAGCACTCAAATGACACAATGAGGATCCAGTGAAGCCTTCATGGTCTTCAGTCGAGGGGCCGTGTCAGCTTGCGGCGACTAGTAAGCAAGCGGAGACACCGGGCTAGAAGGCGTAGCATGGTCGATGTCCCTCTTTTTCGGCGCCAGGTGCCCATCATCTTCATCAGAGATCTTGAGACGAGCCCACGGGTCCAGCCCTAGAGCAGGTCAAGCCTTGTTTAGCCACAAGCGATCGCCAACAGTTTCTGGAGGGATCTTGTTAGGGTTTCCACGAAGCTCATCAACTTGTCCTTGTCGATCCAGAGGAGAGAATCGCCCAGTTCCTCACCATGTTCCTGATCAACCTCAAGACCTGCGGAATGGAAATCCTGGAGGTGTTACTGAAAATCATAGCATTTTTATATTTCCAGAGGCACCAAAGGACAGCTGAGCTAACAGTGTTTAAAACTGAGCACTTTTTGGTAGCAATCCTGAATCTGGCGACAGATTCAAAGGATAAGCCAATCTGACTAGAGAAATATTCCTCAATGTGGGCCCAGAGATGTTTAGCAACTATACATTCAAAAAATAGGTGAGAACAAGACTCTTGTTTCAAGCAGTAAACACAATCAAGGGGTTTGATGATGTGTCTCTTCCTAAGGTTATCCCTAGTCATCAATTTGTTTTTGGAGAGAAGCCAGAGAAATACATGAATTTTAGGGGGAACTCTCAATTTCCAGACAGCAGGGATAAACACGGGTTGAACCCCTCTAAAGTTGATAGCATGATAGAGGGAGCTGGAGGAATACTTCCCCTTATTGTCCAGCTGCCAAATCAGGGCATCTGGCTCGGCAGTAAAGGTAATGCTTTTGGCAATTTCCTCCAACTGGAACCATTGTTCCATGAGACTATCACTAAAGTTCCTTCTAAAAGAGAGTTTTAGGCATTGACCGTCCCAAACTCCATTGATACTTTTGTTAAGCTCATTGCAAACAGAGTAAATAGGCCAAAATTGGACTGCTAGGGGGGATGTGCCAAACCAAGCATCTTCCCAGAACCTGGTTCTGCTCCCATCCCCTATGTTCCATCTGTAGCCAAATTTCATAGCATGCATAATAGATTTTAATCCTTTCCAGAATCTAGAGGTCTTAGGGTTGGAGGAAGGGACAAAAATATTAGGTTTATTTCCTAGGTATTTATGGGCAATAAGAAGCTTCCAGGGTTTCAGGTCTTCCTCATAGAATCTTTTAATCCAAGACCCTAGAAGGCAGATGTTAATTTCTTGGAGGTTAGGTATGCCTAGGCCTCCAAAATCTTTTTTCATAGAGACTAGGGCCCAATTAGCAAGGTGTAGCTTCCTATTTTCCTCAAAATCATTCCACAAGCAATTAGACATCTGAGAATTGATGAGGTTCACTGCCCATTTAGGTAACTTGAAGAAGGAGAGTAGATACACTGGAATGCTAGCCAAACAAGCTTGTATGAGGATCAATCTACCTTTGTAAGAGAGAAGTTTGCCCCTCCACCCAGCAATCCTTTTAATGATTTTATCCAGAAGGGGTTGGATATCCTCTCTCCTCAGTTTATCATAGCGGAGAGGGATACCTAGGTACTTAATGGGGAAGTTACCTTTATTACAAACTAGAATAGAGAGGAAGTCAGCTAACTCCTGATCATCCATGTTGATAGGGATGAGTTCACTTTTAGAGTAGTTGATTCTCATGCCTGAGAGTTGTTCAAACCAGGTTAGAATAGTTTTCAGATTGCTAGCATGTGTGGAGTCATTGTCTAAGAAAAGGATGGTATCATCTGCATATTGAAGACAGATGATGCCACCAGGGCAGACCTCAGGACAGAGCCCTGCAATCAGACTATGATCACCAGCTTTGCTCGGCATTTTAGTAAGAACGTCCACTACTAAATTAAACAAAAGCGGGGAGATGGGGTCACCTTGCCTAAGGCCTTTACCAGCAAGAAAAAATCACTTCCACAGTTATTTAACTTGACCCCAACAGACCCCCCATGAGTAAGTTGCTGGATCCAACTCTCCTCTATGAAAGGCTTGGAAAAGAACTAAGAGATCATTTTTCACCAAGTCCCAAAAATGCTGGTAAAACAAGAAGGGAATCCCATCAGGACCAGGAGCCTCATCAGGATAAGAGCTAAAAATGGCTTCCTTCACCTCTGTCTCTGAAAAAGGGGCTTCTAGCAGCTCATTTTCAGCAGGAGAGACTTTTTCAGAAGCAGAGAAAAATTGTTTTGTAGAGGGAACCCAGAAGGGTTTTCTTTCTTAAACAGGTCTTTGTAGAAGTCACTAGCCACTTTCAGCATCTCATCTACCTCAGTAACAGGGCCATTAGGGCCATCAAGAGAGTGAATGAGGGTTTTCCTCCACCTCTGGTTAGCTACTGCATGGAAGTAAGCAGTATTTCTATCATCCTCCTTAATGTTCCTATCTCTAGACCTTTGTTTGGCTTTGATTTCTTCTTGAAGACAAATTTTCTTGAGCTCTCCATGGACAAAGTTTAATCTATTAGTCTCAGCCTCAGAGAGGTCAGTGGTTTCTGCCTTAATATCTAGAGAATCAAACTCAAGGAGGAGAAGCCTTTTGTATCTTCTAAGATTAGCTTCCTCATTGGAGTTCCACCCTTTGGTAGTTCTTCTAAATCTCCTGATTTTGATCTGGCAATTTTCTAGGGGGCAGCTGCTCCCAGTAGGCTCATTCCAGATTTTCCTGACTAGCTCAGTAAAATCTTCTCTAAGCAACCACCACTTCTTAAATTTAAAACTATTGCTCTTTGGAGTTTGGTTAAGACCAGAGTCCCAGAGCAAAGGAGTGTGGTCACTACCACATCTGGGCAGAGCTTTACAACTAGAAAGGGGAAAGAAACTATCTAATTTTGTGTCACAGAAAATTCTGTCAATGATGGACATAATCCTGGAGTAGCACTTCCAACATATCTAGCAAAACTGTGGGTTTTCCTTCTGACAGGGCAATTCTCAACTTTATGGGTAACCATTTTGCAGATAAAACAACTCTTGGGCTTGACACATTTATCCAAATGATGCCCTGGTTCCCCATAGTTGTAGCAGATCACCTCAGAGTATGCCATAAGGCCCGAAGCAGGGGCAGGAGCAGTTTTCTGGATGTCCTATCTCTTCTTTTGCTGATTCTTGCCTTGAGATTTCCCACGATCTGAGAGTAAGAACCACTAGCAGATTGATCTTGGGCAATTACAGGAGCCTGCCCAGATTGTGCCCCCATTTGGGGCGGAGGTGGGCCGTACCACTGCCCAACCAGCGCTCCCCCCATTGTGATAGGGGAAATTCATCAGAGTTCCTAGTTCCTTCTCATCCACCAGCCAGATGTTGTCTCTCAGGAAGCAGAAATAACCACCAGACAGCTCAATTGAAGCAGATTGCAAGCCTAATTTCAATCTTCTGCAGGTTTGGGGGAGAGGTAAGGTAGGGGATCCACCTGCTCCGGCTCCGGTGGCGTGCTGGTGGGCAGGAGTCCAGTCAAGCATTCCCATCTTGCAGCACAGCGTGGATCTCCTGAATTCACTTCTCCTTTCGCCCATCGAACGAACGCAATCGGCGGCTCACTGGGGTGGGGCATCCTGTGCTTCTTCGAGAAATCTCCTTCGAAGTAGATACGCAGGGCTAGATTCAGCAGCTCCCAATCCACATGATCCTTGCACATCCGAGCATACCTGCGTGAGTGAGAGAACGGATTCGGTCCCTCCTCGGCTTCCTCCCTCGCATCTTCCTCCTCTGCTTCCCTCCATTCGCGCGTGCACTGGGTCCAGGAGAGAGTGTCGTCACGGATCCGCATCGCCCGCTCCCTCCATCTCCTCCCTCGAGTCTCCCGCAGCACCGCCGGCGCGACGGAGTCGAGCGGCTGGAGCATCCGCGGGAAGGCTTTGTAGACATGTGGGAGATGCATCTTGTACATCTGCCTGTCTTCCAGCCATTCCCCCGTGGATATGGCCGGCGACTCCATGGGGCGCGCGAGCGGACTTGCTGAGGGGGGCAGGCGCACCCTGAGTCAGGAGGCGGGGGGTGGCGGCGAGATCTATGGCGGCGGCGAGGGTGGAGGTAGTGGCGGGGGTGGCGGCGAGGGTGAAGGTGGTGGCGGGGGCGAAGGGGATCGTGAGAGCGGTCATTTATTTGCTAATTATGTGAACTAAACAGTCAACATATAAAATGATTTAAATATATATAATATAGTTAGAAGGGAAACATAAGTTGGACCTGGCGTTCCTATTCTTATATAGAAAAATAGAACAGACCTCTGCGTTTTCTTCAAAAAAATACATAAATTGGGTTGCCAAAAATAAAACCTCGGATGGGAGGTCCATAGGCCGGTCGATACATGGCTGCCCTAAGAAAATACAAATAGGCCTATGGACCTCCCATCCTAGGAAGTGGGATGCGCATGTTAAAAATGAAAGCCTAGACGGGGCAGCCCAAAACTACGTCCAACACTTGCCAAAACTTCGTCCCTCGTTTTCTCTGTGTTTCGCACACTCGACATTGTGTGGGCATTTTGACTGTGCATCATATGAAGATGTGTTATGCATGAATGTTGATCAGTATGATGTTAACTGGCTGGTAGTTCCATTTTCGACCATGAATAAAACTTCCAACATGATGTTAACCCTGTTTGAAAAGGCCGTGTTAATATAAATGCTCTGCCTCTCAAAGTTGCAGTTTCTTATCTGAAACTGAACTTGCAGTTTCTTATCTGAAACTGAAACTTGCAGTTTCTTCTCTGAGAATCACATTGTCTGCACTTTTATACTCCTATGAAACTACATTTTTAAGTGCTAAAAATAGATATCTAGAATTCATAAAATACTTCATATGCTCAATACTGCAAATCTGAAATTCAAAAGACATTCATATATGAAAGTACTCTCAAAATACACAACACAAAACACAAATTAACAACCTGCAAATACTGACAACCCTAAGCTCCTCTTGACAATTCACAACCTGCCCAACTATTGGGCTGGGGGGCAGCCCCCGCCTATTCCTCGGCGGCAGACAGCCGCCCCATGAGACGATGTGAACGGCGAGGGAGACGATGGCGGGGAAGCGTCATCGGGCCAACTGCTTTTCTCCTCTTGCAGTTGGGTTTGGTCGATGAAGACTCCACTGGCTCGCTCTGGCAGGACACCCTCACAAACGGCACCCTGTAGATGCTCGATCCTTCAATCTCTGGTGGATGCTCCATCTGGGATTGATACTCCCACCACCGCTCCCTCACGATCGGATTCGGTGAATCTGTTTGCTCCATGGCCCAGAGGAGCAGCACTATGTACTCCGGCGCGACTCCCTTCGGGAGTATCGCCGCCTTTTCGCTCTGTTGCAGATATTTGGCCATGGATGTCGCCGTCGCCGCTAGTTGGTCCTTGTTGTCAAACCAAGACTGTATCTCCAACATCCTAGCTAGCTTCACAGGGTCGCCGTCTGCGATCCTCATGTATCGGTTGTACTCCTCCATCGATCTACTTCTCCACAACACCTTCACTCACCGGCAGTGGTTTTGAATGGAAGACGAGAGGAGCAACGCTGGTTTTGGATTAGAACGGGAGAGGAGCGACACTGGTTTTGGACTGGAACAGGAGAGGAGGGGCTGTGGTTTGAAATGGAAGAGGAGAGGAGCGGCGCTGCATTTAGATTGGAATAAGAGAGGAGCGGTGGTGGTTTAAGAGGAGAAGAGCAGAAGAGCGGCGTTGGTCTTGTAAGTATTTTTTTGTTGTTTCGCGTATTTTAGGTCAAAGTTTGACCACGTACTATATTTGACAAGCAAAATGTGAATGCATGTCACCAAAAATTGTATCGTTTGGTTCGTATCTGAATGTACTTTCAAATTATACTCCCTCCATTTTTGTATACAAGGCCACAAACTCATATTACAGGTACCAAGGTAAAAATCAATGCTATGTTTAAGTCAATGTTGCAAGCTAGCTTGTCACCTTGATCGGCGTGTTAATTAATGTGGTTTTTCTCTCCCAAGCACAACAAGCCAACCCTCTTACTCCTCATTGGTTGATTAATGTTGGGAATGCAAGCTAACCTTCTCACCCCCGCATGCACACAAGGGATATTAATGTCCTCGGGTGCTAGTACGAGGCAAACGCCATCAATTTTGCCTCGATTAATGTTAGTGACCTTGTATAGTTGCAAATTGTAATTTTGTTAGTGGCCTTGTATACAACGTATAACATATATTTTATGTGCGAAAATCATGGTCAATTATGACCCAGAATAAAAGGGAGACTAGTTAATGTGGGGTCGCTTTCTTAATTGAAGGGTAAATTGATTTTGATTTTGATCCAGTCAGAGCGCGTCGGCCCTCTCGTCCAATCCTAAATCGCTGCCGCACGCTCCACTCCCTCTTCTCCATTGCAAAACCACCTCCTCTCCTCTCCATCGTCTCCATTCCAAAACCACCGTCTCGCCTCTCCCTCTTCTCTATTGCAAGATCACCGTCTCTCCTCCGTTTTCTAGACGCTTTGCTCCATGGCGCGGGCGCAATCCATGGATACAAAATTAGTATACTGTATACTATTTAAAAGTCGAGGGCGGGGCTTTTCCTGCGCGGTAGGCGGCGGGGCAGTTCCGCCTAGTCGGTTTGACAGAGACGCGAGAAGACGAGGGAGTAGGCTGCTGCAAACGTAGGGATGTGTGATTTGACAGCAAGTTACTGCTGGACAGGTGGGGCCCCATGATTTGACTTGCCATTATCATTTTAACTGCGGCGCTACGACCGGCGTGAGTCTCCCAGATTCCTGACCACCTCCATACAGGTGCCTCTCCCAATGCTCCACCATGTAGTAGAGGCTGGCTCTTGCATGAGAGCCCACTTCTCCACTTTTTCCTTGCCTCTCTTTCCTCCACATATGCAAAAATGCCATGTAAAGCGCACTATTGTACTTACTTTTACTTGCTCCTACAGGTGCTTAAGCTTGCCACATAAGCATAAAGTCTGATGTGGCAAGTTAATCAAGAAGAGAGAGACTAGTTTGGTGACCCAAGGAAGAAACGGTGCTAAGCGCGTGTACCTAGGTGAAAAGACAATTTTGAGTCTATAGCTAATTAACTGAAGCGAACTTAGCAACACCATTTCATTGGAAGAGGTCACTCCTTGGCAAATGCAATAAATACACGCGCTTAGTACCGTTTCTTCCTTGAGTACAAAGAAAGAGATAGAGAGGAGTAAAAAAATACAATTATAGCCAACCTTGTTGTAGTATGAGTGACTAAGTGATGACTATGTATGACATGCCAACATTAGATAGCCTAACGCACCATGTTAAATCTCCAAGGGCGCGACCGTGCGAGCGACGCGACGGTCGTGGTAGGCGCGACCATGATACGGGCTGCTGGCAGCCCTTGGATCTAAGATCAAACGGTCGCATGCTAAGTTGCTGAAAATTTGCAGAATAACCCTCCAGGATAGGATATTCACCCATAGGTCTAGAATCACACCATGCAACCGTTCGATCTCAGATCCAAGGGCTCTCGGAATCCCGTATCATGGGAGACTGGAAAGCCACTACCCTGCCGTTCGCACGCTGGCAGTTCGCTCCTACTCGTCCCCGCACATCCTTCGATACTACGGCGGTTCGCTCCTAGTCGTCCCATCCATTCACATTACGGCAGTTCCACTAATCCTAACCCTCCTCCCAAATCCATGGCGTCCCAAATCTCCACGATCGGCGATGAGTACAAGGTTAGAACCATCACCGGCGATGAGTTCGACGTCATCTACACCCGTTCTTCCGCGATGGTGAAAGGATGCCTTTCTCGCTTCAGACGCATGTTTGAAAACTCAGATGATGAGTGGGTCGCTGGGCTAGATGTTGAGTACACCACAGTCCTGGGAGAAGAGAAGGATCTAAAGGACGAAGAGAGGAAGAAGCTCGCCGTGATCCAGGTTTGCGTAGATAACGTTTGCTTGGTCTACCACATATGCCATGCCGACGTTGAGTGCCAGGATTTTAAGAACATCCTCAAGGACAAAACAGTGAAATTCGTTATTGTAGACTTTAAGAACGATAGGGATGTCTTGCGTTGGATAGGTCTCGTTGTAGGCAACCCCTTCGACCTCCAGAAGAATCGGCTGGTGTCCTCTCGTCAGCCTTCAATGTTGACCCTGGCAGGAGCCATGGTTCATCCTTCGTACCGTAAACTGGAGAAACCTCCATACACGTTTCATCGTCATGCATGGCAGCGGAATGTACTAGATATAGACCACATCCACTACGCTGCAATGGATGGCTACCTTTGCTTCAATATCTACAAGGGTTGGATGAAGAGCAACAGCCAAGTGTGCGGTTCAAGCAAAGAAGTATCGACCAAGAGGAAGAGGGACAAGGACGAAGTCGAGGACGTGGACGAGGACTCCGAGTAAGGTGGCAGTGTCGTTACTCATGGTGGTTCTAATGCAGTGTCTACCGGAATAGTTGCAAAGTTTAATTTCAGGTGTGCTTAATTTAATTTGAGGGGTGTGTTGTGGTGAGCCCCCAGCAGAACTGTCGGGGGACTAATCCACGAACACCTATGGGACCAGCGGACCGAGTCCCTTTCAGTTCGGCGGGGGCGGAGGTCGTGCAAAGAGCGGATCGAGGCGAAGCACACGAGCAGTTACCCAGGTTCGGGCCGCACGGATGCGTAAAACCCTACTCCTGCTTTGTGGTTTGTATTAAGTTCTTGCTCGGGAGCGCGGAGTGCTACAGTACACACCAGCAGCTAACGAGACCGAGCGTGAGTGTTCTGTTTTTCCGAACCCCCCTCTACGTTGCGCATGGGCCTCCTTTTATATGCTCAAGGGGTCACCAACAGGTGGCAACGGAGACAAAGGGTAAAAAAGGTGATGCGGTAGGTACAGCTACCTGCTACAGTGTATCATACCTAACCCTGACGGCAAGGGACAAGGGCCTTAAATGCCCGTCTGCGTCGCCTAAACAGTGTAAAAGGGACCGTCAGGGACGCCACCGCTCGCCACGATGGCAATCTTGTCAGCGCCGCTTGCCACCGCTCACCGCTGGCTGCACAGCCGCCCGCCACGCACGCCTGGAACGGTCCCAGAGCGACACATTGGTGGATGTGCTGGAGCGCGGGCACAGAGTGGTGGCTTGCCGCGGCAAGCGCCTTACCACGGTCGTTGTCTTGTCGTGTCCGGGAGCTTGTCGCTCACCGGGCCTTGTCGGGACGTGTGGCGCGCCGCGGCAAGTTCCTTGAGATGCCTTGGGTGGCCTTCCCGGCAAGCTCCTCTTGCCGGGGTCCTGAGGTGCCTTGGTTGGCCTTCCCGGCAAGCTCCTCTTGCCAGGGTCTTGACTTGGATACTTTCTTCTTGAATGGCTCCAAAGGAACCACTGAGGACCTTGGCGGTCACCCGGCAAGCCTTGCCGCGGGATGCTGCAACTGCCCGTGCACAAGTTCGGGATACTAGGGTACCCCTACTCTAGTACACCGACAGGAGCCCCCGGGCCTGGGCCATACACGGTGCCGAGCGCTGTTGGGCCAGGCCCAAAACAGGGCACGGGCACGCGCGGCCTAGGTTACGCCGTATCTTTCTCCGTATTCACCGCGCCCTTCCCGAACGGCACGCGTTGAATGCGGCGTCGTGGGAGAGATCGTGGGTGGTTACTTTATTCGGAAATGTGGAACGTCCGCCCCCTCCCTCCTTATAAGCAGGGGAAACAGGGGCAGTTCGCACATTTGCCGGTTGCTGCTCCAATCTCAGAAATCTCCGCCGCTCCCTCGTCTTCCCAAAGCCGAAAGAGAGCAGCACCCCGCCCCCCATCGCCACCAGCACCACCAACACCGTCGACCTCCTCCACCACTTCCGCCATGGCTCCAAAAGCCGACAAGGGGAAGGTTGTGAAGTCGATCGAGGCGCAGCGGCTTGCGGCGCTGCGGAAGGAGCGGACAGTCTTCCCCCCAAGCTCGCCGCAAAGGAGCTGAGGGAGAACTACTACCTCTTCTGGTCGACGGAGACGCGGGCGCACCCGCACACGAAGGTACTTCCAGCCACCGCTTGGAAGACAGCTCCAAACGGATACCCTTTCTTTGCCTTGTTCTTCTACTGCGGGCTCTGCCCGCCTTTCTCTGAATTCTTCTATGATATCATGAACACCTACGGGTTCCACCTCCTTGACTTCACTCCCAATGCCGTTCTAACCATGGCAGTTTTCGCGCATCTTTGCGAAAACTTTGTCGGAGTCCATCCCAATGTAGCCCTCTTTCGCCATTTCTTTATACCCCGAGTAGAGAGAGGAGAGCCTTTATCCGGCGGAATCGCCTGGATCTCAAGGGCCAGCAAGAAAGAAACTTATCTGGAGGGAGAGTTCCGCGGCAAGTGGGAGGAATGGAGGGCAGACTGGTGCTGGATTGACGAGGAGAATCCGCAGCCGTTTACCACCCGGCGCCAAACCCCAGTAGCACGCGACAGCGATTGGAGTGACGTGGCCCCAGAAGACGATAGGCTGAAGATTGCTGTCACCCGGATCCTGCGCCTCAGGCTTGCCGGGCTTACTGTAGGCGCTGTTGGCGCATATTTTCTTTGCCGCCGCATCGCCCCCCTGCAGGAACGGGGGAGGCCCGCCTGGGAGTTCAAGAATGCGGCAGATATCATGAGGCTGCGCCCGGGCCTCAACTTCAACTTCACTGTCCTGGAGCTCAACGTGATGCTCCAGGAGCTGTTCAAGTACGACCCCCAACATCCCGAAGTTTTCAGGCTGCCGGGGGGCGTCGTTCCGCTGTGCAACAATTCCTCGCTCAACCGCATCTGGGCAATGATGCCGCAGTGCGACTCGCACGAGATTGTCCCAACTTGGCAAGAGCCTGCGGACGATGTTGTGCACCAATTCTTCGATGGCTTGGTAGAAGTGGCGATCCGCTCCGACGAGAAGGACAGCCTCACCCGCGACACCACCGATGAGGAGATGACACGCATCGCCACCAGGCTGGAAGAGGCGGCGGCAGCTGCAGCCGCGGGCGAATTTGGATTCACCGTGGAGGAGGCAGATGCAGCAGAGGCGGGAAGCCGTGCCGAGCGAGAGGAGCGCGTCGGCGAGAAAGAACTTGCCGGGCATGGCGCTGGGTCGAGCGAGCCCGCCAAGGATACGAGCGGCTCGCTGGAGATCAACTCGTCTTCCACCTCATCTTCGGACAGCTCGCCGCAAGCAGAGCCTCCATCTCCACCAAGAAGGCGTCTCCGCAAGGCCGGGGACGTAGCAGAGTGGCAAGTGAGTCAACAGCCGCCGCGCCGCACGACACGCTCCACCGCGGCAAGCAAAGTTGCCGCAGGAGCATCTCACGCACAACGGCAACTGGAGCGGGGTCCTCCCGGACCACCGCTTCTGCTCCTGCCGCTTCTCATGCCGCGACGACAGCTGGAGCGGGGTCGTCGCAGACCACCGCCACTGTTCCCGCCAAGCGGTCAAGGGAAGCCACTCCTCCACCTCCTCGCGCCGGACGTGAGCCGGATTTCGACTTCTCCACGTTCAGCTCCGACGAGGAAGAAGAAGAAGAGTAAGATCCTCTTGTTGTACTTGTAGTTCTTCAATCCTTGCTGTTTTGTCTTGTATCTCACTTGCTTTACTCTGAACTTATTCCTTTTCAGGACTCTGGCCCAGAGAGCAGCGAAGAGAGCCAAGGCCCCGGTGATTATCATTGAGGATGAACCCACGGCAATAGCGGGGGGGGGGGGGGGGGCCCCGTGGGGGGGGGGGGGGGGGGGGGCACCCGAGACAACCTTGCCGGACCCGGCAATTTTTCTCCAGAGCAGCCCCCAGCGTAAGTATCTGGTTTGCTTTCCGCTGTGAGGCGCGTATGGATACTCTGTCTTTGCTGATATCTGACTACTGGCTTGTGTAGGAGCAGAGCAGCCCCACCAGGAGCCAAGGGAGAGTCCTCCGGCAAGGGAGAGCTTTCCGGTAAGGGAGAAGTCTCCGGCAAGGGAGAGTTCTCCGGTAAGGGACAACACCAGCGGCCCCCCGATGGCGGAGACCATGACTGGAGAACCAGGTACAGGTAATCCTCTTGCTTCGAAACTTCCCTTGGGTTCTTCTTCTTTTGATCTTCTTCTTGTTGAATATTTACTTGACTCTTCTCCCTTTTCTGGCCGTCAGACCCATCTGCTGCAGAGCAGATGGAGACCGAGGTTGCCGCCGACGAAGCAGCCGGTGCTGGCGATCCCGCCGGCGCAGAGGCCGCCAAGGCTGCCGCCGCAGCAACTAGCGAGGGGTCTGGCGATCGCACTGACGGCCCTGAGGCCGCAGGAGCACTGGGCGCTACCTCGACCGCCGACCCGTCCGCCGCTGCCAGGCGTCTACTTGAAGGCCCTGAGGCCCCAGCCAGGCGTCTACTTGAAGGCCGGCGATGGCGTCTTCATCAACCTCCCCTAGGCATCAAGCTCCAGGGCGCCGGTCGAGGGAGAGATCTTCGACGGGGAAGTGCTCGCCTCCGCTGGGCTGACGTTGGTTGATGCGCCAAGCAGCAGCGGCAACAAGCCCAAGGAAGAGCGGCTGTTGCGGAAGTTGTTGTCGCTCTACCGCGCGCGGCAAGCCAAGCTGGAATCCCGCGAGGTGCTTGTCGCGAAGGCGGGAGCAGACATCGAGAAGCGCGTGGAGGAGCTCGGGGGTTTCCACCGAGAAGCCCTCCGGTCCCTGGCGGAGGAGCGGGAGCAGCTCGCCGAAGCGCAGAAGGCCTTCCTCCTCGAGAAGGCTGAAGTCAGAGAGCGACAGCGGCTTGCCGCTGAGAAGCTATCCGCGGAGGAGGGCGAGCTGGCGCAGCGGAAGGTCAATCTTGACGCCCACGAGGAGGAGCTTGCCGGGCGCGAGGAAAAACTCGGCGGAGCCCTCAAGCACGCAGAGGATGCTGCCGCCGCCGCCGAGGCCGCCAATAAGGAGCTGGAGGCGAAAGTGGCGCAGCTGGAGGCCGATCTCGCCGAGAAGGGCAAAGAGCTCAGCGCCGCCAAGGACTCCAACGCGGATCTTGAGTTGAAGTTGACTACTTTGACCAAGACGCTGGACGGCGCCAAGGAACAGGAGGCGGCCTTGAAAGAAGAGATCAAGGCCGACAAGGCACTGCTGGAGAGTGTTGCCACCACCCAGAACGCTTTCAGGGAGACTGTGGAGCACTGGACGGAGAGTCTTGTGAATGCTGCCACAGACATTGACAGGGAGTTGGCGCAGCTGGGGATGGAGGATCTCGGGTATCCCTCCGACGAGAACCTCCAACCCAGTGCCAAGCTCGTCTTGTTCTTCAAAGGCGTGGCGACGGCCCTTCAGCGGCTCCGGGAGAAGATCCCAAAGCAGCTGGCCGACGAGTCGCGCAAGATCTGCGCGGGAGCTCTTCAGAAAGTGTTGGTGAAGGTGGCCTTCCGCAATCCGGGCCTCAACCTCACCAACATCCTCAAGACCCTGCCGCCGGATGCTGATCTGGAGGCGCTCAAGACCCTTGTCGCACCCATTATGGACAAGGTGAGCGGGATCAAGAGGATCGAAGGCGATCGCGTAGACTAGGCCGCCTGTTTCTTCTTTCCTTGTCGCTGTTTATCATGTTATGAAAACAATCCGTTAGAGCCGCGACTAGCTATCTTGTAATATAGCTCTATTCTGGGTAATGATTGCAATGTTATTCCCTTTACTTGATTCCTCCCTTTGTATGTTTTTGCCCTACGCTTTTAGGGAACTTGCCGGTGCAGGCACCTTAGCCGCGAGCGCTGAGTGCGGAACGTCAGCAGCCTGCTGGCGGTGCCGTTACCGACAAGAAACCTTGTCGCAACTACTCGCAGCTCACTTAAGTTGTTGAGTGGACTCGAAACAAAGTAAGGGCGCAACTAGCTACGAGTTGGTTCCTCCGCGCACAGGTTTTCCATACAAAGTGCGGTCGTTCAAGGGAGATAACTTAGAAAATTTAAAAAATCTGATTGCTCAAACTTTGGCAACTTAGCTTTTCTGTTGTTTGCTTCCCGGCAGGGCGAAACTTTCTTGGACGACGCCTGGTCCATACCATTATCTTCTCCTTTCCCCCCGGCAAACTTGTGGGCGAGGGAACCTTCCTTTCCTTGAGAAAAAAGAAAGAAGAGAAAATAAAGATATGGAGCATTACGGCTCGTTATTGCTTACCGGGGAGTAGGTGCTGCACAAAGTGTCAGTTAACACATGCAAAAAATAGAAAGCATGAAATTGACAAGATGTGCGAAGCACATGAGCTTTACTTATGCACGGGGTCTGCGCCCGGCTTTGTACAAAGGATTACATGCAACAGCGGCAAGACTTGTACAAAAGGTGGTTGCCAGAACAGGTTCCGGCAACCGCGCCTTACGGGTAAAACTTATGAAGATGCTCAATATTCCAGGAGTTGCTCACCGGAATGGCATCTTCGGTCTCAAGGCGGACAGCGCCAGGCCTAGTGACTCGTTTCACCCGGTAAGGGCCTTCCCACTTTGGCGTCAACTTGTTGGAATTCTTGGCGGATTGAACACGCCGAAGAACAAGGTCGCCTTCCTCGAAACTTCTGGCATTAACTTTGCGGCTATGGTAGCGGCGCAAAGCTTGCTGGTAGCGAGCAGCTCGCACAGCAGCCTGAAGACGGTCTTCCTCAAGGAGCAGCGTGTCATCTTGTCGCAGCTGCTCTTGCTCAAGCTCATCATAAGCGAGCACTCGAGGTGACCCGTATACGAGTTCCGTGGGGAGAACTGCCTCTGATCCATAGACTAGAGCGAAAGGTGTCTGGCCAGTGGCTCGATTTGGCGTCGTCCTGATCGACCAAAGAGCCACCGGCAGCTCCTCGATCCAGTTTTTTCCGCACTTGTGTAGCCTGTCGAAAGTTCTGGTCTTGAGCCCTCGCAGCACTTTAGCATTTGCCCTCTCCGCTTGACCGTTGCTTCTCGGGTGAGCAACAGAAGTGAAGCAGACCTTGGCGCCAAGATCTTGGACGTACTGCATGAAGGTGCGGCTCGTGAATTGCATACCGTTGTCGGTGATTATCCTGTTAGGGATCCCGAAGCGGCAAACAATCGACCTGAAGAACTTGACTGCTGACTGTGTTGTCACCTTCCTCACTGGTTCCACTTCCGGCCACTTTGTGAACTTGTCGATTGCAACGTACAAGTACTCAAAGCCCCCGATTGCTCAGGGAAAGGGGCCGAGGATGTCGAGCCCCCAGACCGAAAATGGCCAGGATAAAGGGATTGTCTGGAGAGCTTGAGCTGGTTGGTGTATCTGCTTGGAATGGAACTGGCACGCTTCACACTTGGTTACTTGTGCAGTTGCATCCTGGAGGGCTGTCGGCCAAAAGAAACCTTGCCGGAACGCTTTGCCGACAAGTGCTCTTGCGCCAATGTGGTGACCACATATGCCTCCATGTATCTCTGCCAACAGCTTTTGTCCGTCTTCCCGGTGAATACACTTCAATTTCACACCGTTGAGTCTTCTTCTGTACAGTGTCTTGTCGACAAACTGGTACATACTTGACTGCCGGGCTACTCTTTCCGCTTCTTCTTGCTCTTCGGGAAGTTCTCCTGTCTGAAGGAAACGGACAATCTGCTGTGCCCATGCTGGAGCTTGTGGCTCGACAACAAGGACTAAAGGCAAATCTGCTGCTGCGGGAACATCCGCTTCTACGGCGAGAACCTGCGGCTCTGCCGGAGCTTGACGTTCCCTGGCAAGCTTGCCGGAGCAAAACTTGTCGGGAGCTTCTGCTTCAACGGAACAAACCCTAGGGCTTGCCGGAGTAGAATGCTCCTCAGCGCTTTTGGCGTTGATCTTGGGGACCTTCTTGGCGGCGGCTTCGGGAAGCTCTGCCAGAAAATAGTCACCAGAAATCAACTTCCTCTTCTTGCTCTGTCCAGTTGATGGCGTTACGGACGGTTGAGTCAGCTTGAGCACAAAGATCCCTGGTTCCACAGGTAACTTAAGTGCGGCGCACTTTGACAGGCCGTCGGCAATGGCGTTCTGAGCTCTTGGAACATGCTCCATCTGTAGGCCGTCAAAGTGCCCTTCTAGCTTTCTCACTCCGTCGACGTAGGCTTCCATCAACGGACTTTGATAGCTCTTGTTTACTTGGCGTACGACAAGCTGTGAGTCACCCCTGATAATGAGCTTCTTGATCCCAAGGTCTGCCGTGATCCTGAGACCGGCAAGCAAGCCTTCATACTCTGCAGTATTGTTTGTTGCTTGCTCCTTGGGAAAGTGCATCTGGACTACGTACTTGAGGTGCTCTCCGGTGGGCGTGACAAGCAGCACGCCAGCGCCGGCGCCTTGCAGCGAAAAGGCACCATCAAAGTACATCAGCCACTCTTTGCTTGCTTCCTTGACGGGGATGCTCGTTTCTGGAATTTCTTCATCTGGTGTTGGCGTCCATTCTGCTATGAATTCTGCCAATGCTCTGCTTTGGATAGTTGAAGTACTTTCAAACTTGAGGCCAAAGCTTGACAGTTCCAGTGCCCACTCAACAATCCTGCCTGTCGCTTCTGGATTCTGTAGTATCCTCTTCAGCGGAAAGCGAGTGACAACTGTGATCTCATGTGCTTGGAAGTAATGGAGCAGCTTTCTCGAGGCCATGAGAAGGCCGAAAAGCAATTTCTGCACGCCAGAGTACCTTGACCTAGCCCCCTGCAGAAGGGAACTGACAAAGTAAACTGGGCGCTACACCATTCTCTTCTGTATCTCCTCGCGCGCCTGCGCAGACCCATCCTTGTCGGGACCAGAGCTTGTCGGGGAAGCCCCCTGCTTGTCGCTGGATGTGCCTGCCGTGGTTGTTGGCTCGTCATCTGCCTCCCTCTCTGCTACTAACGCAGCACTTACCACTTGATTGGTTGCTGCTATATACAGCAGCAACTTCTCTTGTGGTTTAGGTGCGACAAGTATTGGAGGAGAGGACAGGTATCTCTTCAAGTCTTGCAGCGCAGCCTCCGCTTCCGGAGTCCATTTCATTGGACCTGCCTTTTTCAATAATTTGAAAAATGGCAGGGCGCGCTCAGCAGACCTAGAGATAAACCTGCTGAGAGCAGCCACGCAACCGGCAAGTCTTTGTACATCCTTGACGCGCTTTGGTGCTTCAATCTGCTCAATGGCCTTGATCTTGTCGGGATTGGCTTCAATTCCCTGCTGAGACACGAAGAACCCGAGAAGCTTGCCGGAGGGGACTCCAAACACACACTTCTCTGGGTTGAGCTTGAGGCTGATCTTGCGCAGATTTGCAAAGGTCTCGTCTAAATCTTGGATCAGAGTTGCCTTGTCTTTGCTCTTGACCACTATATCATCCATGTAGGCTTCCACATTCCTGTGTATTTGTGGCTCAAGAGCGACATGGACTACTCTTGCAAATGTTGAGCCAGCATTTTTTAATCCGAAAGGCATCCGTATGAAACAGTACGTGCCACATGGAGTAATAAATGCGGTCTTCTCCTCATCCTCTTCTTCCATGAAGATCTGATGGTATCCTGAGTATGCGTCAAGAAATGAAAGCAAATCACATCCGGCTGTGGAGTCAACAATCTGGTCAATGCGCGGCAAAGGAAATGGGTCTTTGGGACAAGCTTTGTTAACATCGGTAAAATCGATACAAAGTCTCCATTTCCCGTTTGCCTTGTGCACGACTACAGGATTGGCCAACCACGTAGGATGGAGCACTCCTCTGACAAGGCCTGCTGCTTCCAACTTCTTGATCTCTTCTGCAATGAACTCTTGGCGCTCCACTGCTTGCTTCCTGACCTTCTGCTTGACGGGCCGCGCATGAGGACAAACGGCAAGGTGGTGCTCAATTACTTCCCTGGGAACACCGGGGATGTCAGACGGTTGCCACGCAAACACGTCGACATTCGCCCGCAGGAAAGTAATGAGCGCGCTTTCCTATTTGGAGTCGAGAGTGGCACTGATGGTGAAGGTACCACCAGTGCCGTCCTCCTTGGAAGACACCTTCTTGGTCTCTGGCGGAGTTGCCATTGTCTTCTTACACTTGCCGGTGGAGCTCGATGGTGCGTCCTCGACGGCAGTGCAGCACTCCGAAGAGGTGCGCTTGCCGGAGTGGGCATCAAAACTCTTGCCGGACTTGGTCTTCTTCTTCTCCCCGGGAGCTTCAACGGCAAGTGACTTGCGGTCTGTTGCGGCTGCCGCTTCCTGGTAGATCTTGTCGGCGCAGATAAGAGCATCCTTCTTGTCGCCGGGGACAGAGATGACGCTTATCGGGCCTGGCATCTTCAGCATGTTGTATGCGTAGTGAGAGGCTGCCATGAACTTGGCGAGTGCTGGACGGCCAAGTATCCCATTGTAAGGCAATGGAATATCGGCAACGTCAAAAGTGACCCTCTCAATCCTGAAGTTCAGCTCGCTGCCAAATGTTGCTGGCAACGTGACCTTCCCCTTTGGCTTGCTCCTTCCCGGGTTAATTCCTTGGAATGTGCCGGTCTCTTCAAGCTCGCTGTCAGGGATCTGGAGTTTCTGGAGTACAGCGGAGGAGATCAGGTTCAAGCCGGCCCCGCCGTCAACTAACAACTTAGTGACCTTGAGGTTGCGGATAGTTGGTGAAACCAACATCGGCAAGCACCCGACTGTAGTTGTGCGGTCAGGGTGGTCCTCAATATCAAAGATGATAGGCGTGCTGGACCATTTCAGAAGCTTGCGTGACTCGACAGGTGGTTCTCCCGCATTGACTTCCCGCACCCACTGCTTGAGTTGGCGGTGCGAAGTATGCAGAGAAGCACCGCCATCAACGCACAAGACTTCTGTGGCTTTCTGGAACTCCTGTTCGCTGGTCTCAACATCATCCATGTCTTCGTCGTCGTCGTCGTCTTCATCCTTGTCACGGCCGCGGGGAGGTCTGTCTCCTTGCCGCTGCTTGGCCTTGCCGCGGCGTCCTCCCCGGCCGGCGCGCTTCTTGCCAGATTCTCCAGCGCCTCCTTGGGCCCTCTCCTTGTCTCGTCGCTCGTACTCAGCCTTTTGCTGCTGGACAAGCTGCTCGACCTTCTTGCAGCTCTGGAGGTCGTGGCCCTTGGTGCGGTGGATCTTGCAGTACTGCTTGTCGGTGCCGTCCTGCTTGTCGGCGACCGCCACAGCCTGGCAGTTGGTGCATGCGGCGATCTCCTTGCCGGGGCTACCAACTTTGGCTTTCTTGGCGCCACCTTCGTTGCCGGACTGCTCAACGACTAGCACATCTTTACCTTTCTTCTTCCTGTTCCGCCGCCGGTTTTTCTTTCCCGGGGCTGCATCCTCACTGTCAGATCCTCCTGCTCCTATATTCTCTCCGGGGAGTTTCCTCCCTTCTTCAGCACGTGCACACTTATTGGCCAAGGCATACAGCTCACTGACGTCTCTAATCTTGCACATCGCCATCTCCTCCCGCATCCTGCGGTTACGCACGTTCTGATGGAATGCGCTGATGACCGCGGCAGGATGGACATCTGGGATGTTGTGCTGTACATGGCTGAATCTCTGAATGTACTTGCACAGGGGCTCTCCTTCCTTCTGGGCGAGTAGATGAAGGTCACTCTCTTGGCCATGAGGTTTGTGGCCGCCTGTAAAGGCGCCGACAAACTGATGGCACAGGTCTGCCCAGGAGGATATGGAGTCGTCCAGCAAGTGCATGAGCCAGGTCCTGACGTTGGGTTTGAGCACCAGCGGGAAGTAGTTGGCAAGGATCTTGTCGTCCCGTCCCCCGGCAGCATGCACCGCGATGGTGTAGATGCTGAGGAACTCCGACGGATGCGACTTGTCGTCGTACTTCTCTGGTACGTCTGGCTTGAAATTCTTCATGCTGGGCCACTGGACTTGCCGCAGCTCACGAGTGAACGCAGGGCAACCTACCGCGTACGGCAAGTCGTCTGGTTCCCCTAGCGCATGCATGTCAACAGAGGGCCCAGCGCGCTGGTCTGATTGACGTCGCACTTCTCTTCGGCGCTCGATGCGAGTACGAGCGTCTTCTTGCTGTCGTTCGTGAAGAACTTGGCGCTGATTTAGACGAGCTCGTGGATCTGATGACGCGGTGGAGTCGCTGTCGAGGTGGATCCGGCGAGTCGGCGATCTTGGCCTTCGGGGCGGAGAGTGCACAGTAGTTGCACCCCCACCGGTCTTGTCGCCACCGGCTCGTGCCTGGCTGACTTGCCGCGGTTGCGACGTGCTCGGCTGCCGCTGAGTGTCGCCGTTGGCGAAGCCGATGAGATTCTGGATGGTGGCCCTCCAGTCGTCGATCTTGTCTGTTGTTGGAGGGTAGTCTAGGAGCAGTTGAGCTCGCGCCAAAGCTTCTGCTGCAGTGGCGGGTGGTGGTGGCGAACGGTGCGAGGAGCGGGATATGCTCGGACTTCTAACTATGTTAGAAGGAGCAGTATCCCGTCCAGGCGACCGCGCCTCGCTCGTGCCAGCATGTTGGTGTGCATGCTGGTCTGGAGCACTCCGAGATCCACCAGCTCGATCTTGGTCCAGCAAACGCATGGTACTGTGAGCACCGTGACGCTGCTGGTCCCGCGCCTCATGAGGTGGGCGTGGTGCATGTACGGATGCCGAGGTCTTGGAGTGCGCCCGGTCGTTGTGGGAGCCGGCTACGCCGCCGATAGGCAGCGCAGCCTTGTCCTTGGACCTGGAAGCACCGTGAGCTCCCTCGTCGATGCCCGTTCTTCCGCCGGCGTCCGCCCCATCAGCCGTTTGCTCCGGCGGTGGTGGGTTCGGCGCGGACGAAGCAGCCGCCTCCGAAGCCTTCTTCTTCGGTGGCATGTCGATGAAGATGATGAAGATCTAGCTCGCGTGAACACCAGATTTGGTTCACACAACCTCGACGCCCCCTACCTGGCGCGCCAAAGATGTCGGGGGACTAATCCATGAACACCTATGGGACCGGCGGACCGAGTCCCTTTCGGTTCGGCAGGGGCGGAGGTCGTGCAAAGAGCGGATCGAGGCGAAGCACACGAGCAGTTACCCAGGTTCGGGCCGCACGGATGCGTAAAACCCTACTCCTGCTTTGTGGTTTGTATTGAGTTCTTGCTCGGGAGCACGGAGTGCTACAGTACACACCAGCAGCTAACGAGACCGAGCGTGAGTGTTCTGTTTTTCCGAACCCCCCTCTACGTTGCGCATGGGCCTCCTTTTATATGCTCAAGGGGTCACCGACAGGTGGCAACGGAGACAAAGGGTAAAAAAGGTGATGCGGTAGGTACAACTACCTGCTACAGTGTATCATACCTAACCCTGACGGCAGGGGACAAGGGCCTTAAATGCCCGTCTGCGTCGCCTAAACAGTGTAAAAGGGACCGTCAGGGACGCCACCGCTCGCCACGATGGCAATCTTGTCAGCGCCGCTTGCCACCGCTCACCGCTGGCTGCACAGCTGCCCGCCACGCACGCCTGGAAGGGTCCCAGAGTGACACGTTGGTGGATGTGCTGGAGCGCGGGCACAGAGTGGTGGTTTTCCGCGGCAAGCGCCTTACCGCGGTCGTTGTCTTGTCGCGTCCGGGAGCTTGTCGCTCACCGAGCCTTGTCGGGACGTGTGGCGCACTGCGGCAAGTTCCTTAAGATGCCTTGGGTGGCCTTCCCGGCAAGCTCCTCTTGCCGGGGTCCTGAGGTGCCTTGGTTGGCCTTCCCGGCAAGCTCCTCTTGCCGGGGTCTTGACTTGGATACTTTGTTCTTGAATGGCTCCAAAGGAACCACGGAGGACCTTGGCGGTCACCCGGCAAGCCTTGCCGCGGGATGCTGCGACTGCCCGTGCACAAGTTCGGGATACTAGGGTACCCCTACTCTAGTACACCGACAAGAACTATGTTATGTTTCTTCTCGTTACTTTAACTCTTCAGTACGTACATACTAGTATTTCTTACATTTCATCTTTTAGTTGGTATAGTACTACCACTCGTTTCTTCACATTATATACGTAAAATATATATGGCCAACATCATATAGCCAGCAGTTTCGCATTGTCCTCCCGAAGTCGTAGAATTTCGCCGGTTGCCTTCTTCTCTGAGGCAATGCTCTTCTTCAGCAGCATCACCAAGCCGGCGGTCAACTCCCCCTGCAGATTGAGCTCAGCGGGCATGTCGTCGAGGCTCTCCTTCAGCAACTCCATCAAGCCTTGGATGAACTCCTTCTGCTTATTGAGCTGATCGGGCATGCCATTGAGGGATAACGACTCTAGCTCCGCCGGCTCGGCATGTTCGCCTCCGTGGCTAGGGCGCTCTTGTGAGCCATCGCCTGCCCGTGAGAGATCTTTTGAGGTCTCTGCGTGGCGGCGAGCCCTCTTTTTTTCTGCAGCCTTGGTTGCCGCTCCCTTGTTACGAGTAGTTCTCGACCTAGAGCTCTGCTCACCGGCCATGGCAACGACGGACGATGAAGAAGCACTTATGAGGAGGAAAGGTAGAGTGATTTTTGGTTAGGTAGTTCCCCTTTTTATAACCTAAGTACTAGCACTAGTACTAATACCTGCATAGTGGGAACACGTTCAGGTTTGGTACGTACTACTAGTAGGTGTGAGCAGGCTTTCGAATGTGATGGGAACAAGGTAAAGATTAATTGATGGTTTTGGTTTTGAGGCCCGAAACGGCCCCCGATGAGTTTAGCGGAACATAAATTTCAAGTACTACACTGCTCAAATGCGTAAATATTATGTTACTGTCAAAAATTGGTACAAAATACGAAGGAGACCAATGGAAGTACTACTAGCAACCCACGATTTAACTACTCGCATGCGCGCAGTGGAGTAATAATGTCTTTCTTCCGCCCTCACGTCCACTCAATTTGCATGCGTTGTATTAATTGACCATCAATGAAGTGAATGACTTTACACGCGTCAAATTATCACATGGGGTGGATCTTGGTACAAAATTGCGTCCGCCCGTGTACCCGCGTGTGCGTGCGAGGAATGAGTGCGTGCATGGCGTGCATGCACATCTTCGCTTCATGCATGTACCGCCAGTATGGCTCAGGGAGGACGAGTACATTCTTCTGGAACCAGCAGCACGTCACTGTGATCAATCCACGCAAGGAGGTCGCGATAACGTGCCACGTGGCTTCATGAACTGTAAGAGAGACACTGTGTAGCGTGCCATTGGTATTCTAATTTACGTGTTTTGCACATACTCGAAGTACT
This sequence comes from Triticum urartu, assembly GCF_003073215.2. NCBI lineage: Eukaryota > Viridiplantae > Streptophyta > Magnoliopsida > Poales > Poaceae > Triticum > Triticum urartu. The sequence goes on along the minus strand of NC_053024.1, from coordinate 335,069,088 downwards.
AGTAAGGTACACGTGCATTGCACGCATCAGATTTTGCAACCAAATTATGAATAAATACCACACTATAGCATGTAAGCTCTGAGTCATATATGCCTGATGTAGCACTTCGTTTAATTCTTATAGTTCATCTCATTCAAAATCAATTAGTTTTTATAAAAAATCTAAGAACGCGGGAATAGGAAAAACATGGGATTATAGTGGAATGTCGTCTTGAATCCTACAGGATTTTACGAGTGTTTGATTGTGCATAGAAAAAACGCAGAATTCTTTCAAAGAGGTTTGAGTGGATGGGATGTTTCCTATGAAATCTAGTGCAAATGAATCATATGGAAAAATTCCTATGGTTTACAATCCTACGAATCAAACAACCAAGATAGGAAAAATTCCTAATGATTAGAATCCTCCAAAATTCCTTTGAGAATCCTTTGAATCAAAGAAGCCCTTAATCTATTTTATGATTCATGGAATTGTGCGTTGTAAAGCATAAAGTAAAAACAAATAATGGCAATTCAACTAGAAAAAAGTTTTGGCAGTTATGATACGGAAGATTCTAGAACAAAAGAGAACCACTGTTGTTTTGAGGTTTGTGCATTATGCTTAAGTTCAACCATGGAGTCTGCTAGATTGTACATGTGGCAAAATCCGGTGGGGGGCTAGAAGATGGTGCGAGGGGCCGAGTGGAGGGAGACTATGAAGGAATGCACAAGTGCGAGATCGATATTTAGAGAGAGGGGGCGAACACGTGCGCTGATGCGCGCAGTGGCGGAGCCATGAAAAATAAATGAGCTAGGGGGCCAAGCATTGCTAATCCTTTACGAGGAGGGTCAATTCATGAACTTAAACCATTTTTAGCAGCAATTGTCTAATGATCACATTCATATTAGCCTTGATATATAGTGATGTTAGGGGGGGGGGAGGGGCAGGGCTCTTACTGCCCCCTGTCTTCGCCATTGTGCACGCGTCTGAGAGATGAAGCAAAAGGCATGGATGATGAGAGGGTGACGTTGGATACATAATTAATGTGGGTGTGTTAGCTATATATGTTAATCCTATATAGAGAGATATAGATTGATCGATGTGGACGTGGGAAAGAGGGTGAGACCTCACTCGATATATCGATTAATCGGTTTGTGTGGAAAACTATGAAAGACCTAGCTATATACACACATACATAGAGGAACATCGATCGTTGCGCATGCACGCGTGAGAGATAAAGAATGCCCGATATGATGGGGAGGGGGATGTGTGTTGGTGTGTGCCTTCATGGGAGACCGACCTGAAGAAAAAGATTGCATGCGTGCGATGGATAATGCCAACTGGTAGTGTGTGTGCATGCATGCACGAGAGAAAGTTAGTGGTACAATTATAAAGAGAAGACTACTATGTGGGTGTAAAAGAATAGCTGAATAGGTGAGGTCACAATCAATGTAAAGTTGAATTCAAATATTTGAATAAGAGATCGTGATGTTTGAAACCCATGCATGCATGAATATAACGGCGATCTGCACGGTGTGGTTTGGAAACGAGCATGTTGTAATGTATACAGATTGAACAAGGTCAGACTGATTTGAATTTGAGATACCGACGGCAGACATCATTTGGCCACGTCGCATCCGTGCATGGACACACTATTCTAATTGGAGATGATGGGCGGCTTCTGCATCACATATCTATATCTATACCCCTATATATATTATATTATATATTTTTTATATTGTATGCGGGTAACTTTAACTTTGAAAGATGGTCATTGGATGAGGCGAATCCGATGGTCCAAAGATGGCAAATTTGAGCACTACTGCCGTTGGATATCATCAAGATTCCACCAGATTTCGCCACATGTATAATCTAGAAGACTCCATGGTTGAACTTAAGCATAATGCACAAACATCAAAACACAAGCACTTCTTATTTGTTCTAGAATCTTCCGTATCAGAATTGCCCAAATGTTTTTCTACATGATTTGCCATTATTTGCTTTTACTTTATGTCTTACGACGCACAATTCCATGAATCTTAAAATAGATTAGCTTTCTTATAAAAACTAGATGATTTTGAATGAAATGAACTATAAGAATTAAACGAACATCTACATCATGCATATATGACAC